>NC_133622.1:197358638-198016971 GCF_048593235.1 Sminthopsis crassicaudata
GAGTATACAGCACAAATATTTTCTTTGGAGGCGTCTGTAAAGATTGTTGGTCCTTTAAGAGGAACCTTGGAAACCTTTTCTTCAAAGATCCATCGCCAATTATGTAGTAGCCGGGTAATCTTTAATGGAGATCCATGTGCAAAATTTGGAGCGGTGGCCAATAAAATTTGCCATTCTGGGATGGTCTCACAGCATACATTAATTTGTGCGTTAGTATAGAATGTGTATATTTTTTCAGGACTTATTCCAGATAATTGTGTTACTCTCTTAATAGCCTTTAATAAAATCCTAGCCACAAGCACTGGGTAAGGTGTAAGGCTTTGTTCTGGTTGTGCTGGGAGGTTCATCCACTCAATCACTCTGTCTCCTTGATGAAGGACTGCTGTGGGTGCCTCTTTTGTAGCAAAAACTGATATTTCCAAGGGTTTTTGAGTGACTCTTTCAACCACATTTTGTGCTTCTTTTGTAAGCTGGCGTGGTGAATTTAAAGCACTGTCTCCCCTTAAAATGTCATATAGAGGTTGTAGTTGATTGGTAGTTAAGCCTAACACTGGACGCATCCATTGGATATCTCCTATTGATTTTTGAAAGTCATTTAAGGTGTTCAACTTCTCTGTTCTTAAAGAAAGCTTTTGTACTGTGAGTGTCTTAGGATATACTTGATATCCTAAATATTGAAAAGGAGCCTGTCTTTGAATTTTTTCTGTAGCTATATGCAGTTTGTAGTACTTTAATGTTTCCATGGTCCTTTGTAGACATGCTTCTAACATTTGTTCCTCAGGTACACATCCCAAAATATCATCCATATAATGTAACAATATTACTTTTGGAAAGGCTTTTCTTACTGGAGCAAGAGCAGCAGCAACATACATTTGGCACATAGTAGGGCTGTTTTTCATTCCCTGTGGCAAAACTGTCCATTCATATCTTTTATAAGGCTCAGCCAAATTAACACTAGGCACTGAAAAAGCACATCTTTTCATACCCTCCTTATCTAGAGGGATAGAATAGAAACAATCCTTAATGTCTATAACCCATAGAGGCCATTCTCTTGGCAACTGAGTAGGAGATGGAAGTCCAGGCTGAAGAGTTCCCATAGTTTCCATCTGTTCATTTACTCTTCTTAGATCAGTTAACATCCTCCATTTTCCAGATTTCTTTTTCACCACAAATACTGGGGAATTCCAAGGACTTAGAGAAGGCCGCAAGTGTCCTTGGTCAAGTTGTTCTTGCACTATGTCTAATAAGGCCTGAATTTTATCACTTCTTAAGGGCCACTGTTCTACCCACACTGGTGAATCAGTCTTCCACTGAATAGGAACTGGTGAAAGTGCAGGTAGGCCTTCAACAGCAGCCCTGCCTAAAAAGCTGAAGTGCTTATTTGTAATCCTATCTGCTGTAAAATGTCTCTTCCCCACAGATTGATGGGGATTTTTTCAACCACAAAAGGAGTAAAAGCTCCTGTTTCTCCTTCAAATACCTATCTCAAAGGCCTAGCACTAACTTCTGGGGCTATTGATCCTCCCACCCCAGACATATAGCAGACATGTCTGCTTTAATCTTTGGCCAGTGACCGGGCCAATTGGCACCTCTAATAACTGTACGATCTGCACCCGTGTCTACCGATCCTTCAAATGGTATTCCGTTTATATAAATAGTAAGCATAGGTCGGTCAGCTGTCACAGCTGCTGTCCAATATATTCCTGGATTTTGTTCATTGGAGTCAAAATCTAGGCGACTATCACGAGGTTGCTTATTAGGGGTACGTAACAATATGCCTGATGCTACTACTTCTCCTGGTTGATAAATCACACGTTGTCTGCCTGTGTTAGTGACTGGGATATTAGATACACGTTCTCCAGTTTCCCACATCAGTGTATGGATGGACACTGTTTTGTAGGCACTCTCAGAAGGTGAAATGGTCAAGCCTACTGTGCCTGGAGGCAAAGGATCCATAGGCTCAACAGGAACAGATTTCACTTCTCCAGGGAGTATCTCGGTAGTCTCTACTGCACACAACTCTATTTTTCCTAATTTCAATCCCTTTCTTCCATCTGATTGCCTTTTGGCTGATTGATCATGTCTTAAAATTCTCTGGATGTAACCTCGGCTGCCATCATGCCCCACTTCGGGGGCTGAAGCTGGGCCCCACCTGTCATTTCCCTGTGTCAATCTACATTCGGAGGCCCAGTGGAGGCCCTTGTGACATTTTGGACATGGAGTTTTAGGTCTTCTCTCACCCTGTCTTCTCACTGTATCTCCATATCTACACTGAGCTCTTAGATGCCCAATTTTTCCACATTGAAAACATCGCCGAGTTTCTCTAGAAGGCCCTTGCCAGGAGGGACCCTGTCTTTCCACGTTCATCATTGTCCGGGTGTAAAAAGCATTTGTTCCCACTGTAGCACAGCGTCTTATGATCTCCTCTAAAGGAGCATCTTTGTCTAATCCCCATATAATTCTTTTGCAAATCTCATTGGCATTTTCCTTAGCCAGATGTCTGGTCATTATTTCTGTAGCTGAATTTTCTCCAATAGTTCTTTTGACAGCAGTTTGCAAATGTCCCACAAAATCTGCAAAAGGTTCATTGGGACCTTGCTGTATTTTAGTGAAAGCCTCTCCACGATCTTTCTGTCCAGGAAGGACACCCCAAGCTTTTATTGCAGCCTTAGCAATTTGCTCATATATTGTCATGGTATAATTAATCTGTTCTGAATTCTCTCCATACCAACCTTCACCAGCCAAGTGCTCAAAAGTGAATTGTGTGTTAACTCCTATTTCCAAATTGCATCTGTCTTGAATTTTACATAATTCATGAAATTCCACAAGCCATAATAAATTTTCTCCAGGTTCCAGGCATGTCCTTGCTATGGATTTCCAATCATTTGGGGTTAGGACTTCATAAGACAAACCATCTAGTAACATTTTATTTTATTTATTTATTTTTTTTTTTTTTAGATAGATAATATCTTTTATTATCGATCCTTATGCTTTCTAGTATTTTATTTTATTTTATTTTTTTATTATATATATATATATATATATATATTTTATAATATTATCCCTTGTATTCATTTTTCCAATTTACCCCCCCTCCCTCTATTCCCTCCCCCCGACGACAGGCAATACCATACATTTTACATGTGTTACAATATAGTCTAGGTACAATACATGTGTGCGAATATCACTTTCTTGTTGCACAACAAACATTAGAATCCGAAGGTACATGCAACCTGGGCAGACAGATATTAGTGCTAACAATTTTCATTACCCTCCCAGTGTTTCTTCTCTGGGTGCAGCTACCTCTGTCCATCATTGATCAACTGGAAGTGAGTTGGATCTTCTTTATGTTGAAGATTTCCACTTCCATCAGAATACATCCTCATACAGCATTGTTGTTGAAGTGTACAGTGATCTTCTGGTTCTGCTCATTTCACTCAGCATCAGTTGATTTAAGTCTCTCCAGGCCTCTCTATATTCCTCCTGCTGGTCATTTCTTACCGAGCAATAATATTCCATAACCTTCATATACCACAATTTACCCAACCATTCTCCAACTGATGGACATCCATTCATCCTCCAGTTTCTAGCTACAACAAAAAGAGCTGCCACAAACATTTTGGCACATATATGTCTCTTTCCGCTCTTTAGTATTTCTTTGGGATATAATCCCAGTAGTAGCGCTGCTGGGTCAAAGGGTATGCACAGTTTGATAACTTTTTGGGCATAATTCCAGATTGCTCTCCAGAATGGCTGGATTCTTTCACAACTCCACCAGCAATGTATTAGTGTCCCAGTTTTCCCACATCCCCTCCAACATTTGTCATTATTTGTTCCTGTCATCTTAGCCAATCTGACAGGTGTGTAGTGGTATCTCAGAGTGGTCTTAATTTGCATTTCTCTGATCAGTAGTGATTTGGAACACTCTTTCATGTGAGTGGATATAGTTTCAATTTCTTCCTCTGAGAATTGTCTGTTCATATCCTTTGACCATTTATCAATTGGAGAATGGTTCGGTTTCTTATAAATTTGGGTCAGTTCTCTATATATTTTGGAAATGAGACCTTTGTCAGAACCTTTGTTTTTAAAAATATTTTCCCAATTTGTTACTTCCCTTCTAATCTTGTTTGCATTAGTATTATTTGTACAGAAACTTTTTAGTTTGATGTAATCAAAATCTTCTATTTTGTGATCAATAATGATCTCTAGTTCTCCTCTGGTCATAAATTCCTTCCTCCTCCACAAGTCTGAGAGGTAGATTATCCTCTGTTCCTCTAATCTATTTATTATCTCCCTCTTTATGCCTAAATCATGGACCCATTTTGATCTTATCTTGGTATATGGTGTTAAGTGTGGATCCATATCTAATTTCTGCCATACTAATTTCCAGTTTTCCCAACAGTTTTTTCCGAATAATGAATTTTTATCCCTAATGTTGGAATCTTTGGGTTTGTCAAAGATTAGATTGCTATAGATGTATCCTTTTTTGTCCTTTGTATCTAATCTGTTCCACTGATCTACCGGTCTATTTCGTAGCCAATACCAAATGGTTTTGGTGACTGCTGCTATATAATATAGCTTTAGATCAGGTACACTTAGACCACCTTCCTCTGAGTTTTTTTTCATTAGTTCCCTTGCAATTCTTGACCTTTTATTCTTCCATATGAATTTTGTTGTTATTTTTTCTAGGTCATTAAAATAGTTTCTTGGGAGTCTGATTGGTATAGCACTAAATAAATAGATTAGTTTGGGGAGTATTGTCATCTTTATTATATTCGCTCGGCCTATCCAAGAGCACTGAATGTCTTTCCAATTATTTAAATCTGACTTTATTTTTGTGGCAAGTGTTTTGTAATTTTTCTCATATAATTCCTGACTTTTCTTTGGTAGATGGATTCCCAAATATTTTATACTCTCAACATTTGTTTGGAATGGAATTTCTCTTTGTATCTCTTGCTGTTGCATTTTGTTAGTGATATATAAAAATGCCGAGGATTTATGTGGATTTATTTTGTATCCTGCCACTTTGCTGAAATTTTGAATTATTTCTAGTAGCTTTTTAGCAGAGTCTTTGGGGTTCTCTAAGTATACCATCATGTCATCTGCAAAAAGTGATAGTTTGATTTCCTCATTTCCTACTCTAATTCCTTGAATCTCTTTCTCGGCTCTTATTGCCGAGGCTAGCGTTTCTAGTACTATATTGAATAGTAATGGTGATAGTGGGCAACCTTGTTTCACTCCTGATCTTACTGGGAAAGGTTGCAGTTTATTTCTATTGCATATTATGCTTACTGACGGTCTTAAATATATACTCCTGATTATTCTAAGGAATAATCCATTTATTCCTATACTCTCAAGAGTTTTTAGTAGGAATGGATGTTGAATTTTGTCAAATGCTTTTTCTGCATCTATTGAGATGATCATATGGTTCTTATTAATTTGATTATTAATATGGTCAATTATATTAATAGTTTTCCTAATATTAAACCAGCCCTGCATTCCTGGAATAAATCCTACTTGATCATAGTGTATTATCTTGGAGATGATTTTCTGAAGTCTTTTTGCTAATATCTTATTTAAGATTTTAGCATCAATATTCATTAAGGAGATTGGTCTATAATTTTCTTTCTCAGTTTTCGATCTACCAGGTTTAGGTATCAGTACCATGTCTGTGTCATAAAAGGAGTTTGGTAGGACTCCTTCATCCCCTATTTTTTCAAATAATTTATATAACATTGGGGCTAATTGTTCTTTAAATGTTTGGTAGAATTCACATGTGAATCCATCTGGCCCTGGGGATTTTTTCCTGGGGAGTTGATTAATAGCTTGTTCTATTTCTTTTTCTGAAATGGGACTATTTAAGCAATTTATCTCCTCCTCTGTTAATCTAGGGAGCCTATATTTTTGGAGAAAGTCATCCATTTCACTTAAGTTATCAAATTTATTGGCATAAAGTTGGGCAAAGTAACTCCTTATTATTTCTCTAATTTCCTCTTCATTGGTGGAAAGATCCCCCTTTTCATTTGTAAGACTATCAATTTGATTTTCCTCTTTCTTTTTTTTGATCAAATTTACCAAAGGTTTATCTATTTTATTGGCTTTTTCATAAAACCAACTCTTGGTTTTATTTATTAATTCAATAGTTTTTTTACTTTCAATTTTATTGATTTCTCCTTTTAATTTTTGTATTTCGAGTTTAATTTTTGGTTGGGGGTTTATAATTTGGTCTTTTTCTAGCCTTTTAAGTTGTAAGCCCAATTCGTTAATCTTCTCTTTCTCAATTTTCTTCAAATAAGCCTCTAAAGATATAAAATTTCCCCTTATTACCGCTTTAGCTGCATCCCAAAGATTTTGATATGATGTCTCATCATTATCATTATCTTGGGTGAAATTGTTAATTGTTTCTATAATTTGCTCTTTCACCCAGTCATTCTTTAAGATGAGATTATTCAGTTTCCAATTACTTTTTGGTCTATTTACCCCTAACTTTTTACTGAATGTAGCTTTTATTGCATTGTGATCTGAGAAGAAGGCATTTATTATTTCTGCCTTCCTACATTTAATTTTGAGATCTTTATGTCCTAATATATGGTCAATTTTTGTATAGGATCCATGAACTGCTGAGAAGAAAGTATATTCCTTCCTATTGCCATTCAGTTTTCTCCAAAGGTCTATCATACCTAGTTTTTCTAATGTTCTATTTACTTTTTTAATTTCTTTCTTGTTTGTTTTGTGGTTTGATTTGTCTAAATCTGAGAGTGCAAGGTTGAGATCTCCCACTATTATAGTTTTACTGTCTATTTCTTCTTGCAGTTCTCTTAACTTTTCCTTTAGAAAGTTAGATGCTATACCACTTGGTGCATATATGTTTAGTATTGATATGGCTTCATTATTTATGCTACCTTTCAGCAGGATATAGTTTCCTTCCTTATCTTTTTTAACGAGATCTACTTCTGCTTTTGCTTGATCTGAGATAAGGATAGCTACCCCTGCTTTTTTGGCTTTACCTGAAGCATAATAAGCTCTGTTCCAACCTTTTACCTTTACTCTGTATGTATCTCCCTGCTTTAAGTGTGTTTCCTGTAGACAACATATTGTAGGGTTCTGCTTTTTGATCCAATCTGCTATCCGTCTCCGTTTGATGGGATCGTTCATCCCATTTACATTTACAGTTAAAATTACTAATTCTGTATTTCCTGCCATCGTATTATCCCCAGATTATACTTTTTTCCCTTGACCCCCCTGATCCCCCTCCCCGATATTTAATTTACAGACCCCCCTTGTGACGCACAACCCTCCCTCTTTTTTTTTTTTTTTTTAGGATCCCTCCCCCCTCCCTCCAAGTCCCTTCACTTATTCTCCTTTTCCTTTCCCCTTTTCCTCTCCCCCCTTTTAATGAGGTGAGAGAAAATTCTCTGAAAAACAAATATGTTAATTATTTACTCTTTGAGCCTCTTCTGATGAGAGTAAGATTCACACAATGATTCTCCCCCTCACTAAGTTCCCTCAGATATGGTGTATTTTCTATGTCTCTTCCTGGGATGTAGTTTCCCTCTTTTTATCACTCCTTCCCCTTTTTCTGAACCGACCTCCTTCCCTTTACCACACCCCCCTTTTTTTCTTTTATATCAGTAAAATCAAATTATCCTTGAGTATTTTTTTATATACCCACAACAGAGTTACAGTTCTCAAGGGTTCTGTGTACCTTTTTCTGTTTCTCTTCAGTCTTGTGGATGTAGATCAAATTTTTTGTTTAAGTCTGGTTTTTTTCTTAGAAACATATAGAATTCCTCTGTTTCATTGAATGACCATCTTCTTCCATGGAAAAAGATGCTAAACTTAGCTGGGTAGTTCATTCTTGGTTGCAGTCCTTGATCTTTTGCCTTTCGGAATATCATGTTCCAGGCCCTTCTATCTTTTAATGTGGAGGCAGCCAGATCTTGGGTGACCCTTATTGTGGCACCTTGGTATTTAAATTGTTTTTTTCTAGCTGCTTGCAGGATTTTCTCCTTTGTGTGGTAATTCTGCAGCTTAGCCACAATATTCCGTGGTGTTCTTTTTTTAGGGTCTATTTCAGAAGGAGTTCGATGAATTCTTTCCACATCTACTTTCCCTTCTGTTTCTATTATCTCTGGACAGTTCTCTTTGATAATTTCCTGTAAAATAGAATCTAGGCTCTTTTTTTGGTCATAGTTTTCTGGAAGTCCAATAATCCGCAGATTATCTCTCCTAGATCTATTTTCCAGGTCTATAGATTTTCCCAGTAAGTATTTGACGTTGTTCTCCAGCTTCTCATTTTTTTTGTTTTGTTTGACTGATTCTTGGGTTCTCTGTGAATCATTCATTTCTATTTGTTCCATCCTGACTTTTAAGGAGTTATTTTCTTCTTTCACAGTTTTTAGTTCTTTTTGTAAATGCCCAATTTCGTTTTTAAATGAATTATTTTGCTCTATTGAGTTTTTTTCCATTTCCCTAATTTTTTTTTTTGAGAATTATTTTCTTTTTCCAATTCAGAAATTCTATTTTCTTGAGACTTTTTTATCTTTTCCAATTCAGATATCCTACTTTCCTGTGTTTTTTTAACCTTTTCTAATTCACTAATTTTGTTTCCCTGCATCTCCTGTGAATTCTTTATTTTTTCCAACTCCAATTTCAGGACATTGTTATTCTCTATCATAACTTCCCTTTCCTTGCCCCATTTTTCTTCGATCTCCCTCAATTTCTTAAGAGCTTCTTCTAGGAGAGAGTTATGTGATGGGGGGCAGGAATCGTTCCCCTTTAGGTTGTTATCTGATTCTCTGCTGTCAACTTCCTCGGGGTTGGACACCCGCTCTTTCTCTGTATAGAAGGAATCTATGGTTTTTCTAGCTTTTTTGCTCATACTTAAAAAAAATCTTTTGGGGTCTGTCTCTGGGGTAGGAAATTATTTACTTCTTTACCAGCTTCCTCCCAGACGGGATGGATGCAGCGGCTCCTGAGCCTGAGCTAAGAGAGAGCTCTGGGAGAGAGTTCCCCACCCTCTCCCTGGGAGTGCCTCAGAGGTGATTAGCACTGCTGTGCTTCGAGGGCGTAGAATAGTGAAGACTGCAGGAAGCCCAGGCTATGTGTCCAGGTGGGGAGTGGGTGTCTGCAGCAGGTGACGTAAGAAGCCCCTGCGCTCAAACTGGAAGTGTCTGCCAGAAACCGCGGTCCCTAGTTCAAAGGTTCCGCTTCTCTGGGACTTCCTGGAGCTGAGTTCCACTCCCTCCAGCTAAGTTAGGCAGTGTGTGTTGCCTTGGGCCGTATCCACCCACTTGTCAGTCTCTTAACTATTCTCAGGAGGTAGCTGAGGCCACACCCCCTGGTGCCTGAGTCACCCCCAGGGTCCGGGGAAAATCTAATCTGAGTTTTAAAATATTTTGGCTTTCTCTTCTGAACTGCTAAATAATTAGCAGAGAAGAGCTAACAGCCTGTGCCAGATTCCTTTACCTCAGTGGCTTCTCTGATCCCAGAGCCCCTCCCAGCGCAATGGGCGCAGTGTACCCCTACCCCACCGTCTGTGCTGGTCTTTCTTATTCCTCCCCTGAGAACTGACCTTTCCTGTTGAAACTCCAGATTCTCTTCAGCTGGTAAGTCGTGCTTCCAGTCCTTGTGGTATCTATCAATCCTGAGCTAATTTTGAGACTTAATTTATCTAATTGGTTGTGAGGGAGTGAGGACGTTCACTGAGTCGTGTGTTTCCTCTCCGCCATCTTGGCTCCGCCCTAGTAACATTTTAACATAAGCTGATGTAGCCCCATAAAGGGTACAACCTTTTTTCAAATCTTTAATTTTATTCAAATCTAAAGGTGCATATCTTCTCCTTTTTTGACCTACAGAGTCAATATTTTCAATCACAGGATATGCATGTATAAAATCACTTATATCCTGTCCTTCTCTCTTAGCTTTAACCAATGCTTTTTCTAATGTTGTCATAGGCTTAGGCTGCTTCACAGGCAATTCTGTTTGTGTTTCTGCCTCTTCCCCTCCTTCTTCCTCCACCTCTGAAGGTGGGGTGGATGTGGGCCTGCCAATAATCTTTTCTCTAGGCAGGGTTGAAGCTTCTTCAAGAGAATCATACCATAATTCCTCATTTAAATCCTCTTGCTCTAGGGCAAGATCTTGATCTTTCCTTTTTTCCTCACACTTCCTCCTCTGTTCCTTTTTAAAACTTTTCCTTCTCCAACAACTTGCTTGATAGTTTAAGGTTAATTGAACTATGTTGTAGATATAAAATACTTCTGCAGAAATTGAACGAGGCCCATTTTTTGCATAAAATTCTTTCATTTCAAATCCCACTAGCTTCCATTTATCTACATCTATCTTTTCTTCCTCTAAGAACCAAGGGGATGTGCGTCTTAATGCAGCCAAGAGATTAGCAATCTGTACCCATGTTACAAGTAAACTCTGCTCCTCAATTATCTTGATTATACTCTCTATAGTACCACTCCTGAATGGGGGTGGAGCTGAGGTTGCTTCTGGGGCTGGGGATGAGTCGGCTGAGGTCCAGGGATTGAATATAGCTAACATCTGCCCCATTTCAGCTATAAGAGATTCCTGGTTTAGCCCTTAACAAGTTAAGTTCCTTATTTATCTATTAGCACGCTCACTTAATCTTTAACAAAGTTTCCTCGTTACTCACAGTTCTGGGTCAGAGAGACTGAGATCTGGATGGGAGGCTTTTCCACTGGAATCAGGACCGTGTCTGTCCCTGTTCGGGCGCCAAATTGTGAAGGTCTGGTCTAGCTCCTCTTGTCAGGATAAGCAAAAGTCCTTGCCCCACGTGTGGACGCCAAATGTAGCGTGCTGTCGTCTCCAGAAGCTGCTGGATCGCTCTCTGGGAAGAGATCTGCTGTGTCTACTCAAATCTCTCAGACAGATTCTTCTTCCTGTAGTGAACTGTTGTCTCCAGGGAGTTGCTGTTAACTCTTGTCCAGAGAAGTGACTTCCCTTCCTGCAGAGAGCTGCATCAAGCCAGATGTAGTGCAGAGTCTTCTCCTTGAATCCTGGCTCTGAATCTCCTGCAGCTCTTATCCTTCTCCAGGCAGACTGACTTTCCAGGCCCACTATTGCCTCCTTTATCCTCCCAGATAATGGGCGTGGGATAATGCAAGTGCTTCTGGGAAGAACCACTTCAGCCAATGAGCTTGCTCCTTCTATCAAGTAAACCTGAGTTCTCACCTTGTAATTGTCCAGACAACCTGAATTCTCACCTTGTCACTGTCCAGACAACGTGAGTTCTCACCTAGTAATCCTAACAATACCAGGTGAGCACTATCCTCATCTGATGAGCATTTGCTTTGCTTACCTTCTCCATGGAGACCTCATTGTGTCATGGACATTGTGACACGCCTGAGAACACCCAAGGTTTTCTGACTTAAAGGTGAGGTTCTCTCCCCAACAACCCAGTTGGATCCTGACAGCCAAGGGAGTAATATGTGAATAGAAGAATAGATGAGTGGACAAATAGACTAATAGACTAGATACATAGATAAGTGCTGATAGATAGATGGGATAGATAGGGTAATCAAATAGATCCAATAGATAAACTCGATGCATAGTTAAATAGATAATGATGGGTAGATAAGTGAAAAGATAGATTTATAGTAGAAAAGTTTATAGGTAGAAAAGATATTTATAGGAAAAAAAATGATTTATAGTTAGAAAAGAGATTTATATGAAAAAAGCGATACATAGGTAGAAAAGAGATATATAGCTAAAAAAGTGATTTAGAAGAAGAAACGAGATTTATAGGTAGAAAAGAGATTTATAGGCAGAAGAGAATGAATAGCTGCCTTAAATTATACATAGATAATGAAGGAGTCAATGGAGGGTTAGGTAAATCAGTAAATAAATTACTGGAGAGAGAGATCCATTTGGGCCCTCATCAGCATGATACCAAGGGCTGCTGTCATAGATTGAGACTGCCTTCACGTCAGTATTTTATTCTTCAATATTATAGAAGCTAAAATGGTTGCTTTCTATCTGGCTTGGGAAATTGTTGACTTCTCTTTCTTCCCCTCTTCCCCCACGCCCCCAAAAAATTGCATTTTGTGGATGGTTATTCTAGTAGATCAATTGGACACATATCTTTCACTTATGCTGTAACATTTTACCTTTTCAGGCATCCTATAAGCCACTGCTGAAGCAGAGGAGATACTGAACCAGTTGTGACCAGATGCTGGCGATATTGAACGCATCTTAAGCCTCGGGATCGACTTAAAACGGGATTTAACCTGTTCATGAAGGTAAAGCATCTACATAGAGATAATGTACCTGCAGCTTCCCTCCTGCAGTCAGTGTTAATAGGAGATCAAGGTTGGGCCTGGTTGCTGAATAGCCCTATATATAAACTAGAAGTACAAATAATCTGGGAAATAGAGAGCCTACACTTAAAAGCAAACAAACAAACAAAAGCAAATTCTTTTAGTTCGGAAACTATTTTCTTTTTCCTCATCCTATGGCTGGTTCCCAGAAAAAAGATGACTTGCTCATATTAGAGGTTTCATAAATGCTTGTTAAATTCAATTACATATAGATGAAGACTTTTTCTAAAATTATAGGCAGCTGGCTGGTTCAGTGGATAACACTGTTGGACCTCCCTTGAATCAGCAACTGATTTCAAACACCAGCTGTAGGACTCTGGGCAAGTCACTTAATCTGTGTTTGCCTCAATTTCCTCCTCTGTAAATTGGGAATGATACAATCATGTTTGCTCCACAGAGGATAAGCCTCTGAGAACTATTTGTTTTCAAGTAGAGTCACAGCATCGTGGATTTTGAGCTGGCAGCAATATTTCAGGGTTTCTACTTCCATATTTTACAAAGAAAGTCACTGAGACACAAGGAGGTTTAGTATAGTTAATATATTGTTCAAGCGCATACAAGTTGTAAGTGGCAGAGACAAGATTCAAACAGATCCTGTTAATACTATCGTGTTACCTCTAAGTGTTCATTATATATGGGTGTATGGGTGTCCATATATGTGTGTGTATATTTCCATACTCCAATCTTCTAACCTATAACTAAACATATTTACTCTTAAAAAAAAAAAGTGGTGGGATGGGGTAGGGGAAAGACACTGTAATAAAGTAACATTAAACAAGTGGTATTTTGCTCTGCTGTTTATTTCTTACTTTCATGACATTATATTATCACTTTAAACTCCCTGAGCCTCAGTTTCCTCACATGTTAAATGAGATAGTTGAGCTCCATGACCACTAGGAAACTACATTTCCAGTTCTAAAATTGTGATTCCACAGTGAAAATCTAGCAACATTGTGTCCTAATGTAAGATCTGTATTTGATCATTAATGAGTCATATATTTTCTCTTGGATTTTATATAGTTCATTTGTAGCAACATTAACCTGGCATTCCCTTCTGAGGGCTGACCCCATCCTTGTTGTGGTGACTGTTAGAGGTGGGCCGCCCTCATCCCGGTGACCATCCACTCCAGATCCTCTTTGTGGTTGGTGGGGTGACGATATCAGAAGCCAAAATGTTGAAAGATCTCGTTTCTTCCCTGAAGCCTGGAACACAGGTACCGAACCCGAAATAACAGGACATGCATCTCCCTGGCCCAAGGATGGGAGAGTCTGGCTGTTCCCACAAGACTTGGTCTGAGCCTTAGGGGTAGCATTTGAGGAGATGATCTATAGAATTCGGGAGATGGTGAAGCACTGTGTAAAGGTCAGATAATTCTCTTACTACTACTATTATTACTTGTACTCTTACCCCTATTATTATTACTACTATTTCTACTATTACTCCTCTTCCTACTCCTATTAGTATTACTCCTACGATTACTACTATTACTCTTCCACCAACTACTACAATTACTGCCACTCTTATTATTGTTATTATTCCTTCTAGATCTCTTCCTCCTGCTACTAGTACTATCATTGCTCCTATTACTATTAATACTCCTTTTACTACCACTACTACTATTATTTCTACTACCACTTTTACTATTACTATTACTCCTACTGCTACTGCTACTCCTACTCCTACTAGTGTCACTCCTATTCCTATCATTATTACTGTTGCTATTACTACTTCTACTACTATTATTCCTACTCCTATTATTATTAGTACTACTACCATTACTATTACTTTTATCATTACTACTCTTTTTACTACTTCTATCACTACTTTTATTCCTCTTCCTATTACTGTTACTACTCATACTACTCCTACTTCTTCTACGCCTCCACCTCCTACTACTGCCACTACTCCTTTGTCCGGAAGTCCATATGTTTTCTAAATAAAGAGGTTTCCTAAAAAATATTGTTAAAAGAAGACTTGCGCATAAAGCCTGAGCACAATCCTCATCAGATGAGCAGTTGACGTGCTTACCTTGGCCATGGAGAACTCATTGTGTGATGCTCATTGTGACATGCCGGAGAACACCCAAAGTTTTCTGACTTCAAGGTGATGTTCTCTTCCCAACAACCCAGTTGGATCCTGACAGGAAAAGGGAGTAGTATGTGAATAGAAGAATGCATGAGTGGACTAATAGACTGATAGACTAGATACATAGATTCCTGGTGATGGATGAATGGGATAGAGAAGATAAACAAATAGATTGAATAGATACACTTAATGCATAGTTAAAAAGATAATGATGGATAGATAAGTGAAAAGATAGATTTATAGTAGAAAAGTTTATAGGTAGAAAAGTGATTTATAGGAAGAAAAGTGATTTATAGGTAGCAAACAGCTCTATAGGAAGAAAAGCCATTTATAGGTAGAAAAGAGATTTTTAGATTAAAAAAAGGGATTTAGAAGTAGAAAAGAGATTTATAGGCAGAAGAGAATGAATAGCTGGATTAAAATATACATACAACCCCCACCCAAAATATTGGAGTTTGTGGATGGTTTTTCCAGTATATCAAATGGACACATATCTTTCACTTATGCTTTAACATTTTATCTTTTCAGGCAACCTATAAGACAGTACTGAAGCAAAGGAGATACTGAAGCCAGAGTGACCAGATTCTGGCGATATTGAAAACATGTCTTTGGAAATCTACTTGAAACGGGATTTAGATTGTTGTTGGGGAGTTTTGATCTATACTTTGTTGTTTATTGCACTGGTGGGGGGAAGGGGAGAGAGGATGTTTCTGAGTTTGATTGTTGGGGAGTTTTGATATCTATACTTTGGAGTTTATTGTACTGGTGGGGGGAAGGGGAGAGATGATGTTTCTGAGTTTGATGTGTTTTTAAAAATAAAAAATGTTTTTTTTCTGTTTCCAAAAGTTTCAAGTTGTCATTCTTTCAGCTCCCACATGATTAGTGATATTTCCCAGTTTCTTCTTTACTACCTGATGATTATATTTGCCAGCTGGTTAATCCTAAAGAAATACTTGTTGGCAAACTTATTGGGTAAACAACATTTTCCCCTTATTTGCAGCTAGCCCATACTGCTGATGGGTAAAGCTGGCTATCCTATCTGGGTTTGGGAATAAGAGAGGGAGGCAGATTTGTTCTTCTTTGAGATTGTGAAAAAACTGTAAGCAGGCCCTTTGCCATCAGAGGCTGGGGACCGTCTGAAAATCTGGGAGCAAAGAGGTAGTGGGGGTTAACAAGCAGCAGGGCTGTTGTGTTCTAGCCAGAGAAGTTCCAGAGAAGCTCGGAACTGGCCCTGCTGAAGTCTTTTGGATCTTCCTGGAGGAGCAGAGCAGCCATTCTCCACCAGAAGGGCAATTCAGAATGACAAGGGACTGGCTTAGAGATTTGCATCCAGGTGCTTCCCCTCAGCTCTAGGGGAAGGCTGAGCCAGAAAATAATTGGTGTCCCCACAGGCTTGTGCTAGAGCCCCCCATTCCCCCTTTGAAGTTTCTTCTGCCTGACTTGTGCTCATTATAATCTATATGACTGAAATGTCAAACTTCTGTTTCTGAAAATCTAACCTTTCTTCAGAAGCTGGGAACCTAAATCCCCTGGATGAAGAAGGGGGATAGTAAGAGTGCTAGAAAAGCAAATGGGTGCTCTGGAGACGGCAAGATTGGAGATGGGAAAACCCCGTCTGATTTGATTCCATAGATAGTGGCAAAGGTCAGGTTAGCCACAAAAGATGTTTGCACTGATTGATAAAGCTGGAACAATACCTCTTGGGAATTGATGTACAGGCTCTGGCAAGAAAATGAAACCAAACTAACTCCCAAGCAGGATGCAGCCTTAATTGGCTGAAGGGCCCCAGAAGACCCTGGACAAGCCAGTCAAGCCGGCTTCCAGAGCTAGTCCTTAGCTTGGCCTTGGGAATCCTCCCAGGGGGTGGAAGAGGAGGAGGTCTGGATTGCTCTCTGACAGCACCTTCTCATCCTCCATCTTGGGCTTTCCACTTCTCGGCTTGGGCTTGGAGGGTCTCATCTACAGAAAACCACCTTCTTGAGGGCAAGAACTGTTGGAGTTTTTCCTTGGTAGCTCTGCCATTTTTCCACTTCGAATCACTTCCGATTTACCAATATTTATTAAGGAAACAAGCATTTATTAAACTCCTATGTACCAAGCACTGTGCTAAGCACTTTACACATATTCTCTCCTGAACATCACTGGGAGGTAGGTGCTAATATCCACTCTCTCAGTTAAAGAAACTGAGGCAACAGGTCAGCAAAATAGAGGCGAGATTGAAACAGATCTTGTCTTGTACAGACAACCCTGGCCTAATTAACAAGGGGATTCTAGATCTGCAGCGTTCAATGGGGTGTTTTCCAAATTCTACATGATGAAAGGTACCGGATGAAGCGGTCTGGGGTCTTAACCGTGGCCCTAGCTCCTTCTGCTTTGCAGCCAAACCCTAGGCTCCATCCCAAGAGCAATATGTGGGCTTGGCTCCCTTTCCCGCTGGTGCTTCTACTCATGTCCCCAGTTTCTGGTCCCTGTGTCCTTTGTGACCATATCATTCATCTGGTAGCCCACCTCATCCATCTTCCTTAGACTACTCAATCAGCAAAGCTCAATTAAACAAGGAGCAAACATATATTACATACTTACTAGGGGTCGTATATTTCCCTAGACCCTGGAGACATAAAGGTAAAAACAAAATGGTCTTGCCCGCAAAGTTTATATTCTATTGGGGAAAATGATGTCAACAAAAAGAACTAGGAAGACAATCTATGCATAAGCAAGATAATTGTATAAATATTTTTACATACATTGGATTAAGCATATATTTTCATATATTTAACATGTGAATCCCCTGTCATCTTCCCTGTCATCTAGGGGAAGAGGTGGAAGGAAGGAGGGGAAAAGTTGGAAGAGAAGGTTTTGCAAGGGTCAGTGTTAAAAACTTACCCCTTCATATGTTTTGTAAATAAAAAGCTTTCCTCAAACAATTTTTAAAAAGAAAAAAAACCCACATACCAGGTGAGCACTACCCTCATCTGATGAGCATTTGCTTTGCTTACCTTCTCCATGGAGACCTCATTGTGTCATGCCCATTGTGACACGCCTGAGAACACCCAAGGTTTTCTGACTTAAAGGGGATGTTCTCTCCCCAACAACCCAGTTGGATCCTGACAGCCAAGGGAGTAGTATGTGAATAGAAGAATAGATGAGTGGACAAATAGGCTAATAGACTAGATACATAGATAAGTGCTGATAGATAGATGGGATAGATAGGGTAAACAAATAGATTCAATAGATACACTTGATGCATAGTTAAATAGATAATGATCGGTAGATAAGTGAAAAGATAGATTTATAGTAGAAAAGTTTATAGGTAGAAAAGATATTTATAGGAAAAAAAAAGTGATTTATAGTTAGAAAAGAGATTTATATGAAAAAAGCGATACATAGGTAGAAAAGAGATATATATAGTTAAAAAAGTGATTTAGGAGAAGAAACGAGATTTATAGGTAGAAAAGAGATTTATAGGCAGAAGAGAATGAATAGCTGCCTTAAATTATACATAGATAATGAAGGAGTCAATGGAGGGTTAGGTAAATCAGTAAATAAATTACTGGAGAGAGAGATCCATTTGGGCCCTCATCAGCATGATACCAAGGGCTGCTGTCATAGATTGAGACTGCCTTCACGTCAGTATTAAACTATTATATTTTATTCTTCAATATTATAGAAGCTAAAATGGTTGCTTTCTATCTGGCTTGGGAAATTGTTGACTTCTCTTTCTTCCCCTCTTCCCCCACGCCCCCCCAAAATTGCATTTTGTGGATGGTTATTCTAGTAGATCAATTGGACACATATCTTTCACTTATGCTGTAACATTTTACCTTTTCAGGCATCCTATAAGCCACTGCTGAAGCAGAGGAGATACTGAACCAGTTGTGACCAGATGCTGGCGATATTGAACGCATCTTAAGCCTCGGGATCGACTTAAAACGGGATTTAACCTGTTCATGAAGGTAAAGCATCTACATAGAGATAATGTACCTGCAGCTTCCCTCCTGCAGTCAGTGTTAATAGGAGATCAAGGTAGGGCCTGGTTGCTGACTAGCCCTATATATATATACTAGAAGTACAAATAATCTGGGAAATAGAGAGCCTACACTTAAAAGCAAACAAACAAACAAAAGCAAATTCTTTTAGTTCGGAAACTCTTTTCTTTTTCCTCATCCTATGGCTGGTTCCCAGAAAAAAGATGACTTGCTCATATTAGAGGTTTCATAAATGCTTGTTAAATTCAATTACATATAGATGAAGACTTTTTCTAAAATTATAGGCAGCTGGCTGGTTCAGTGGATAACACTGTTGGACCTCCCTTGAATCAGCAACTGATTTCAAACACCAGCTGTAGGACTCTGGGCAAGTCACTTAATCTGTGTTTGCCTCAATTTCCTCCTCTGTAAATTGGGAATGATACAATCATGTTTGCTCCACAGAGGATAAGGCTCTGAGAACTATTTGTTTTCAAGTAGAGTCACAGCATCGTGGATTTTGAGCTGGCAGCAATATTTCAGGGTTTCTACTTCCATATTTTACAAAGAAAGTCACTGAGACACAAGGAGGTTTAGTATAGTTAATATATTGTTCAAGCGCATACAAGTTGTAAGTGGCAGAGACAAGATTCAAACAGATCCTGTTAATACTATCGTGTTACCTCTAAGTGTTCATTATATATGGGTGTATGGGTGTCCATATATGTGTGTGTATATTTCCATACTCCAATCTTCTAACCTATAACTAAACATATTTACTCTTAAAAAAAAAAAAAGTGGTGGGATGGGGTAGGGGAAAGACACTGTAATAAAGTAACATTAAACAAGTGGTATTTTGCTCTGCTGTTTATTTCTTACTTTCATGACTTTATATTATCACTTTAAACTCCCTGAGCCTCAGTTTCCTCACATGTTAAATGAGATAGTTGAGCTCCATGACCACTAGGAAACTACATTTCCAGTTCTAAAATTGTGATTCCACAGTGAAAATCTAGCAACATTGTGTCCTAATGTAAGATCTGTATTTGATCATTAATGAGTCATATATTTTCTCTTGGATTTTATATAGTTCATTTGTAGCAACATTAACCTGGCATTCCCTTCTGAGGGCTGACCCCATCCTTGTTGTGGTGACTGTTAGAGGTGGGCCGCCCTCATCCCGGTGACCATCCACTCCAGATCCTCTTTGTGGTTGGTGGGGTGACAATATCAGAAGCCAAAATGTTGAAAGATCTCGTTTCTTCCCTGAAGCCTGGAACACAGGTACCGAACCCGAAATAACAGGACATGCATCTCCCTGGCCCAAGGATGGGAGAGTCTGGCTGTTCCCACAAGACTTGGTCTGAGCCTTAGGGGTAGCATTTGAGGAGATGATCTATAGAATTCGGGAGATGGTGAAGCACTGTGTAAAGGTCAGATAATTCTCTTACTACTACTATTATTACTTGTACTCTTACGCCTATTATTCTTACTACTATTTCTACTATTACTCCTCTTCCTACTCCTATTAGTATTACTCCTACGATTACTACTATTACTCTTCCACCCACTACTACAATTACTGCCACTCTTATTATTGTTATTATTCCTTCTAGATCTCTTCCTCCTGCTACTAGTACTATCATTGCTCCTATTCCTATTAATACTCCTTTTACTACCACTACTACTATTATTTCTACTACCACTTTTACTATTTCTATTACTATTACTCCTACTGCTACTGCTACTCCTACTCCTACTAGTGTCACTCCTATTCCTATCATTATTACTGTTGCTATTACTACTTCTTCTACTACTATTATTCCTACTCCTATTATTATTAGTACTACTACCATTACTATTACTTTTATCATTACTACTCTTTTTACTACTTCTATCACTACTTTTATTCCTCTTCCTATTACTGTTACTACTCATACTACTCCTACTTCTTCTACGCCTCCACCTCCTACTACTGCCACTACTCCTTTGTCCGGAAGTCCATATGTTTTCTAAATAAAGAGGTTTCCTAAAAAATATTGTTAAAAGAAGACTTGCGCATAAAGCCTGAGCACAATCCTCATCAGATGAGCAGTTGACTTGCTTACCTTGGC
The DNA here is from genome assembly GCF_048593235.1 of Sminthopsis crassicaudata. Classification (NCBI taxonomy): domain Eukaryota; kingdom Metazoa; phylum Chordata; class Mammalia; order Dasyuromorphia; family Dasyuridae; genus Sminthopsis; species Sminthopsis crassicaudata. The sequence continues at coordinate 197,379,148 of NC_133622.1, forward strand.
CATGGAGACCTCATTGTGTGATGCTCATTGTGACATGCCGGAGAACACCCAAAGTTTTCTGACTTCAAGGTGATGTTCTCTTCCCAACAACCCAGTTGGATCCTGACAGGAAAAGGGAGTAGTATGTGAATAGAAGAATGCATGAGTGGACTAATAGACTGATAGACTAGATACATAGATTCCTGGTGATGGATGAATGGGATAGAGAAGATAAACAAATAGATTGAATAGATACACTTAATGCATAGTTAAAAAGATAATGATGGATAGATAAGTGAAAAGATAGATTTATAGTAGAAAAGTTTATAGGTAGAAAAGTGATTTATAGGAAGAAAAGTGATTTATAGGTAGCAAACAGCTCTATAGGAAGAAAAGCCATTTATAGGTAGAAAAGAGATATTTAGATTAAAAAAAGGGATTTAGAAGTAGAAAAGAGATTTATAGGCAGAAGAGAATGAATAGCTGGATTAAAATATACATACAACCCCCCCAAAAATATTGCAGTTCGTGGATGGTTTTTCCAGTATATCAAATGGACACATATCTTTCACTTATGCTTTCACATTTTATCTTTTCAGGCAACCTATAAGCCAATAATGAAGCAAAGGAGATACTGAAGCCAGAGTGACCAGATTCTGGAGATATTGAAAACATGTCTTTGGAAATCTACTTGAAACGGGATTTAGATTGTTGTTGGGGAGTTTTGATCTATACTTTGGAGTTTATTGCACTGGTGGGGGGAAGGGGAGAGAGGATGTTTCTGAGTTTGATTGTTGGGGAGTTTTGATATCTATACTTTGGAGTTTATTGTACTGGTGGGGGGAAGGGGAGAGATGATGTTTCTGAGTTTGATGTGTTTTTAAAAATAAAAAATGTTTTTTTTCTGTTTCCAAAAGTTTCAAGTTGTCATTCTTTCAGCTCCCACATGATTAGTGATATTTCCCAGTTTCTTCTTTACTTTCTGATGATTATATTTGCCAGCTGGTTAATCCTAAAGAAATACTTGTTGGCAAACTTATTGGGTAAACAACATTTTTCCCTTATTTGCAGCTAGCCCATACTGCTGATGGGTAAAGCTGGCTATCCTATCTGGGTTTGGGAATAAGAGAGGGAGGCAGATTTGTTCTTCTTTGAGATTGTGAAAAAACTGTAAGCAGGCCCTTTGCCATCAGAGGCTGGGGACCGTCTGAAAATCTGGGAGCAAAGAGGTAGTGGGGGTTAACAAGCAGCAGGGCTGTTGTGTTCTAGCCAGAGAAGTTCCAGAGAAGCTTGGAACTGGCCCTGCTGAAGTCTTTTGGATCTTCCTGGAGGAGCAGAGCAGCCATTCTACACCAGAAGGGCAATTCAGAATGACAAGGGACTGGCTTAGAGATTTGCATCCAGGTGCTTCCCCTCAGCTCTAGGGGAAGGCTGAGCCATAAAATAATTGGTGTCCCCACAGGCTTGTGCTAGAGCCCCCCATTCCCCCTTTGAAGTTTCTTCTGCCTGACTTGTGCTCATTATAATCTATATGACTGAAATGTCAAACTTCTGTTTCTGAAAATCTAACCTTTCTTCAGAAGCTGGGAACCTAAATCCCCTGGATGAAGAAGGGGGATAGTAAGAGTGCTAGAAAAGCAAATGGGTGCTCTGGAGACGGCAAGATTGGAGATGGGAAAACCCCGTCTGATTTGATTCCATAGATAGTGGCAAACGTCAGGTTAGCCACAAAAGATGTTTGCACTGATTGATAAAGCTGGAACAATACCTCTTGGGAATTGATGTACAGGCTCTGGCAAGAAAATGAAACCAAACTAACTCCCAAGCAGGATGCAGCCTTAATTGGCTGAAGGGCCCCAGAAGACCCTGGACAAGCCAGTCAAGCCGGCTTCCAGAGCTAGTCCTTAGCTTGGCCTTGGGAATCCTCCCAGGGGGTGGAAGAGGAGGAGGTCTGGATTGCTCTCTGACAGCACCTTCTCATCCTCCATCTTGGGCTTTCCACTTCTGGGCTTGGGCTTGGAGGGTCTCATCTACAGAAAACCACCTTCTTGAGGGCAAGAACTGTTGGAGTTTTTCCTTGGTAGCTCTGCCATTTTTCCACTTCGAATCACTTCCGATTTACCAATATTTATTAAGGAAACAAGCATTTATTAAACTCCTATGTACCAAGCACTGTGCTAAGCACTTTACACATATTCTCTCCTGAACATCACTGGGAGGTAGGTGCTAATATCCACTCTCTCAGTTAAAGAAACTGAGGCAACAGGTCAGCAAAATAGAGGCGAGATTGAAACAGATCTTGTCTTGTACAGACAACCCTGGCCTAATTAACAAGGGGATTCTAGATCTGCAGCGTTCAATGGGGTGTTTTCCAAATTCTACATGATGAAAGGTACCGGATGAAGCGGTCTGGGGTCTTAACCGTGGCCCTAGCTCCTTCTGCTTTGCAGCCAAACCCTAGGCTCCATCCCAAGAGCAATATGTGGGCTTGGCTCCCTTTCCCGCTGGTGCTTCTACTCATGTCCCCAGTTTCTGGTCCCTGTGTCCTTTGTGACCATATCATTCATCTGGTAGCCCACCTCATCCATCTTCCTTAGACTACTCAATCAGCAAAGCTCAATTAAACAAGGAGCAAACATATATTACATACTTACTAGGGGTCGTATATTTCACTAGACCCTGGAGACATAAAGGTAAAAACAAAATGGTCTTGCCCGCAAAGTTTATATTCTATTGGGGAAAATGATGTCAACAAAAAGAACTAGGAAGACAATCTATGCATAAGCAAGATAATTGTATAAATATTTTTACATACATTGGATTAAGCATATATTTTCATATATTTAACATGTGAATCCCCTGTCATCTTCCCTGTCATCTAGGGGAAGAGGTGGAAGGAAGGAGGGGAAAAGTTGGAAGAGAAGGTTTTGCAAGGGTCAGTGTTAAAAACTTACCCCTTCATATGTTTTGTAAATAAAAAGCTTTCCTCAAACAATTTTTAAAAAGAAAAAAAACCCACATACCAGGTGAGCACTACCCTCATCTGATGAGCATTTGCTTTGCTTACCTTCTCCATGGAGACCTCATTGTGTCATGCCCATTGTGACACGCCTGAGAACACCCAAGGTTTTCTGACTTAAAGGGGATGTTCTCTCCCCAACAACCCAGTTGGATCCTGACAGCCAAGGGAGTAGTATGTGAATAGAAGAATAGATGAGTGGACAAATAGACTAATAGACTAGATACATAGATAAGTGCTGATAGATAGATGGGATAGATAGGGTAAACAAATAGATTCAATAGATACACTTGATGCATAGTTAAATAGATAATGATCGGTAGATAAGTGAAAAGATAGATTTATAGTAGAAAAGTTTATAGGTAGAAAAGATATTTATAGGAAAAAAAAAGTGATTTATAGTTAGAAAAGAGATTTATATGAAAAAAGCGATACATAGGTAGAAAAGAGATATATATAGTTAAAAAAGTGATTTAGGAGAAGAAACGAGATTTATAGGTAGAAAAGAGATTTATAGGCAGAAGAGAATGAATAGCTGCCTTAAATTATACATAGATAATGAAGGAGTCAATGGAGGGTTAGGTAAATCAGTAAATAAATTACTGGAGAGAGAGATCCATTTGGGCCCTCATCAGCATGATACCAAGGGCTGCTGTCATAGATTGAGACTGCCTTCACGTCAGTATTAAACTATTATATTTTATTCTTCAATATTATAGAAGCTAAAATGGTTGCTTTCTATCTGGCTTGGGAAATTGTTGACTTCTCTTTCTTCCCCTCTTCCCCCACGCCCCCCCAAAATTGCATTTTGTGGATGGTTATTCTAGTAGATCAATTGGACACATATCTTTCACTTATGCTGTAACATTTTACCTTTTCAGGCATCCTATAAGCCACTGCTGAAGCAGAGGAGATACTGAACCAGTTGTGACCAGATGCTGGCGATATTGAACGCATCTTAAGCCTCGGGATCGACTTAAAACGGGATTTAACCTGTTCATGAAGGTAAAGCATCTACATAGAGATAATGTACCTGCAGCTTCCCTCCTGCAGTCAGTGTTAATAGGAGATCAAGGTAGGGCCTGGTTGCTGACTAGCCCTATATATATATACTAGAAGTACAAATAATCTGGGAAATAGAGAGCCTACACTTAAAAGCAAACAAACAAACAAAAGCAAATTCTTTTAGTTCGGAAACTCTTTTCTTTTTCCTCATCCTATGGCTGGTTCCCAGAAAAAAGATGACTTGCTCATATTAGAGGTTTCATAAATGCTTGTTAAATTCAATTACATATAGATGAAGACTTTTTCTAAAATTATAGGCAGCTGGCTGGTTCAGTGGATAACACTGTTGGACCTCCCTTGAATCAGCAACTGATTTCAAACACCAGCTGTAGGACTCTGGGCAAGTCACTTAATCTGTGTTTGCCTCAATTTCCTCCTCTGTAAATTGGGAATGATACAATCATGTTTGCTCCACAGAGGATAAGGCTCTGAGAACTATTTGTTTTCAAGTAGAGTCACAGCATCGTGGATTTTGAGCTGGCAGCAATATTTCAGGGTTTCTACTTCCAAATTTTACAAAGAAAGTCACTGAGACACAAGGAGGTTTAGTATAGTTAATATATTGTTCAAGCGCATACAAGTTGTAAGTGGCAGAGACAAGATTCAAACAGATCCTGTTAATACTATCGTGTTACCTCTAAGTGTTCATTATATATGGGTGTATGGGTGTCCATATATGTGTGTGTATATTTCCATACTCCAATCTTCTAACCTATAACTAAACATATTTACTCTTAAAAAAAAAAAAAGGTGGTGGGATGGGGTAGGGGAAAGACACTGTAATAAAGTAACATTAAACAAGTGGTATTTTGCTCTGCTGTTTATTTCTTACTTTCATGACTTTATATTATCACTTTAAACTCCCTGAGCCTCAATTTCCTCACATGTTAAATGAGATAGTTGAGCTCCATGACCACTAGGAAACTACATTTCCAGTTCTAAAATTGTGATTCCACAGTGAAAATCTAGCAACATTGTGTCCTAATGTAAGATCTGTATTTGATCATTAATGAGTCATATATTTTCTCTTGGATTTTATATAGTTCATTTGTAGCAACATTAACCTGGCATTCCCTTCTGAGGGCTGACCCCATCCTTGTTGTGGTGACTGTTAGAGGTGGGCCGCCCTCATCCCGGTGACCATCCACTCCAGATCCTCTTTGTGGTTGGTGGGGTGACGATATCAGAAGCCAAAATGTTGAAAGATCTCGTTTCTTCCCTGAAGCCTGGAACACAGGTACCGAACCCGAAATAACAGGACATGCATCTCCCTGGCCCAAGGATGGGAGAGTCTGGCTGTTCCCACAAGACTTGGTCTGAGCCTTAGGGGTAGCATTTGAGGAGATGATCTATAGAATTCGGGAGATGGTGAAGCACTGTGTAAAGGTCAGATAATTCTCTTACTACTACTATTATTACTTGTACTCTTACCCCTATTATTATTACTACTATTTCTACTATTACTCCTCTTCCTACTCCTATTAGTATTACTCCTATGATTACTACTATTACTCTTCCACCAACTACTACAATTACTGCCACTCTTATTACTGTTATTATTCCTTGTAGATCTCTTCCTCCTGCTACTAGTACTATCATTGCTCCTATTCCTATTCATACTCCTTTTACTACCACTACTACTATTATTTCTACTACCACTTTTATTATTACTATTACTACTACTACTCCTCCTCCTACTCCTACTCCTACTCCTACTATAGTGTAACTCCTATTCCTATCATCATTACTGTTGCTATTACTACTACTTCTACTACTATTATTCCTACTCCTATTCCTGTTACTACTCATACTACTCCTACTTCTTCTACTCCTCCACCTCCTACTACTAAAACTACTCCTTGGTCCCTACTATTACTATAATTACTACTAGCACTACCACTAGTACTACTACTACCACTACTACTACTACTACTACTACTACTACTACTACTACTACTACTACTACTACTACTATTGCTACTCTTACTTCTATTACTATTATTACTCCTACTGTGAGTACTGTTAAATTTTTCTAGTGCCATGACCAATTTCTTCTCCTAGAAGGGAGCCGACAACTTAACTATTACAACACCAGAAAGGGTGAAAGTGAGATTGTACAGCTGATAGAGGGCAGGGGCTTCAAGGCAGGAAGACTTAGAGTTCCAATTTTTCTTCCAAAACTTACTATATATTTTGACCTTAAACAAGTCATTTTACATCTGCTCTCAGTTTGCTCAATAGTGAAACGTTGTTTACAATAATCTCTATTGCCTAAGTTGTTGTGAGAGTCAAATGAGATTATAATTATAAAATAGTACAAATGCCAGCAAGTTATCATTATTTTTTATTGATTTTTGATTATAGCACATTTTTTTTGACAGTACACTGGCATATTTTTCTTTACAACATTATCCCTTGTACTCCTTTCTGTTCTGAATTATTCCCGTACTTCCCCACTAGGCCCTCCCATAGACGGCAGGCATTGCCATACATATTTAAATATCTTATAGTATATTCTTGGTACAATATATATGTGCAGAACCAAATTTTATTGTTGTTGTTATTGCAAAGGAAGAATTGTATTCGGAAGGTAAAAATAATCTGTGAAGAAAAATAAAAAGCAAACAAACAAAATGCTCTCACTTTACATATCCCAGTGTTCAGGTTCTGGGTGTAGCTGATTCTCTCCATCATTGATCAAGTGGACTTGTATTAGCTATTGTCTATGTTGAAGATATCCACTTCCATTCGAACACAACCTCATACAGTATCATTGTTGAAGTGTATAATGATCTCCTAGTTCTGCTCGTTTGACTCAGCATCAGTTGATGTAAGTCTCTCCAAGCCTCTCTGTTTTCCTCCTGTTGGTCATTTCTTACAGAACAAGAATATTGCATAACATTCTTATACCATAATTTACCCAACCATTCTCCAATTGATGGACATCCGTTCATTGTCCAGTTTCTAGCCACTACAAAAAGTGCTGCCACAAACATTTTGGCACATACAAGTCATTTTCCCTTCTTTAGGATTTCTTTGGGATATAAGCCCCGTAGTAGCACTGCTAGGTCAACGGATTGGCAGATTTTGATAACTTTTGGGGCATAATTCCAGATTGCTCTGCAGAATGGTTGGATTCTTTCACAACTCCACCAGCAAGGCATCATTTTCCCAATTTTCTCACAGCCCCTCCAACATTCATCATTGTTTTTTCCTGTCATCTTAACGAATGTGACAGGTGTGTAGTGGTATCTCACACTTGTGATTTGGAACTTGTGAGTGGAAATAGTTTTAATTTCATCATCTGAAAATTGTCCATATCCTTTCACCCTTTTTCAATTTGAGAATGGCTTGTTTTCTTATAAATTAGCATCAATTCTCTCTATATCTTGGAAGTGAGGCCTTTCTCAGAACCTTTAACTGTAAAAATGTTTTCCCAATTGGTTACTTCCCTTCTAATCTTCCTGGCATTAGTTTTCCCCCCCCTGTGATAACTTTTTAATTTGATGTAACCTAAATTTTCTATTTTGTGATCAATAATGATCTCTAGGTCTCCTTTGGTCACATAATCCTTCCTCCTCCACAAGTCTGAGATGTAAACTATCCTATGTTCCTCTAATTTATTTATGACCTCGTTCTTTATGCCTAAATCATGGACCCATTTTGATCTTAAGTGTGGGTCCATGCCTAGTTTCTCCCATACTAATTTCCAGTTTTTCCAGCAGTTTTTGTCAAATAATGAATTCTTATGCCAAAAGTTGGGATCTCTGGGTTTGTCAAACACTAGATTGCTATTTTTATTCACTATCTTGCCCTGTGAACCTATGCTACTCCACTGAACAACTAGTCTATTTCTTAAGCAATACCAAATGGTTTTGGTGACTGTTGCTTTATAATATAGTTCTATATCAGGTACAGCTAGACAGCTAGACCACCTTCCTTTTTTTTTTCATTACTTACCTTGAAATTCTTGAACTTCTGTTGTTCCATATGAATTCTGTTGTTATTTTTTCTAGGTCTTTAAAAAAGTTCCTTGGGAGTCAGATTGGTATAGCACTGAATAAATAGATTAGTTTAGGGAGTATTGTCATCTTCATTATATTCTCTCGGCCTATCCAAAAGCATTGAACGTCTTTCTAATTATTTAAATCTGACTTCATTTTTCTGGCAAGTGTTTCGTAATTTTGCTCCTGACTTTCCTTTGTTAGATATATTCCCAAATATTTTGTACTATCGACAGTTATTTTGAATGGAATTTCTCTTTGTGTCTCTTGCTGTTGGATTGTGTTGCTAATGTATAAAAATGCTGAGGATTTCTGTGGATTTATTTTGTATCCTGCAATTTTGCTAAAGTTCTGAATTGTTTATAATAGCTTTTTTAGCAGAGTCTTTGGGGTTCTCTAAGTATACCATAATGTCATCTGCAAAGATTGATAGTTTTATTTCCTCATTTCCTACTCTTAATTTTTGAATCTCTTTCTCGGCTCTTTTTGCCGAGGCTAGCGTTTGTAGTACTATATTGAATAGTAATGGTGATAGTGGGAAACCTTGTTTCACTCCTTATCTTACAGGGAAAAGTTCCTAAGATATTTGCTGACGGTTTTAAATATAGGTTCCTTATCATTTTAAGGAATAGTTCATTTATTCCTATACTCTCAAGTCTTTTTTTGTAGGAATGGATGTTGGATTTGATCAAATGCTTTTTCTGCATCTATTGAGAAGATCATATGGTTTTTAGTAATTTGATTATTAATATGGACAATTATACTAATAGTTTTCCCAATATTAAACCAACCCAGCACTGCAGGTATAAATCCTGCTTGATCGTAGTGTATTATCCTGGGGATGATTCTCTGAAGTCTTTTTGCTAATATCTTATTTAAGATTTTAGCATCAATATTCAAGAAGGAAAATGGTCTTTAGTTTTCTTTCTCTGTTTACAATCTACCTGGTTTTAGGTATCAGTACCATGTCTGGGGCATAAAAGGAATTTGGTAGGCCTCCTTCAATTCATTTTTTTTTTCAAATAGTTTATATAGTATTAGAGTTAGTTGTTCTTTAAATGTTTGGTAGAATTCATATGTCAATCCATCTCTTCCTGAGGATTTTTTCTTAGGGTGTTGGTTAATAAATTGTTCTATTTCTTTTTCCGAAATGGGACTATTTAGACTTCTTACTTCTTCCTCTGTTAATCTGCGCAAGTTATATTTCCTCCACAAGTCTGAGAGATAAACTATCCTTTGTTCCTCTAATTTATTTATGATCTCATTCTTTATTCCTAACTCATGGACCCATTTTGATCTTTTCTCCCTATTTGCTGTTAAGTGTGGGTCCATGCCTAGTTTCTACCATAATAATTTCCAGTTTTCCCAGCAGTTTCTGTCAAATAATGAATACGTATTCCAAAATCTGGGATCTTTGGGTTTGTCAAAAACTAGATTGCTATTTTTATTCAATATCTTGCCCTGTGAAGCTAACCTATTCCACTGATCAACTAGTCTATTTATTAGCCAACACCCAATGGTTTTGGTGACTGCTGCTTTATAATATACTTTAGATCAGGTACAGCTAGGCTACCTTCATTTGATTATTTTTTTTTCTCATTACTTCCCTTGCAATTCTCAACCTTTTCTTCTTTCCTATGAATGTTGTTGTTATTTTTTCTAGGTCATTAAAATAGTTTCTGATTGGTGTAGCACTAAATAAATAGATTAATTTAGAGAGGATTGTCATCTCGATAATATTCGCTCTGCTTATCCAAGAGCACTGAATGTCTTTCCAATTATTTAAATCTGACTTCATTTTTGTGGCAAGTGTTTTGTAATTTTTCTCATATAATTCCTGACTATTCTTTGGTAGATGGATTCCCAAATACTTTATACTCTCAACATTTGTTTGGAATGGAATTTCTCTTTGTATCTCTTGCTGTTGGATTGTGTTGGTAATATGTAAAAATGCTGAGGATTTAGGTGGATTTATTTTGTATCTTGAAACTTTGCTAAAGTTCTGAATTAATTCTAATAGCTTTTTAGCAGAGTCTTAGGGGTTCTCTAAGTATACCATCATGTCATCTGCAAAGAGTGATAGTTTGATTTCCTCATTAGCTACTCTAATTCCTGGAATCTCTCTGGGCTCTTATTGCCCAGGCTAGCATTTCTAATACAATATGGAATAGTAATGGTGATAGTGAGCAACCATTGTTTCACTCCTTATCTTACTGGGAAAGGTTCCAGTGTATCACCATTACATATGATGTTTACTGACAGTTTTAAATATATAATCATGATTTTAAGGAATAGTCCATTTATTCCTGTACTCTCAAAGGTTTGTAGTAGGAATGGATGTTGGATTTTATGAAATGCTTTTTCTTCATCTATTGAGATGATCATATGGTTTTTGTTAATTTGGTTATTGATATAGTTGATTATACAAATAGTGTTCCTAATATTGAACCAGCCCTGCATTCCTGGTATAAATCCCACTTGGCCATAGTTTATCATCCTGGGGAGGGTTTTCTGTAGTCTTTTGGATAATATTTTATTTAAGATTTTAGCATCATTAGGGAGATTGGTCTATAATTTTGTTTCTCTGTTTTCAGCCTACCTGGTTTAGGTATCAGTACCATGTCTGTGTCATAAAAGGAATTTGGTAGGACTCCTTCAATCCCTATTTTTTCAAATAGTTTCTATAACATTGGAGTTGTTTTTTAAATTTTTGGTAGAATTCACATGTAAATCCATCTGGTGCTGGGGATTATTTTTTCTTAGGGAGTTGGTTAATAGCTTCTTCTATTGCTTTTTCTGAAATGGGACTATTCAGACTATTTCCTTCTTCCTCTGTTAGTCTGGGCAAGCTTATTTTTGAAGGTATTCTTCCACTTCATTTAAGTTATCGAATTTATTGCCGTAAAGTTGGGCAAAGTAGCTCCTAACTATTGTTCTAATTTCCTCTTCATTAGGGGTGAGTTCTCCCTTTTCATTTTTAAGACTAACAATTTTTGTTTCAAATACAGACAACTACAGGCACACAGTAGTAGACAGAGTCTAAAGTCGAGTCCTGACTTCTTTTAATCATCTTTTCTTTCTTAACTTTTTTGGATCATGGACTTTTTTGACTTACTGCTGAATGCCTCTTCTAGGAATAGACGTTTTTAAATGCTTAAAACAAAGGAACAGGATAACGAGGGAATCACGATTACTGAAATACTGTTTTAAAATGTTTTTTTCTCAATAGTATTTTATTTTTTCCAAATACAGGTAAAGACAGTTTTCGACATTCATTATTAAAATTAGTTTTGAAAATAAACGTGATATATCCCAGGTTGAGAACCTGTGCACTAGGAACTTGGAATTTTCCCCCTCTCTCCACTCCTGGAAATGTCTCCATTCTTTATGAGGACACTCTGTTCCAAGCTGAAGTTGCTCTGAATTCCTTGGGAAACTGAAGGAGGAATAGACCTGGCTGAGTCTCCCCAGGCCTACTCCTTGGTTACTTGAACTGTGGTTCTGTGAGGAACCCATACAGAACTATCAGCCTCCACCTTGGAGCTGGTGAAGAACCAGTTCTATTTCTGTGGGCAATGCCAGAGGCACTTGTTGCTTCTCTGTTGCCAATTACTTCTTTAAAAGCCTGGGTGTATTTATTAATACAGACAGAATAATTTCTCATAGATCCACCGAATGCACTCCCTGGGATGTAAGGCACACACAGACAAACAAAGGGAGGCCTTGCATCCCACAGCACCAAGCTCTAATCCCTCTTAGTCTGCAAACTCAAAAATTCCATTACTCAGGACAATCATGAAGCATAGAAGAATGGTCAATAATTGTAGGGAGTCACTCTGGCACCCTTTAAGGAGGGTATCTGCAAACAGCTTAGAGCCCCTTCCTCAACCTGGAAGGCTCTAAATCTTACCCATGCTCACTGATCAGAGAAGGAGCTCCCCGGCTGCCGGGATACTAGCATGGGAAGGCGCTGAGTGCTTTTCCTTCATTGTGCATTGCTTACCAGGAGATGTAGCCGCTCCAGTGTTCATGGCACACTCTTGGGCTTCACGGGGCAGAGACAGGTTACTGAGGGGAGGGGTAAGTTGGAGGTCTGAGCCAGTGAGGCAATGGTAATGTTCTTGGGTTTTAGTCACCAAGCATTCATCAAATGCCCAGTGCAGCAGACAGATCCCAGGCCTGAAGCCAGATGTGGCCTCAGGCTCACTGGCCTTGTCACCAAGGGAGAGGGGGCCCAGCTAGCTCATTTTTGAAAGGGGGAAAAAAAGAATACCTCCACTTCCAGGTTTGAGAGGAGGATCCAATTGGGATACATGCAAAGTTTAGCAGACATCCTGGCCTGTTCCTAGCCTTGGATTTAAATTGGTTGGATTTATTCAGGGAACTCGGCTGCTTGACGATTGGAACACATCGTTTTATTTCATTGAAAAGGGTCTTTACCCTACAATTTCTCAAAGCAAATGCTTCTGTTTAATGTGAGCTTCAATCTCTTCCCCCAGTTGTTGCAACATTAGATTTATTGGTGTATTAAGCAGATGTTGTTCTCAGGGCATGTTGCTCGTGACCTCTTCCAGACTTACTATCCTATGGATCTAACATGATAACCTTGGCCTAAGATTGGATGTGTCTTGTACAGACAACCCTGGCCTAATTAACAAAAGGATCCAAGATCTGCAGTGTTCAAATTGTCCAAGATGAAAGGTACCTGATGAAGAGGTCCGGGGACATAAACTTGGCCCTAGGCTCCATCCCAAGAGCAATATGTGGGCTTAGCTCCCTTTCCCGCTGGCTGCTTCTACTCATGTCCCCAGATTCTGGTCCCTGTGTCTTTTGTGACTGTATCATTCCTTTGGTAGTCCACCTCATCCATCAGGCCTTAGACTACTCAATAAGCAAAGCACAATTAAACAAGGAGCAAACATATATTACATATACTTACTAGGGGTCAGATATTACACTAGACCCTGGAGACATAAAGATAAAAACAAAATGGTCTTGCCCTCAAAGTTTATATATTATTGCGGAAAATGATGTCAACAAAAAAAAAGTAGGAAGAAAATCTCTGCATAAGCAAGATAATTGCATAAATATTTTTATATACATTGGATTTATCCTATATTTTCACATATATAACATGTAATAACTGGTCATCTAGGGAAGGAGGTGGAAGGAAGGAGGGGGAATGTTGGAACATGAGGTTTCGCAAGGCTCAGTGTTGTAAACTTGCCCCTTCATATGTTTTCTACATAAAGAGGTTTCCTAAAAAATATTGTTAAAAGAAAACTTCCGCATAAAGCCTGAGCACAATCCTCATCAGATGAGCAGTTGACTTGCTTACCTTGGCCATGGAGACCTCATTGTGTCATGCCCATTGTGACACGCCTGAGAACACCCAAGGTTTTCTGACTTAAAGGTGATGTTCTCTCCCCAACCACCCAGTTGGATCCTGACAGCAAAGGGAGTAGTACGTGAATAGAAGAATGGATGAGTGGACTAATAGACTGATAGACTAGATACATAGATTATTGGTGATGAATGGATGGGATAGAGAAGATAAACAAATAGATTGAATAGATACACTTAATGCATAGTTAAAAAGATAATGATGGATAGATAAGTGAAAAGATAGATTTATAGTAGAAAAGTTTATAGGTAGAAAAGTGATTTATAGGTAGAAAAGAAATTTTTAGATTAAAAAAAGGGATTTAGAAGTAGAAAAGAGATTTATAGGCAGAAGAGAATGAATAGCTGGATTAAAATATACATACACCCCCCCAAAATATTGCAGTTTGTGGATGGTTTTTCCAGTATATGAAATGGACACATATCTTTCACTTATGCTGTAACATTTTACCTTTTCAGGCAACCTATAAGCCAATACTGAAGCAAAGGATATACTGAAGTCAGAGTGACCAGATTCTGGCGATATTGCTACGATCTACTTAAAATGGGATTTAGATTGTTGTTGGGGAGTTTTGATCTACACTTTGGAGTTTATTGCACTGGTGGGGGGAAGGGAAGAGATGATGTTTCTGAGTTTGATTGTTGGGGAGTTTTGATATCTATACTTTGGAGTTTATTGTACTGGTGGGCAGAAGGGGAGAGATGATGTTTCTGAGTTTGATGTGGTTTTAAAAATAAAAAATGTTTTTTTTTTTTTTTCTGTTTCCAAAAGTGTCAAGTTGTCATTCTTTCAGCTCCCACATGATTAGTGATATTTCCCAGTTTCTTCTGTACTATCTGGTGATTACATTTGCCAGCTCGTTAATCCTAAAGAAATACTTCTTGGCAAACTTATTGGGTAAACTACCTTTTTCCCTTATTTCCAGCTAGCCCATACTGCTGATGGGTAAAGCTATGGGCTAAGCTGGCTATCCTATCTGGGTTTGGGAATAAGAGAGGCAGGCAGATTTGTTCTTCTTTGAGATTGTGAAAAAACTGTAAGTAGGACCTTTGCCATCAGAGGCTGGGGACCATCTGAAAGTCTGGGAACAAAGAGGTAGTGGGGGTTAACAAGCAGCAGGGCTATTGTGTTCTAGCCAGAGAAGTTCCAGAGAAGCTCGGAACTGGCCCTGCTGAAGTCTTTTGGATCTTCCTGGAGGAGCAGAGCAGCCATTCTCCACCAGGAGGGCAATTCAGAATGACAAGGGACTGGCTTAGAGATTTGCATCCAGGTGCTTCCCCTCAGCTCTAGGGGAAGGCTGAGCCAGAAAATAATTGGTGTCCCCACAGGCTTGTGCTAGAGCCCCCCATTCCCCCTTTGAAGTTTCTTCTGCCTGACTTGTGCTCATTATAATCTATATAAGTGAAATGTCAAACTTCTGTTTCTGAAAATAACCTTTCTACAGAAGCTGGGAACCTAAATCCCCTGGATGAAGAAGAGGGATAGTAAGAGTGCTAGAAAAGCAAATGGGTGCTCTGGAGACAGCAAGATTGGAGATGGGAAAACCCCATCTGATTTGATTCCATAGATAGTGGCAAACGTCAGGTTAGCCACAAAGGATGTTTGCACTGATTGATAAAGCTGGAACAATACCTCTTGGGAATTGATGTACAGGCCCTGGCAAGAAAATGAAACCAAACTAACTCCCAAGCAGGATGCAGCCTTAATTGGCTGAAGGACCCCAGAAGACCCTGGACAAGCCAGTCAAGCCGGCTTCCAGAGCTAGTCCTTAGCTTGGCCTTGGGAATCCTCCCAGGGGGTGGAAGAGGAGGAGGTCTGGATTGCTCTCTGACAGCACCTTCTCATCCTCCATCTTGGGCTTTCCACTTCTGGGCTTGGGCTTGGAGGGTCTCATCTACAGAAAACCACCTTCTTGAGGGCAAGAACTGTTGGAGTTTTTCCTTGGTAGCTCTGCCATTTTTCCACTTCGAATCACTTCCGATTTACCAATATTTATTAAGGAAACAAGCATTTATTAAACTTTATTAAACTCTTTTGTACTAAGCACTGTGCTAAGCACTTTACACATATTCTCTCCTTAACATCACTGGGAGGTAGGTGCTAACTGAGGCAACAGGTCAGCAAAATAGAGGCGAGATTGAAACAGATCTTGTCTTGTACAGACAACCCTGGCCTAATTAACAAGGGGATTCTAGATCTGCAGCGTTCAATGGGGTGTTTTCCAAATTCTACATGATGAAAGGTACCTGATGAAGCGGTCTGGGGCCTTAACCGTGGCCCTAGCTCCTTCTGCTTTTCAGCCAAACCCTAGGCTCCATCCCAAGAGCAATATGTGGGCTTGGCTCCCTTTCCCGCTGGTGCTTCTACTCATGTCCCCAGTTTCTGGTCCCTGTGTCTTTTGTGACCATATCATTCATCTGGTAGCTCACCTCATCCATCTTCCTTAGACTACTCAATCAGCAAAGCTCAATTAAACAAGGAGCAAACATACATTACATACTTACTAGGGGTCATATATTTCACTAGACCCTGGAGACATAAAGGTAAAAACAAAATGGTCTTGCCCGCAAAGTTTATATTCTATTGGGGAAAATGATGTCAACAAAAAGAACTAGGAAGACAATCTATGCATAAGCAAGATAATTGTACAAATATTTTTACATACATTGGATTAAGCATATATTTTCACATATTTAACATGTAATTACCTGTCATCTAGGGGAAGAGGTGGAAGGAAAGAGGGGAAAAGTTGGAAGAGAAGGTTTTGCAAGGGTCAGTGTTAAAAACTTACCCCTTCATATGTTTTGTAAATAAAAAGCTTTCCTCAAATAATTTTTTAAAAGAAAAAACTCCATAATACCATGTAGCGTGTTGTCGTCTCCAGAAGCTGCTGGATCACTCTCTGGGAAGAGATCTGCTGTGTCTACTCACATCTCTCAGACAGATTCTTCTTCCTGTAGTGAACTGTTGTCTCCAGGTAGTTGCTGTTAACTCTTGTCCAGAGAAGTGACTCCCCTTCCTGCAGAGAGCTGCATCAAGCCAGACTTAGTGCAGAGTCTTCTCCTTGAATCCTGGCTCTGAATCTCTTCCAGCTCTTATCCTTCTCCAGGCAGACTGACTTTCCAGGCCCACTGTTGCCTCTTTTATCCTTCCAGAGAAAGAGCATGGCATAATGCAAGGGCTTCTGGGAAGAACCACTTTAGCCAATGAGCTTGCTCCTTCTATCAAGGCATCCTGAGTTCTCACCTTGTAATTGTCTAGACAACCTGAATTCTCACCTTGTCACTGTCCAGACAACGTGAGTTCTCACCTAGTAATCCTAACATCTCCCCCTTTCTTTTGATTTAGAACATAGGACAGTCATGACCTTGAAACCTAAAGCCATCAATATGGGAAGTATTACAGATAATTACATAAATTACATAAGCACATAGTAACATTGTAACATAACACATGCTAGAAGTATATAACATAATCAAATAATCATAAATTGAAAATTTATAAATGTCCATAAATCCATTGTCCATTAGTCTCATCTTGTGTGAGGAAGTCCAATGATTCCTGCTGGTTTTAAACTTCTTTAACAGTCTTTTTATTAGCCATGCTCTTTCGGTGTAAGATGTTTCTTAGATCTTCTCCTTTATTTTGAGGTCTTTCTCTTTTTCTGTCTCTCTCTGATGGACAAGGCGAATATGACTCGTTGGCACCCATCTGATTCCTTCTCCTGCTGAAGAAATACAAGCAAACCCTCTCCCCCAGGCAGTTAACCTACCTGGTCCCTTCCATTCACCACTTTCTGGATCTCTCCACATCACCTGGCGATTATCTAAGGACAGTGGAGCTGCTCGCACTGGACACTGCCCTTCTGGTGGGTTATAAAACCTGTCTGCCGGAGCCAGTGCATCTTTGTCAAAAATTAGAAAATTAATGGTATAGAGAACTAAATTTAGAAGTTCTCTAGGGTTACCTGTGGCTCCCCCTTTCTTTTGTTTTTGGAGGAGTGTCTTAATATCTCTGTTTCTTCTCTCTACTATTGCCTGCCCTTGAGGATTAAAGGGTATGCCCGTGGTATGTAAAATCTTATACTGTGCACAAAAGTGTGTAAAATGTTTGGACGTATATGCAGATCCATTGTCTGTTTTTATTGCTTGTGGCACACCCATAATTGCAAAAGCTTGTATAAGGAATTCAGTGACCACTCGGGCTGTCTCTTTTGCTGCTGGCATTGCAAATGTGAATCCTGAAAAGGTGTCTACCACGACATGGATAAAAGATAGACGACCAAAAGATTTATAATGGGTCACATCCATTTGCCAGATTTCATTGGGTCTCAAACCACGAGGATTCTTCACTGGAGGGAGTGTAGGAGCATGGCAAGGAAGACAAGCTGTACAGCTTTATACTATGCTCCTAGCTTCCTCTCTTGTGATTCCAAATTGTAAACGTAAAGCTCGAGCAGCCTGATGATATTTAGAATGAGATTCTTGTGCTTCCTGAAATAAAGGACTACTGGCTAACATCGTTAGAAGGCTATCTGCCTTTGAATTTCCAACAAAAATGGGACCTGGAAGTCCACTATGTGAGTGGACATGCAAGATATAAATCTTGCCTGGATGTTTTCTCACTTGCTCTTGAAGTTCCTTAAAGAGCTGATAAATATTAGAGGCTGCAAATTTTATTTGGGCTGTGGCAATTCTTTGTACTACACCTACAGAATAAGCTGAATCAGTAATTATATTTACGTCTCCTGGGTAATAAGTAAGAGCTAGCATGATAGCAAATAATTCATTCTTTTGAGTGGATTGAAAAGGAGTCCTGATTACTCTCTTTATGGTTAAATCATGAGAGTATACAGCACAAATATTTTCTTTGGAGGCGTCTGTAAAGATTGTTGGTCCTTTAAGAGGAACCTTGGAAACCTTTTCTTCAAAGATCCATCGCCAATTATGTAGTAGCCGGGTAATCTTTAATGGAGATCCATGTGCAAAATTTGGAGCGGTGGCCAATAAAATTTGCCATTCTGGGATGGTCTCACAGCATACATTAATTTGTGCGTTAGTATAGAATGTGTATATTTTTTCAGGACTTATTCCAGATAATTGTGTTACTCTCTTAATAGCCTTTAATAAAATCCTAGCCACAAGCACTGGGTAAGGTGTAAGGCTTTGTTCTGGTTGTGCTGGGAGGTTCATCCACTCAATCACTCTGTCTCCTTGATGAAGGACTGCTGTGGGTGCCTCTTTTGTAGCAAAAACTGATATTTCCAAGGGTTTTTGAGTGACTCTTTCAACCACATTTTGTGCTTCTTTTGTAAGCTGGCGTGGTGAATTTAAAGCACTGTCTCCCCTTAAAATGTCATATAGAGGTTGTAGTTGATTGGTAGTTAAGCCTAACACTGGACGCATCCATTGGATATCTCCTATTGATTTTTGAAAGTCATTTAAGGTGTTCAACTTCTCTGTTCTTAAAGAAAGCTTTTGTACTGTGAGTGTCTTAGGATATACTTGATATCCTAAATATTGAAAAGGAGCCTGTCTTTGAATTTTTTCTGTAGCTATATGCAGTTTGTAGTACTTTAATGTTTCCATGGTCCTTTGTAGACATGCTTCTAACATTTGTTCCTCAGGTACACATCCCAAAATATCATCCATATAATGTAACAATATTACTTTTGGAAAGGCTTTTCTTACTGGAGCAAGAGCAGCAGCAACATACATTTGGCACATAGTAGGGCTGTTTTTCATTCCCTGTGGCAAAACTGTCCATTCATATCTTTTATAAGGCTCAGCCAAATTAACACTAGGCACTGAAAAAGCACATCTTTTCATACCCTCCTTATCTAGAGGGATAGAATAGAAACAATCCTTAATGTCTATAACCCATAGAGGCCATTCTCTTGGCAACTGAGTAGGAGATGGAAGTCCAGGCTGAAGAGTTCCCATAGTTTCCATCTGTTCATTTACTCTTCTTAGATCAGTTAACATCCTCCATTTTCCAGATTTCTTTTTCACCACAAATACTGGGGAATTCCAAGGACTTAGAGAAGGCCGCAAGTGTCCTTGGTCAAGTTGTTCTTGCACTATGTCTAATAAGGCCTGAATTTTATCACTTCTTAAGGGCCACTGTTCTACCCACACTGGTGAATCAGTCTTCCACTGAATAGGAACTGGTGAAAGTGCAGGTAGGCCTTCAACAGCAGCCCTGCCTAAAAAGCTGAAGTGCTTATTTGTAATCCTATCTGCTGTAAAATGTCTCTTCCCCACAGATTGATGGGGATTTTTTCAACCACAAAAGGAGTAAAAGCTCCTGTTTCTCCTTCAAATACCTATCTCAAAGGCCTAGCACTAACTTCTGGGGCTATTGATCCTCCCACCCCAGACATATAGCAGACATGTCTGCTTTAATCTTTGGCCAGTGACCGGGCCAATTGGCACCTCTAATAACTGTACGATCTGCACCCGTGTCTACCGATCCTTCAAATGGTATTCCGTTTATATAAATAGTAAGCATAGGTCGGTCAGCTGTCACAGCTGCTGTCCAATATATTCCTGGATTTTGTTCATTGGAGTCAAAATCTAGGCGACTATCACGAGGTTGCTTATTAGGGGTACGTAACAATATGCCTGATGCTACTACTTCTCCTGGTTGATAAATCACACGTTGTCTGCCTGTGTTAGTGACTGGGATATTAGATACACGTTCTCCAGTTTCCCACATCAGTGTATGGATGGACACTGTTTTGTAGGCACTCTCAGAAGGTGAAATGGTCAAGCCTACTGTGCCTGGAGGCAAAGGATCCATAGGCTCAACAGGAACAGATTTCACTTCTCCAGGGAGTATCTCGGTAGTCTCTACTGCACACAACTCTATTTTTCCTAATTTCAATCCCTTTCTTCCATCTGATTGCCTTTTGGCTGATTGATCATGTCTTAAAATTCTCTGGATGTAACCTCGGCTGCCATCATGCCCCACTTCGGGGGCTGAAGCTGGGCCCCACCTGTCATTTCCCTGTGTCAATCTACATTCGGAGGCCCAGTGGAGGCCCTTGTGACATTTTGGACATGGAGTTTTAGGTCTTCTCTCACCCTGTCTTCTCACTGTATCTCCATATCTACACTGAGCTCTTAGATGCCCAATTTTTCCACATTGAAAACATCGCCGAGTTTCTCTAGAAGGCCCTTGCCAGGAGGGACCCTGTCTTTCCACGTTCATCATTGTCCGGGTGTAAAAAGCATTTGTTCCCACTGTAGCACAGCGTCTTATGATCTCCTCTAAAGGAGCATCTTTGTCTAATCCCCATATAATTCTTTTGCAAATCTCATTGGCATTTTCCTTAGCCAGATGTCTGGTCATTATTTCTGTAGCTGAATTTTCTCCAATAGTTCTTTTGACAGCAGTTTGCAAATGTCCCACAAAATCTGCAAAAGGTTCATTGGGACCTTGCTGTATTTTAGTGAAAGCCTCTCCACGATCTTTCTGTCCAGGAAGGACACCCCAAGCTTTTATTGCAGCCTTAGCAATTTGCTCATATATTGTCATGGTATAATTAATCTGTTCTGAATTCTCTCCATACCAACCTTCACCAGCCAAGTGCTCAAAAGTGAATTGTGTGTTAACTCCTATTTCCAAATTGCATCTGTCTTGAATTTTACATAATTCATGAAATTCCACAAGCCATAATAAATTTTCTCCAGGTTCCAGGCATGTCCTTGCTATGGATTTCCAATCATTTGGGGTTAGGACTTCATAAGACAAACCATCTAGTAACATTTTATTTTATTTATTTATTTTTTTTTTTTTTAGATAGATAATATCTTTTATTATCGATCCTTATGCTTTCTAGTATTTTATTTTATTTTATTTTTTTATTATATATATATATATATATATATATATATTTATAATATTATCCCTTGTATTCATTTTTCCAATTTACCCCCCCTCCCTCTATTCCCTCCCCCCGACGACAGGCAATACCATACATTTTACATGTGTTACAATATAGTCTAGGTACAATACATGTGTGCGAATATCACTTTCTTGTTGCACAACAAACATTAGAATCCGAAGGTACATGCAACCTGGGCAGACAGATATTAGTGCTAACAATTTTCATTACCCTCCCAGTGTTTCTTCTCTGGGTGCAGCTACCTCTGTCCATCATTGATCAACTGGAAGTGAGTTGGATCTTCTTTATGTTGAAGATTTCCACTTCCATCAGAATACATCCTCATACAGCATTGTTGTTGAAGTGTACAGTGATCTTCTGGTTCTGCTCATTTCACTCAGCATCAGTTGATTTAAGTCTCTCCAGGCCTCTCTATATTCCTCCTGCTGGTCATTTCTTACCGAGCAATAATATTCCATAACCTTCATATACCACAATTTACCCAACCATTCTCCAACTGATGGACATCCATTCATCCTCCAGTTTCTAGCTACAACAAAAAGAGCTGCCACAAACATTTTGGCACATATATGTCTCTTTCCGCTCTTTAGTATTTCTTTGGGATATAATCCCAGTAGTAGCGCTGCTGGGTCAAAGGGTATGCACAGTTTGATAACTTTTTGGGCATAATTCCAGATTGCTCTCCAGAATGGCTGGATTCTTTCACAACTCCACCAGCAATGTATTAGTGTCCCAGTTTTCCCACATCCCCTCCAACATTTGTCATTATTTGTTCCTGTCATCTTAGCCAATCTGACAGGTGTGTAGTGGTATCTCAGAGTGGTCTTAATTTGCATTTCTCTGATCAGTAGTGATTTGGAACACTCTTTCATGTGAGTGGATATAGTTTCAATTTCTTCCTCTGAGAATTGTCTGTTCATATCCTTTGACCATTTATCAATTGGAGAATGGTTCGGTTTCTTATAAATTTGGGTCAGTTCTCTATATATTTTGGAAATGAGACCTTTGTCAGAACCTTTGTTTTTAAAAATATTTTCCCAATTTGTTACTTCCCTTCTAATCTTGTTTGCATTAGTATTATTTGTACAGAAACTTTTTAGTTTGATGTAATCAAAATCTTCTATTTTGTGATCAATAATGATCTCTAGTTCTCCTCTGGTCATAAATTCCTTCCTCCTCCACAAGTCTGAGAGGTAGATTATCCTCTGTTCCTCTAATCTATTTATTATCTCCCTCTTTATGCCTAAATCATGGACCCATTTTGATCTTATCTTGGTATATGGTGTTAAGTGTGGATCCATATCTAATTTCTGCCATACTAATTTCCAGTTTTCCCAACAGTTTTTTCCGAATAATGAATTTTTATCCCTAATGTTGGAATCTTTGGGTTTGTCAAAGATTAGATTGCTATAGATGTATCCTTTTTTGTCCTTTGTATCTAATCTGTTCCACTGATCTACCGGTCTATTTCGTAGCCAATACCAAATGGTTTTGGTGACTGCTGCTATATAATATAGCTTTAGATCAGGTACACTTAGACCACCTTCCTCTGAGTTTTTTTTCATTAGTTCCCTTGCAATTCTTGACCTTTTATTCTTCCATATGAATTTTGTTGTTATTTTTTCTAGGTCATTAAAATAGTTTCTTGGGAGTCTGATTGGTATAGCACTAAATAAATAGATTAGTTTGGGGAGTATTGTCATCTTTATTATATTCGCTCGGCCTATCCAAGAGCACTGAATGTCTTTCCAATTATTTAAATCTGACTTTATTTTTGTGGCAAGTGTTTTGTAATTTTTCTCATATAATTCCTGACTTTTCTTTGGTAGATGGATTCCCAAATATTTTATACTCTCAACATTTGTTTGGAATGGAATTTCTCTTTGTATCTCTTGCTGTTGCATTTTGTTAGTGATATATAAAAATGCCGAGGATTTATGTGGATTTATTTTGTATCCTGCCACTTTGCTGAAATTTTGAATTATTTCTAGTAGCTTTTTAGCAGAGTCTTTGGGGTTCTCTAAGTATACCATCATGTCATCTGCAAAAAGTGATAGTTTGATTTCCTCATTTCCTACTCTAATTCCTTGAATCTCTTTCTCGGCTCTTATTGCCGAGGCTAGCGTTTCTAGTACTATATTGAATAGTAATGGTGATAGTGGGCAACCTTGTTTCACTCCTGATCTTACTGGGAAAGGTTGCAGTTTATTTCTATTGCATATTATGCTTACTGACGGTCTTAAATATATACTCCTGATTATTCTAAGGAATAATCCATTTATTCCTATACTCTCAAGAGTTTTTAGTAGGAATGGATGTTGAATTTTGTCAAATGCTTTTTCTGCATCTATTGAGATGATCATATGGTTCTTATTAATTTGATTATTAATATGGTCAATTATATTAATAGTTTTCCTAATATTAAACCAGCCCTGCATTCCTGGAATAAATCCTACTTGATCATAGTGTATTATCTTGGAGATGATTTTCTGAAGTCTTTTTGCTAATATCTTATTTAAGATTTTAGCATCAATATTCATTAAGGAGATTGGTCTATAATTTTCTTTCTCAGTTTTCGATCTACCAGGTTTAGGTATCAGTACCATGTCTGTGTCATAAAAGGAGTTTGGTAGGACTCCTTCATCCCCTATTTTTTCAAATAATTTATATAACATTGGGGCTAATTGTTCTTTAAATGTTTGGTAGAATTCACATGTGAATCCATCTGGCCCTGGGGATTTTTTCCTGGGGAGTTGATTAATAGCTTGTTCTATTTCTTTTTCTGAAATGGGACTATTTAAGCAATTTATCTCCTCCTCTGTTAATCTAGGGAGCCTATATTTTTGGAGAAAGTCATCCATTTCACTTAAGTTATCAAATTTATTGGCATAAAGTTGGGCAAAGTAACTCCTTATTATTTCTCTAATTTCCTCTTCATTGGTGGAAAGATCCCCCTTTTCATTTGTAAGACTATCAATTTGATTTTCCTCTTTCTTTTTTTTGATCAAATTTACCAAAGGTTTATCTATTTTATTGGCTTTTTCATAAAACCAACTCTTGGTTTTATTTATTAATTCAATAGTTTTTTTACTTTCAATTTTATTGATTTCTCCTTTTAATTTTTGTATTTCGAGTTTAATTTTTGGTTGGGGGTTTATAATTTGGTCTTTTTCTAGCCTTTTAAGTTGTAAGCCCAATTCGTTAATCTTCTCTTTCTCAATTTTCTTCAAATAAGCCTCTAAAGATATAAAATTTCCCCTTATTACCGCTTTAGCTGCATCCCAAAGATTTTGATATGATGTCTCATCATTATCATTATCTTGGGTGAAATTGTTAATTGTTTCTATAATTTGCTCTTTCACCCAGTCATTCTTTAAGATGAGATTATTCAGTTTCCAATTACTTTTTGGTCTATTTACCCCTAACTTTTTACTGAATGTAGCTTTTATTGCATTGTGATCTGAGAAGAAGGCATTTATTATTTCTGCCTTCCTACATTTAATTTTGAGATCTTTATGTCCTAATATATGGTCAATTTTTGTATAGGATCCATGAACTGCTGAGAAGAAAGTATATTCCTTCCTATTGCCATTCAGTTTTCTCCAAAGGTCTATCATACCTAGTTTTTCTAATGTTCTATTTACTTTTTTAATTTCTTTCTTGTTTGTTTTGTGGTTTGATTTGTCTAAATCTGAGAGTGCAAGGTTGAGATCTCCCACTATTATAGTTTTACTGTCTATTTCTTCTTGCAGTTCTCTTAACTTTTCCTTTAGAAAGTTAGATGCTATACCACTTGGTGCATATATGTTTAGTATTGATATGGCTTCATTATTTATGCTACCTTTCAGCAGGATATAGTTTCCTTCCTTATCTTTTTTAACGAGATCTACTTCTGCTTTTGCTTGATCTGAGATAAGGATAGCTACCCCTGCTTTTTTGGCTTTACCTGAAGCATAATAAGCTCTGTTCCAACCTTTTACCTTTACTCTGTATGTATCTCCCTGCTTTAAGTGTGTTTCCTGTAGACAACATATTGTAGGGTTCTGCTTTTTGATCCAATCTGCTATCCGTCTCCGTTTGATGGGATCGTTCATCCCATTTACATTTACAGTTAAAATTACTAATTCTGTATTTCCTGCCATCGTATTATCCCCAGATTATACTTTTTTCCCTTGACCCCCCTGATCCCCCTCCCCGATATTTAATTTACAGACCCCCCTTGTGACGCACAACCCTCCCTCTTTTTTTTTTTTTTTTTAGGATCCCTCCCCCCTCCCTCCAAGTCCCTTCACTTATTCTCCTTTTCCTTTCCCCTTTTCCTCTCCCCCCTTTTAATGAGGTGAGAGAAAATTCTCTGAAAAACAAATATGTTAATTATTTACTCTTTGAGCCTCTTCTGATGAGAGTAAGATTCACACAATGATTCTCCCCCTCACTAAGTTCCCTCAGATATGGTGTATTTTCTATGTCTCTTCCTGGGATGTAGTTTCCCTCTTTTTATCACTCCTTCCCCTTTTTCTGAACCGACCTCCTTCCCTTTACCACACCCCCCTTTTTTTCTTTTATATCAGTAAAATCAAATTATCCTTGAGTATTTTTTTATATACCCACAACAGAGTTACAGTTCTCAAGGGTTCTGTGTACCTTTTTCTGTTTCTCTTCAGTCTTGTGGATGTAGATCAAATTTTTTGTTTAAGTCTGGTTTTTTTCTTAGAAACATATAGAATTCCTCTGTTTCATTGAATGACCATCTTCTTCCATGGAAAAAGATGCTAAACTTAGCTGGGTAGTTCATTCTTGGTTGCAGTCCTTGATCTTTTGCCTTTCGGAATATCATGTTCCAGGCCCTTCTATCTTTTAATGTGGAGGCAGCCAGATCTTGGGTGACCCTTATTGTGGCACCTTGGTATTTAAATTGTTTTTTTCTAGCTGCTTGCAGGATTTTCTCCTTTGTGTGGTAATTCTGCAGCTTAGCCACAATATTCCGTGGTGTTCTTTTTTTAGGGTCTATTTCAGAAGGAGTTCGATGAATTCTTTCCACATCTACTTTCCCTTCTGTTTCTATTATCTCTGGACAGTTCTCTTTGATAATTTCCTGTAAAATAGAATCTAGGCTCTTTTTTTGGTCATAGTTTTCTGGAAGTCCAATAATCCGCAGATTATCTCTCCTAGATCTATTTTCCAGGTCTATAGATTTTCCCAGTAAGTATTTGACGTTGTTCTCCAGCTTCTCATTTTTTTTGTTTTGTTTGACTGATTCTTGGGTTCTCTGTGAATCATTCATTTCTATTTGTTCCATCCTGACTTTTAAGGAGTTATTTTCTTCTTTCACAGTTTTTAGTTCTTTTTGTAAATGCCCAATTTCGTTTTTAAATGAATTATTTTGCTCTATTGAGTTTTTTTCCATTTCCCTAATTTTTTTTTTTGAGAATTATTTTCTTTTTCCAATTCAGAAATTCTATTTTCTTGAGACTTTTTTATCTTTTCCAATTCAGATATCCTACTTTCCTGTGTTTTTTTAACCTTTTCTAATTCACTAATTTTGTTTCCCTGCATCTCCTGTGAATTCTTTATTTTTTCCAACTCCAATTTCAGGACATTGTTATTCTCTATCATAACTTCCCTTTCCTTGCCCCATTTTTCTTCGATCTCCCTCAATTTCTTAAGAGCTTCTTCTAGGAGAGAGTTATGTGATGGGGGGCAGGAATCGTTCCCCTTTAGGTTGTTATCTGATTCTCTGCTGTCAACTTCCTCGGGGTTGGACACCCGCTCTTTCTCTGTATAGAAGGAATCTATGGTTTTTCTAGCTTTTTTGCTCATACTTAAAAAAAATCTTTTGGGGTCTGTCTCTGGGGTAGGAAATTATTTACTTCTTTACCAGCTTCCTCCCAGACGGGATGGATGCAGCGGCTCCTGAGCCTGAGCTAAGAGAGAGCTCTGGGAGAGAGTTCCCCACCCTCTCCCTGGGAGTGCCTCAGAGGTGATTAGCACTGCTGTGCTTCGAGGGCGTAGAATAGTGAAGACTGCAGGAAGCCCAGGCTATGTGTCCGGGTGGGGAGTGGGTGTCTGCAGCAGGTGACGTAAGAAGCCCCTGCGCTCAAACTGGAAGTGTCTGCCAGAAACCGCGGTCCCTAGTTCAAAGGTTCCGCTTCTCTGGGACTTCCTGGAGCTGAGTTCCACTCCCTCCAGCTAAGTTAGGCAGTGTGTGTTGCCTTGGGCCGTATCCACCCACTTGTCAGTCTCTTAACTATTCTCAGGAGGTAGCTGAGGCCACACCCCCTGGTGCCTGAGTCACCCCCAGGGTCCGGGGAAAATCTAATCTGAGTTTTAAAATATTTTGGCTTTCTCTTCTGAACTGCTAAATAATTAGCAGAGAAGAGCTAACAGCCTGTGCCAGATTCCTTTACCTCAGTGGCTTCTCTGATCCCAGAGCCCCTCCCAGCGCAATGGGCGCAGTGTACCCCTACCCCACCGTCTGTGCTGGTCTTTCTTATTCCTCCCCTGAGAACTGACCTTTCCTGTTGAAACTCCAGATTCTCTTCAGCTGGTAAGTCGTGCTTCCAGTCCTTGTGGTATCTATCAATCCTGAGCTAATTTTGAGACTTAATTTATCTAATTGGTTGTGAGGGAGTGAGGACGTTCACTGAGTCGTGTGTTTCCTCTCCGCCATCTTGGCTCCGCCCTAGTAACATTTTAACATAAGCTGATGTAGCCCCATAAAGGGTACAACCTTTTTTCAAATCTTTAATTTTATTCAAATCTAAAGGTGCATATCTTCTCCTTTTTTGACCTACAGAGTCAATATTTTCAATCACAGGATATGCATGTATAAAATCACTTATATCCTGTCCTTCTCTCTTAGCTTTAACCAATGCTTTTTCTAATGTTGTCATAGGCTTAGGCTGCTTCACAGGCAATTCTGTTTGTGTTTCTGCCTCTTCCCCTCCTTCTTCCTCCACCTCTGAAGGTGGGGTGGATGTGGGCCTGCCAATAATCTGTTCTCTAGGCAGGGTTGAAGCTTCTTCAAGAGAATCATACCATAATTCCTCATTTAAATCCTCTTGCTCTAGGGCAAGATCTTGATCTTTCCTTTTTTCCTCACACTTCCTCCTCTGTTCCTTTTTAAAACTTTTCCTTCTCCAACAACTTGCTTGATAGTTTAAGGTTAATTGAACTATGTTGTAGATATAAAATACTTCTGCAGAAATTGAACGAGGCCCATTTTTTGCATAAAATTCTTTCATTTCAAATCCCACTAGCTTCCATTTATCTACATCTATCTTTTCTTCCTCTAAGAACCAAGGGGATGTGCGTCTTAATGCAGCCAAGAGATTAGCAATCTGTACCCATGTTACAAGTAAACTCTGCTCCTCAATTATCTTGATTATACTCTCTATAGTACCACTCCTGAATGGGGGTGGAGCTGAGGTTGCTTCTGGGGCTGGGGATGAGTCGGCTGAGGTCCAGGGATTGAATATAGCTAACATCTGCCCCATTTCAGCTATAAGAGATTCCTGGTTTAGCCCTTAACAAGTTAAGTTCCTTATTTATCTATTAGCACGCTCACTTAATCTTTAACAAAGTTTCCTCGTTACTCACAGTTCTGGGTCAGAGAGACTGAGATCTGGATGGGAGGCTTTTCCACTGGAATCAGGACCGTGTCTGTCCCTGTTCGGGTGCCAAATTGAGAAGGTCTGGTCTAGCTCCTCTTGCCAGGATAAGCAAAAGTCCTTGCCCCACGTGTGGACGCCAAATGTAGCGTGCTGTCGTCTCCAGAAGCTGCTGGATCGCTCTCTGGGAAGAGATCTGCTGTGTCTACTCAAATCTCTCAGACAGATTCTTCTTCCTGTAGTGAACTGTTGTCTCCAGGGAGTTGCTGTTAACTCTTGTCCAGAGAAGTGACTTCCCTTCCTGCAGAGAGCTGCATCAAGCCAGATGTAGTGCAGAGTCTTCTCCTTGAATCCTGGCTCTGAATCTCCTGCAGCTCTTATCCTTCTCCAGGCAGACTGACTTTCCAGGCCCACTATTGCCTCCTATATCCTCCCAGATAATGGGCGTGGGATAATGCAAGGGCTTCTGGGAAGAACCACTTCAGCCAATGAGCTTGCTCCTTCTATCAAGTAAACCTGAGTTCTCACCTTGTAATTGTCCAGACAACCTGAATTCTCACCTTGTCACTGTCCAGACAACGTGAGTTCTCACCTAGTAATCCTAACAATACCAGGTGAGCACTATCCTCATCTGATGAGCATTTGCTTTGCTTACCTTCTCCATGGAGACCTCATTGTGTCATGGCCATTGTGACACGCCTGAGAACACCCAAGGTTTTCTGACTTAAAGGTGAGGTTCTCTCCCCAACAACCCAGTTGGATCCTGACAGCCAAGGGAGTAGTATGTGAATAGAAGAATAGATGAGTGGACAAATAGACTAATAGACTAGATACATAGATAAGTGCTGATAGATAGATGGGATAGATAGGGTAAACAAATAGATCCAATAGATACACTCGATGCATAGTTAAATAGATAATGATGGGTAGATAAGTGAAAAGATAGATTTATAGTAGAAAAGTTTATAGGTAGAAAAGATATTTATAGGAAAAAAAATGATTTATAGTTAGAAAAGAGATTTATATGAAAAAAGCGATACATAGGTAGAAAAGAGATATATAGCTAAAAAAGTGATTTAGAAGAAGAAACGAGATTTATAGGTAGAAAAGAGATTTATAGGCAGAAGAGAATGAATAGCTGCCTTAAATTATACATAGATAATGAAGGAGTCAATGGAGGGTTAGGTAAATCAGTAAATAAATTACTGGAGAGAGAGATCCATTTGGGCCCTCATCAGCATGATACCAAGGGCTGCTGTCATAGATTGAGACTGCCTTCACGTCAGTATTTTATTCTTCAATATTATAGAAGCTAAAATGGTTGCTTTCTATCTGGCTTGGGAAATTGTTGACTTCTCTTTCTTCCCCTCTTCCCCCACGCCCCCAAAAAATTGCATTTTGTGGATGGTTATTCTAGTAGATCAATTGGACACATATCTTTCACTTATGCTGTAACATTTTACCTTTTCAGGCATCCTATAAGCCACTGCTGAAGCAGAGGAGATACTGAACCAGTTGTGACCAGATGCTGGCGATATTGAACGCATCTTAAGCCTCGGGATCGACTTAAAACGGGATTTAACCTGTTCATGAAGGTAAAGCATCTACATAGAGATAATGTACCTGCAGCTTCCCTCCTGCAGTCAGTGTTAATAGGAGATCAAGGTTGGGCCTGGTTGCTGACTAGCCCTATATATAAACTAGAAGTACAAATAATCTGGGAAATAGAGAGCCTACACTTAAAAGCAAACAAACAAACAAAAGCAAATTCTTTTAGTTCGGAAACTATTTTCTTTTTCCTCATCCTATGGCTGGTTCCCAGAAAAAAGATGACTTGCTCATATTAGAGGTTTCATAAATGCTTGTTAAATTCAATTACATATAGATGAAGACTTTTTCTAAAATTATAGGCAGCTGGCTGGTTCAGTGGATAACACTGTTGGACCTCCCTTGAATCAGCAACTGATTTCAAACACCAGCTGTAGGACTCTGGGCAAGTCACTTAATCTGTGTTTGCCTCAATTTCCTCCTCTGTAAATTGGGAATGATACAATCATGTTTGCTCCACAGAGGATAAGGCTCTGAGAACTATTTGTTTTCAAGTAGAGTCACAGCATCGTGGATTTTGAGCTGGCAGCAATATTTCAGGGTTTCTACTTCCATATTTTACAAAGAAAGTCACTGAGACACAAGGAGGTTTAGTATAGTTAATATATTGTTCAAGCGCATACAAGTTGTAAGTGGCAGAGACAAGATTCAAACAGATCCTGTTAATACTATCGTGTTACCTCTAAGTGTTCATTATATATGGGTGTATGGGTGTCCATATATGTGTGTGTATATTTCCATACTCCAATCTTCTAACCTATAACTAAACATATTTACTCTTAAAAAAAAAAAAGTGGTGGGATGGGGTAGGGGAAAGACACTGTAATAAAGTAACATTAAACAAGTGGTATTTTGCTCTGCTGTTTATTTCTTACTTTCATGACATTATATTATCACTTTAAACTCCCTGAGCCTCAGTTTCCTCACATGTTAAATGAGATAGTTGAGCTCCATGACCACTAGGAAACTACATTTCCAGTTCTAAAATTGTGATTCCACAGTGAAAATCTAGCAACATTGTGTCCTAATGTAAGATCTGTATTTGATCATTAATGAGTCATATATTTTCTCTTGGATTTTATATAGTTCATTTGTAGCAACATTAACCTGGCATTCCCTTCTGAGGGCTGACCCCATCCTTGTTGTGGTGACTGTTAGAGGTGGGCCGCCCTCATCCCGGTGACCATCCACTCCAGATCCTCTTTGTGGTTGGTGGGGTGACAATATCAGAAGCCAAAATGTTGAAAGATCTCGTTTCTTCCCTGAAGCCTGGAACACAGGTACCGAACCCGAAATAACAGGACATGCATCTCCCTGGCCCAAGGATGGGAGAGTCTGGCTGTTCCCACAAGACTTGGTCTGAGCCTTAGGGGTAGCATTTGAGGAGATGATCTATAGAATTCGGGAGATGGTGAAGCACTGTGTAAAGGTCAGATAATTCTCTTACTACTACTATTATTACTTGTACTCTTACCCCTATTATTATTACTACTATTTCTACTATTACTCCTCTTCCTACTCCTATTAGTATTACTCCTACGATTACTACTATTACTCTTCCACCAACTACTACAATTACTGCCACTCTTATTATTGTTATTATTCCTTCTAGATCTCTTCCTCCTGCTACTAGTACTATCATTGCTCCTATTCCTATTAATACTCCTTTTACTACCACTACTACTATTATTTCTACTACCACTTTTACTATTACTATTACTCCTACTGCTACTGCTACTCCTACTCCTACTAGTGTCACTCCTATTCCTATCATTATTACTGTTGCTATTACTACTTCTTCTACTACTATTATTCCTACTCCTATTATTATTAGTACTACTACCATTACTATTACTTTTATCATTACTACTCTTTTTACTACTTCTATCACTACTTTTATTCCTCTTCCTATTACTGTTACTACTCATACTACTCCTACTTCTTCTACGCCTCCACCTCCTACTACTGCCACTACTCCTTTGTCCGGAAGTCCATATGTTTTCTAAATAAAGAGGTTTCCTAAAAAATATTGTTAAAAGAAGACTTGCGCATAAAGCCTGAGCACAATCCTCATCAGATGAGCAGTTGACTTGCTTACCTTGGCCATGGAGACCTCATTGTGTGATGCTCATTGTGACATGCCGGAGAACACCCAAAGTTTTCTGACTTCAAGGTGATGTTCTCTTCCCAACAACCCAGTTGGATCCTGACAGGAAAAGGGAGTAGTATGTGAATAGAAGAATGCATGAGTGGACTAATAGACTGATAGACTAGATACATAGATTCCTGGTGATGGATGAATGGGATAGAGAAGATAAACAAATAGATTGAATAGATACACTTAATGCATAGTTAAAAAGATAATGATGGATAGATAAGTGAAAAGATAGATTTATAGTAGAAAAGTTTATAGGTAGAAAAGTGATTTATAGGAAGAAAAGTGATTTATAGGTAGCAAACAGCTCTATAGGAAGAAAAGCCATTTATAGGTAGAAAAGAGATTTTTAGATTAAAAAAAGGGATTTAGAAGTAGAAAAGAGATTTATAGGCAGAAGAGAATGAATAGCTGGATTAAAATATACATACAACCCCCACCCAAAATATTGCAGTTTGTGGATGGTTTTTCCAGTATATCAAATGGACACATATCTTTCACTTATGCTTTAACATTTTATCTTTTCAGGCAACCTATAAGACAGTACTGAAGCAAAGGAGATACTGAAGCCAGAGTGACCAGATTCTGGCGATATTGAAAACATGTCTTTGGAAATCTACTTGAAACGGGATTTAGATTGTTGTTGGGGAGTTTTGATCTATACTTTGTTGTTTATTGCACTGGTGGGGGGAAGGGGAGAGAGGATGTTTCTGAGTTTGATTGTTGGGGAGTTTTGATATCTATACTTTGGAGTTTATTGTACTGGTGGGGGGAAGGGGAGAGATGATGTTTCTGAGTTTGATGTGTTTTTAAAAATAAAAAATGTTTTTTTTCTGTTTCCAAAAGTTTCAAGTTGTCATTCTTTCAGCTCCCACATGATTAGTGATATTTCCCAGTTTCTTCTTTACTACCTGATGATTATATTTGCCAGCTGGTTAATCCTAAAGAAATACTTGTTGGCAAACTTATTGGGTAAACAACATTTTCCCCTTATTTGCAGCTAGCCCATACTGCTGATGGGTAAAGCTGGCTATCCTATCTGGGTTTGGGAATAAGAGAGGGAGGCAGATTTGTTCTTCTTTGAGATTGTGAAAAAACTGTAAGCAGGCCCTTTGCCATCAGAGGCTGGGGACCGTCTGAAAATCTTGGAGCAAAGAGGTAGTGGGGGTTAACAAGCAGCAGGGCTGTTGTGTTCTAGCCAGAGAAGTTCCAGAGAAGCTCGGAATTGGCCCTGCTGAAGTCTTTTGGATCTTCCTGGAGGAGCAGAGCAGCCATTCTCCACCAGAAGGGCAATTCAGAATGACAAGGGACTGGCTTAGAGATTTGCATCCAGGTGCTTCCCCTCAGCTCTAGGGGAAGGCTGAGCCAGAAAATAATTGGTGTCCCCACAGGCTTGTGCTAGAGCCCCCCATTCCCCCTTTGAAGTTTCTTCTGCCTGACTTGTGCTCATTATAATCTATATGACTGAAATGTCAAACTTCTGTTTCTGAAAATCTAACCTTTCTTCAGAAGCTGGGAACCTAAATCCCCTGGATGAAGAAGGGGGATAGTAAGAGTGCTAGAAAAGCAAATGGGTGCTCTGGAGACGGCAAGATTGGAGATGGGAAAACCCCGTCTGATTTGATTCCATAGATAGTGGCAAAGGTCAGGTTAGCCACAAAAGATGTTTGCACTGATTGATAAAGCTGGAACAATACCTCTTGGGAATTGATGTACAGGCTCTGGCAAGAAAATGAAACCAAACTAACTCCCAAGCAGGATGCAGCCTTAATTGGCTGAAGGGCCCCAGAAGACCCTGGACAAGCCAGTCAAGCCGGCTTCCAGAGCTAGTCCTTAGCTTGGCCTTGGGAATCCTCCCAGGGGGTGGAAGAGGAGGAGGTCTGGATTGCTCTCTGACAGCACCTTCTCATCCTCCATCTTGGGCTTTCCACTTCTGGGCTTGGGCTTGGAGGGTCTCATCTACAGAAAACCACCTTCTTGAGGGCAAGAACTGTTGGAGTTTTTCCTTGGTAGCTCTGCCATTTTTCCACTTCGAATCACTTCCGATTTACCAATATTTATTAAGGAAACAAGCATTTATTAAACTCCTATGTACCAAGCACTGTGCTAAGCACTTTACACATATTCTCTCCTGAACATCACTGGGAGGTAGGTGCTAATATCCACTCTCTCAGTTAAAGAAACTGAGGCAACAGGTCAGCAAAATAGAGGCGAGATTGAAACAGATCTTGTCTTGTACAGACAACCCTGGCCTAATTAACAAGGGGATTCTAGATCTGCAGCGTTCAATGGGGTGTTTTCCAAATTCTACATGATGAAAGGTACCGGATGAAGCGGTCTGGGGTCTTAACCGTGGCCCTAGCTCCTTCTGCTTTGCAGCCAAACCCTAGGCTCCATCCCAAGAGCAATATGTGGGCTTGGCTCCCTTTCCCGCTGGTGCTTCTACTCATGTCCCCAGTTTCTGGTCCCTGTGTCCTTTGTGACCATATCATTCATCTGGTAGCCCACCTCATCCATCTTCCTTAGACTACTCAATCAGCAAAGCTCAATTAAACAAGGAGCAAACATATATTACATACTTACTAGGGGTCGTATATTTCACTAGACCCTGGAGACATAAAGGTAAAAACAAAATGGTCTTGCCCGCAAAGTTTATATTCTATTGGGGAAAATGATGTCAACAAAAAGAACTAGGAAGACAATCTATGCATAAGCAAGATAATTGTATAAATATTTTTACATACATTGGATTAAGCATATATTTTCATATATTTAACATGTGAATCCCCTGTCATCTTCCCTGTCATCTAGGGGAAGAGGTGGAAGGAAGGAGGGGAAAAGTTGGAAGAGAAGGTTTTGCAAGGGTCAGTGTTAAAAACTTACCCCTTCATATGTTTTGTAAATAAAAAGCTTTCCTCAAACAATTTTTAAAAAGAAAAAAAACCCACATACCAGGTGAGCACTACCCTCATCTGATGAGCATTTGCTTTGCTTACCTTCTCCATGGAGACCTCATTGTGTCATGCCCATTGTGACACGCCTGAGAACACCCAAGGTTTTCTGACTTAAAGGGGATGTTCTCTCCCCAACAACCCAGTTGGATCCTGACAGCCAAGGGAGTAGTATGTGAATAGAAGAATAGATGAGTGGACAAATAGACTAATAGACTAGATACATAGATAAGTGCTGATAGATAGATGGGATAGATAGGGTAAACAAATAGATTCAATAGATACACTTGATGCATAGTTAAATAGATAATGATCGGTAGATAAGTGAAAAGATAGATTTATAGTAGAAAAGTTTATAGGTAGAAAAGATATTTATAGGAAAAAAAAAGTGATTTATAGTTAGAAAAGAGATTTATATGAAAAAAGCGATACATAGGTAGAAAAGAGATATATATAGTTAAAAAAGTGATTTAGGAGAAGAAACGAGATTTATAGGTAGAAAAGAGATTTATAGGCAGAAGAGAATGAATAGCTGCCTTAAATTATACATAGATAATGAAGGAGTCAATGGAGGGTTAGGTAAATCAGTAAATAAATTACTGGAGAGAGAGATCCATTTGGGCCCTCATCAGCATGATACCAAGGGCTGCTGTCATAGATTGAGACTGCCTTCACGTCAGTATTAAACTATTATATTTTATTCTTCAATATTATAGAAGCTAAAATGGTTGCTTTCTATCTGGCTTGGGAAATTGTTGACTTCTCTTTCTTCCCCTCTTCCCCCACGCCCCCCCAAAATTGCATTTTGTGGATGGTTATTCTAGTAGATCAATTGGACACATATCTTTCACTTATGCTGTAACATTTTACCTTTTCAGGCATCCTATAAGCCACTGCTGAAGGAGAGGAGATACTGAACCAGTTGTGACCAGATGCTGGCGATATTGAACGCATCTTAAGCCTCGGGATCGACTTAAAACGGGATTTAACCTGTTCATGAAGGTAAAGCATCTACATAGAGATAATGTACCTGCAGCTTCCCTCCTGCAGTCAGTGTTAATAGGAGATCAAGGTAGGGCCTGGTTGCTGACTAGCCCTATATATATACTAGAAGTACAAATAATCTGGGAAATAGAGAGCCTACACTTAAAAGCAAACAAACAAACAAAAGCAAATTCTTTTAGTTCGGAAACTCTTTTCTTTTTCCTCATCCTATGGCTGGTTCCCAGAAAAAAGATGACTTGCTCATATTAGAGGTTTCATAAATGCTTGTTAAATTCAATTACATATAGATGAAGACTTTTTCTAAAATTATAGGCAGCTGGCTGGTTCAGTGGATAACACTGTTGGACCTCCCTTGAATCAGCAACTGATTTCAAACACCAGCTGTAGGACTCTGGGCAAGTCACTTAATCTGTGTTTGCCTCAATTTCCTCCTCTGTAAATTGGGAATGATACAATCATGTTTGCTCCACAGAGGATAAGCCTCTGAGAAGTATTTGTTTTCAAGTAGAGTCACAGCATCGTGGATTTTGAGCTGGCAGCAATATTTCAGGGTTTCTACTTCCATATTTTACAAAGAAAGTCACTGAGACACAAGGAGGTTTAGTATAGTTAATATATTGTTCAAGCGCATACAAGTTGTAAGTGGCAGAGACAAGATTCAAACAGATCCTGTTAATACTATCGTGTTACCTCTAAGTGTTCATTATATATGGGTGTATGGGTGTCCATATATGTGTGTGTATATTTCCATAATCCAATCTTCTAACCTATAACTAAACATATTTACTCTTAAAAAAAAAAAAGTGGTGGGATGGGGTAGGGGAAAGACACTGTAATAAAGTAACATTAAACAAGTGGTATTTTGCTCTGCTGTTTATTTCTTACTTTCATGACTTTATATTATCACTTTAAACTCCCTGAGCCTCAGTTTCCTCACATGTTAAATGAGATAGTTGAGCTCCATGACCACTAGGAAACTACATTTCCAGTTCTAAAATTGTGATTCCACAGTGAAAATCTAGCAACATTGTGTCCTAATGTAAGATCTGTATTTGATCATTAATGAGTCATATATTTTCTCTTGGATTTTATATAGTTCATTTGTAGCAACATTAACCTGGCATTCTTTTCTGAGGGCTGACCCCATCCTTGTTGTGGTGACTGTTAGAGGTGAGCCGCCCTCATCCCGGTGACCATCCACTCCAGATCCTCTTTGTGGTTGGTGGGGTGACAATATCAGAAGCCAAAATGTTGAAAGATCTCGTTTCTTCCCTGAAGCCTGGAACACAGGTACCGAACCCGAAATAACAGGACATGCATCTCCCTGGCCCAAGGATGGGAGAGTCTGGCTGTTCCCACAAGACTTGGTCTGAGCCTTAGGGGTAGCATTTGAGGAGATGATCTATAGAATTCGGGAGATGGTGAAGCACTGTGTAAAGGTCAGATAATTCTCTTACTACTACTATTATTACTTGTACTCTTACGCCTATTATTCTTACTACTATTTCTACTATTACTCCTCTTCCTACTCCTATTAGTATTACTCCTACGATTACTACTATTACTCTTCCACCAACTACTACAATTACTGCCACTCTTATTATTGTTATTATTCCTTCTAGATCTCTTCCTCCTGCTACTAGTACTATCATTGCTCCTATTCCTATTAATACTCCTTTTACTACCACTACTACTATTATTTCTACTACCACTTTTACTATTACTATTACTCCTACTGCTACTGCTACTCCTACTCCTACTAGTGTCACTCCTATTCCTATCATTATTACTGTTGCTATTACTACTTCTTCTACTACTATTATTCCTACTCCTATTATTATTAGTACTACTACCATTACTATTACTTTTATCATTACTACTCTTTTTACTACTTCTATCACTACTTTTATTCCTCTTCCTATTACTGTTACTACTCATACTACTCCTACTTCTTCTACGCCTCCACCTCCTACTACTGCCACTACTCCTTTGTCCGGAAGTCCATATGTTTTCTAAATAAAGAGGTTTCCTAAAAAATATTGTTAAAAGAAGACTTGCGCATAAAGCCTGAGCACAATCCTCATCAGATGAGCAGTTGACTTGCTTACCTTGGCCATGGAGACCTCATTGTGTGATGCTCATTGTGACATGCCGGAGAACACCCAAAGTTTTCTGACTTAAAGGTGATGTTCTCTTCCCAACAACCCAGTTGGATCCTGACAGGAAAAGGGAGTAGTATGTGAATAGAAGAATGCATGAGTGGACTAATAGACTGATAGACTAGATACATAGATTCCTGGTGATGGATGAATGGGATAGAGAAGATAAACAAATAGATTGAATAGATACACTTAATGCATAGTTAAAAAGATAATGATGGATAGATAAGTGAAAAGATAGATTTATAGTAGAAAAGTTTATAGGTAGAAAAGTGATTTATAGGAAGAAAAGTGATTTATAAGTAGCAAACAGCTCTATAGGAAGAAAAGCCATTTATAGGTAGAAAAGAGATTTTTAGATTAAAAAAAGGGATTTAGAAGTAGAAAAGAGATTTATAGGCAGAAGAGAATGAATAGCTGGATTAAAATATACATACAACCCCCACCCAAAATATTGCAGTTCGTGGATGGTTTTTCCAGTATATCAAATGGACACATATCTTTCACTTATGCTTTAACATTTTATCTTTTCAGGCAACCTATAAGCCAGTACTGAAGCAAAGGAGATACTGAAGCCAGAGTGACCAGATTCTGGCGATATTGAAAACATGTCTTTGGAAATCTACTTGAAACGGGATTTAGATTGTTGTTGGGGAGTTTTGATCTATACTTTGGAGTTTATTGCACTGGTGGGGGGAAGGGGAGAGAGGATGTTTCTGAGTTTGATTGTTGGGGAGTTTTGATATCTATACTTTGGAGTTTATTGTACTGGTGGGGGGAAGGGGAGAGATGATGTTTCTGAGTTTGATGTGTTTTTAAAAATAAAAAACGTTTTTTTTCTGTTTCCAAAAGTTTCAAGTTGTCATTCTTTCAGCTCCCACATGATTAGTGAGTGATATTTCACAGTTTCTTCTTTACTATCTGATGATTATATTTGCCAGCTGGTTAATCCTAAAGAAATACTTGTTGGCAAACTTATTGGGTAAACAACATTTTTCCCTTATTTGCAGCTAGCCCATACTGCTGATGGGTATAGCTGGCTATCCTATCTGGGTTTGGGAATAAGAGAGGGAGGCAGATTTGTTCTTCTTTGAGATTGTGAAAAAACTGTAAGCAGGCCCTTTGCCATCAGAGGCTGGGGACCGTCTGAAAATCTGGGAGCAAAGAGGTAGTGGGGGTTAACAAGCAGCAGGGCTGTTGTGTTCTAGCCAGAGAAGTTCCAGAGAAGGTCGGAACTGGCCCTGCTGAAGTCTTTTGGATCTTCCTGGAGGAGCAGAGCAGCCATTCTCCACCAGAAGGGCAATTCAGAATGACAAGGGACTGGCTTAGAGATTTGCATCCAGGTGCTTCCCCTCAGCTCTAGGGGAAGGCTGAGCCAGAAAATAATTGGTGTCCCCACAGGCTTGTGCTAGAGCCCCCCATTCCCCCTTTGAAGTTTCTTCTGCCTGACTTGTGCTCATTATAATCTATATGACTGAAATGTCAAACTTCTGTTTCTGAAAATCTAACCTTTCTTCAGAAGCTGGGAACCTAAATCCCCTGGATGAAGAAGGGGGATAGTAAGAGTGCTAGAAAAGCAAATGGGTGCTCTGGAGACGGCAAGATTGGAGATGGGAAAACCCCGTCTGATTTGATTCCATAGATAGTGGCAAACGTCAGGTTAGCCACAAAAGATGTTTGCACTGATTGATAAAGCTGGAACAATACCTCTTGGGAATTGATGTACAGGCTCTGGCAAGAAAATGAAACCAAACTAACTCCCAAGCAGGATGCAGCCTTAATTGGCTGAAGGGCCCCAGAAGACCCTGGACAAGCCAGTCAAGCCGGCTTCCAGAGCTAGTCCTTAGCTTGGCCTTGGGAATCCTCCCAGGGGGTGGAAGAGGAGGAGGTCTGGATTGCTCTCTGACAGCACCTTCTCATCCTCCATCTTGGGCTTTCCACTTCTGGGCTTGGGCTTGGAGGGTCTCATCTACAGAAAACCACCTTCTTGAGGGCAAGAACTGTTGGAGTTTTTCCTTGGTAGCTCTGCCATTTTTCCACTTCGAATCACTTCCGATTTACCAATATTTATTAAGGAAACAAGCATTTATTAAACTCCTTTGTACTAAGCACTGTGCTAAGCACTTTACACATATTCTCTCCTTAACATCACTGGGAGAGAGGTGCTAACTGAGGCAACAGGTCAGCAAAATAGAGGCGAGATTGAAACAGATCTTGTCTTGTACAGACAACCCTGGCCTAATTAACAAGGGGATTCTAGATCTGCAGCGTTCAATGGGGTGTTTTCCAAATTCTACATGATGAAAGGTACCGGATGAAGCGGTCTGGGGTCTTAACCGTGGCCCTAGCTCCTTCTGCTTTGCAGCCAAACCCTAGGCTCCA
Source organism: Sminthopsis crassicaudata (assembly GCF_048593235.1). Taxonomy (NCBI): domain Eukaryota; kingdom Metazoa; phylum Chordata; class Mammalia; order Dasyuromorphia; family Dasyuridae; genus Sminthopsis; species Sminthopsis crassicaudata. The sequence continues at coordinate 197,420,398 of NC_133622.1, forward strand.
TCCCAAGAGCAATATGTGGGCTTGGCTCCCTTTCCCGCTGGTGCTTCTACTCATGTCCCCAGTTTCTGGTCCCTGTGTCCTTTGTGACCATATCATTCATCTGGTAGCCCACCTCATCCATCTTCCTTAGACTACTCAATCAGCAAAGCACAATTAAACAAGGAGCAAACATACATTACATACTTACTAGGGGTCATATATTTCACTAGACCCTGGAGACATAAAGGTAAAAACAAAATGGTCTTGCCCGCAAAGTTTATATTCTATTGGGGAAAATGATGTCAACAAAAAGAACTAGGAAGAAAATCTATGCATAAGCAAGATAATTGTATAAATATTTTTACATACATTGGATTAAGCATATATTTTCACATATTTAACATGTAATTTAACATGTAATTACCTGTCATCTAGGGGAAGAGGTGGAAGGAAAGAGGGGAAAAGTTGGAAGAGAAGGTTTTGCAAGGGTCAGTGTTAAAAACTTACCCCTTCATATGTTTTGTAAATAAAAAGCTTTCCTCAAATAATTTTTTAAAAGAAAAAACTCCATAATACCATGTAGCGTGTTGTCGTCTCCAGAAGCTGCTGGATCACTCTCTGGGAAGAGATCTGCTGTGTCTACTCACATCTCTCAGACAGATTCTTCTTCCTGTAGTGAACTGTTGTCTCCAGGTAGTTGCTGTTAACTCTTGTCCAGAGAAGTGACTCCCCTTCCTGCAGAGAGCTGCATCAAGCCAGACTTAGTGCAGAGTCTTCTCCTTGAATCCTGGCTCTGAATCTCTTCCAGCTCTCATCCTTCTCCAGGCAGACTGACTTTCCAGGCCCACTGTTGCCTCTTTTATCCTCCCAGAGAAAGGGCGTGGCATAATGCAAGGGCTTCTGGGAAGAACCACTTTAGCCAATGAGCTTGCTCCTTCTATCAAGGCATCCTGAGTTCTCACCTTGTAATTGTCTAGACAACCTGAATTCTCACCTTGTCACTGTCCAGACAACGTGAGTTCTCACCTAGTAATCCTAACATCTCCCCCTTTCTTTTGATTTAGAACATAGGACAGTCATGACCTTGAAACCTAAAGCCATCAATATGGGAAGTATTACAGATAATTACATAAATTACATAAGCACATAGTAACATTGTAACATAACACATGCTAGAAGTATATAACATAATCAAATAATCATAAATTGAAAATTTATAAATGTCCATAAATCCATTGTCCATTAGTCTCATCTTGTGTGAGGAAGTCCAATGATTCCTGCTGGTTTTAAACTTCTTTAACAGTCTTTTTATTAGCCATGCTCTTTCGGTGTAAGATGTTTCTTAGATCTTCTCCTTTATTTTGAGGTCTTTCTCTTTTTCTGTCTCTCTCTGATGGACAAGGCGAATATGACTCGTTGGCACCCATCTGATTCCTTCTCCTGCTGAAGAAATACAAGCAAACCCTCTCCCCCAGGCAGTTAACCTATCTGGTCCCTTCCATTCACCACTTTCTGGATCTCTCCACATCACCTGGCGATTATCTAAGGACAGTGGAGCTGCTCGCACTGGACACTGCCCTTCTGGTGGGTTATAAAACCTGTCTGCCGGAGCCAGTGCATCTTTGTCAAAAATTAGAAAATTAATGGTATAGAGAACTAAATTTAGAAGTTCTCTAGGGTTACCTGTGGCTCCCCCTTTCTTTTGTTTTTGGAGGAGTGTCTTAATATCTCTGTTTCTTCTCTCTACTCTTGCCTGCCCTTGAGGATTAAAGGGTATGCCCGTGGTATGTAAAATCTTATACTGTGCACAAAAGTGTGTAAAATGTTTGGACGTATATGCAGGTCCATTGTCTGTTTTTATTGCTTGTGGCATACCCATAATTGCAAATGCTTGTATAAGGAATTCAGTGACCACTCGGGCTGTCTCTTTTGCTGCTGGCACTGCAAATGTGAATCCTGAAAAGGTGTCTACCACGACATGGATAAAAGATAGACGACCAAAAGATTTATAATGGGTCACATCCATTTGCCAGATTTCATTGGGTCTCAAACCACGAGGATTCTTCACTGGAGGGAGTGTAGGAGCATGGCAAGGAAGACAAGCTGTACAGCTTTTTACTATGCTCCTAGCTTCCTCTCTTGTGATTCCAAATTGTAAACGTAAAGCTCGAGCAGCCTGATGATATTTAGAATGAGATTCTTGTGCTTCCTGAAATAAAGGACTACTGGCTAACATCGTTAGAAGGCTATCTGCCTTTGAATTTCCAACAAAAATGGGACCTGGAAGTCCACTATGTGAGTGGACATGCAAGATATAAATCTTGCCTGGATGTTTTCTCACTTGCTCTTGAAGTTCCTTAATAAGCTGATAAATATTAGAGGCTGCAAATTTTATTTGGGCTGTGGCAATTCTTTGTACTACACCTACAGAATAAGTTGAATCAGTAATTATATTTACGTCTCCTGGGTAATAAGTAAGAGCTAGCATGATAGCAAATAATTCATTCTGTTGAGTGGATTGAAAAGGAGTCCTGATTACTCTCTTTATGGTTAAATCATGAGAGTATACAGCACAAATATTTTCTTTGGAGGCGTCTGTAAAGATTGTTGGTCCTTTAAGAGGAACCTTGGAAACCTTTTCTTCAAAGATCCATCGCCAATTATGTAGTAGCCGGGTAATCTTTAATGGAGATCCATGTGCAAAATTTGGAGCGGTGGCCAATAAAATTTGCCATTCTGGGATGGTCTCACAGCATACATTAATTTGTGCGTTAGTATAGAATGTGTATATTTTTTCAGGACTTATTCCAGATAATTGTGTTACTCTCTTAATAGCCTTTAATAAAATCCTAGCCACAAGCACTGGGTAAGGTGTAAGGCTTTGTTCTGGTTGTGCTGGGAGGTTCATCCACTCAATCACTCTGTCTCCTTGATGAAGGACTGCTGTGGGTGCCTCTTTTGTAGCAAAAACTGATATTTCCAAGGGTTTTTGAGTGACTCTTTCAACCACATTTTGTGCTTCTTTTGTAAGCTGGCATGGTGAATTTAAAGCACTGTCTCCCCTTAAAATGTCATATAGAGGTTGTAGTTGATTGGTAGTTAAGCCTAACACTGGACGCATCCATTGGATATCTCCTATTGATTTTTGAAAGTCATTTAAGGTGTTCAACTTCTCTGTTCTTAAAGAAAGCTTTTGTACTGTGAGTGTCTTAGGATATACTTGATATCCTAAATATTGAAAAGGAGCCTGTCTTTGAATTTTTTCTGTAGCTATATGCAGTTTGTAGTACTTTAATGTTTCCATGGTCCTTTGTAGACATGCTTCTAACATTTGTTCCTCAGGTGCACATCCCAAAATATCATCCATATAATGTAACAATATTACTTTTGGAAAGGCTTTTCTTACTGGAGCAAGAGCAGCAGCAACATACATTTGGCACATAGTAGGGCTGTTTTTCATTCCCTGTGGCAAAACTGTCCATTCATATCTTTTATAAGGCTCGGCCAAATTAACACTAGGCACTGAAAAAGCACATCTTTTCATACCCTCCTTATCTAGAGGGATAGAATAGAAACAATCCTTAATGTCTATAACCCATAGAGGCCATTCTCTTGGCAACTGAGTAGGAGATGGAAGTCCAGGCTGAAGAGTTCCCATAGTTTCCATCTGTTCATTTACTCTTCTTAGATCAGTTATCATCCTCCATTTTCCAGATTTCTTTTTCACCACAAATACTGGGGAATTCCAAGGACTTAGAGAAGGCCGCAAGTGTCCTTGGTCAAGTTGTTCTTGCACTATGTCTAATAAGGCCTGAATTTTATCACTTCTTAAGGGCCACTGTTCTACCCACACTGTTGAATCAGTCTTCCACTGAATAGGAACTGGTGAAAGTGCAGGTAGGCCTTCAACAGCAGCCCTGCCTAAAAAGCTGAAGTGCTTATTTGTAATCCTATCTGCTGTAAAATGTCTCTTCCCCACAGATTGATGGGGATTTTTTCAACCACAAAAGGAGTAAAAGCTCCTGTTTCTCCTTCAAATACCTATCTCAAAGGCCTAGCACTAACTTCTGGGGCTATTGATCCTCCCACCCCAGACATATAGCAGACATGTCTGCTTTAATCTTTGGCCAGTGACCGGGCCAATTGGCACCTCTAATAACTGTACGATCTGCACCCGTGTCTACCGATCCTTCAAATGGTATTCCGTTTATATAAATAGTAAGCATAGGTCGGTCAGCTGTCACAGCTGCTGTCCAATATATTCCTGGATTTTGTTCATTGGAGTCAAAATCTAGGCGACTATCACGAGGTTGCTTATTAGGGGTACGTAACAATATGCCTGATGCTACTACTTCTCCTGGTTGATAAATCACACGTTGTCTGCCTGTGTTAGTGACTGGGATATTAGATACACGTTCTCCAGTTTCCCACATCAGTGTATGGATGGACACTGTTTTGTAGGCACTCTCAGAAGGTGAAATGGTCAAGCCTACTGTGCCTGGAGGCAAAGGATCCATAGGCTCAACAGGAACAGATTTCACTTCTCCAGGGAGTATCTCGGTAGTCTCTACTGCACACAAGTCTATTTTTCCTTATTTCAATCCCTTTCTTCCATCTGATTGCCTCTTGGCTGATTGATCATGTCTTAAAATTCTCTGGATGTAACCTCGGCTGCCATCATGCCCCACTTCGGGGGCTGAAGCTGGGCCCCACCTGTCATTTCCCTGTGTCAATCTACATTCGGAGGCCCAGTGGAGGCCCTTGTGACATTTTGGACATGGAGTTTTAGGTCTTCTCTCACCCTGTCTTCTCACTGTATCTCCATATCTACACTGAGCTCTTAGATGCCCAATTTTTCCACATTGAAAACATCGCCGAGTTTCTCTAGAAGGCCCTTGCCAGGAGGGACCCTGTCTTTCCACGTTCATCATTGTCCGGGTGTAAAAAGCATTTGTTCCCACTGTAGCACAGCGTCTTATGATCTCCTCTAAAGGAGCATCTTTGTCTAATCCCCATATAATTCTTTTGCAAATCTCATTGGCATTTTCCTTAGCCAGATGTCTGGTCATTATTTCTGTAGCTGAATTTTCTCCAATAGTTCTTTTGACAGCAGTTTGCAAACGTCCCACAAAATCTGCAAAAGGTTCATTGGGACCTTGCTGTATTTTAGTGAAAGCCTCTCCACGATCTTTCTGTCCAGGAAGGACACCCCAAGCTTTTATTGCAGCCTTAGCAATTTGCTCATATATTATCATGGTATAATTAATCTGTTCTGAATTCTCTCCATACCAACCTTCACCAGCCAAGTGCTCAAAAGTGAATTGTGTGTTAACTCCTATTTCCAAATTGCATCTGTCTTGAATTTTACATAATTCATGAAATTCCACAAGCCATAATAAATTTTCTCCAGGTTCCAGGCATGTCCTTGCTATGGATTTCCAATCATTTGGGGTTAGGACTTCATAAGACAAACCATCTAGTAACATTTTAACATAAGCTGATGTAGCCCCATAAAGGGTACAACCTTTTTTCAAATCTTTAATTTTATTCAAATCTAAAGGTGCATATCTTCTCCTTTTTTGACCTACAGAGTCAATATTTTCAATCACAGGATATGCATGTATAAAATCACTTATATCCTGTCCTTCTCTCTTAGCTTTAACCAATGCTTTTTCTAATCTTGTCATAGGCTTAGGCTGCTTCACAGGCAATTCTGTTTGTGTTTCTGCCTCTTCCCCTCCTTCTTCCTCCACCTCTGAAGGTGGGGTGGATGTGGGCCTGCCAATAATCTGTTCTCTAGGCAGGGTTGAAGCTTCTTCAAGAGAATCATACCATAATTCCTCATTTAAATCCTCTTGCTCTAAGGCAAGATCTTGATCTTTCCTTTTTTCCTCACACTTCCTCCTCTGTTCCTTTTTAAAACTTTTCCTTCTCCAACAACTTGCTTGATAGTTTAAGGTTAATTGAACTATGTTTTAGATATAAAATACTTCTGCAGAAATTGAACGAGGCCCATTTTTTTGCATAAAATTCTTTCATTTCAAATCCCACTAGCTTCCATTTATCTACATCTATCTTTTCTTCCTCTAAGAACCAAGGGGATGTGCGTCTTAATGCAGCCAAGAGTTTAGCAATCTGTACCCATGTTACAAGTAAACTCTGCTCCTCAATTATCTTGATTATACTCTCTATAGTACCACTCCTGAATGGGGGTGGAGCTGAGGTTGCTTCTGGGGCTGGGGATGAGTCGGCTGAGGTCCAGGGATTGAATATAGCTAACATCTGCCCCATTTCAGCTATAAGAGATTCCTGGTTTAGCCCTTAACAAGTTAAGTTCCTTATTTATCTATTAGCACGCTCACTTAATCTTTAGTAAAGTTTCCTCGTTACTCACAGTTCTGGGTCAGAGAGACTGAGATCTGGATGGGAGGCTTTTCCACTGGAATCAGGACCGTGTCTGTCCCTGTTCGGGCGCCAAATTGAGAAGGTCTGGTCTAGCTCCTCTTGCCAGGATAAGCAAAAGTCCTTGCCCCACGTGTGGACGCCAAATGTAGCGTGCTGTCGTCTCCAGAAGCTGCTGGATCGCTCTCTAGGAAGAGATCTGCTGTGTCTACTCAAATCTCTCAGACAGATTCTTCTTCCTGTAGTGAACTGTTGTCTCCAGGGAGTTGCTGTTAACTCTTCTCCAGAGAAGTGACTTCCCTTCCTGCAGAGAGCTGCATCAAGCCAGATGTAGTACAGAGTCTTCTCCTTGAATCCTGGCTCTGAATCTCCTGCAGCTCTTATCCTTCTCCAGGCAGACTGACTTTCCAGGCCCACTGTTGCCTCCTTTATCCTCCCAGAGAATGGGCGTGGGATAATGCAAGGGCTTCTGGGAAGAACCACTTCATCCAATGAGCTTGCTCCTTCTATAAAGTAAACCTGAGTTCTCACGTTGTAATTGTCCAGACAACCTGAATTCTCACCTTGTCACTGTCCAGACAACGTGAGTTCTCACCTAGTAATCCTAACAATACCAGGTGAGCACTATCCTCATCTGATAAGCATTTGCTTTGCTTACCTTCTCCATGGAGACCTCATTGTGTCATGCCCATTGTGACACGCCTGAGAACACCCAAGGTTTTCTGACTTAAAGGTGAGGTTCTCTCCCCAACAACCCAGTTGGATCCTGACAGCCAAGGGAGTAGTATGTGAATAGAAGAATGGATGAGTGGACAAATAGACTAATAGACTAGATACATAGATAAGTGCTGATAGATAGATGGGATAGATAGGGTAAACAAATAGATCCAATAGATACACTCGATGCATAGTTAAATAGATAATGATGGGTAGATAAGTGAAAAGATAGATTTATAGTAGAAAAGTTTATAGATAGAAAAGATATTTATAGGAAAAAAAAGTGATTTATAGTTAGAAAAGAGATTTATATGAAAAAAGCGATACATAGGTAGAAAAGAGATATATAGCTAAAAAAGTGATTTAGAAGAAGAAACGAGATTTATAGGTAGAAAAGAGATTTATAGGCAGAAGAGAATGAATAGCTGCCTTAAATTATACATAGATAATGAAGGAGTCAATGGAGGGTTAGGTAAATCAGTAAATAAATTACTGGAGAGAGAGATCCATTTGGGCCCTCATCAGCATGATACCAAGGGCTGCTGTCATAGATTGAGACTGCCTTCACGTCAGTATTTTATTCTTCAATATTATAGAAGCTAAAATGGTTGCTTTCTATCTGGCTTGGGAAATTGTTGACTTCTCTTTCTTCCCCTCTTCCCCCACGCCCCCCAAAAATTGCATTTTGTGGATGGTTATTCTAGTAGATCAATTGGACACATATCTTTCACTTATGCTGTAACATTTTACCTTTTCAGGCATCCTATAAGCCACTGCTGAAGCAGAGGAGATACTGAACCAGTTGTGACCAGATGCTGGCGATATTGAACGCATCTTAAGCCTCGGGATCGACTTAAAACGGGATTTAACCTGTTCATGAAGGTAAAGCATCTACATAGAGATAATGTACCTGCAGCTTCCCTCCTGCAGTCAGTGTTAATAGGAGATCAAGGTAGGGCCTGGTTTCTGACTAGCCCTATATATATACTAGAAGTACAAATAATCTGGGAAATAGAGAGCCTACACTTGAAAGCAAACAAACAAACAAAAGCAAATTCTTTTAGTTCGGAAACTATTTTCTTTTTCCTAATCCTATGGCTGGTTCCCAGAAAAAAGATGACTTGCTCATATTAGAGGTTTCATAAATGCTTGTTAAATTCAATTACATATAGATGAAGACTTTTTCTAAAATTATAGGCAGCTGGCTGGTTCAGTGGATAACACTGTTGGACCTCCCTTGAATCAGCAACTGATTTCAAACACCAGCTGTAGGACTCTGGGCAAGTCACTTAATCTGTGTTTGCCTCAATTTCCTCCTCTTTAAAATGGGAATGATACAATCATGTTTGCTCCACAGAGGATAAGCCTCTGAGAACTATTTGTTTTCAAGTAGAGTCACAACATCGTGGATTTTGAGCCATGAGGAATATTTCAGGGTTTCTACTTCCATATTTTACAGAGAAAGGCACTGAGACTCAAGGAGGTTTAGTATAGTTAATATATTGTTCAAGCACATACAAGTTTTAAATGGCAGAGACAAGATTCAAACAGATCCTGTTAATACTATCGTGTTACCTCTAAGTGTTCATTATATATGGGTGTATGGGTGTGCATATATGTTTGTGTGTATTTCCATACTCCAATCTTCTAACCTATAACTAAACATATTAACTCTTAAAAAAAAAAAGTGGTGGGATGGGGTAGGGGAAAGACACTGTAATAAAGTAACATTAAACAAGTGGTATTTTGCTCTGCTGTTTATTTCTTACTTTCATGACTTTATATTATCACTTTAAACTCCCTGAGCCTCCTTTTCCTCACATGTTAAATGAGAGAGTTGAGCTCCATGACCACTAGGAAACTCCATTTCCAGTTGTAAAATTGTGATTCCACAGCTGAAATTCTAGCAACATTGTGTCCTAATGTAAGATCTGTACTATATCATTAATGAGTCATACATTTTCTCTTGGATTTTATATAGTTCATTTGTAGCAACATTAACCTGGCATTCCCTTCTGAGGGCTGACCCCATCCTTGTTGTGGTGACTGTTAGAGGTGGACCGCCCTCATCCCGGTGACCATCCACTCCAGATCCTCTTTGTGGTTGGTGGGGTGACGATATCAGAAGCCAAAATGTTGAAAGATCTCATTTCTTCCCTGAAGCCCTGAACACAGGTATCGAACCCGAAATAACAGGACATGCATCTCCCTGGCCCAAGGATGGGAGAGTCTGGCTGTTCCCACAAGACTTGGTCTGAGCCTTAGGGGTAGCATTTGAGGAGATGATCTATAGAATTCGGGAGATGGTGAAGCACTGTGTAAAGGTCAGATAATTCTCTTACTACTACTATTATTACTTGTACTCTTACCCCTATTATTATTACTACTATTTCTACTATTACTCCTCTTCCTACTCCTATTAGTATTACTCCTATGATTACTACTATTACTCTTCCACCAACTACTACAATTACTGCCACTCTTATTACTGTTATTATTCCTTGTAGATCTCTTCCTCCTGCTACTAGTACTATCATTGCTCCTATTCCTATTCATACTCCTTTTACTACCACTACTACTATTATTTCTACTACCACTTTTATTATTACTATTACTACTACTACTACTCCTCCTACTCCTACTCCTACTCCTACTATAGTGTAACTCCTATTCCTATCATCATTACTGTTGCTATTACTACTACTTCTACTACTATTATTCCTACTCCTATTCCTGTTACTACTCATACTACTCCTACTTCTTCTACTCCTCCACCTCCTACTACTAAAACTACTCCTTGGTCCCTACTATTACTATAATTACTACTAGCACTACCACTAGTACTACTACTACCACTACTACTACTACTACTACTACTACTACTACTACTACTACTACTACTACTACTACTACTATTGCTACTCTTACTTCTATTACTATTATTACTCCTACTGTGAGTACTGTTAAATTTTTCTAGTGCCATGACCAATTTCTTCTCCTAGAAGGGAGCCGACAACTTAACTATTACAACACCAGAAAGGGTGAAAGTGAGATTGTACAGCTGATAGAGGGCAGGGGCTTCAAGGCAGGAAGACTTAGAGTTCCAATTTTTCTTCCAAAACTTACTATATATTTTGACCTTAAACAAGTCATTTTACATCTGCTCTCAGTTTGCTCAATAGTGAAACGTTGTTTACAATAATCTCTATTGCCTAAGTTGTTGTGAGAGTCAAATGAGATTATAATTATAAAATAGTACAAATGCCAGCAAGTTATCATTATTTTTTATTGATTTTTGATTATAGCACATTTTTTTTTGACAGTACACTGGCATATTTTTCTTTACAACATTATCCCTTGTACTCCTTTCTGTTCTGAATTATTCCCGTACTTCCCCACTAGGCCCTCCCATAGACGGCAGGCATTGCCATACATATTTAAATATCTTATAGTATATTCTTGGTACAATATATATGTGCAGAACCAAATTTTATTGTTGTTGTTATTGCAAAGGAAGAATTGTATTCGGAAGGTAAAAATAATCTGTGAAGAAAAATAAAAAGCAAACAAACAAAATGCTCTCACTTTACATATCCCAGTGTTCAGGTTCTGGGTGTAGCTGATTCTCTCCATCATTGATCAAGTGGACTTGTATTAGCTATTGTCTATGTTGAAGATATCCACTTCCATTCGAACACAACCTCATACAGTATCATTGTTGAAGTGTATAATGATCTCCTAGTTCTGCTCGTTTGACTCAGCATCAGTTGATGTAAGTCTCTCCAAGCCTCTCTGTTTTCCTCCTGTTGGTCATTTCTTACAGAACAAGAATATTGCATAACATTCTTATACCACAATTTACCCAACCATTCTCCAATTGATGGACATCCGTTCATTGTCCAGTTTCTAGCCACTACAAAAAGTGCTGCCACAAACATTTTGGCACATACAGGTCCTTTTCCCTTCTTTAGGATTTCCTTGGGATATAAGCCCCGTAGTAGCACTGCTGGGTCAACGGATTTGCAGATTTTGATAACTTTTGGGGCATAATTCCAGATTGCTCTCCAGAATGGTTGGATTCTTTCACAACTCCACCAGCATGGCATCATTTTCTCAATTTTCTCACAGCCCCTCCAACATTCATCATTATTTGTTCCTGTCATCTTAACGAATGTGACAGGTGTGTAGTAGTATCTCACACTTGTGATTTGGAACTTGTGAGTGGAAATAGTTTTAATTTCATCATCTGAAAATTGTCTGTTCATATCCTTTCACCATTTTTCAATTTGAGAATGGCTTGATTTCTTATAAATTAGCATCAATTCTGTCTATATCTTGGAGGTGAGGCCTTTCTCAGAACCTTTAACTGTAAAAATGTTTTCCCAATTGGTTACTTCCCTTCTCATTTTCTTGGCATTAGTTTGTTCCCCCCCTGTGGAAACTTTTTAATTGGATGTAATCTAAATTTTCTATTTTGTGATCAATAATGATCTTTAGGTCTCCTTTGGTCACATAATCCTTCCTCCTCCACAAGTCTGAGAGGTAAACTATCCTATGTTCCTCTAATTTATTTATGACCTCGTTCTTTATGCCTAAATCATGGACCCATTTTGATCTTAAGTGTGGGTCCATGCCTAGTTTCTCCCATACTAATTTCCAGTTTTCCCAGTTGTTTTTGTCAAATAATGAATTCTTATGGCAAAAGTTGGGATCTCTGGGTTTGTCAAACACTAGATTGCTATTTTTATTCACCTATCTTGCCCTGTGAACCTATCCTACTCCACTGAACAACTAGTCTATTTCTTAAGCAATACCAAATGGTTTTGGTGACTGTTGCTTTATAATATAGTTCTATATCAGGTACAGCTAGACAGCTAGACCACCTTCATTTTTGTTTTCATTACTTACCTTGAAATTCTTGAACTTCTGTTGTTCCATATGAATCCTGTTGTTATTTTTTCTAGGTCTTTAAAGAAGTTCCTTGGAAGTCAGATTGGTATAGCACTAAATAAATAGATTAGTTTAGGGAGTATTGTCATCTTCATTATATTCTCTTGGCCTATCCAAAAGCACTGAACGTCTTTCTAATTATTTAAATCTGACTTCATTTTTGTGCCAAGTGTTTCGTAATTTTGTTCCTGACTTTCCTTTGTTAGATATATTCCCAAATATTTTGTACTATCGACAGTTATTTTGAATGGAATTTCTCTTTGTATCTCTTGCTGTTGGATTGTGTTGGTAAGGTATAAAAATGCTGAGGATTTCTGTGGATTTATTTTGTATCCTGCAATTTTGCTAAAGTTCTGAATTGTTTCTAATAGCTTTTTAGCAGAGTCTTTGGGCTTCTCTAAGTATACCATTATGTCATCTGCAAAGAGTGATAGTTTGATTTCCTCATTTCCTACTCTCAATTCCTTGAATCTCTTTCTCGGCTCTTTTTGCTGAGGCTAGCGTTTCTAGTACTATATTGAATAGTAATGGTGATAGTGGGAAACCTTGTTTCACTCCTTATCTTACAGGGAAAGGTTCCATAAGATATTTGCTGACGGTTTTGAATAGAGGTTCCTTATTATTTTAAGGAATAGTCCATTTATTCCTATACTCTCAAGTGTTTTTTGTAGGAATGGATGTTGGATTTTATCAAATGCTTTTTCTGCATCTATTGAGAAGACCATATGTTTTTTAGTAATTTGATTATTAATATGGACAATTATACTAATAGTTTTCCTAATATTAAACCAACCCAGCACTGCTGGTATAAATCCTCCTTGATCGTAGTGTATTATCCTGGGGATGATTCTCTGAAGTCTTTTTGCTAATATCTTATTTAAGATTTTAGCATCAATATTCAAGAAGGAAAATGGTCTTTAGTTTTCTTTCTCTGTTTACAATCTACCTGGTTTTAGGTATCAGTACCATGTCTGGGGCATAAAAGGAATTTGGTAGGCCTCCTTCAATTCATTTTTTTTTCAAATAGTTTATATAGTATTAGAGTTAGTTGTTCTTTAAATGTGTGGTAGAATTCACATGTCAATCCATCACTTCCTGAGGATTTTTTCTTAGGGTGTTGGTTAATAAATTGTTCTATTTCTTTTTCCGAAATGGGACTATTTAGACTTCTTACTTCTTCCTCTGTTAATCTGCGCAAGTTATATTTCCTCCACAAGTCTGAGAGATAAACTATCCTTTGTTCCTCTAATTTATTTATGATCTCATTCTTTATTCCTAACTCATGGACCCATTTTGATCTTTTCTCACTATTTGCTGTTAAGTGTGGGTCCATGCCTAGTTTCTGCCATAATAATTCCCAGTTTTCCCAGCAGTTTCTGTCAAATAATGAATGCTTATTCCAAAATTTGGGATCTTTGGGTTTGTCAAAAACTAGATTGTTATTTTTATTCAATATCTTGCCCTGTGAAGCTAACCTACTCCACTGATCAACTAGCCTATTTATTAGTCAACACCCAATGGTTTTGGTGACTGCTGCTTTATAATATACTTTAGATCAGGTACAGCTAGGCTACCTTCATTTGATTATTTTTTTTTCTCATTACTTCCCTTGCAATTCTCAACCTTTTGTTCTTTCCTATGAATGTTGTTGTTATTTTTTCTAGGTCATTAAAAGAGTTTCTGATTGGTGTAGCACTAAATAAATAGATTAATTTAGAGAGTATTGTCATCTTGATAATATTCGCTCTGCTTATCCAAGAGCACTGAATGTCTTTCCAATTATTTAAATCTGACTTCATTTTTGTGGCAAGTGTTTTGTAATTTTTCTCATATAATTCCTGACTATTCTTTGGTAGATGGATTCCCAAATACTTTATACTCTCAACATTTGTTTGGAATGGAATTTCTCTTTGTATCTCTTGCTGTTGGATTGTGTTGGTAATATGTAAAAATGCTGAGGATTTAGGTGGATGTATTTTGTATCTTGAAACTTTGCTAAAGTTCTGAATTAATTCTAATAGCTTTTTAGCAGAGTCTTTGGGGTTCTCTAAGTATACCATCATGTCATCTGCAAAGAGTAATAGTTTGATTTCCTCATTAGCTACTCTAATTCCTGGAATCTCTCTAGGCTCTTATTGCCTAGGCTAGCATTTCTAATACAATATGGAATAGTAATGGTGATAGTGAGCAACCGTTGTTTCACTCCTTATCTTCCTGGGAAAGGTTCCAGTGTATCACCATTACATATGATGTTTACTGACAGTTTTAAATATATAATCATGATTTTAAGGAATAGTCCATTTATTCCTATACTCTCAAAGGTTTGTAGTAGGAATGGATGTTGGATTTTATGAAATGCTTTTTCTTCATCTATTGAGATGATCATATGGTTTTTATTAATTTGGTTATTGATATAGTTGATTATACAAATAGTGTTCCTAATATTGAACCAGCCCTGCATTCCTGGTATAAATCCCACTTGGCCATAGTTTATCATCCTGGGGAGGGTTTTCTGTAGTCTTTTGGATAATATTTTATTTAAGATTTTAGCATCATTAGGGAGATTGGTCTATAATTTTGTTTCTCTGTTTTCAGCCTACCTGGTTTAGGTATCAGTACCATGTCTGTGTCATAAAAGGAATTTGGTAGGACTCCTTCAATCCCTATTTTTTCAAATAGTTTCTATAACATTGGAGTTGTTTTTTTAAATTTTTGGTAGAATTCACATGTAAATCCATCTGGTGCTGGGGATTATTTTTTCTTAGGGAGTTGGTTAATAGCTTCTTCTATTGCTTTTTCTGAAATGGGACTATTCAGACTATTTCCTTCTTCCTCTGTTAGTCTGGGCAAGCTTATTTTTGAAGGTATTTTTCCACTTCATTTAAGTTATCGAATTTATTGCCGTAAAGTTGGGCAAAGTAGCTCCTAACTATTGTTCTAATTTCCTCTTCATTAGGGGTGAGTTCTCCCTTTTCATTTTTAAGACTAACAATTTTTGTTTCAAATACAGACAACTACAGGCACACAGTAGTAGACAGAGTCTAAAGTCGAGTCCTGACTTCTTTTAATCATCTTTTCTTTCTTAACTTTTTTGGATCATGGACTTTTTTGACTTACTGCTGAATGCCTCTTCTAGGAATAGACGTTTTTAAATGCTTAAAACAAAGGAACAGGATAACGAGGGAATCACTATTACTGAAATGCTGTTTTAAAATGTTTTTTTCTCAATAGTGTTTTATTTTTTCCAAATACAGGTAAAGACAGTTTTCGACATTCATTATTAAAATTAGTTTTGAAAATAAACGTGATATATCCCAGGTTGAGAACCTGTGCACTAGGAACTTGGAATTTTCCCCCTCTCTCCACTCCTGGAAATGTCTCCATTCTTTATGAGGACACTCTGTTCCAAGCTGAAGTTGCTCTGAATTCCTTGGGAAACTGAAGGAGGAATAGACCTGGCTGAGTCTCCCCAGGCCTACTCCTTGGTTACTTGAACTGTGGTTCTGTGAGGAACCCATACAGAACTATCAGCCTCCACCTTGGAGCTGGTGAAGAACCAGTTCTATTTCTGTGGGCAATGCCAGAGGCACTTGTTGCTTCTCTGTTGCCAATTACTTCTTTAAAAGCCTGGGTCTATTTATTAATACAGACAGAATAATTTCTCATAGATCCACCGAATGCACTCCCTGGGATGTAAGGCACACACAGACAAACAAAGGGAGGCCTTGCATCCCACAGCACCAAGCTCTAATCCCTCTTAGTCTGCAAACTCAAAAATTCCATTACTCAGGACAATCATGAAGCATAAAAGAATGGTCAATAATTGTAGGGAGTCACCCTGGCACCCTTTAAGGAGGGTATCTGCAAACAGCTTAGAGCCCCTTCCTCAACCTGGAAGGCTCTAAATCTTACCCATGCTCACTGATCAGAGAAGGAGCTCCCCGGCTGCCGGGATACTAGCATGGGAAGGCGCTGAGTGCTTTTCCTTCATTGTGCATTGCTTACCAGGAGATGTAGCCGCTCCAGTGTTCATGGCACACTCTTGGGCTTCACGGGGCAGAGACAGGTTACTGAGGGGAGGGGTAAGTTGGAGGTCTGAGCCAGTGAGGCAATGGTAATGTTCTTGGGTTTTAGTCACCAAGCATTCATCAAATGCCCAGTGCAGCAGACAGATCCCAGGCCTGAAGCCAGATGTGGCCTCAGGCTCACTGGCCTTGTCACCAAGGGAGAGGGGGCCCAGCTAGCTCATTTTTGAAAGGGGGAAAAAAAGAATACCTCCACTTCCAGGTTTGAGAGGAGGATCCAATTGGGATACATGCAAAGTTTAGCAGACATCCTGGCCTGTTCCTAGCCTTGGATTTAAATTGGTTGGATTTATTCAGGGAACTCGGCTGCTTGACGATTGGAACACATCGTTTTATTTCATTGAAAAGGGTCTTTACCCTACAATTTCTCAAAGCAAATGCTTCTGTTTAATGTGAGCTTCAATCTCTTCCCCCAGTTGTTGCAACATTAGATTTATTGGTGTATTAAGCAGATGTTGTTCTCAGGGCATGTTGCTCGTGACCTCTTCCAGACTTACTATCCTATGGATCTAACATGATAACCTTGGCCTAAGATTGGATGTGTCTTGTACAGACAACCCTGGCCTAATTAACAAAGGGATCCAAGATTTGCGTCTTTCAAAGGGCTATTTTCCAAATTGTCCAAGATGAAAGGTACCTGATGAAGAGGTCCAGGGACTTAACCATGGCCCTAGGCTCCATCCCAAGAGCAATATGTGGGCTTGGCTCCCTTTCCCCCTGGCTGCTTCTACTCATGTCTTCACATTCTGGTCCCTGTGTCTTTTGTGACCGTATCATTCATTTGGTAGTCCACCTCATCCATCAGGCCTTAGACTACTCAATCAGCAAAGCACAATTAAACAAGGAGCAAAACATATATTACATACTTACTAGGGGTCAGATATTACACTAGACCCTGGAGACATAAAGATAAAAACAAAATGGTCTTGCCCTCAAAGTTTAAATATTATTGCGAAAAATGATGTCAACAAAAAAAAAATAGGAAGAAAATCTCTGCATAAGCAAGATAATTGCATGAATATTTTCATATACATTGGATTTATCATATATTTTCACATATATAACATGTAATGACTGGTCATTTAGGGAAGGAGGTGGAAAGAAGGAGGGGGAATGTTGGAACAGGAGGTTTCGCAAGGTTCAGTGTTGAAAACTTGCCCCTGTGTATGTTTTCTACATAAAGAGGTTTCCTAAGAAATATTGTTAAAAGAAGACTTCCGCATAAAGCCTGAGCACAATCCTCATCAGATGAGCAGTTGACTTGCTTACCTTGGCCATGGAGACCTCATTGTGTGATGCTCATTGTGACATGCCGGAGAACACCCAAAGTTTTCTGACTTCAAGGGAGTAGTATGTGAATAGAAGAATGCATGAGTGGACTAATAGACTGATAGACTAGATACATAGATTCCTGGTGATGGATGAATGGGATAGAGAAGATAAACAAATAGATTGAATAGATACACTTAATGCATAGTTAAAAAGATAATGATGGATAGATAAGTGAAAAGATAGATTTATAGTAGAAAAGTTTATAGGTAGAAAAGTGATTTATAGGAAGAAAAGTGATTTATAGGTAGCAAACAGCTCTATAGGAAGAAAAGCCATTTATAGGTAGAAAAGAGATTTTTAGATTAAAAAAAGGGATTTAGAAGTAGAAAAGAGATTTATAGGCAGAAGAGAATGAATAGCTGGATTAAAATATACATACAACCCCCACCCAAAATATTGCAGTTCGTGGATGGTTTTTCCAGTATATCAAATGGACACATATCTTTCACTTATGCTTTAACATTTTATCTTTTCAGGCAACCTATAAGCCAGTACTGAAGCAAAGGAGATACTGAAGCCAGAGTGACCAGATTCTGGCGATATTGAAAACATGTCTTTGGAAATCTACTTGAAACGGGATTTAGATTGTTGTTGGGGAGTTTTGATCTATACTTTGGAGTTTATTGCACTGGTGGGGGGAAGGGGAGAGATGATGTTTCTGAGTTTGATGTGTTTGAAAAATAAAAAATGTTTTTTTTCTGTTTCCAAAAGTTTCAAGTTGTCATTCTTTCAGCTCCCACATGATTAGTGATATTTCCCAGTTTCTTCTTTACTATCTGATGATTATATTTGCCAGCTGGTTAATCCTAAAGAAATACTTGTTGGCAAACTTATTGGGTAAACAACATTTTTCCCTTATTTGCAGCTAGCCCATACTGCTGATGGGTAAAGCTGGCTATCCTATCTGGGTTTGGGAATAAGAGAGGGAGGCAGATTTGTTCTTCTTTGAGATTGTGAAAAAACTGTAAGCAGGCCCTTTGCCATCAGAGGCTGGGGACCGTCTGAAAGTCTGGGAGCAAAGAGGTAGTGGGGGTTAACAAGCAGCAGGGCTGTTGTGTTCTAGCCAGAGAAGTTCCAGAGAAGCTCAGAACTGGCCCTGCTGAAGTCTTTTGGATCTTCCTGGAGGAGCAGAGCAGCCATTCTACACCAGAAGGGCAATTCAGAATGACAAGGGACTGGCTTAGACATTTGCATCCAGGTGCTTCCCCTCAGCTCTAGGGGAAGGCTGAGCCAGAAAATAATTGGTGTCCCCACAGGCTTGTGCTAGAGCCCCCCATTCCCCCTTTGAAGTTTCTTCTGCCTGACTTGTGCTCATTATAATCTATATGACTGAAATGTCAAACTTCTGTTTCTAAAAAATCTAACCTTTCTTTAGAAGCTGGGAACCTAAATCCCCTGGATGAAGAAGGGGGATAGTAAGAGTGCTAGAAAAGCAAATGGTTGCTCTGGAGACGGCAAGATTGGAGATGGGAAAACCCCGTCTGATTTGATTCCATAGATAGTGGCAAATGTCAGGTTAGACACAAAAGATGTTTGCACTGATTGATAAAGCTGGAACAATACCTCTTGGGAATTGATGTACAAGCTCTGGCAAGAAAATGAAACCAAACTAACTCCCAAGCAGGATGCAGCCTTAATTGGCTGAAGGGCCGCAGAAGACCCTGGACAAGCCAGTCAAGCCCGCTTCCAGAGCTAGTCCTTAGCTTGGCCTTGGGAATCCTCCCAGGGGGTGGAAGAGGAGGAGGTCTGGATTGCTCTCTGACAGCACCTTCTCATCCTCCAACTTGGGCTTTCCACTTCTGGGCTTGGGCTTGGAGGGTCTCATCTACAGAAAACCACCTTCTTGAGGGCAAGAACTGTTGGAGTTTTTCCTTGGTAGCTCTGCCAGTTTTCCACTTCGAATCACTTCCGATTTACCAATATTTATTAAGGAAACAAGCACTTATTAAACTCCTATGTACCAAGCACTGTGCTAAGCACTTAACACATATTCTCTCCTGAACATCACTGGGAGGTAGATGCTATTATCCACTCTCTCAGATAAAGAAACTGAGGCAACAGGTCAGCAAAATAGAGGCGAGATTGAAACAGATCTTGTCTTGTACAGACAACCCTGGCCTAATCAACAAGGGGATTCTAGATCTGCAGCGTTCAATGGGGTGTTTTCCAAATTCTACATGATGAAAGGTACCGGATGAAGCGGTCTGGGGTCTTAACCGTGCCCCTAGCTCCTTCTGCTTTGCAGCCAAACCCTAGGCTCCATCCCAAGAGCAATATGTGGGCTTGGCTCCCTTTCCCGCTGGTGCTTCTACTCATGTCCCCAGTTTCTGGTCCCTGTGTCTTTTGTGACCATATCATTCATCTGGTAGCCCACCTCATCCATCTTCCTTAGACTACTCAATCAGCAAAGCTCAATTAAACAAGGAGCAAACATATATTACATACTCACTAGGGGTCATATATTTCACTAGACCCTAGAGACATAAAGGTAAAAACAAAATGGTCTTGCCCGCAAAGTTTATATTCTATTGGGGAAAATTGTTGGGATTACTAGGTGAGAACTCGGGTTGTCTAGATAGTGACAAGGTGAGAATTCAGGTTGGACAATTACAAGGTGAGAACTCAGGTTGACTTGATGGAAGGAGCAGGCTCATTGGCTGAGGTGGTTCTTCCCAGAAGCCCTTGCATTATCCCACGCCCATTCTCTGGGAGGATAAAAGAGACAGCACTGGGCCCAGAGAGCAGATCGGCCTGGAGAAGGATAAGAGCTGGAGGAGATTCAGAGCCAGGATTCAAGAAGAAGACTCTCAATTGCATCAGGCTTGACGGGGCTCTCTGCAGGAAGGGAAGTCACTTCTTTGGACAAGAGTTAACAGCAACTGCCTGGAGACAACGGTTCGTTACAGGAAGAAGAATCTGTCTGAGAGATTTGAGTAGACACAGCAGATCTCTTCCCAGAGAGCGATCCAGCAGCTTCTGGAGACGACAGCTCGATACATTTGGCGCCCGGACAGGGACAGACACGGTCCTGATTCCAGTGGAAAAGCTTCCGATCTAGATCTCAGTCTCTCTGACCCAGAACCGTGAGTAACGAGGAAACTTTGTTAAAGATTAAGTGAGCGTGCTAATAGATAAATAAGGAACTTAACTTGTTAAGGGCTAAACCAGGAATCTCTTATAGCTGAAATGGGGCAGATGTTAGCTATATTCAATCCCTGGACCTCAGCCGACTCATCCCCAGCCCCAGAAGCAACCTCAGCTCCACCCCCATTCAGGAGTGGTACTATAGAGAGTATAATCAACATAATTGAGGAGCAGAGTTTACTTGTAACCTGGGTACAGATTGCTAAACTCTTGGCTGCATTAAGACGCACATCCCCTTGGTTCTTAGAGGAAGAAAAGATAGATGTAGATAAATGGAAGCTAGTGGGATTTGAAATGAAAGAATTTTATGCAAAAAATGGGCCTCGTTCAATTTCTGCAGAAGTATTTTATATCTACAACATAGTTCAATTAGCCTTAAACTATCAAACAAGTTGTTGGAGAAGGAAAAGTTCTAAAAATAAACAGAGGAGGAAGTGTGAGGAAAAAAGGAAAGATCAAGTTCTTTCCCTAGAGCAAGAGGATTTAAATGAGGAATTATGGTATGATTCTCTTGAAGAAGCTTCAACCCTGCCTAGAGAACAGATTACTGACAGGCCCACATCAACCCCACCTTCAGAGATGGAGGAAGAAAGAGGGGAAGAGGCAGAAACACAAACAGAATTGCCTGTGAAGAAGCCTAAGCCTATGACAAGATTAGAAAAAGCATTGGTTAAAGCTAAGAGAGAAGGACAGGATATAAGTGATTTTATAAATGCATATCCTGTGATTGAAGAGATTGACTCTGTAGGTAAAAAAAGGAGAAGATATGCACCTTTAGATTTGAATAAAATTAAGGATTTGAAAAAAAGGTTGTACCCTTTATGGGGCTACATCAGCTTATGTCAAAATGTTACTAGATGGTTTGTCTTATGAAGTCCTAACCCCGAATGATTGGAAATCCATAGCAAGGATATGTCTGGAACCTGGAGAAAAGTTATTATGGCTTGCGGAATTTGATGAATTATGTAAAATTCAAGTCAGATGCAATTTGGAAATAGGAGTTAACACACAATTCACTTTTGAGCACTTAGCTGGTGAAGGTCAGTATGGAGAGAATTCGGAACAGATTAATTATACCATGACAATATATGAGCAAATTGCTAAGGCTGCAATAAAAGCTTGGGGTGTCCTTCCTGGACAGAAAGATTGTGGAGAGGCTTTCACTAAAATACAGCAAGGTCCCAATGAACCTTTTGCAGATTTTGTGGGACGTTTGCAAACTGCTGTCAAAAGAACTATTGGAGAAAATTCAGCTACAGAAATAATGACCAGACATCTGGCTAAGGAAAATGCCAATGAGATTTGCAAAAGAATTATATGGGGATTAGAGGAGATCAGAAGACGCTGTGCTACAGTGGGAACAAATGCTTTTTACACGCGGACAATGATGAATGTGGAAAGACAGGGTCCCTCCTGGCAAGGGCCTTCTAGAGAAACTCGGCGATGTTTTCAATGTGGAAAAATTGGGCATCTAAGAGCTCAGTGTAGATATGGAGATACAGTGAGAAGACAGGGTGAGAGAAGACCTAAAACTCCATGTCCAAAATGTCACAAGGGCCTCCACTGGGCCTCCAAATGTAGATTGACACAGGGAAATGACAGATGGGGCCCAGCTTCAGCCCCCGAAGTGGGGCATGATGGCAGCCGAGGTTAAATCCAGAGAATTTTAAGACATGATCAATCAGCCAAAAGGCAATCAGATGGAAGAAAGGGATTGAAATTAGGAAAAATAGAGTTGTGTGCAGTAGAGACTACCGAGATACTCCCTGGAGAAGTGAAATCTGTTCCTGTTGAGCCTATGGATCCTTTGCCTCCAGGCACAGTAGGCTTGACCATTTCACCTTCTGAGAGTGCCTACAAAACAGTGTCCATCCATACACTGATGTGGGAGACTGGAGAACGTGTATCTAATATCCCAGTCACTAACACAGGCAGACAACGTGTGATTTATCAACCAGGAGAAGTAGTAGCATCAGGCTTATTGTTACGGACCCCTAATAAGCAACCTAATGATAGTCGCCTAGATTTTGACTCCAATGAACAAAATCCAGGAATATATTGGACAGCAGCTGTGACAGTTGACCGACCTATGCTTACTATTTATATAAACGGAATACCATTTGAAGGATTGGTAGACATGGGTGCAGATCGTACAGTTATTAGAGGTGCCAATTGGCCCGGTCACTGGCCAAAGATTAAAGGAGACACCTATATGGCTGGGGTGGGAGGATCAATAGCAGCAGAAGTTAGTGCTAGGCCTTTGAGATGGGTATTTGAAGGAGAAACAGGAGCTTTTACTCCTTTTGTGGTTGAAAAAATCCCCATCAATCTGTGGGGAAGAGACATTTTACAGCAGATAGGATTACAAATAAGCACTTCGGCTTTTTAGGCAGGGCTGCTGTTGAAGGCCTACCTGCACTTTCACCAGTTCCTATTCAGTGGAAGACTGATTCACCAGTGTGGGTAGAACAGTGGCCCTTAAGAAGTGATAAAATTCAGGCCTTATTAGACATAGTGCAAGAACAACTTGACCAAGGACACTTGCGGCCTTCTCTAAGTCCTTGGAATTCCCCAGTATTTGTGGTGAAAAAGAAATCTGGAAAATGGAGGATGATAACTGATCTAAGAAGAGTAAATGAACAGATGGAAACTATGGGAACTCTTCAGCCTGGACTTCCATCTCCTACTCAGTTGCCAAGAGAATGGTCTCTATGGGTTATAGACATTAAGGATTGTTTCTATTCTATTCCTCTAGATAAGGAGGATATGAAAAGATGTGCTTTTTCAGTGCCTAGTGTTAATTTGGCCGAGCCTTATAAAAGATATGAATGGACAGTTTTGCCACAGGGAATGAAAAACAGCCCTACTATGTGCCAAATGTATGTTGCAGCTGCTCTTGCTCCAGTAAGAAAAGCCTTTCCAAAAGTAATATAGTTACATTATATGGATGATATTTTGGGATGTGCACCTGAGGAACAAATGTTAGAAGCATGTCTACAAAGGACCGTGGAAACATTAAAGTACTACAAACTGCATATAGCTACAGAAAAAATTCAAAGACATGCTCCTTTTCAATATTTAGGATATGAAGTATATCCTAAGACACTCACAGTACAAAAGCTTTCTTTAAGAACAGAGAAGTTGAACACCTTAAATGACTTTCAAAAATTAATAGGAGATATCCAATGGATGGGTCCAGTGTTAGGCTTAACTACCAATCAACTACAACCTCTATATGACATTTTAAGGGGAGACAGTGCTTTAAATTCACCACGCCAGCTTACAAAAGAAGCACAAAAGGCTTTGAGAGAAGTTGAACTGGCTTTATCCAATGTGGTTGAAAGAGTCACTCAAAAGCCCTTGGAAATATCAGTTTTTGCTACAAAAGAGGCACCCACAGCAGTCCTTCATCAAGGAGACAGAGTGATTGAGTGGGTGAACCTCCCAGCACAACCAGAACAAAGCCTTACACCTTACCCAGTGCTTGTGGCTAGGATTTTATTAAAGGCTATTAAGAGAGTAACACAATTATCTGGAATAAGTCCTGAAAAAATATACACATTCTATACTAACGCACAAATTAATGTATGCTGTGAGACCATCCCAGAATGGAAAATTTTATTGGCCACCGCTCCAAAT
Source organism: Sminthopsis crassicaudata (assembly GCF_048593235.1). Taxonomy (NCBI): domain Eukaryota; kingdom Metazoa; phylum Chordata; class Mammalia; order Dasyuromorphia; family Dasyuridae; genus Sminthopsis; species Sminthopsis crassicaudata. The sequence continues at coordinate 197,444,646 of NC_133622.1, forward strand.
TTTGCACATGGATCTCCATTAAAGATTACCCGGCTACTACATAATTGGCGATGGATTTTTGAAGAAAAGGTTTCTAAGGTTCCTCTTAAAGGACCAACAATCTTTACAGACGCCTCCAAAGAAAATATTTGTGCTATATACTCTCATGATTTAACCATAAAGAGAGTAATCAGGACTCCTTTTCAATCCACTCAACAGAATGAATTATTTGCTATCATGCTAGCTCTTAATTATTACCCAGGAGACGTAAATATAATTACTGATTCAGCCTATTCAGTAGGTGTAGTACAAAGAATTGCCACAGCCCAGATAAAATTTGCAGCCTCTAATATTTATGAGCTCTTTAAGTAACTTCAAGAGCAAGTGAGAAAACATCCAGGCAAGATTTATATCTTGCATGTCCACTCACATAGTGGACTTCCAGGTCCCATTTTTGATGGAAATTCAAAGGCAGATAGCCTTCTAACCATGTTAGCCAGTAGTCCTTTATTTCAGGAAGCACAAGAATCTCATTCTAAATATCATCAGGCTGCTCGAGCTTTACGTTTACAATTTGGAATCACAAGAAAGGAAGCTAGGAGCATAGTAAAAAGCTGTACAGCTTGTCTTCCTTTCCATGCTCCTACACTCCCTCCAGGGAAGAATCCTCGTGGTTTGAGACCCAATGAAATCTGGCAAATGGATGTGACCCATTATAAATGTTTTGGTCGTCTATCTTTTATCCATGTCGTGGTAGACACCTTTTCAGGATTCACATTTGCAATGCCAGCAGCAAAAGAGACAGCCCGAGTGGTCACTGAATTCCTTATACAAGCTTTTGCAATTATGGGTGTGCCACAAGCAATAAAAACAGACAATGGACCTGCATATACGTCCAAACATTTTACACACTTTTGTGCACAGTATAAGATTTTACATACCACGGGCATACCCTTTAATCCTCAAGGGCAGGCAATAGTAGAGAGAAGAAACAGAGATATTAAGACACTCCTCCAAAAACAAAAGAAAGGGGGAGCCACAGGTAACCCTAGAGAACTTCTAAATTTAGTTCTCTATACCATTAATTTTCTAATTTTTGACAAAGATGCACTGGCTCCGGCAGACAGGTTTTATAACCCACCAGAAGGGCAGTGTCCAGTGCGAGCAGCTCCACTGTCCTTAGATAATCGCCAGGTGATGTGGAGAGATCCAGAAAGTGGTGAATGGAAGGGACCAGATAGGTTAACTGCCTGGGGGAGAGGGTTTGCTTGTATTTCTTCAGCAGGAGAAGGAATCAGATGGGTGCCAACGAGTCATATTCGCCTTGTCCATCAGAGAGAGACAGAAAAAGAGAAAGACCTCAAAATAAAGGAGAAGATCTAAGAAACATCTGACACTGAAAGAGCATGGATAATAAGAAGACTGTTAAAGAACTTTAAAAACCAGCAGGAATCATTGGACTTCCTCACACAAGATGAGACTAATGGACAATGGACTTATGGACATTTAAAAATTTTCAATTTATGATTATTTGATTATGTTATTTGTCATATACTTCTAGCATGTATTATGTTACTATGTTACTATGTGCTTATGTAATTTATGTAATTATGTGTAATACTTCCCATATTGCTGGATTTATGTTTCAAGATCATGACTGTCCTATGTTCTAAATCAAAAGAAAGGGGGAGATGTTGGGATTACTAGGTGAGAACTCGGGTTGTCTGGATAGTGACAAGGTGAGAATTCAGGTTGGACAATTACAAGGTGAGAACTCAGGTTGACTTGATGGAAGGAGCAGGCTCATTGGCTGAGGTGGTTCTTCCCAGAAGCCCTTGCATTATCCCACGCCCATTCTCTGGGAGGATAAAAGAGACAGCACTGGGCCCAGAGAGCAGATCGGCCTGGAGAAGGATAAGAGCTGGAGGAGATTCAGAGCCAGGATTCAAGAAGAAGACTCTCAATTGCATCAGGCTTGACAGGGCTCTCTGCAGGAAGGGAAGTCACTTCTTTGGACAAGAGTTAACAGCAACTGCCTGGAGACAACGGTTCGTTACAAGAAGAAGAATCTGTCTGAGAGATTTGAGTAGACACAACAGATCTCTTCCCAGAGAGCGATCCAGCAGCTTCTGGAGACGACAGCTCGATACAGAAAATGATGTCAACAAAAAGAACTAGGAAGAAAATCTATGCATAAGCAAGATAATTGTATAAATATTTTTACATACATTGGATTAAGCATATATTTTCATATATTTAACATGTGAATCCCCTGTAATCTTCCCTGTCATCTAGGGGAAGAGGTGGAAGGAAGGAGGGGAAAAGTTGGAAGAGAAGGTTTTGCAAGGGTCAGTGTTAAAAACTTACCCCTTCATATGTTTTGTAAATAAAAAGCTTTCCTCAAACAATTTTTAAAAAGAAAAAAACCCCATATACCAGGTGAGCACTACCCTCATCTGATGAGCATTTGCTTTGCTTACCTTCTCCATGGAGACCTCATTGTGTCATGCCCATTGTGACACGCCTGAGAACACCCAAGGTTTTCTGACTTAAAGGTGATGTTCTCTCCCCAACAACCCAGTTGGATCCTGACAGCCAAGGGAGTAGTATGTGAATAGAAGAATGGATGAGTGGCCAAATAGACTAATAGACTAGATACATAGATAAGTGGTGATAGATAGATGGGATAGATAGGGTAAACAAATAGATCCAATAGATACACTTGATGCATAGTTAAATAGATAATGATGGGTAGATAAGAGAAAAGATAGATTTATAGTAGAAAAGTTTATAGGTAGAAAAGATATTTATAGGAAAAAAAAGTGATTTATAGTTAGAAAAGAGATTTATATGAAAAAAGCGATACATAGTTAGAAAAGAGATATATATAGTTAAAAAAGTGATTTAGGAGAAGAAACAAGATTTATAGGTAGAAAAGAGATTTATAGGCAGAAGAGAATGAATAGCTGCCTTAAATTATACATAGATAATGAAGGAGTCAATGGAGGGTTAGGTAAATCAGTAAATAAATTACTGGAGAGAGAGATCCATTTGGGCCCTCATCAGCATGATACCAAGGGCTGCTGTCATAGATTGAGACTGCCTTCACGTCAGTATTAAACTATTATATTTTAGTCTTCAATATTATAGAAGCTAAAATGGTTGCTTTCTATCTGGCTTGGGAAATTGTTGACTTCTCTTTCTTCCCCTCTTCCCCCACGCCCCCCCAAAATTGCATTTTGTGGATGGTTATTCTAGTAGATCAATTGGACACATATCTTTCACTTATGCTGTAACATTTTACCTTTTCAGGCATCCTATAAGCCACTGCTGAAGCAGAGGAGATACTGAACCAGTTGTGACCAGATGCTGGCGATATTGAACGCATCTTAAGCCTCGGGATCGACTTAAAACGGGATTTAACCTGTTCATGAAGGTAAAGCATCTACATAGAGATAATGTACCTGCAGCTTCCCTCCTGCAGTCAGTGTTAATAGGAGATCAAGGTAGGGCCTGGTTGCTGACTAGCCCTATATATATACTAGAAGTACAAATAATCTGGGAAATAGAGAGCCTACACTTAAAAGCAAACAAACAAACAAAAGCAAATTCTTTTAGTTCGGAAACTCTTTTCTTTTTCCTCATCCTATGGCTGGTTCCCAGAAAAAAGATGACTTGCTCATATTAGAGGTTTCATAAATGCTTGTTAAATTCAATTACATATAGATGAAGACTTTTTCTAAAATTATAGGTAGCTGGCTGGTTCAGTGGATAACACTGTTGGACCTCCCTTGAATCAGCAACTGATTTCAAACACCAGCTGTAGGACTCTGGGCAAGTCACTTAATCTGTGTTTGCCTCAATTTCCTCCTCTGTAAATTGGGAATGATACAATCATGTTTGCTCCACAGAGGATAAGCCTCTGAGAACTATTTGTTTTCAAGTAGAGTCACAGCATCGTGGATTTTGAGCTGGCAGCAATATTTCAGGGTTTCTACTTCCATATTTTACAAAGAAAGTCACTGAGACACAAGGAGGTTTAGTATAGTTAATATATTGTTCAAGCGCATACAAGTTGTAAGTGGCAGAGACAAGATTCAAACAGATCCTGTTAATACTATCGTGTTACCTCTAAGTGTACATTATATATGGGTGTATGGGTGTCCATATATGTGTGTGTATATTTCCATACTCCAATCTTCTAACCTATAACTAAACATATTTACTCTTAAAAAAAAAAAAAGTGGTGGGATGGGGTAGGGGAAAGACACTGTAATAAAGTAACATTAAACAAGTGGTATTTTGCTCTGCTGTTTATTTCTTACTTTCATGACTTTATATTATCACTTTAAACTCCCTGAGCCTCAGTTTCCTCACATGTTAAATGAGATAGTTGAGCTCCATGACCACTAGGAAACTACATTTCCAGTTCTAAAATTGTGATTCCACAGTGAAAATCTAGCAACATTGTGTCCGAATGTAAGATCTGTATTTGATCATTAATGAGTCATATATTTTCTCTTGGATTTTATATAGTTCATTTGTAGCAACATTAACCTGGCATTCTTTTCTGAGGGCTGACCCCATCCTTGTTGTGGTGACTGTTACAGGTGAGCCGCCCTCATCCCGGTGACCATCCACTCCAGATCCTCTTTGTGGTTGGTGGGGTGACAATATCAGAAGCCAAAATGTTGAAAGATCTCGTTTCTTCCCTGAAGCATGGAACACAGGTACCGAACCCGAAATAACAGGACATGCATCTCCCTGGCCCAAGGATGGGAGAGTCTGGCTGTTCCCACAAGACTTGGTCTGAGCCTTAAGGGTAGCATTTGAGGAGATGATCTATAGAATTCGGGAGATGGTGAAGCACTGTGTAAAGGTCAGATAATTCTCTTACTACTACTATTATTACTTGTACTCTTACCCCTATTATTATTAATACTATTTCTACTATTACTCCTCTTCCTACTCCTATTAGTATTACTCCTACGATTACTACTATTACTCTTCCACCAACTACCACAATTACTGCCACTCTTATTGTTATTATTCCTTCTAGATCTCTTCCTCTTGCTACTAGTACTATCATTGCTCCTATTACTATGAATACTCCTTTTACGACCACTACTACTATTATTTCTACTACCACTTTTACTATTACTATTACTCCTACTGCTACTTTTACTCCTACTCCTACTAGTGTCACTCCTATTCCTATCATTATTACTGTTGCTATTACTATTTCTTCTACTACTATTATTCCTACTCCTATTATTATTAGTACTACTACCATTACTATTACTTTTATCATTACTACTCTTTTTACTACTTCTATCACTACTTTTATTCCTCTTCCTATTACTGTTACTACTCATACTACTCCTACTTCTTCTACGCCTCCACCTCCTACTACTGCCACTACTCCTTTGTCCGGAAGTCCATATGTTTTCTAAATAAAGAGGTTTCCTAAAAAATATTGTTAAAAGAAGACTTGCGCATAAAGCCTGAGCACAATCCTCATCAGATGAGCAGTTGACTTGCTTACCTTGGCCATGGAGACCTCATTGTGTGATGCTCATTGTGACATGCCGGAGAACACCCAAAGTTTTCTGACTTCAAGGTGATGTTCTCTTCCCAACAACCCAGTTGGATCCTGACAGCAAAGGGAGTAGTATGTAAATAGAAGAATGCATGAGTGGACTAATAGACTGATAGAATAGATACATAGATTCCTGGTGATGGATGAATGGGATAGAGAAGATAAACAAATAGATTTAATAGATACACTTAATGCATAGTTAAAAAGATAATGATGGATAGATAAGTGAAAAGATAGATTTATAGTAGAAAAGTTTATAGGTAGAAAAGTGATTTATAGGAAGAAAAGTGATTTATAGGTAGCAAACAGCTCTATAGGAAGAAAAGCCATTTATAGGTAGAAAAGAGATTTTTAGATTAAAAAAAGGGATTTAGAAGTAGAAAAGAGATTTATAGGCAGAAGAGAATGAATAGCTGGATTAAAATATACATACAACCCCCACCCAAAATATTGCAGTTTGTGGATGGTTTTTCCAGTATTTCAAATGGACACATATCTTTCACTTATGCTTTAACATTTTATCTTTTCAGGCAACCTATAAGCCAATACTGAAGCAAAGGAGATACTGAAGCCAGAGTGACCAGATTCTGGCGATATTGAAAACATGTCTTTGGAAATCTACTTGAAACGGGATTTAGATTGTTGTTGGGGAGTTTTGATCTATACTTTGGAGTTTATTGCACTGGTGGGGGGAAGGGGAGAGAGGATGTTTCTGAGTTTGATTGTTGGGGAGTTTTGATATCTATACTTTGGAGTTTATTGTACTGGTGGGGGGAAGGGGAGAGATGATGTTTCTGAGTTTGATGTGTTTTTAAAAATAAAAAATGTTTTTTTTCTGTTTCCAAAAGTTTCAAGTTGTCATTCTTTCAGCTCCCACATGATTAGTGATATTTCCCAGTTTCTTCTTTACTATCTGATGATTATATTTGCCAGCTGGTTAATCCTAAAGAAATACTTGTTGGCAAACTTATTGGGTAAACAACATTTTTCCCTTATTTGCAGCTAGCCCATACTGCTGATGGGTAAAGCTGGCTATCCTATCTGGGTTTGGGAATAAGAGAGGGAGGCAGATTTGTTCTTCTTTGAGATTGTGAAAAAACTGTAAGCAGGCCCTTTGCCATCAGAGGCTGGGGACCTTCTGAAAGTCTGGGAGCAAAGAGGTAGTGGGGGTTAACAAGCAGCAGGGCTGTTGTGTTCTAGCCAGAGAAGTTCCAGAGAAGGTCGGAACTGGCCCTGCTGAAGTCTTTTGGATCTTCCTGGAGGAGCAGAGCAGCCATTCTACACCAGGAGGGCAATTCAGAATGACAAGGGACTGGCTTAGAGATTTGCATCCAGGTGCTTCCCCTCAGCTCTAGGGGAAGGCTGAGCCAGAAAATAATTGGTGTCCCCACAGGCTTGTGCTAGAGCCCCCCATTCCCCCTTTGAAGTTTCTTCTGCCTGACTTGTGCTCATTATAATCTATATGACTGAAATGTCAAACTTCTGTTTCTGAAAATCTAACCTTTCTTCAGAAGCTGGGAACCTAAATCCCATGGATGAAGAAGGGGGATAGTAAGAGTGCTAGAAAAGCAAATGGGTGCTCTGGAGACGGCAAGATTGGAGATGGGAAAACCCCGTCTGATTTGATTCCATAGATATTGGCAAACTTCAGGTTAGCCACAAAAGATGTTTGCACTGATTGATAAAGCTGGAACAATACCTCTTGGGAATTGATGTACAGGCTCTGGCAAGAAAATGAAACCAAACTAGCTCCCAAGCAGGATGCAACCTTAATTGGCTGAAGGGCCCCAGAAGACCCTGGACAAGCCAGTCAAGCCGGCTTCCAGAGCTAGTCCTTAGCTTGGCCTTGGGAATCCTCCCAGGGGGTGGAAGAGGAGGAGGTCTGGATTGCTCTCTGACAGCACCTTCTCATCCTCCATCTTGGGCTTTCCACTTCTGGGCTTGGGCTTGGAGGGTCTCATCTACAGAAAACCACCTTCTTGAGGGCAAGAACTGTTGGAGTTTTTCCTTGGTAGCTCTGCCATTTTTCTACTTCGAATCACTTCCGATTTACCAATATTTATTAAGGAAACAAGCATTTATTAAACTCCTATGTACCAAGCACTGTGCTAAGCACTTTACACATATTCTCTCCTGAACATCACTGGGAGGTAGGTGCTAATATCCACTCTCTCAGTTAAAGAAACTGAGGCAACAGGTCAGCAAAATAGAGGCGAGATTGAAACAGATCTTGTCTTGTACAGACAACCCTGGCCTAATTAACAAGGGGATTCTAGATCTGCAGCGTTCAATGGGGTGTTTTCCAAATTCTACATGATGAAAGGTACCGGATGAAGCGGTCTGGGGTCTTAACCGTGGCCCAAGCTCCTTCTGCTTTGCAGCCAAACCCTAGGCTCCATCCCAAGAGCAATATGTGGGCTTGGCTCCCTTTCCCGCTGGTGCTTCTACTCATGTCCCCAGTTTCTGGTCCCTGTGTCCTTTGTGACCATATCATTCATCTCGTAGCCCACCTCATCCATCTTCCTTAGACTACTCAATCAGCAAAGCTCAATTAAATAAGGAGCAAACATATATTACATACTTACTAGGGGTCGTATATTTCACTAGACCCTGGAGACATAAAGGTAAAAACAAAATGGTCTTGCCCGCAAAGTTTATATTCTATTGGGGAAAATGATGTCAACAAAAAGAACTAGGAAGACAATCTATGCATAAGCAAGATAATTGTATAAATATTTTTACATACATTGGATTAAGCATATATTTTCATATATTTAACATGTGAATCCCCTGTCATCTTCCCTGTCATCTAGGGGAAGAGGTGGAAGGAAGGAGGGGAAAAGTTGGAAGAGAAGGTTTTGCAAGGGTCAGTGTTAAAAACTTACGCCTTCATATGTTTTGTAAATAAAAAGCTTTCCTCAAACAATTTTTAAAAAGAAAAAAAACCCACATACCAGGTGAGCACTACCCTCATCTGATGAGCATTTGCTTTGCTTACCTTCTCCATGGAGACCTCATTGTGTCATGCCCATTGTGACACGCCTGAGAACACCCAAGGTTTTCTGACTTAAAGGGGATGTTCTCTCCCCAACAACCCAGTTGGATCCTGACAGCCAAGGGAGTAGTATGTGAATAGAAGAATAGATGAGTGGACAAATACACTAATAGACTAGATACATAGATAAGTGCTGATAGATAGATGGGATAGATAGGGTAAACAAATAGATTCAATAGATACACTTGATGCATATTTAAATAGATAATGATGGGTAGATAAGTGAAAAGATAGATTTATAGTAGAAAAGTTTATAGGTAGAAAAGATATTTATAGGAAAAAAAGTGATTTATAGTTAGAAAAGGGATTTATATGAAAAAAGCGATACATAGGTAGAAAAGAGATATATATATAGTTAAAAAAGTGATTTAGGAGAAGAAACGAGATTTATAGGTAGAAAAGAGATTTATAGGCAGAAGAGAATGAATAGCTGCCTTAAATTATACATAGATAATGAAGGAGTCAATGGAGGGTTAGGTAAATCAGTAAATAAATTACTGGAGAGAGAGATCCATTTGGGCCCTCATCAGCATGATACCAAGGGCTGCTGTCATAGATTGAGACTGCCTTCACGTCCGTATTAAACTATTATATTTTATTCTTCAATATTATAGAAGCTAAAATGGTTGCTTTCTATCTGGCTTGGGAAATTGTTGACTTCTCTTTCTTCCCCTCTTCCCCCACGCCCCCCCAAAATTGCATTTTGTAGATGGTTATTCTAGTAGATCAATTGGACACATATCTTTCACTTATGCTGTAACATTTTACCTTTTCAGGCATCCTATAAGCCACTGCTGAAGCAGAGGAGATACTGAACCAGTTGTGACCAGATGCTGGCGATATTGAACGCATCTTAAGCCTCGGGATCGACTTAAAACGCGATTTAACCTGTTCATGAAGGTAAAGCATCTACATAGAGATAATGTACCTGCAGCTTCCCTCCTGCAGTAAGTGTTAATAGGAGATCAAGGTAGGGCCTGGTTGCTGACTAGCCCTATATATAAACTAGAAGTACAAATAATCTGGGAAATAGAGAGCCTACACTTAAAAGCAAACAAACAAACAAAAGCAAATTCTTTTAGTTCGGAAACTATTTTCTTTTTCCTCATCCTATGGCTGGTTCCCAGAAAAAAGATGACTTGCTCATATTAGAGGTTTCATAAATGCTTGTTAAATTCAATTACATATAGATGAAGACTTTTTCTAAAATTATAGGCAGCTGGCTGGTTCAGTGGATAACACGGTTGGACCTCCCTTGAATCAGCAACTGATTTCAAACACCAGCTGTAGGACTCTGGGCAAGTCACTTAATCTGTGTTTGCCTCAATTTCCTCCTCTGTAAATTGGGAATGATACAATCATGTTTGCTCCACAGAGGATAAGGCTCTGAGAACTATTTGTTTTCAAGTAGAGTCACAGCATCGTGGATTTTGAGCTGGCAGCAATATTTCAGGGTTTCTACTTCCAAATTTTACAAAGAAAGTCACTGAGACACAAGGAGGTTTAGTATAGTTAATATATTGTTCAAGCGCATACAAGTTGTAAGTGGCAGAGACAAGATTCAAACAGATCCTGTTAATACTATCGTGTTACCTCTAAGTGTTCATTATATATGGGTGTATGGGTGTCCATATATGTGTGTGTATATTTCCATACTCCAATCTTCTAACCTATAACTAAACATATTTACTCTTAAAAAAAAAAAAAAATTGGTGGGATGGGGTAGGGGAAAGACACTGTAATAAAGTAACATTAAACAAGTGGTATTTTGCTCTGCTGTTTATTTCTTACTTTCATGACTTTATATTATCACTTTAAACTCCCTGAGCCTCAGTTTCCTCACATGTTAAATGAGATAGTTGAGCTCCATGACCACTAGGAAACTACATTTCCAGTTCTAAAATTGTGATTCCACAGTGAAAATCTAGCAACATTGTGTCCTAATGTAAGATCTGTATTTGATCATTAATGAGTCATATATTTTCTCTTGGATTTTATATAGTTCATTTGTAGCAACATTAACCTGGCATTCCCTTCTGAGGGCTGACCCCATCCTTGTTGTGGTGACTGTTAGAGGTGGGCCGCCCTCATCCCGGTGACCATCCACTCCAGATCCTCTTTGTGGTTGGTGGGGTGACGATATCAGAAGCCAAAATGTTGAAAGATCTCGTTTCTTCCCTGAAGCCTGGAACACAGGTACCGAACCCGAAATAACAGGACATGCATCTCCCTGGCCCAAGGATGGGAGAGTCTGGCTGTTCCCACAAGACTTGGTCTGAGCCTTAGGGGTAGCATTTGAGGAGATGATCTATAGAATTCGGGAGATGGTGAAGCACTGTGTAAAGGTCAGATAATTCTCTTACTACTACTATTATTACTTGTACTCTTACCCCTATTATTATTACTACTATTTCTACTATTACTCCTCTTCCTACTCCTATTAGTATTACTCCTATGATTACTACTATTACTCTTCCACCAACTACTACAATTACTGCCACTCTTATTACTGTTATTATTCCTTGTAGATCTCTTCCTCCTGCTACTAGTACTATCATTGCTCCTATTCCTATTAATACTCCTTTTACTACCACTACTACTATTATTTCTACTACCACTTTTATTATTACTATTACTACTACTACTACTCCTCCTACTCCTACTCCTACTCCTACTATAGTGTAACTCCTATTCCTATCATCATTACTGTTGCTATTACTACTACTTCTACTACTATTATTCCTACTCCTATTCCTGTTACTACTCATACTACTCCTACTTCTTCTACTCCTCCACCTCCTACTACTAAAACTACTCCTTGGTCCCTACTATTACTATAATTACTACTAGCACTACCACTAGTACTACTACTACCACTACTACTACTACTACTACTACTACTACTACTACTACTACTACTACTACTACTACTACTATTGCTACTCTTACTTCTATTACTATTATTACTCCTACTGTGAGTACTGTTAAATTTTTCTAGTGCCATGACCAATTTCTTCTCCTAGAAGGGAGCCGACAACTTAACTATTACAACACCAGAAAGGGTGAAAGTGAGATTGTACAGCTGATAGAGGGCAGGGGCTTCAAGGCAGGAAGACTTAGAGTTCCAATTTTTCTTCCAAAACTTACTATATATTTTGACCTTAAACAAGTCATTTTACATCTGCTCTCAGTTTGCTCAATAGTGAAACGTTGTTTACCATAATCTCTATTGCCTAAGTTGTTGTGAGAGTCAAATGAGATTATAATTATAAAATAGTACAAATGCCAGCAAGTTATCATTATTTTTTATTGATTTTTGATTATAGCACATTTTTTTTGACAGTACACTGGCATATTTTTCTTTACAACATTATCCCTTGTACTCCTTTCTGTTCTGAATTATTCCCGTACTTCCCCACTAGGCCCTCCCATAGACGGCAGGCATTGCCATACATATTTAAATATCTTATAGTATATTCTTGGTACAATATATATGTGCAGAACCAAATTTTATTGTTGTTGTTATTGCAAAGGAAGAATTGTATTCGGAAGGTAAAAATAATCTGTGAAGAAAAATAAAAAGCAAACAAACAAAATGCTCTCACTTTACATATCCCAGTGTTCAGGTTCTGGGTGTAGCTGATTCTCTCCATCATTGATCAAGTGGACTTGTATTAGCTATTGTCTATGTTGAAGATATCCACTTCCATTCGAACACAACCTCATACAGTATCATTGTTGAAGTGTATAATGATCTCCTAGTTCTGCTCGTTTGACTCAGCATCAGTTGATGTAAGTCTCTCCAAGCCTCTCTGTTTTCCTCCTGTTGGTCATTTCTTACAGAACAAGAATATTGCATAACATTCTTATACCATAATTTACCCAACCATTCTCCAATTGATGGACATCCGTTCATTGTCCAGTTTCTAGCCACTACAAAAAGTGCTGCCACAAACATTTTGGCACATACAAGTCATTTTCCCTTCTTTAGGATTTCTTTGGGATATAAGCCCCGTAGTAGCACTGCTAGGTCAACGGATTGGCAGATTTTGATAACTTTTGGGGCATAATTCCAGATTGCTCTGCAGAATGGTTGGATTCTTTCACAACTCCACCAGCAAGGCATCATTTTCCCAATTTTCTTACAGCCCCTCCAACATTCATCATTGTTTTTTCCTGTCATCTTAACGAATGTGACAGGTGTGTAGTGGTATCTCACACTTGTGATTTGGAACTTGTGAGTGGAAATAGTTTTAATTTCATCATCTGAAAATTGTCCATATCCTTTCACCCTTTTTCAATTTGAGAATGGCTTGTTTTCTTATAAATTAGCATCAATTCTCTCTATATCTTGGAAGTGAGGCCTTTCTCAGAACCTTTAACTGTAAAAATGTTTTCCCAATTGGTTACTTCCCTTCTAATCTTCCTGGCATTAGTTTTCCCCCCCTGTGATAACTTTTTAATTTGATGTAACCTAAATTTTCTATTTTGTGATCAATAATGATCTCTAGGTCTCCTTTGGTCACATAATCCTTCCTCCTCCACAAGTCTGAGATGTAAACTATCCTATGTTCCTCTAATTTATTTATGACCTCGTTCTTTATGCCTAAATCATGGACCCATTTTGATCTTAAGTGTGGGTCCATGCCTAGTTTCTCCCATACTAATTTCCAGTTTTTCCAGCAGTTTTTGTCAAATAATGAATTCTTATGCCAAAAGTTGGGATCTCTGGGTTTGTCAAACACTAGATTGCTATTTTTATTCACTATCTTGCCCTGTGAACCTATGCTACTCCACTGAACAACTAGTCTATTTCTTAAGCAATACCAAATGGTTTTGGTGACTGTTGCTTTATAATATAGTTCTATATCAGGTACAGCTAGACAGCTAGACCACCTTCCTTTTTTTTTTCATTACTTACCTTGAAATTCTTGAACTTCTGTTGTTCCATATGAATTCTGTTGTTATTTTTTCTAGGTCTTTAAAAAAGTTCCTTGGGAGTCAGATTGGTGTAGCACTGAATAAATAGATTAGTTTAGGGAGTATTGTCATCTTCATTATATTCTCTCGGCCTATCCAAAAGCATTGAACGTCTTTCTAATTATTTAAATCTGACTTCATTTTTCTGGCAAGTGTTTCGTAATTTTGCTCCTGACTTTCCTTTGTTAGATATATTCCCAAATATTTTGTACTATCGACAGTTATTTTGAATGGAATTTCTCTTTGTGTCTCTTGCTGTTGGATTGTGTTGCTAATGTATAAAAATGCTGAGGATTTCTGTGGATTTATTTTGTATCCTGCAATTTTGCTAAAGTTCTGAATTGTTTATAATAGCTTTTTTAGCAGAGTCTTTGGGGTTCTCTAAGTATACCATAATGTCATCTGCAAAGATTGATAGTTTTATTTCCTCATTTCCTACTCTTAATTTTTGAATCTCTTTCTCGGCTCTTTTTGCCGAGGCTAGCGTTTGTAGTACTATATTGAATAGTAATGGTGATAGTGGGAAACCTTGTTTCACTCCTTATCTTACAGGGAAAAGTTCCTAAGATATTTGCTGACGGTTTTAAATATAGGTTCCTTATCATTTTAAGGAATAGTTCATTTATTCCTATACTCTCAAGTCTTTTTTTGTAGGAATGGATGTTGGATTTGATCAAATGCTTTTTCTGCATCTATTGAGAAGATCATATGGTTTTTAGTAATTTGATTATTAATATGGACAATTATACTAATAGTTTTCCCAATATTAAACCAACCCAGCACTGCTGGTATAAATCCTGCTTGATCGTAGTGTATTATCCTGGGGATGATTCTCTGAAGTCTTTTTGCTAATATCTTATTTAAGATTTTAGCATCAATATTCAAGAAGGAAAATGGTCTTTAGTTTTCTTTCTCTGTTTACAATCTACCTGGTTTTAGGTATCAGTACCATGTCTGGGGCATAAAAGGAATTTGGTAGGCCTCCTTCAATTCATTTTTTTTTTTTCAAATAGTTTATATAGTATTAGAGTTAGTTGTTCTTTAAATGTTTGGTAGAATTCATATGTCAATCCATCTCTTCCTGAGGATTTTTTCTTAGGGTGTTGGTTAATAAATTGTTCTATTTCTTTTTCTGAAATGGGACTATTTAGACTTCTTACTTCTTCCTCTGTTAATCTGCGCAAGTTATATTTCCTCCACAAGTCTGAGAGATAAACTATCCTTTGTTCCTCTTATTTATTTATGATCTCATTCTTTATTCCTAACTCATGGACCCATTTTGATCTTTTCTCCCTATTTGCTGTTAAGTGTGGGTCCATGCCTAGTTTCTACCATAATAATTTCCAGTTTTCCCAGCAGTTTCTGTCAAATAATGAATACGTATTCCAAAATCTGGGATCTTTGGGTTTGTCAAAAACTAGATTGCTATTTTTATTCAATATCTTGCCCTGTGAAGCTAACCTATTCCACTGATCAACTAGTCTATTTATTAGCCAACACCCAATGGTTTTGGTGACTGCTGCTTTATAATATACTTTAGATCAGGTACAGCTAGGCTACCTTCATTTGATTATTTTTTTTTCTCATTACTTCCCTTGCAATTCTCAACCTTTTGTTCTTTCCTATGAATGTTGTTGTTATTTTTTCTAGGTCATTAAAAGAGTTTCTGATTGGTGTAGCACTAAATAAATAGATTAATTTAGAGAGTATTGTCATCTTGATAATATTCGCTCTGCTTATCCAAGAGCACTGAATGTCTTTCCAATTATTTAAATCTGACTTCATTTTTGTGGCAAGTGTTTTGTAATTTTTCTCATATAATTCCTGACTATTCTTTGGTAGATGGATTCCCAAATACTTTATACTCTCAACATTTGTTTGGAATGGAATTTCTCTTTGTATCTCTTGCTGTTGGATTGTGTTGGTAATATGTAAAAATGCTGAGGATTTAGGTGGATTTATTTTGTATCTTGAAACTTTGCTAAAGTTCTGAATTAATTCTAATAGCTTTTTAGCAGAGTCTTAGGGGTTCTCTAAGTATACCATCATGTCATCTGCAAAGAGTGATAGTTTGATTTCCTCATTAGCTACTCTAATTCCTGGAATCTCTCTGGGCTCTTATTGCCCAGGCTAGCATTTCTAATACAATATGGAATAGTAATGGTGATAGTGAGCAACCGTTGTTTCACTCCTTATCTTACTGGGAAAGGTTCCAGTGTATCACCATTACATATGATGTTTACGGACAGTTTTAAATATATAATCATGATTTTAAGGAATAGTCCATTTATTCCTGTACTCTCAAAGGTTTGTAGTAGGAATGGATGTTGGATTTTATGAAATGCTTTTTCTTCATCTATTGAGATGATCATATGGTTTTTGTTAATTTGGTTATTGATATAGTTGATTATACAAATAGTGTTCCTAATATTGAACCAGCCCTGCATTCCTGGTATAAATCCCACTTGGCCATAGTTTATCATCCTGGGGAGGGTTTTCTGTAGTCTTTTGGATAATATTTTATTTAAGATTTTAGCATCATTAGGGAGATTGGTCTATAATTTTGTTTCTCTGTTTTCAGCCTACCTGGTTTAGGTATCAGTACCATGTCTGTGTCATAAAAGGAATTTGGTAGGACTCCTTCAATCCCTATTTTTTCAAATAGTTTCTATAACATTGGAGTTGTTTTTTAAATTTTTGGTAGAATTCACATGTAAATCCATCTGGTGCTGGGGATTATTTTTTCTTAGGGAGTTGGTTAATAGCTTCTTCTATTGCTTTTTCTGAAATGGGACTATTCAGACTATTTACTTCTTCCTCTGTTAGTCTGGGCAAGCTTATTTTTGAAGGTATTCTTCCACTTCATTTAAGTTATCGAATTTATTGCCGTAAAGTTGGGCAAAGTAGCTCCTAACTATTGTTCTAATTTCCTCTTCATTAGGGGTGAGTTCTCCCTTTTCATTTTTAAGACTAACAATTTTTGTTTCAAATACAGACAACTACAGGCACACAGTAGTAGACAGAGTCTAAAGTCGAGTCCTGACTTCTTTTAATCATCTTTTCTTTCTTAACTTTTTTGGATCATGGACTTTTTTGACTTACTGCTGAATGCCTCTTCTAGGAATAGACGTTTTTAAATGCTTAAAACAAAGGAACAGGATAACGAGGGAATCACTATTACTGAAATGCTGTTTTAAAATGTTTTTTTCTCAATAGTGTTTTATTTTTTCCAAATACAGGTAAAGACAGTTTTCGACATTCATTATTAAAATTAGTTTTGAAAATAAACGTGATATATCCCAGGTTGAGAACCTGTGCACTAGGAACTTGGAATTTTCCCCCTCTCTCCACTCCTGGAAATGTCTCCATTCTTTATGAGGACACTCTGTTCCAAGCTGAAGTTGCTCTGAATTCCTTGGGAAACTGAAGGAGGAATAGACCTGGCTGAGTCTCCCCAGGCCTACTCCTTGGTTACTTGAACTGTGGTTCTGTGAGGAACCCATACAGAACTATCAGCCTCCACCTTGGAGCTGGTGAAGAAACAGTTCTATTTCTGTGGGCAATGCCAGAGGCACTTGTTGCTTCTCTGTTGCCAATTACTTCTTTAAAAGCCTGGGTGTATTTATTAATACAGACAGAATAATTTCTCATAGATCCACCGAATGCACTCCCTGGGATGTAAGGCACACACAGACAAACAAAGGGAGGCCTTGCATCCCACAGCACCAAGCTCTAATCCCTCTTAGTCTGCAAACTCAAAAATTCCATTACTCAGGACAATCATGAAGCATAGAAGAATGGTCAATAATTGTAGGGAGTCACTCTGGCACCCTTTAAGGAGGGTATCTGCAAACAGCTTAGAGCCCCTTCCTCAACCTGGAAGGCTCTAAATCTTACCCATGCTCACTGATCAGAGAAGGAGCTCCCCGGCTGCCGGGATACTAGCATGGGAAGGCGCTGAGTGCTTTTCCTTCATTGTGCATTGCTTACCAGGAGATGTAGCCGCTCCAGTGTTCATGGCACACTCTTGGGCTTCACGGGGCAGAGACAGGTTACTGAGGGGAGGGGTAAGTTGGAGGTCTGAGCCAGTGAGGCAATGGTAATGTTCTTGGGTTTTAGTCACCAAGCATTCATCAAATGCCCAGTGCAGCAGACAGATCCCAGGCCTGAAGCCAGATGTGGCCTCAGGCTCACTGGCCTTGTCACCAAGGGAGAGGGGGCCCAGCTAGCTCATTTTTGAAAGGGGGAAAAAAAGAATACCTCCACTTCCAGGTTTGAGAGGAGGATCCAATTGGGATACATGCAAAGTTTAGCAGACATCCTGGCCTGTTCCTAGCCTTGGATTTAAATTGGTTGGATTTATTCAGGGAACTCGGCTGCTTGACGATTGGAACACATCGTTTTATTTCATTGAAAAGGGTCTTTACCCTACAATTTCTCAAAGCAAATGCTTCTGTTTAATGTGAGCTTCAATCTCTTCCCCCAGTTGTTGCAACATTAGATTTATTGGTGTATTAAGCAGATGTTGTTCTCAGGGCATGTTGCTCGTGACCTCTTCCAGACTTACTATCCTATGGATCTAACATGATAACCTTGGCCTAAGATTGGATGTGTCTTGTACAGACAACCCTGGCCTAATTAACAAAAGGATCCAAGATCTGCAGTGTTCAAATTGTCCAAGATGAAAGGTACCTGATGAAGAGGTCCGGGGACATAAACTTGGCCCTAGGCTCCATCCCAAGAGCAATATGTGGGCTTAGCTCCCTTTCCCGCTGGCTGCTTCTACTCATGTCCCCAGATTCTGGTCCCTGTGTCTTTTGTGACTGTATCATTCCTTTGGTAGTCCACCTCATCCATCAGGCCTTAGACTACTCAATAAGCAAAGCACAATTAAACAAGGAGCAAACATATATTACATAAACTTACTAGGGGTCAGATATTACACTAGACCCTGGAGACATAAAGATAAAAACAAAATGGTCTTGCCCTCAAAGTTTATATATTATTGCGGAAAATGATGTCAACAAAAAAAAAGTAGGAAGAAAATCTCTGCATAAGCAAGATAATTGCATAAATATTTTTATATACATTGGATTTATCCTATATTTTCACATATATAACATGTAATGACTGGTCATCTAGGGAAGGAGGTGGAAGGAAGGAGGGGGACTGTTGGAACATGAGGTTTCGCAAGGCTCAGTGTTGTAAACTTGCCCCTTCATATGTTTTCTACATAAAGAGGTTTCCTAAAAAATATTGTTAAAAGAAAACTTCCGCATAAAGCCTGAGCACAATCCTCATCAGATGAGCAGTTGACTTGCTTACCTTGGCCATGGAGACCTCATTGTGTCATGCCCATTGTGACACGCCTGAGAACACCCAAGGTTTTCTGACTTAAAGGTGATGTTCTCTCCCCAACCACCCAGTTGGATCCTGACAGCAAAGGGAGTAGTACGTGAATAGAAGAATGGATGAGTGGACTAATAGACTGATAGACTAGATACATAGATTATTGGTGATGGATGGATGGGATAGAGAAGATAAACAAATAGATTGAATAGATACACTTAATGCATAGTTAAAAAGATAATGATGGATAGATAAGTGAAAAGATAGATTTATAGTAGAAAAGTTTATAGGTAGAAAAGTGATTTATAGGTAGAAAAGAAATTTTTAGATTAAAAAAAGGGATTTAGAAGTAGAAAAGAGATTTATAGGCAGAAGAGAATGAATAGCTGGATTAAAATATACATACACCCCCCCCCAAAATATTGCAGTTTGTGGATGGTTTTTCCAGTATATGAAATGGACACATATCTTTCACTTATGCTGTAACATTTTACCTTTTCAGGAAACCTATAAGCCAATACTGAAGCAAAGGATATACTGAAGTCAGAGTGACCAGATTCTGGCGATATTGCTACGATCTACTTAAAATGGGATTTAGATTGTTGTTGGGGAGTTTTGATCTACACTTTGGAGTTTATTGCACTGGTGGGGGGAAGGGAAGAGATGATGTTTCTGAGTTTGATTGTTGGGGAGTTTTGATATCTATACTTTGGAGTTTATTGTACTGGTGGGCAGAAGGGGAGAGATGATGTTTCTGAGTTTGATGTGGTTTTAAAAATAAAAAATGTTTTGTTTTTTTTTCTGTTTCCAAAAGTGTCAAGTTGTCATTCTTTCAGCTCCCACATGATTAGTGATATTTCCCAGTTTCTTCTGTACTATCTGGTGATTACATTTGCCAGCTCGTTAATCCTAAAGAAATACTTCTTGGCAAACTTATTGGGTAAACTACCTTTTTCCCTTATTTCCAGCTAGCCCATACTGCTGATGGGTAAAGCTATGGGCTAAGCTGGCTATCCTATCTGGGTTTGGGAATAAGAGAGGCAGGCAGATTTGTTCTTCTTTGAGATTGTGAAAAAACTGTAAGTAGGACCTTTGCCATCAGAGGCTGGGGACCATCTGAAAGTCTGGGAACAAAGAGGTAGTGGGGGTTAACAAGCAGCAGGGCTGTTGTGTTCTAGCCAGAGAAGTTCCAGAGAAGCTTGGAACTGGCCCTGCTGAAGTCTTTTGGATCTTCCTGGAGGAGCAGAGCAGCCATTCTCCACCAGGAGGGCAATTCAGAATGACAAGGGACTGGCTTAGAGATTTGCATCCAGGTGCTTCCCCTCAGCTCTAGGGGAAGGCTGAGCCAGAAAATAATTGGTGTCCCCACAGGCTTGTGCTACAGCCCCCCATTCCCCCTTTGAAGTTTCTTCTGCCTGACTTGTGCTCATTATAATCTATATGACTGAAATGTCAAACTTCTGTTTCTGAAAATAACCTTTCTACAGAAGCTGGGAACCTAAATCCCCTGGATGAAGAAGAGGGATAGTAAGAGTGCTAGAAAAGCAAATGGGTGCTCTGGAGACAGCTAGATTGGAGATGGGAAAACCCCATCTGATTTGATTCCATAGATAGTGGCAAACGTCAGGTTAGCCACAAAGGATGTTTGCACTGATTGATAAAGCTGGAACAATACCTCTTGGGAATTGATGTACAGGCCCTGGCAAGAAAATGAAACCAAACTAACTCCCAAGCAGGATGCAGCCTTAATTGGCTGAAGGACCCCAGAAGACCCTGGACAAGCCAGTCAAGCCGGCTTCCAGAGCTAGTCCTTAGCTTGGCCTTGGGAATCCTCCCAGGGGGTGGAAGAGGAGGAGGTCTGGATTGCTCTCTGACAGCACCTTCTCATCCTCCATCTTGGGCTTTCCACTTCTGGGCTTGGGCTTGGAGGGTCTCATCTACAGAAAACCACCTTCTTGAGGGCAAGAACTGTTGGAGTTTTTCCTTGGTAGCTCTGCCATTTTTCCACTTCGAATCACTTCCGATTTACCAATATTTATTAAGGAAACAAGCATTTATTAAACTTTATTAAACTCTTTTGTACTAAGCACTGTGCTAAGCACTTTACACATATTCTCTCCTTAACATCACTGGGAGGTAGGTGCTAACTGAGGCAACAGGTCAGCAAAATAGAGGCGAGATTGAAACAGATCTTGTCTTGTACAGACAACCCTGGCCTAATTAACAAGGGGATTCTAGATCTGCAGCGTTCAATGGGGTGTTTTCCAAATTCTACATGATGAAAGGTACCTGATGAAGCGGTCTGGGGCCTTAACCGTGGCCCTAGCTCCTTCTGCTTTTCAGCCAAACCCTAGGCTCCATCCCAAGAGCAATATGTGGGCTTGGCTCCCTTTCCCGCTGGTGCTTCTACTCATGTCCCCAGTTTCTGGTCCCTGTGTCTTTTGTGACCATATCATTCATCTGGTAGCTCACCTCATCCATCTTCCTTAGACTACTCAATCAGCAAAGCTCAATTAAACAAGGAGCAAACATACATTACATACTTACTAGGGGTCATATATTTCACTAGACCCTGGAGACATAAAGGTAAAAACAAAATGGTCTTGCCCGCAAAGTTTATATTCTATTGGGGAAAATGATGTCAACAAAAAGAACTAGGAAGACAATCTATGCATAAGCAAGATAATTGTACAAATATTTTTACATACATTGGATTAAGCATATATTTTCACATATTTAACATGTAATTACCTGTCATCTAGGGGAAGAGGTGGAAGGAAAGAGGGGAAAAGTTGGAAGAGAAGGTTTTGCAAGGGTCAGTGTTAAAAACTTACCCCTTCATATGTTTTGTAAATAAAAAGCTTTCCTCAAATAATTTTTTAAAAGAAAAAACTCCATAATACCATGTAGCGTGTTGTCGTCTCCAGAAGCTGCTGGATCACTCTCTGGGAAGAGATCTGCTGTGTCTACTCACATCTCTCAGACAGATTCTTCTTCCTGTAGTGAACTGTTGTCTCCAGGTAGTTGCTGTTAACTCTTGTCCAGAGAAGTGACTCCCCTTCCTGCAGAGAGCTGCATCAAGCCAGACTTAGTGCAGAGTCTTCTCCTTGAATCCTGGCTCTGAATCTCTTCCAGCTCTTATCCTTCTCCAGGCAGACTGACTTTCCAGGCCCACTGTTGCCTCTTTTATCCTCCCAGAGAAAGAGCATGGCATAATGCAAGGGCTTCTGGGAAGAACCACTTTAGCCAATGAGCTTGCTCCTTCTATCAAGGCATCCTGAGTTCTCACCTTGTAATTGTCTAGACAACCTGAATTCTCACCTTGTCACTGTCCAGACAACGTGAGTTCTCACCTAGTAATCCTAACATCTCCCCCTTTCTTTTGATTTAGAACATAGGACAGTCATGACCTTGAAACCTAAAGCCATCAATATGGGAAGTATTACAGATAATTACATAAATTACATAAGCACATAGTAACATAGTAACATAACACATGCTAGAAGTATATAACATAATCAAATAATCATAAATTGAAAATTTATAAATGTCCATAAATCCATTGTCCATTAGTCTCATCTTGTGTGAGGAAGTCCAATGATTCCTGCTGGTTTTAAACTTCTTTAACAGTCTTTTTATTAGCCATGCTCTTTCGGTGTAAGATGTTTCTTAGATCTTCTCCTTTATTTTGAGGTCTTTCTCTTTTTCTGTCTCTCTCTGATGGACAAGGCGAATATGACTCGTTGGCACCCATCTGATTCCTTCTCCTGCTGAAGAAATACAAGCAAACCCTCTCCCCCAGGCAGTTAACCTACCTGGTCCCTTCCATTCACCACTTTCTGGATCTCTCCACATCACCTGGCGATTATCTAAGGACAGTGGAGCTGCTCGCACTGGACACTGCCCTTCTGGTGGGTTATAAAACCTGTCTGCCGGAGCCAGTGCATCTTTGTCAAAAATTAGAAAATTAATGGTATAGAGAACTAAATTTAGAAGTTCTCTAGGGTTACCTGTGGCTCCCCCTTTCTTTTGTTTTTGGAGGAGTGTCTTAATATCTCTGTTTCTTCTCTCTACTATTGCCTGCCCTTGAGGATTAAAGGGTATGCCCGTGGTATGTAAAATCTTATACTGTGCACAAAAGTGTGTAAAATGTTTGGACGTATATGCAGGTCCATTGTCTGTTTTTATTGCTTGTGGCACACCCATAATTGCAAATGCTTGTATAAGGAATTCAGTGACCACTCGGGCTGTCTCTTTTGCTGCTGGCACTGCAAATGTGAATCCTGAAAAGGTGTCTACCACGACATGGATAAAAGATAGACGACCAAAAGATTTATAATGGGTCACATCCATTTGCCAGATTTCATTGGGTCTCAAACCACGAGGATTCTTCACTGGAGGGAGTGTAGGAGCATGGCAAGGAAGACAAGGTGTACAGCTTTTTACTATGCTCCTAGCTTCCTCTCTTGTGATTCCAAATTGTAAACGTAAAGCTCGAGCAGCCTGATGATATTTAGAATGAGATTCTTGTGCTTCCTGAAATAAAGGACTACTGGCTAACATCGTTAGAAGGCTATCTGCCTTTGAATTTCCAACAAAAATGGGACCTGGAAGTCCACTATGTGAGTGGACATGCAAGATATAAATCTTGCCTGGATGTTTTCTCACTTGCTCTTGAAGTTCCTTAAAGAGCTGATAAATATTAGAGGCTGTAAATTTTATTTGGGCTGTGGCAATTCTTTGTACTACACCTACAGAATAAGCTGAATCAGTAATTATATTTACGTCTCCTGGGTAATAAGTAAGAGCTAGCATGATAGCAAATAATTCATTCTGTTGAGTGGATTGAAAAGGAGTCCTGATTACTCTCTTTATGGTTAAATCATGAGAGTATACAGCACAAATATTTTCTTTGGAGGCGTCTGTAAAGATTGTTGGTCCTTTAAGAGGAACCTTGGAAACCTTTTCTTCAAAGATCCATCGCCAATTATGTAGTAGCCGGGTAATCTTTAATGGAGATCCATGTGCAAAATTTGGAGCGGTGGCCAATAAAATTTGCCATTCTGGGATGGTCTCACAGCATACATTAATTTGTGCGTTAGTATAGAATGTGTATATTTTTTCAGGACTTATTCCAGATAATTGTGTTACTCTCTTAATAGCCTTTAATAAAATCCTAGCCACAAGCACTGGGTAAGGTGTAAGGCTTTGTTCTGGTTGTGCTGGGAGGTTCATCCACTCAATCACTCTGTCTCCTTGATGAAGGACTGCTGTGGGTGCCTCTTTTGTAGCAAAAACTGATATTTCCAAGGGTTTTTGAGTGACTCTTTCAACCACATTTTGTGCTTCTTTTGTAAGCTGGCGTGGTGAATTTAAAGCACTGTCTCCCCTTAAAATGTCATATAGAGGTTGTAGTTGATTGGTAGTTAAGCCTAACACTGGACGCATCCATTGGATATCTCCTATTGATTTTTGAAAGTCATTTAAGGTGTTCAACTTCTCTGTTCTTAAAGAAAGCTTTTGTACTGTGAGTGTCTTAGGATATACTTGATATCCTAAATATTGAAAAGGAGCCTGTCTTTGAATTTTTTCTGTAGCTATATGCAGTTTGTAGTACTTTAATGTTTCCATGGTCCTTTGTAGACATGCTTCTAACATTTGTTCCTCAGGTGCACATCCCAAAATATCATCCATATAATGTAACAATATTACTTTTGGAAAGGCTTTTCTTACTGGAGCAAGAGCAGCAGCAACATACATTTGGCACATAGTAGGGCTGTTTTTCATTCCCTGTGGCAAAACAGTCCATTCATATCTTTTATAAGGCTCGGCCAAATTAACACTAGGCACTGAAAAAGCACATCTTTTCATACCCTCCTTATCTAGAGGGATAGAATAGAAACAATCCTTAATGTCTATAACCCATAGAGGCCATTCTCTTGGCAACTGAGTAGGAGATGGAAGTCCAGGCTGAAGAGTTCCCATAGTTTCCATCTGTTCATTTACTCTTCTTAGATAGAACATCCTCCATTTTCCAGATTTCTTTTTCACCACAAATACTGGGGAATTCCAAGGACTTAGAGAAGGCCGCAAGTGTCCTTGGTCAAGTTGTTCTTGCACTATGTCTAATAAGGCCTGAATTTTATCACTTCTTAAGGGCCACTGTTCTACCCACACTGGTGAATCAGTCTTCCACTGAATAGGAACTGGTGAAAGTGCAGGTAGGCCTTCAACAGCAGCCCTGCCTAAAAAGCTGAAGTGCTTATTTGTAATCCTATCTGCTGTAAAATGTCTCTTCCCCACAGATTGATGGGGATTTTTTCAACCACAAAAGGAGTAAAAGCTCCTGTTTCTCCTTCAAATACCTATCTCAAAGGCCTAGCACTAACTTCTGGGGCTATTGATCCTCCCACCCCAGACATATAGCAGACATGTCTGCTTTAATCTTTGGCCAGTGACCGGGCCAATTGGCACCTCTAATAACTGTACGATCTGCACCCGTGTCTACCGATCCTTCAAATGGTATTCCGTTTATATAAATAGTAAGCATAGGTCGGTCAGCTGTCACAGCTGCTGTCCAATATATTCCTGGATTTTGTTCATTGGAGTCAAAATCTAGGCGACTATCACGAGGTTGCTTATTAGGGGTACGTAACAATATGCCTGATGCTACTACTTCTCCTGGTTGATAAATCACACGTTGTCTGCCTGTGTTAGTGACTGGGATATTAGATACACGTTCTCCAGTTTCCCACATCAGTGTATGGATGGACACTGTTTTGTAGGCACTCTCAGAAGGTGAAATGGTCAAGCCTACTGTGCCTGGAGGCAAAGGATCCATAGGCTCAACAGGAACAGATTTCACTTCTCCAGGGAGTATCTCGGTAGTCTCTACTGCACACAACTCTATTTTTCCTAATTTCAATCCCTTTCTTCCATCTGATTGCCTTTTGGCTGATTGATCATGTCTTAAAATTCTCTGGATGTAACCTCGGCTGCCATCATGCCCCACTTCGGGGGCTGAAGCTGGGCCCCACCTGTCATTTCCCTGTGTCAATCTACATTCGGAGGCCCAGTGGAGGCCCTTGTGACATTTTGGACATGGAGTTTTAGGTCTTCTCTCACCCTGTCTTCTCACTGTATCTCCATATCTACACTGAGCTCTTAGATGCCCAATTTTTCCACATTGAAAACATCGCCGAGTTTCTCTAGAAGGCCCTTGCCAGGAGGGACCCTGTCTTTCCACGTTCATCATTGTCCGGGTGTAAAAAGCATTTGTTCCCACTGTAGCACAGCGTCTTATGATCTCCTCTAAAGGAGCATCTTTGTCTAATCCCCATATAATTCTTTTGCAAATCTCATTGGCATTTTCCTTAGCCAGATGTCTGGTCATTATTTCTGTAGCTGAATTTTCTCCAATAGTTCTTTTGACAGCAGTTTGCAAATGTCCCACAAAATCTGCAAAAGGTTCATTGGGACCTTGCTGTATTTTAGTGAAAGCCTCTCCACGATCTTTCTGTCCAGGAAGGACACCCCAAGCTTTTATTGCAGCCTTAGCAATTTGCTCATATATTATCATGGTATAATTAATCTGTTCTGAATTCTCTCCATACCAACCTTCACCAGCCAAGTGCTCAAAAGTGAATTGTGTGTTAACTCCTATTTCCAAATTGCATCTGTCTTGAATTTTACATAATTCATGAAATTCCACAAGCCATAATAAATTTTCTCCAGGTTCCAGGCATGTCCTTGCTATGGATTTCCAATCATTTGGGGTTAGGACTTCATAAGACAAACCATCTAGTAACATTTTAACATAAGCTGATGTAGCCCCATAAAGGGTACAACCTTTTTTCAAATCTTTAATTTTATTCAAATCTAAAGGTGCATATCTTCTCCTTTTTTGACCTACAGAGTCAATATTTTCAATCACAGGATATGCATGTATAAAATCACTTATATCCTGTCCTTCTCTCTTAGCTTTAACCAATGCTTTTTCTAATCTTGTCATAGGCTTAGGCTGCTTCACAGGCAATTCTGTTTGTGTTTCTGCCTCTTCCCCTCCTTCTTCCTCCACCTCTGAAGGTGGGGTGGATGTGGGCCTGCCAATAATCTGTTCTCTAGGCAGGGTTGAAGCTTCTTCAAGAGAATCATACCATAATTCCTCATTTAAATCCTCTTGCTCTAAGGCAAGATCTTGATCTTTCCTTTTTTCCTCACACTTCCTCCTCTGTTCCGTTTTAAAACTTTTCCTTCTCCAACAACTTGCTTGATAGTTTAAGGTTAATTGAACTATGTTGTAGATATAAAATACTTCTGCAGAAATTGAACGAGGCCCATTTTTTGCATAAAATTCTTTCATTTCAAATCCCACTAGCTTCCATTTATCTACATCTATCTTTTCTTCCTCTAAGAACCAAGGGGATGTGCGTCTTAATGCAGCCAAGAGTTTAGCAATCTGTACCCATGTTACAAGTAAACTCTGCTCCTCAATTATCTTGATTATACTCTCTATAGTACCACTCCTGAATGGGGGTGGAGCTGAGGTTGCTTCTGGGGCTGGGGATGAGTCGGCTGAGGTCCAGGGATTGAATATAGCTAACATCTGCCCCATTTCAGCTATAAGAGATTCCTGGTTTAGCCCTTAACAAGTTAAGTTCCTTATTTATCTATTAGCACGCTCACTTAATCTTTAACAAAGTTTCCTCGTTACTAACAGTTCTGGGTCAGAGAGACTGAGATCTGGATGGGAGGCTTTTCCACTGGAATCAGGACCGTGTCTGTCCCTGTTCGGGCGCCAAATTGCGAAGGTCTGGTCTAGCTCCTCTTGTCAGGATAAGCAAAAGTCCTTGCCCCACGTGTGGACGCCAAATGTAGCGTGCTGTCGTCTCCAGAAGCTGCTGGATCGCTCTCTGGGAAGAGATCTGCTGTGTCTACTCAAATCTCTCAGACAGATTCTTCTTCCTGTAGTGAACTGTTGTCTCCAGGGAGTTGCTGTTAACTCTTGTCCAGAGAAGTGACTTCCCTTCCTGCAGAGAGCTGCATCAAGCCAGATGTAGTGCAGAGTCTTCTCCTTGAATCCTGGCTCTGAATCTCCTGCAGCTCTTATCCTTCTCCAGGCAGACTGACTTTCCAGGCCCACTGTTGCCTCCTTTATCCTCCCAGAGAATGGGCGTGGGATAATGCAAGGGCTTCTGGGAAGAACCACTTCATCCAATGAGCTTGCTCCTTCTATAAAGTAAACCTGAGTTCTCACCTTGTAATTGTCCAGACAACCTGAATTCTCACCTTGTCACTGTCCAGACAACGTGAGTTCTCACCTAGTAATCCTAACAATACCAGGTGAGCACTATCCTCATCTGATAAGCATTTGCTTTGCTTACCTTCTCCATGGAGACCTCATTGTGTCATGCCCATTGTGACACGCCTGAGAACACCCAAGGTTTTCTGACTTAAAGGTGAGGTTCTCTCCCCAACAACCCAGTTGGATCCTGACAGCCAAGGGAGTAGTATGTGAATAGAAGAATGGATGAGTGGACAAATAGACTAATAGACTAGATACATAGATAAGTGCTGATAGATAGATGGGATAGATAGGGTAAACAAATAGATCCAATAGATACAGTCGATGCATAGTTAAATAGATAATGATGGGTAGATAAGTGAAAAGATAGATTTATAGTAGAAAAGTTTATAGGTAGAAAAGATATTTATTGGAAAAAAAAGTGATTTATAGTTAGAAAAGAGATTTATATGAAAAAAGCGATACATAGGTAGAAAAGAGATATATATAGTTAAAAAAGTGATTTAGGAGAAGAAACGAGATTTATAGGTAGAAAAGAGATGTATAGGCAGAAGAGAATGAATAGCTGCCTTAAATTATACATAGATAATGAAGGAGTCAATGGAGGGTTAGGTAAATCAGTAAATAAATTACTGGAGAGAGAGATCCATTTGGGCCCTCATCAGCATGATACCAAGGGCTGCTGTCATAGATTGAGACTGCCTTCACGTCAGTATTTTATTCTTCAATATTATAGAAGCTAAAATGGTTGCTTTCTATCTGGCTTGGGAAATTGTTGACTTCTCTTTCTTCCCCTCTTCCCCCACGCCCCCCCAAAATTGCATTTTTGGATGGTTATTCTAGTAGATCAATTGGACACATATCTTTCACTTATGCTGTAACATTTTACCTTTTCAGGCATCCTATAAGCCACTGCTGAAGCAGAGGAGATACTGAACCAGTTGTGACCAGATGCTGGCGATATTGAACGCATCTTAAGCCTCGGGATCGACTTAAAACGGGATTTAACCTGTTCATGAAGGTAAAGCATCTACATAGAGATAATGTACCTGCAGCTTCCCTCCTGCAGTCAGTGTTAATAGGAGATCAAGGTAGGGCCTGGTTGCTGACTAGCCCTATATATATATACTAGAAGTACAAATAATCTGGGAAATAGAGAGCCTACACTTAAAAGCAAACAAACAAACAAAAGCAAATTCTTTTAGTTCGGAAACTATTTTCTTTTTCCTCATCCTATGGCTGGTTCCCAGAAAAAAGATGACTTGCTCATATTAGAGGTTTCATAAATGCTTGTTAAATTCAATTACATATAGATGAAGACTTTTTCTAAAATTATAGGCAGCTGGCTGGTTCAGTGGATAACACTGTTGGACCTCCCTTGAATCAGCAACTGATTTCAAACACCAGCTGTAGGACTCTGGGCAAGTCACTTAATCTGTGTTTGCCTCAATTTCCTCCTCTGTAAATTGGGAATGATACAATCATGTTTGCTCCACAGAGGATAAGCCTCTGAGAACTATTTGCTTTCAAGTAGAGTCACAACATCGTGGATTTTGAGCCGTGAGGAATATTTCAGGGTTTCTACTTCCATATTTTACAGAGAAAGGCACTGAGACTCAAGGAGGTTTAGTATAGTTAATATATTGTTCAAGCACATACAAGTTTTAAATGGCAGAGACAAGATTCAAACAGATCCTGTTAATACTATCGTGTTACCTCTAAGTGTTCATTATATATGGGTGTATGGGTGTGCATATATGTTTGTGTGTATTTCCATACTCCAATCTTCTAACCTATAACTAAACATATTAACTCTTAAAAAAAAAAAGTGGTGGGATGGGGTAGGGGAAAGACACTGTAATAAAGTAACATTAAACAAGTGGTATTTTGCTCTGCTGTTTATTTCTTACTTTCATGACTTTATATTATCACTTTAAACTCCCTGAGCCTCCTTTTCCTCACATGTTAAATGAGAGAGTTGAGCTCCATGACCACTAGGAAACTCCATTTCCAGTTGTAAAATTGTGATTCCACAGCTGAAAATCTAGCAACATTGTGTCCTAATGTAAGATCTGTACTTTATCATTAATGAGTCATACATTTTCTCTTGGATTTTATATAGTTCATTTGTAGCAACATTAACCTGGCATTCCCTTCTGAGGGCTGACCCCATCCTTGTTGTGGTGACTGTTAGAGGTGGACCGCCCTCATCCCGGTGACCATCCACTCCAGATCCTCTTTGTGGTTGGTGGGGTGACGATATCAGAAGCCAAAATGTTGAAAGTTCTCATTTCTTCCCTGAAGCCTGGAACACAGGTACCGAACCCGAAATAACAGGACATGCATCTCCCTGGCCCAAGGATGGGAGAGTCTGGCTGTTCCCACAAGACTTGGTCTGAGCCTTAGGGGTAGCATTTGAGGAGATGATCTATAGAATTCGGGAGATGGTGAAGCACTGTGTAAAGGTCAGATAATTCTCTTACTACTACTATTATTACTTGTACTCTTACCCCTATTATTATTACTACTATTTCTACTATTACTCCTCTTCCTACTCCTATTAGTATTACTCCTATGATTACTACTATTACTCTTCCACCAACTACTACAATTACTGCCACTCTTATTACTGTTATTATTCCTTGTAGATCTCTTCCTCCTGCTACTAGTACTATCATTGCTCCTATTCCTATTCATACTCCTTTTACTACCACTACTACTATTATTTCTACTACCACTTTTATTATTACTATTACTACTACTACTACTACTCCTACTCCTACTCCTACTCCTACTATAGTGTAACTCCTATTCCTATCATCATTACTGTTGCTATTACTACTACTTCTACTACTATTATTCCTACTCCTATTCCTGTTACTACTCATACTACTCCTACTTCTTCTACTCCTCCACCTCCTACTACTAAAACTACTCCTTGGTCCCTACTATTACTATAATTACTACTAGCACTACCACTAGTACTACTACTACCACCACTACTACTACTACTACTACTACTACTACTACTACTACTACTACTATTGCTACTCTTACTT
Organism: Sminthopsis crassicaudata; assembly: GCF_048593235.1. Lineage (NCBI taxonomy): Eukaryota > Metazoa > Chordata > Mammalia > Dasyuromorphia > Dasyuridae > Sminthopsis > Sminthopsis crassicaudata. The sequence continues at coordinate 197,475,971 of NC_133622.1, forward strand.
CTATTACTATTATTACTCCTACTGTGAGTACTGTTAAATTTTTCTAGTGCCATGACCAATTTCTTCTCCTAGAAGGGAGCCGACAACTTAACTATTACAACACCAGAAAGGGTGAAAGTGAGATTGTACAGCTGATAGAGGGCAGGGGCTTCAAGGCAGGAAGACTTAGAGTTCCAATTTTTCTTCCAAAACTTACTATATATTTTGACCTTAAACAAGTCATTTTACATCTGCTCTCAGTTTGCTCAATAGTGAAACGTTGTTTACAATAATCTCTATTGCCTAAGTTGTTGTGAGAGTCAAATGAGATTATAATTATAAAATAGTACAAATGCCAGCAAGTTATCATTATTTTTTATTGATTTTTGATTATAGCACATTTTTTTTGACAGTACACTGGCATATTTTTCTTTACAACATTATCCCTTGTACTCCTTTCTGTTCTGAATTATTCCCGTACTTCCCCACTAGGCCCTCCCATAGACGACAGGCATTGCCATACATATTTAAATATCTTATAGTATATTCTTGGTACAATATATATGTGCAGAACCAAATTTTATTGTTGTTGTTATTGCAAAGGAAGAATTGTATTCGGAAGGTAAAAATAATCTGTGAAGAAAAATAAAAAGCAAACAAACAAAATGCTCTCACTTTACATATCCCAGTGTTCAGGTTCTGGGTGTAGCTGATTCTCTCCATCATTGATCAAGTGGACTTGTATTAGCTATTGTCTATGTTGAAGATATCCACTTCCATTCGAACACAACCTCATACAGTATCATTGTTGAAGTGTATAATGATCTCCTAGTTCTGCTCGTTTGACTCAGCATCAGTTGATGTAAGTCTCTCCAAGCCTCTCTGTTTTCCTCCTGTTGGTCATTTCTTACAGAACAAGAATATTGCATAACATTCTTATACCACAATTTACCCAACCATTCTCCAATTGATGGACATCCGTTCATTGTCCAGTTTCTAGCCACTACAAAAAGTGCTGCCACAAACATTTTGGCACATACAGGTCCTTTTCCCTTCTTTAGGATTTCCTTGGGATATAAGCCCCGTAGTAGCACTGCTGGGTCAACGGATTTGCAGATTTTGATAACTTTTGGGGCATAATTCCAGATTGCTCTCCAGAATGGTTGGATTCTTTCACAACTCCACCAGCATGGCATCATTTTCTCAATTTTCTCACAGCCCCTCCAACATTCATCATTATTTGTTCCTGTCATCTTAACGAATGTGACAGGTGTGTAGTAGTATCTCACACTTGTGATTTGGAACTTGTGAGTGGAAATAGTTTTAATTTCATCATCTGAAAATTGTCTGTTCATATCCTTTCACCATTTTTCAATTTGAGAATGGCTTGATTTCTTATAAATTAGCATCAATTCTGTCTATATCTTGGAGGTGAGGCCTTTCTCAGAACCTTTAACTGTAAAAATGTTTTCCCAATTGGTTACTTCCCTTCTCATTTTCTTGGCATTAGTTTGTTCCCCCCCTGTGGAAACTTTTTAATTGGATGTAATCTAAATTTTCTATTTTGTGATCAATAATGATCTTTAGGTCTCCTTTGGTCACATAATCCTTCCTCCTCCACAAGTCTGAGAGGTAAACTATCCTATGTTCCTCTAATTTATTTATGACCTCGTTCTTTATGCCTAAATCATGGACCCATTTTGATCTTAAGTGTGGGTCCATGCCTAGTTTCTCCCATACTAATTTCCAGTTTTCCCAGTTGTTTTTGTCAAATAATGAATTCTTATGGCAAAAGTTGGGATCTCTGGGTTTGTCAAACACTAGATTGCTATTTTTATTCACCTATCTTGCCCTGTGAACCTATCCTACTCCACTGAACAACTAGTCTATTTCTTAAGCAATACCAAATGGTTTTGGTGACTGTTGCTTTATAATATAGTTCTATATCAGGTACAGCTAGACAGCTAGACCACCTTCCTTTTTGTTTTCATTACTTACCTTGAAATTCTTGAACTTCTGTTGTTCCATATGAATCCTGTTGTTATTTTTTCTAGGTCTTTAAAGAAGTTCCTTGGAAGTCAGATTGGTATAGCACTAAATAAATAGATTAGTTTAGGGAGTATTGTCATCTTCATTATATTCTCTTGGCCTATCCAAAAGCACTGAACGTCTTTCTAATTATTTAAATCTGACTTCATTTTTGTGCCAAGTGTTTCGTAATTTTGCTCCTGACTTTCCTTTGTTAGATATATTCCCAAATATTTTGTACTATCGACAGTTATTTTGAATGGAATTTCTCTTTGTATCTCTTGCTGTTGGATTGTGTTGGTAAGGTATAAAAATGCTGAGGATTTCTGTGGATTTATTTTGTATCCTGCAATTTTGCTAAAGTTCTGAATTGTTTCTAATAGCTTTTTAGCAGAGTCTTTGGGGTTCTCTAAGTATACCATTATGTCATCTGCAAAGAGTGATAGTTTGATTTCCTCATTTCCTACTCTCAATTCCTTGAATCTCTTTCTCGGCTCTTTTTGCCGAGGCTAGCGTTTCTAGTACTATATTGAATAGTAATGGTGATAGTGGGAAACCTTGTTTCACTCCTTATCTTACAGGGAAAGGTTCCATAAGATATTTGCTGACGGTTTTGAATAGAGGTTCCTTATTATTTTAAGGAATAGTCCATTTATTCCTATACTCTCAAGTGTTTTTTGTAGGAATGGATGTTGGATTTTATCAAATGCTTTTTCTGCATCTATTGAGAAGACCATATGTTTTTTAGTAATTTGATTATTAATATGGACAATTATACTAATAGTTTTCCTAATATTAAACCAACCCAGCACTGCTGGTATAAATCCTCCTTGATCGTAGTGTATTATCCTGGGGATGATTCTCTGAAGTCTTTTTGCTAATATCTTATTTAAGATTTTAGCATCAATATTCAAGAAGGAAAATGGTCTTTAGTTTTCTTTCTCTGTTTACAATCTACCTGGTTTTAGGTATCAGTACCATGTCTGGGGCATAAAAGGAATTTGGTAGGCCTCCTTCAATTCATTTTTTTTTCAAATAGTTTATATAGTATTAGAGTTAGTTGTTCTTTAAATGTGTGGTAGAATTCACATGTCAATCCATCACTTCCTGAGGATTTTTTCTTAGGGTGTTGGTTAATAAATTGTTCTATTTCTTTTTCCGAAATGGGACTATTTAGACTTCTTACTTCTTCCTCTGTTAATCTGCGCAAGTTATATTTCCTCCACAAGTCTGAGAGATAAACTATCCTTTGTTCCTCTAATTTATTTATGATCTCATTCTTTATTCCTAACTCATGGACCCATTTTGATCTTTTCTCCCTATTTGCTGTTAAGTGTGGGTCCATGCCTAGTTTCTGCCATAATAATTTCCAGTTTTCCCAGCAGTTTCTGTCAAATAATGAATGCTTATTCCAAAATTTGGGATCTTTGGGTTTGTCAAAAACTAGATTGTTATTTTTATTCAATATCTTGCCCTGTGAAGCTAACCTACTCCACTGATCAACTAGCCTATTTATTAGTCAACACCCAATGGTTTTGGTGACTGCTGCTTTATAATATACTTTAGATCAGGTACAGCTAGGCTACCTTCATTTGATTATTTTTTTTTTCTCATTACTTCCCTTGCAATTCTCAACCTTTTGTTCTTTCCTATGAATGTTGTTGTTATTTTTTCTAGGTCATTAAAATAGTTTCTGATTGGTGTAGCACTAAATAAATAGATTAATTTAGAGAGTATTGTCATCTTGATAATATTCGCTCTGCTTATCCAAGAGCACTGAATGTCTTTCCAATTATTTAAATCTGACTTCATTTTTGTGGCAAGTGTTTTGTAATTTTTCTCATATAATTCCTGACTATTCTTTGGTAGATGGATTCCCAAATACTTTATACTCTCAACATTTGTTTGGAATGGAATTTCTCTTTGTATCTCTTGCTGTTGGATTGTGTTGGTAATATGTAAAAATGCTGAGGATTTAGGTGGATGTATTTTGTATCTTGAAACTTTGCTAAAGTTCTGAATTAATTCTAATAGCTTTTTAGCAGAGTCTTTGGGGTTCTCTAAGTATACCATCCTGTCATCTGAAAAGAGTAATAGTTTGATTTCCTCATTAGCTACTCTAATTCCTGGAATCTCTCTGGGCTCTTATTGCCTAGGCTAGCATTTCTAATACAATATGGAATAGTAATGGTGATAGTGAGCAACCGTTGTTTCACTCCTTATCTTACTGGGAAAGGTTCCAGTGTATCACCATTACATATGATGTTTACTGACAGTTTTAAATATATAATCATGATTTTAAGGAATAGTCCATTTATTCCTATACTCTCAAAGGTTTGTAGTAGGAATGGATGTTGGATTTTATGAAATGCTTTTTCTTCATCTATTGAGATGATCATATGGTTTTTATTAATTTGGTTATTGATATAGTTGATTATACAAATAGTGTTCCTAATATTGAACCAGCCCTGCATTCCTGGTATAAATCCCACTTGGCCATAGTTTATCATCCTGGGGAGGGTTTTCTGTAGTCTTTTGGATAATATTTTATTTAAGATTTTAGCATCATTAGGGAGATTGGTCTATAATTTTGTTTCTCTGTTTTCAGCCTACCTGGTTTAGGTATCAGTACCATGTCTGTGTCATAAAAGGAATTTGGTAGGACTCCTTCAATCCCTATTTTTTCAAATAGTTTCTATAACATTGGAGTTGTTTTTTTAAATTTTTGGTAGAATTCACATGTAAATCCATCTGGTGCTGGGGATTATTTTTTCTTAGGGAGTTGGTTAATAGCTTCTTTTATTGCTTTTTCAGACTATTTCCTTCTTCCTCTGTTAGTCTGGGCAAGCTTATTTTTGAAGGTATTTTTCCACTTCATTTAAGTTATCGAATTTATTGCCGTAAAGTTGGGCAAAGTAGCTCCTAACTATTGTTCTAATTTCCTCTTCATTAGGGGTGAGTTCTCCCTTTTCATTTTTAAGACTAACAATTTTTGTTTCAAATACAGACAACTACAGGCACACAGTAGTAGACAGAGTCTAAAGTCGAGTCCTGACTTCTTTTAATCATCTTTTCTTTCTTAACTTTTTTGGATCATGGACTTTTTTGACTTACTGCTGAATGCCTCTTCTAGGAATAGACGTTTTTAAATGCTTAAAACAAAGGAACAGGATAACGAGGGAATCACTATTACTGAAATGCTGTTTTAAAATGTTTTTTTCTCAATAGTGTTTTATTTTTTCCAAATACAGGTAAAGACAGTTTTCGACATTCATTATTAAAATTAGTTTTGAAAATAAACGTGATATATCCCAGGTTGAGAACCTGTGCACTAGGAACTTGGAATTTTCCCCCTCTCTCCACTCCTGGAAATGTCTCCATTCTTTATGAGGACACTCTGTTCCAAGCTGAAGTTGCTCTGAATTCCTTGGGAAACTGAAGGAGGAATAGACCTGGCTGAGTCTCCCCAGGCCTACTCCTTGGTTACTTGAACTGTGGTTCTGTGAGGAACCCATACAGAACTATCAGCCTCCACCTTGGAGCTGGTGAAGAACCAGTTCTATTTCTGTGGGCAATGCCAGAGGCACTTGTTGCTTCTCTGTTGCCAATTACTTCTTTAAAAGCCTGGGTCTATTTATTAATACAGACAGAATAATTTCTCATAGATCCACCGAATGCACTCCCTGGGATGTAAGGCACACACAGACAAACAAAGGGAGGCCTTGCATCCCACAGCACCAAGCTCTAATCCCTCTTAGTCTGCAAACTCAAAAATTCCATTACTCAGGACAATCATGAAGCATAAAAGAATGGTCAATAATTGTAGGGAGTCACCCTGGCACCCTTTAAGGAGGGTATCTGCAAACAGCTTAGAGCCCCTTCCTCAACCTGGAAGGCTCTAAATCTTACCCATGCTCACTGATCAGAGAAGGAGCTCCCCGGCTGCCGGGATACTAGCATGGGAAGGCGCTGAGTGCTTTTCCTTCATTGTGCATTGCTTACCAGGAGATGTAGCCGCTCCAGTGTTCATGGCACACTCTTGGGCTTCACGGGGCAGAGACAGGTTACTGAGGGGAGGGGTAAGTTGGAGGTCTGAGCCAGTGAGGCAATGGTAATGTTCTTGGGTTTTAGTCACCAAGCATTCATCAAATGCCCAGTGCAGCAGACAGATCCCAGGCCTGAAGCCAGATGTGGCCTCAGGCTCACTGGCCTTGTCACCAAGGGAGAGGGGGCCCAGCTAGCTCATTTTTGAAAGGGGGAAAAAAAGAATACCTCCACTTCCAGGTTTGAGAGGAGGATCCAATTGGGATACATGCAAAGTTTAGCAGACATCCTGGCCTGTTCCTAGCCTTGGATTTAAATTGGTTGGATTTATTCAGGGAACTCGGCTGCTTGACGATTGGAACACATCGTTTTATTTCATTGAAAAGGGTCTTTACCCTACAATTTCTCAAAGCAAATGCTTCTGTTTAATGTGAGCTTCAATCTCTTCCCCCAGTTGTTGCAACATTAGATTTATTGGTGTATTAAGCAGATGTTGTTCTCAGGGCATGTTGCTCGTGACCTCTTCCAGACTTACTATCCTATGGATCTAACATGATAACCTTGGCCTAAGATTGGATGTGTCTTGTACAGACAACCCTGGCCTAATTAACAAAAGGATCCAAGATCTGCAGTGTTCAAATTGTCCAAGATGAAAGGTACCTGATGAAGAGGTCCAGGGACATAAACTTGGCCCTAGGCTCCATCCCAAGAGCAATATGTGGGCTTAGCTCCCTTTCCCGCTGGCTGCTTCTACTCATGTCCCCAGATTCTGGTCCCTGTGTCTTTTGTGACTGTATCATTCCTTTGGTAGTCCACCTCATCCATCAGGCCTTAGACTACTCAATAAGCAAAGCACAATTAAACAAGGAGCAAACATATATTACATATACTTACTAGGGGTCAGATATTACACTAGACCCTGGAGACATAAAGATAAAAACAAAATGGTCTTGCCCTCAAAGTTTATATATTATTGCGGAAAATGATGTCAACAAAAAAAAAGTAGGAAGAAAATCTCTGCATAAGCAAGATAATTGCATAAATATTTTTATATACATTGGATTTATCCTATATTTTCACATATATAACATGTAATAACTGGTCATCTAGGGAAGGAGGTGGAAGGAAGGAGGGGGAATGTTGGAACATGAGGTTTCGCAAGGCTCAGTGTTGTAAACTTGCCCCTTCATATGTTTTCTACATAAAGAGGTTTCCTAAAAAATATTGTTAAAAGAAAACTTCCGCATAAAGCCTGAGCACAATCCTCATCAGATGAGCAGTTGACTTGCTTACCTTGGCCATGGAGACCTCATTGTGTCATGCCCATTGTGACACGCCTGAGAACACCCAAGGTTTTCTGACTTAAAGGTGATGTTCTCTCCCCAACCACCCAGTTGGATCCTGACAGCAAAGGGAGTAGTACGTGAATAGAAGAATGGATGAGTGGACTAATAGACTGATAGACTAGATACATAGATTATTGGTGATGGATGGATGGGATAGAGAAGATAAACAAATAGATTGAATAGATACACTTAATGCATAGTTAAAAAGATAATGATGGATAGATAAGTGAAAAGATAGATTTATAGTAGAAAAGTTTATAGGTAGAAAAGTGATTTATAGGTAGAAAAGAAATTTTTAGATTAAAAAAAGGGATTTAGAAGTAGAAAAGAGATTTATAGGCAGAAGAGAATGAATAGCTGGATTAAAATATACATACACCCCCCCAAAATATTGCAGTTTGTGGATGGTTTTTCCAGTATATGAAATGGACACATATCTTTCACTTATGCTGTAACATTTTACCTTTTCAGGCAACCTATAAGCCAATACTGAAGCAAAGGATATACTGAAGTCAGAGTGACCAGATTCTGGCGATATTGCTACGATCTACTTAAAATGGGATTTAGATTGTTGTTGGGGAGTTTTGATCTACACTTTGGAGTTTATTGCACTGGTGGGGGGAAGGGAAGAGATGATGTTTCTGAGTTTGATTGTTGGGGAGTTTTGATATCTATACTTTGGAGTTTATTGTACTGGTGGGCAGAAGGGGAGAGATGATGTTTCTGAGTTTGATGTGGTTTTAAAAATAAAAAATGTTTTTTTTTTTTTTTTTCTGTTTCCAAAAGTGTCAAGTTGTCATTCTTTCAGCTCCCACATGATTAGTGATATTTCCCAGTTTCTTCTGTACTATCTGGTGATTACATTTGCCAGCTAGTTAATCCTAAAGAAATACTTCTTGGCAAACTTATTGGGTAAACTACCTTTTTCCCTTATTTCCAGCTAGCCCATACTGCTGATGGGTAAAGCTATGGGCTAAGCTGGCTATCCTATCTGGGTTTGGGAATAAGAGAGGCAGGCAGATTTGTTCTTCTTTGAGATTGTGAAAAAAACTGTAAGTAGGACCTTTGCCATCAGAGGCTGGGGACCATCTGAAAGTCTGGGAACAAAGAGGTAGTGGGGGTTAACAAGCAGCAGGGCTATTGTGTTCTAGCCAGAGAAGTTCCAGAGAAGCTCGGAACTGGCCCTGCTGAAGTCTTTTGGATCTTCCTGGAGGAGCAGAGCAGCCATTCTCCACCAGGAGGGCAATTCAGAATGACAAGGGACTGGCTTAGAGATTTGCATCCAGGTGCTTCCCCTCAGCTCTAGGGGAAGGCTGAGCCAGAAAATAATTGGTGTCCCCACAGGCTTGTGCTAGAGCCCCCCATTCCCCCTTTGAAGTTTCTTCTGCCTGACTTGTGCTCATTATAATCTATATAAGTGAAATGTCAAACTTCTGTTTCTGAAAATAACCTTTCTACAGAAGCTGGGAACCTAAATCCCCTGGATGAAGAAGAGGGATAGTAAGAGTGCTAGAAAAGCAAATGGGTGCTCTGGAGACAGCTAGATTGGAGATGGGAAAACCCCATCTGATTTGATTCCATAGATAGTGGCAAACGTCAGGTTAGCCACAAAGGATGTTTGCACTGATTGATAAAGCTGGAACAATACCTCTTGGGAATTGATGTACAGGCCCTGGCAAGAAAATGAAACCAAACTAACTCCCAAGCAGGATGCAGCCTTAATTGGCTGAAGGACCCCAGAAGACCCTGGACAAGCCAGTCAAGCCGGCTTCCAGAGCTAGTCCTTAGCTTGGCCTTGGGAATCCTCCCAGGGGGTGGAAGAGGAGGAGGTCTGGATTGCTCTCTGACAGCACCTTCTCATCCTCCATCTTGGGCTTTCCACTTCTGGGCTTGGGCTTGGAGGGTCTCATCTACAGAAAACCACCTTCTTGAGGGCAAGAACTGTTGGAGTTTTTCCTTGGTAGCTCTGCCATTTTTCCACTTCGAATCACTTCCGATTTACCAATATTTATTAAGGAAACAAGCATTTATTAAACTCTTTTGTACTAAGCACTGTGCTAAGCACTTTACACATATTCTCTCCTTAACATCACTGGGAGGTAGGTGCTAACTGAGGCAACAGGTCAGCAAAATAGAGGCGAGATTGAAACAGATCTTGTCTTGTACAGACAACCCTGGCCTAATTAACAAGGGGATTCTAGATCTGCAGCGTTCAATGGGGTGTTTTCCAAATTCTACATGATGAAAGGTACCTGATGAAGCGGTCTGGGGCCTTAACCGTGGCCCTAGCTCCTTCTGCTTTCCAGCCAAACCCTAGGCTCCATCCCAAGAGCAATATGTGGGCTTGGCTCCCTTTCCCGCTGGCGCTTCTCTTCATGTCCCCAGTTTCTGGTCCCTGTGTCTTTTGTGACCATATCATTCATCTGGTAGCTCACCTCATCCATCTTCCTTAGACTACTCAATCAGCAAAGCTCAATTAAACAAGGAGCAAACATACATTACATACTTACTAGGGGTCATATATTTCACTAGACCCTGGAGACATAAAGGTAAAAACAAAATGGTCTTGCCCGCAAAGTTTATATTCTATTGGGGAAAATGATGTCAACAAAAAGAACTAGGAAGAAAATCTATGCATAAGCAAGATAATTGTATAAATATTTTTACATACATTGGATTAAGCATATATTTTCACATATTTAACATGTAATTACCTGTCATCTAGGGGAAGAGGTGGAAGGAAAGAGGGGAAAAGTTGGAAGAGAAGGTTTTGCAAGGGTCAGTGTTAAAAACTTACCCCTTCATATGTTTTGTAAATAAAAAGCTTTCCTCAAATAATTTTTTAAAAGAAAAAACTCCATAATACCATGTAGCGTGTTGTCGTCTCCAGAAGCTGCTGGATCACTCTCTGGGAAGAGATCTGCTGTGTCTACTCACATCTCTCAGACAGATTCTTCTTCCTGTAGTGAACTGTTGTCTCCAGGTAGTTGCTGTTAACTCTTGTCCAGAGAAGTGACTCCCCTTCCTGCAGAGAGCTGCATCAAGCCAGACTTAATGCAGAGTCTTCTCCTTGAATCCTGGCTCTGAATCTCTTCCAGCTCTTATCCTTCTCCAGGCAGACTGACTTTCCAGGCCCACTGTTGCCTCTTTTATCCTCCCAGAGAAAGGGCGTGGCATAATGCAAGGGCTTCTGGGAAGAACCACTTTAGCCAATGAGCTTGCTCCTTCTATCAAGGCATCCTGAGTTCTCACCTTGTAATTGTCTAGACAACCTGAATTCTCACCTTGTCACTGTCCAGACAATGTGAGTTCTCACCTAGTAATCCTAACATCTCCCCCTTTCTTTTGATTTAGAACATAGGACAGTCATGACCTTGAAACCTAAAGCCATCAATATGGGAAGTATTACAGATAATTACATAATTTACATAAGCACATAGTAACATAGTAACATAACACATGCTAGAAGTATATAACATAATCAAATAATCATAAATTGAAAATTTATAAATGTCCATAAATCCATTGTCCATTAGTCTCATCTTGTGTGAGGAAGTCCAATGATTCCTGCTGGTTTTAAACTTCTTTAACAGTCTTTTTATTAGCCATGCTCTTTCGGTGTAAGATGTTTCTTAGATCTTCTCCTTTATTTTGAGGTCTTTCTCTTTTTCTGTCTCTCTCTGATGGACAAGGCGAATATGACTCGTTGGCACCCATCTGATTCCTTCTCCTGCTGAAGAAATACAAGCAAACCCTCTCCCCCAGGCAGTTAACCTACCTGGTCCCTTCCATTCACCACTTTCTGGATCTCTCCACATCACCTGGCGATTATCTAAGGACAGTGGAGCTGCTCGCACTGGACACTGCCCTTCTGGTGGGTTATAAAACCTGTCTGCCGGAGCCAGTGCATCTTTGTCAAAAATTAGAAAATTAATGGTATAGAGAACTAAATTTAGAAGTTCTCTAGGGTTACCTGTGGCTCCCCCTTTCTTTTGTTTTTGGAGGAGTGTCTTAATATCTCTGTTTCTTCTCTCTACTCTTGCCTGCCCTTGAGGATTAAAGGGTATGCCCGTGGTATGTAAAATCTTATACTGTGCACAAAAGTGTGTAAAATGTTTGGACGTATATGCAGGTCCATTGTCTGTTTTTATTGCTTGTGGCACACCCATAATTGCAAATGCTTGTATAAGGAATTCAGTGACCACTCGGGCTGTCTCTTTTGCTGCTGGCACTGCAAATGTGAATCCTGAAAAGGTGTCTACCACGACATGGATAAAAGATAGACGACCAAAAGATTTATAATGGGTCACATCCATTTGCCAGATTTCATTGGGTCTCAAACCACGAGGATTCTTCACTGGAGGGAGTGTAGGAGCATGGCAAGGAAGACAAGCTGTACAGCTTTTTACTATGCTCCTAGCTTCCTCTCTTGTGATTCCAAATTGTAAACGTAAAGCTCGAGCAGCCTGATGATATTTAGAATGAGATTCTTGTGCTTCCTGAAATAAAGGACTACTGGCTAACATCGTTAGAAGGCTATCTGCCTTTGAATTTCCAACAAAAATGGGACCTGGAAGTCCACTATGTGAGTGGACATGCAAGATATAAATCTTGCCTGGATGTTTTCTCACTTGCTCTTGAAGTTCCTTAAAGAGCTGATAAATATTAGAGGCTGCAAATTTTATTTGGGCTGTGGCAATTCTTTGTACTACACCTACAGAATAAGCTGAATCAGTAATTATATTTACGTCTCCTGGGTAATAAGTAAGAGCTAGCATGATAGCAAATAATTCATTCTGTTGAGTGGATTGAAAAGGAGTCCTGATTACTCTCTTTATGGTTAAATCATGAGAGTATACAGCACAAATATTTTCTTTGGAGGCGTCTGTAAAGATTGTTGGTCCTTTAAGAGGAACCTTGGAAACCTTTTCTTCAAAGATCCATCGCCAATTATGTAGTAGCCGGGTAATCTTTAATGGAGATCCATGTGCAAAATTTGGAGCGGTGGCCAATAAAATTTGCCATTCTGGGATGGTCTCACAGCATACATTAATTTGTGCGTTAGTATAGAATGTGTATATTTTTTCAGGACTTATTCCAGATAATTGTGTTACTCTCTTAATAGCCTTTAATAAAATCCTAGCCACAAGCACTGGGTAAGGTGTAAGGCTTTGTTCTGGTTGTGCTGGGAGGTTCATTCACTCAATCACTCTGTCTCCTTGATGAAGGACTGCTGTGGGTGCCTCTTTTGTAGCAAAAACTGATATTTCCAAGGGTTTTTGAGTGACTCTTTCAACCACATTTTGTGCTTCTTTTGTAAGCTGGCGTGGTGAATTTAAAGCACTGTCTCCCCTTAAAATGTCATATAGAGGTTGTAGTTGATTGGTAGTTAAGCCTAACACTGGACGCATCCATTGGATATCTCCTATTGATTTTTGAAAGTCATTTAAGGTGTTCAACTTCTCTGTTCTTAAAGAAAGCTTTTGTACTGTGAGTGTCTTAGGATATACTTGATATCCTAAATATTGAAAAGGAGCCTGTCTTTGAATTTTTTCTGTAGCTATATGCAGTTTGTAGTACTTTAATGTTTCCATGGTCCTTTGTAGACATGCTTCTAACATTTGTTCCTCAGGTACACATCCCAAAATATCATCCATATAATGTAACAATATTACTTTTGGAAAGGCTTTTCTTACTGGAGCAAGAGCAGCAGCAACATACATTTGGCACATAGTAGGGCTGTTTTTCATTCCCTGTGGCAAAACTGTCCATTCATATCTTTTATAAGGCTCAGCCAAATTAACACTAGGCACTGAAAAAGCACATCTTTTCATACCCTCCTTATCTAGAGGGATAGAATAGAAACAATCCTTAATGTCTATAACCCATAGAGGCCATTCTCTTGGCAACTGAGTAGGAGATGGAAGTCCAGGCTGAAGAGTTCCCATAGTTTCCATCTGTTCATTTACTCTTCTTAGATCAGTTAACATCCTCCATTTTCCAGATTTCTTTTTCACCACAAATACTGGGGAATTCCAAGGACTTAGAGAAGGCCGCAAGTGTCCTTGGTCAAGTTGTTCTTGCACTATGTCTAATAAGGCCTGAATTTTATCACTTCTTAAGGGCCACTGTTCTACCCACACTGGTGAATCAGTCTTCCACTGAATAGGAACTGGTGAAAGTGCAGGTAGGCCTTCAACAGCAGCCCTGCCTAAAAAGCTGAAGTGCTTATTTGTAATCCTATCTGCTGTAAAATGTCTCTTCCCCACAGATTGATGGGGATTTTTTCAACCACAAAAGGAGTAAAAGCTCCTGTTTCTCCTTCAAATACCTATCTCAAAGGCCTAGCACTAACTTCTGGGGCTATTGATCCTCCCACCCCAGACATATAGCAGACATGTCTGCTTTAATCTTTGGCCAGTGACCGGGCCAATTGGCACCTCTAATAACTGTACGATCTGCACCCGTGTCTACCGATCCTTCAAATGGTATTCCGTTTATATAAATAGTAAGCATAGGTCGGTCAGCTGTCACAGCTGCTGTCCAATATATTCCTGGATTTTGTTCATTGGAGTCAAAATCTAGGCGACTATCACGAGGTTGCTTATTAGGGGTACGTAACAATATGCCTGATGCTACTACTTCTCCTGGTTGATAAATCACACGTTGTCTGCCTGTGTTAGTGACTGGGATATTAGATACACGTTCTCCAGTTTCCCACATCAGTGTATGGATGGACACTGTTTTGTAGGCACTCTCAGAAGGTGAAATGGTCAAGCCTACTGTGCCTGGAGGCAAAGGATCCATAGGCTCAACAGGAACAGATTTCACTTCTCCAGGGAGTATCTCGGTAGTCTCTACTGCACACAAGTCTATTTTTCCTAATTTCAATCCCTTTCTTCCATCTGATTGCCTTTTGGCTGATTGATCATGTCTTAAAATTCTCTGGATGTAACCTCGGTTGCCATCATGCCCCACTTCGGGGGCTGAAGCTGGGCCCCACCTGTCATTTCCCTGTGTCAATCTACATTCGGAGGCCCAGTGGAGGCCCTTGTGACATTTTGGACATGGAGTTTTAGGTCTTCTCTCACCCTGTCTTCTCACTGTATCTCCATATCTACACTGAGCTCTTAGATGCCCAATTTTTCCACATTGAAAACATCGCCGAGTTTCTCTAGAAGGCCCTTGCCAGGAGGGACCCTGTCTTTCCACGTTCATCATTGTCCGGGTGTAAAAAGCATTTGTTCCCACTGTAGCACAGCGTCTTATGATCTCCTCTAAAGGAGCATCTTTGTCTAATCCCCATATAATTCTTTTGCAAATCTCATTGGCATTTTCCTTAGCCAGATGTCTGGTCATTATTTCTGTAGCTGAATTTTCTCCAATAGTTCTTTTGACAGCAGTTTGCAAATGTCCCACAAAATCTGCAAAAGGTTCATTGGGACCTTGCTGTATTTTAGTGAAAGCCTCTCCACGATCTTTCTGTCCAGGAAGGACACCCCAAGCTTTTATTGCAGCCTTAGCAATTTGCTCATATATTGTCATGGTATAATTAATCTGTTCTGAATTCTCTCCATAACAACCTTCACCAGCCAAGTGCTCAAAAGTGAATTGTGTGTTAACTCCTATTTCCAAATTGCATCTGTCTTGAATTTTACATAATTCATGAAATTCCACAAGCCATAATAAATTTTCTCCAGGTTCCAGGCATGTCCTTGCTATGGATTTCCAATCATTTGGGGTTAGGACTTCATAAGACAAACCATCTAGTAACATTTTAACATAAGCTGATGTAGCCCCATAAAGGGTACAACCTTTTTTCAAATCTTTAATTTTATTCAAATCTAAAGGTGCATATCTTCTCCTTTTTTGACCTACAGAGTCAATATTTTCAATCACAGGATATGCATGTATAAAATCACTTATATCCTGTCCTTCTCTCTTAGCTTTAACCAATGCTTTTTCTAATCTTGTCATAGGCTTAGGCTGCTTCACAGGCAATTCTGTTTGTGTTTCTGCCTCTTCCCCTCCTTCTTCCTCCACCTCTGAAGGTGGGGTGGATGTGGGCCTGCCAATAATCTGTTCTCTAGGCAGGGTTGAAGCTTCTTCAAGAGAATCATACCATAATTCCTCATTTAAATCCTCTTGCTCTAAGGCAAGATCTTGATCTTTCCTTTTTTCCTCACACTTCCTCCTCTGTTCCTTTTTAAAACTTTTCCTTCTCCAACAACTTGCTTGATAGTTTAAGGTTAATTGAACTATGTTGTAGATATAAAATACTTCTGCAGAAATTGAACGAGGCCCATTTTTTGCATAAAATTCTTTCATTTCAAATCCCACTAGCTTCCATTTATCTACATCTATCTTTTCTTCCTCTAAGAACCAAGGGGATGTGCGTCTTAATGCAGCCAAGAGTTTAGCAATCTGTACCCATGTTACAAGTAAACTCTGCTCCTCAATTATCTTGATTATACTCTCTATAGTACCACTCCTGAATGGGGGTGGAGCTGAGGTTGCTTCTGGGGCTGGGGATGAGTCGGCTGAGGTCCAGGGATTGAATATAGCTAACATCTGCCCCATTTCAGCTATAAGAGATTCCTGGTTTAGCCCTTAACAAGTTAAGTTCCTTATTTATCTATTAGCACGCTCACTTAATCTTTAACAAAGTTTCCTCGTTACTCACAGTTCTGGCTCAGAGAGACTGAGATCTGGATGGGAGGCTTTTCCACTGGAATCAGGACCGTGTCTGTCCCTGTTCGGGCGCCAAATTGCGAAGGTCTGGTCTAGCTCCTCTTGTCAGGATAAGCAAAAGTCCTTGCCCCACGTGTGGACGCCAAATGTAGCGTGCTGTCGTCTCCAGAAGCTGCTGGATCGCTCTCTGGGAAGAGATCTGCTGTGTCTACTCAAATCTCTCAGACAGATTCTTCTTCCTGTAGTGAACTGTTGTCTCCAGGGAGTTGCTGTTAACTCTTGTCCAGAGAAGTGACTTCCCTTCCTGCAGAGAGCTGCATCAAGCCAGATGTAGTGCAGAGTCTTCTCCTTGAATCCTGGCTCTGAATCACCTGCAGCTCTTATCCTTCTCCAGGCAGACTGACTTTCCAGGCCCACTGTTGCCTCCTTTATCCTCCCAGAGAATGGGCGTGGGATAATGCAAGGGCTTCAGGGAAGAACCACTTCAGCCAATGAGTTTGCTCCTTCTATCAAGTAAACCTGAGTTCTCACCTTGTAATTGTCCAGACAACCTGAATTCTCACCTTGTCACTGTCCAGACAACGTGAGTTCTCACCTAGTAATCCTAACAATACCAAGTGAGCACTACCCTCATCTGATGAGCATTTGCTTTGCTTACCTTCTCCATGGAGACCTCATTGTGTCATGCCCATTGTGACACGCCTGAGAACACCCAAGGTTTTCTGACTTAAAGGGGATGTTCTCTCCCCAACAACCCAGTTGGATCCTGACAGCCAAGGGGGTAGTATGTGAATAGAAGAATAGATGAGTGGACAAATAGACTAATAGACTAGATACATAGATAAGTGCTGATAGATAGATGGGATAGATAGGGTAAACAAATAGATTCAATAGATACACTTGATGCATAGTTAAATAGATAATGATGGGTAGATAAGTGAAAAGATAGATTTATAGTAGAAAAGTTTATAGCTATCAAAGATATTTATAGGAAAAAAAGTGATTTATAGTTAGAAAAGAGATTTATATGAAAAAAGCGATACATAGGTAGAAAAGAGATATATATAGTTAAAAAAGTGATTTAGGAGAAGAAACGAGATTTATAGGTAGAAAAGAGATTTATAGGCAGAAGAGAATGAATAGCTGCCTTAAATTATACATAGATAATGAAGGAGTCAATGGAGGGTTAGGTAAATCAGTAAATAAATTACTGGAGAGAGAGATCCATTTGGGCCCTCATCAGCATGATACCAAGGGCTGCTGTCATAGATTGAGACTGCCTTCACGTCAGTATTAAACTATTATATTTTATTCTTCAATATTATAGAAGCTAAAATGGTTGCTTTCTATCTGGCTTGGGAAATTGTTGACTTCTCTTTCTTCCCCTCTTCCCCCACGCCCCCCCAAAATTGCATTTTGTGGATGGTTATTCTAGTAGATCAATTGGACACATATCTTTCACTTATGCTGTAACATTTTACCTTTTCAGGCATCCTATAAGCCACTGCTGAAGCAGAGGAGATACTGAACCAGTTGTGACCAGATGCTGGCGATATTGAACGCATCTTAAGCCACGGGATCGACTTAAAACGGGATTTAACCTGTTCATGAAGGTAAAGCATCTACATAGAGATAATGTACCTGCAGCTTCCCTCCTGCAGTCAGTGTTAATAGGAGATCAAGGTAGGGCCTGGTTGCTGACTAGCCCTATATATAAACTAGAAGTACAAATAATCTGGGAAATAGAGAGCCTACACTTAAAAGCAAACAAACAAACAAAAGCAAATTCTTTTAGTTCGGAAACTATTTTCTTTTTCCTCATCCTATGGCTGGTTCCCAGAAAAAAGATGACTTGCTCATATTAGAGGTTTCATAAATGCTTGTTAAATTCAATTACATATAGATGAAGACTTTTTCTAAAATTATAGGCAGCTGGCTGGTTCAGTGGATAACACTGTTGGACCTCCCTTGAATCAGCAACTGATTTCAAACACCAGCTGTAGGACTCTGGGCAAATCACTTAATCTGTGTTTGCCTCAATTTCCTCCTCTGTAAATTGGGAATGATACAATCATGTTTGCTCCACAGAGGATAAGGCTCTGAGAACTATTTGTTTTCAAGTAGAGTCACAGCATCGTGGATTTTGAGCTGGCAGCAATATTTCAGGGTTTCTACTTCCATATTTTACAAAGAAAGTCACTGAGACACAAGGAGGTTTAGTATAGTTAATATATTGTTCAAGCGCATACAAGTTGTAAGTGGCAGAGACAAGATTCAAACAGATCCTGTTAATACTATCGTGTTACCTCTAAGTGTTCATTATATATGGGTGTATGGGTGTCCATATATGTGTGTGTATATTTCCATACTCCAATCTTCTAACCTATAACTAAACATATTTACTCTTAAAAAAAAAAAAAAAGTGGTGGGATGGGGTAGGGGAAAGACACTGTAATAAAGTAACATTAAACAAGTGGTATTTTGCTCTGCTGTTTATTTCTTACTTTCATGACTTTATATTATCACTTTAAACTCCCTGAGCCTCAGTTTCCTCACATGTTAAATGAGATAGTTGAGCTCCATGACCACTAGGAAACTACATTTCCAGTTCTAAAATTGTGATTCCACAGTGAAAATCTAGCAACATTGTGTCCTAATGTAAGATCTGTATTTGATCATTAATGAGTCATATATTTTCTCTTGGATTTTATATAGTTCATTTGTAGCAACATTAACCTGGCATTCCCTTCTGAGGGCTGACCCCATCCTTGTTGTGGTGACTGTTAGAGGTGGGCCGCCCTCATCCCGGTGACCATCCACTCCAGATCCTCTTTGTGGTTGGTGGGGTGACAATATCAGAAGCCAAAATGTTGAAAGATCTCGTTTCTTCCCTGAAGCCTGGAACACAGGTACCGAACCCGAAATAACAGGACATTCATCTCCCTGGCCCAAGGATGGGAGAGTCTGGCTGTTCCCACAAGACTTGGTCTGAGCCTTAGGGGTAGCATTTGAGGAGATGATCTATAGAATTCGGGAGATGGTGAAGCACTGTGTAAAGGTCAGATAATTCTCTTACTACTACCATTATTACTTGTACTCTTACCCCTATTATTATTACTACTATTTCTACTATTACTCCTCTTCCTACTCCTATTAGTATTACTCCTACGATTACTACTATTACTCTTCCACCAACTACTACAATTACTGCCACTCTTATTATTGTTATTATTCCTTCTAGATCTCTTCCTCCTGCTACTAGTACTATCATTGCTCCTATTACTATTAATACTCCTTTTACTACCACTACTACTATTATTTCTACTACCACTTTTACTATTTCTATTACTCCTACTAGTACTGCTACTCCTACTCCTACTCCTACTAGTGTCACTCCTATTCCTATCATTATTACTGTTGCTATTACTACTTCTTCTACTACTATTATTCCTACTCCTATTATTATTAATACTACTACCATTACTATTACTTTTATCATTACTACTCTTTTTACTACTTCTATCACTACTTTTATTCCTCTTCCTATTACTGTTACTACTCATAATACTCCTACTTCTTCTACGCCTCCACCTCCTACTACTGCCACTACTCCTTTGTCCGGAAGTCCATATGTTTTCTAAATAAAGAGGTTTCCTAAAAAATATTGTTAAAAGAAGACTTGCGCATAAAGCCTGAGCACAATCCTCATCAGATGAGCAGTTGACTTGCTTACCTTGGCCATGGAGACCTCATTGTGTGATGCTCATTGTGACATGCCGGAGAACACCCAAAGTTTTCTGACTTAAAGGTGATGTTCTCTTCCCAACAACCCAGTTGGATCCTGACAGCAAAGGGAGTAGTATGTGAATAGAAGAATGGATGAGTGGACTAATAGACTGGTAGACTAGATACATAGATTCCTGGTGATGGATGAATCAGATAGAGAAGATAAACAAATAGATTGAATAGATACACTTAATGCATAGTTAAAAAGATAATGATGGATAGATAAGTGAAAAGATAGATTTATAGTAGAAAAGTTTATAGGTAGAAAAGTGATTTATAGGAAGAAAAGTGATTTATAGGTAGCAAACAGCTCTATAGGAAGAAAAGCCATTTATAGGTAGAAAAGAGATATTTAGATTAAAAAAAGGGATTTAGAAGTAGAAAAGAGATTTATAGGCAGAAGAGAATGAATAGCTGGATTAAAATATACATACAACCCCCCCCCCAAAATATTGCAGTTTGTGGATGGTTTTTCCAGTATATCAAATGGACACATATCTTTCACTTATGCTTTCACATTTTATCTTTTCAGGCAACCTATAAGCCAATACTGAAGCAAAGGAGATACTGAAGCCAGAGTGACCAGATTCTGGCGATATTGAAAACATGTCTTTGGAAATCTACTTGAAACGGGATTTAGATTGTTGTTGGGGAGTTTTGATCTATACTTTGGAATTTATTGCACTGGTGGGGGGAAGGGGAGAGAGGATGTTTCTGAGTTTGATTGTTGGGGAGTTTTGATATCTATACTTTGGAGTTTATTGTACTGGTGGGGGGAAGGGGAGAGATGATGTTTCTGAGTTTGATGTGTTTTTAAAAATAAAAAATGTTTTTTTTTCTGTTTCCAAAAGTTTCAAGTTGTCATTCTTTCAGCTCCCACATGATTAGTGATATTTCCCAGTTTCTTCTTTACTATCTGATGATTATATTTGCCAGCTGGTTAATCCTAAAGAAATACTTGTTGGCAAACTTATTGGGTAAACAACATTTTTCCCTTATTTGCAGCTAGCCCATACTGCTGATGGGTAAATCTGGCTATCCTATCTGGGTTTGGGAATAAGAGAGGGAGGCAGATTTGTTCTTCTTTGAGATTGTGAAAAAACTGTAAGCAGGCCCTTTGCCATCAGAGGCTGGGGACCGTCTGAAAATCTGGGAGCAAAGAGGTAGTGGGGGTTAACAAGCAGCAGGGCTGTTGTGTTCTAGCCAGAGAAGTTCCAGAGAAGCTCGGAACTGGCCCTGCTGAAGTCTTTTGGATCTTCCTGGAGGAGCAGAGCAGCCATTCTACACCAGAAGGGCAATTCAGAATGACAAGGGACTGGCTTAGAGATTTGCATCCAGGTGCTTCCCCTCAGCTCTAGGGGAAGGCTGAGCCAGAAAATAATTGGTGTCCCCACAGGTTTGTGCTAGAGCCCCCCATTCCCCCTTTGAAGTTTCTTCTGCCTTACTTGTGCTCATTATAATCTATATGACTGAAATGTCAAACTTCGGTTTCTGAAAATCTAACCTTTCTTCAGAAGCTGGGAACCTAAATCCCCTGGATGAAGAAGGGGGATAGTAAGAGTGCTAGAAAAGCAAATGGGTGCTCTGGAGACGGCAAGATTGGAGATGGGAAAACCCCGTCTGATTTGATTCCATAGATAGTGGCAAAGGTCAGGTTAGCCACAAAAGATGTTTGCACTGATTGATAAAGCTGGAACAATACCTCTTGGGAATTGATGTACAGGCTCTGGCAAGAAAATGAAACCAAACTAACTCCCAAGCAGGATGCAGCCTTAATTGGCTGAAGGGCCCCAGAAGACCCTGGACAAGCCAGTCAAGCCGGCTTCCAGAGCTAGTCCTTAGCTTGGCCTTGGGAATCCTCCTAGGGGGTGGAAGAGGAGGAGGTCTGGATTGCTCTCTGACAGCACCTTCTCATCCTCCATCTTGGGCTTTCCACTTCTGGGCTTGGGCTTGGAGGGTCTCATCTACAGAAAACCACCTTCTTGAGGGCAAGAACTGTTGGAGTTTTTCCTTGGTAGCTCTGCCATTTTTCCACTTCGAATCACTTCCGATTTACCAATATTTATTAAGGAAACAAGCATTTATTAAACTCCTATGTACCAAGCACTGTGCTAAGCACTTTACACATATTCTCTCCTGAACATCACTGGGAGGTAGGTGCTAATATCCACTCTCTCAGTTAAAGAAACTGAGGCAACAGGTCAGCAAAATAGAGGCGAGATTGAAACAGATCTTGTCTTGTACAGACAACCCTGGCCTAATTAACAAGGGGATTCTAGATCTGCAGCGTTCAATGGGGTGTTTTCCAAATTCTACATGATGAAAGGTACCGGATGAAGCGGTCTGGGGTCTTAACCGTGGCCCTAGCTCCTTCTGCTTTGCAGCCAAACCCTAGGCTCCATCCCAAGAGCAATATGTGGGCTTGGCTCCCTTTCCCGCTGGTGCTTCTACTCATGTCCCCAGTTTCTGGTCCCTGTGTCCTTTGTGACCATATCATTCATCTGGTAGCCCACCTCATCCATCTTCCTTAGACTACTCAATCAGCAAAGCTCAATTAAACAAGGAGCAAACATATATTACATACTCACTAGGGGTCGTATATTTCACTAGACCCTGGAGACATAAAGGTAAAAACAAAATGGTCTTGCCCGCAAAGTTTATATTCTATTGGGGAAAATGATGTCAACAAAAAGAACTAGGAAGACAATCTATGCATAAGCAAGATAATTGTATAAATATTTTTACATACATTGGATTATGCATATATTTTCATATATTTAACATGTGAATCCCCTGTCATCTTCCCTGTCATCTAGGGGAAGAGGTGGAAGGAAGGAGGGGAAAAGTTGGAAGAGAAGGTTTTGCAAGGGTCAGTGTTAAAAACTTACCCCTTCATATGTTTTGTAAATAAAAAGCTTTCCTCAAACAATTTTTAAAAAGAAAAAAACCCACATACCAGGTGAGCACTACCCTCATCTGATGAGCATTTGCTTTGCTTACCTTCTCCATGGAGACCTCATTGTGTCATGCCCATTGTGACACGCCTGAGAACACCCAAGGTTTTCTGACTTAAAGGGGATGTTCTCTCCCCAACAACCCAGTTGGATCCTGACAGCCAAGGGAGTAGTATGTGAATAGAAGAATAGATGAGTGGACAAATAGACTAATAGACTAGATACATAGATAAGTGCTGATAGATAGATGGGATAGATAGGGTAAACAAATAGATTCAATAGATACACTTGATGCATAGTTAAATAGATAATGATCGGTAGATAAGTGAAAAGATAGATTTATAGTAGAAAAGTTTATAGCTATCAAAGATATTTATAGGAAAAAAAAGTGATTTATAGTTAGAAAAGAGATTTATATGAAAAAAGCGATACATAGGTAGAAAAGAGATATATATAGTTAAAAAAGTGATTTAGGAGAAGAAACGAGATTTATAGGTAGAAAAGAGATTTATAGGCAGAAGAGAATGAATAGCTGCCTTAAATTATACATAGATAATGAAGGAGTCAATGGAGGGTTAGGTAAATCAGTAAATAAATTACTGGAGAGAGAGATCCATTTGGGCCCTCATCAGCATGATACCAAGGGCTGCTGTCATAGATTGAGACTGCCTTCACGTCAGTATTAAACTATTATATTTTATTCTTCAATATTATAGAAGCTAAAATGGTTGCTTTCTATCTGGCTTGGGAAATTGTTGACTTCTCTTTCTTCCCCTCTTCCCCCACGCCCCCCCAAAATTGCATTTTGTGGATGGTTATTCTAGTAGATCAATTGGACACATATCTTTCACTTATGCTGTAACATTTTACCTTTTCAGGCATCCTATAAGCCACTGCTGAAGCAGAGGAGATACTGAACCAGTTGTGACCAGATGCTGGCGATATTGAACGCATCTTAAGCCACGGGATCGACTTAAAACGGGATTTAACCTGTTCATGAAGGTAAAGCATCTACATAGAGATAATGTACCTGCAGCTTCCCTCCTGCAGTCAGTGTTAATAGGAGATCAAGGTAGGGCCTGGTTGCTGACTAGCCCTATATATAAACTAGAAGTACAAATAATCTGGGAAATAGAGAGCCTACACTTAAAAGCAAACAAACAAACAAAAGCAAATTCTTTTAGTTCGGAAACTATTTTCTTTTTCCTCATCCTATGGCTGGTTCCCAGAAAAAAGATGACTTGCTCATATTAGAGGTTTCATAAATGCTTGTTAAATTCAATTACATATAGATGAAGACTTTTTCTAAAATTATAGGCAGCTGGCTGGTTCAGTGGATAACACTGTTGGACCTCCCTTGAATCAGCAACTGATTTCAAACACCAGCTGTAGGACTCTGGGCAAGTCACTTAATCTGTGTTTGCCTCAATTTCCTCCTCTGTAAATTGGGAATGATACAATCATGTTTGCTCCACAGAGGATAAGCCTCTGAGAACTATTTGTTTTCAAGTAGAGTCACAGCATCGTGGATTTTGAGCTGGCAGCAATATTTCAGGGTTTCTACTTCCATATTTTACAAAGAAAGTCACTGAGACACAAGGAGGTTTAGTATAGTTAATATATTGTTCAAGCGCATACAAGTTGTAAGTGGCAGAGACAAGATTCAAACAGATCCTGTTAATACTATCGTGTTACCTCTAAGTGTACATTATATATGGGTGTATGGGTGTCCATATATGTGTGTGTATATTTCCATACTCCAATCTTCTAACCTATAACTAAACATATTTACTCTTAAAAAAAAAAAAAGTGGTGGGATGGGGTAGGGGAAAGACACTGTAATAAAGTAACATTAAACAAGTGGTATTTTGCTCTGCTGTTTATTTCTTACTTTCATGACTTTATATTATCACTTTAAACTCCCTGAGCCTCAGTTTCCTCACATGTTAAATGAGATAGTTGAGCTCCATGACCACTAGGAAACTACATTTCCAGTTCTAAAATTGTGATTCCACAGTGAAAATCTAGCAACATTGTGTCCGAATGTAAGATCTGTATTTGATCATTAATGAGTCATATATTTTCTCTTGGATTTTATATAGTTCATTTGTAGCAACATTAACCTGGCATTCCCTTCTGAGGGCTGACCCCATCCTTGTTGTGGTGACTGTTAGAGGTGGGCCGCCCTCATCCCGGTGACCATCCACTCCAGATCCTCTTTGTGGTTGGTGGGGTGACAATATCAGAAGCCAAAATGTTGAAAGATCTCGTTTCTTCCCTGAAGCCTGGAACACAGGTACCGAACCCGAAATAACAGGACATGCATCTCCCTGGCCCAAGGATGGGAGAGTCTGGCTGTTCCCACAAGACTTGGTCTGAGCCTTAGGGGTAGCATTTGAGGAGATGATCTATAGAATTCGGGAGATGGTGAAGCACTGTGTAAAGGTCAGATAATTCTCTTACTACTACCATTATTACTTGTACTCTTACCCCTATTATTATTACTACTATTTCTACTATTACTCCTCTTCCTACTCCTATTAGTATTACTCCTACGATTACTACTATTACTCTTCCACCAACTACTACAATTACTGCCACTCTTATTATTGTTATTATTCCTTCTAGATCTCTTCCTCCTGCTACTAGTACTATCATTGCTCCTATTACTATTAATACTCCTTTTACTACCACTACTACTATTATTTCTACTACCACTTTTACTATTTCTATTACTCCTACTAGTACTGCTACTCCTACTCCTACTCCTACTAGTGTCACTCCTATTCCTATCATTATTACTGTTGCTATTACTACTTCTTCTACTACTATTATTCCTACTCCTATTATTATTAATACTACTACCATTACTATTACTTTTATCATTACTACTCTTTTTACTACTTCTATCACTACTTTTATTCCTCTTCCTATTACTGTTACTACTCATAATACTCCTACTTCTTCTACGCCTCCACCTCCTACTACTGCCACTACTCCTTTGTCCGGAAGTCCATATGTTTTCTAAATAAAGAGGTTTCCTAAAAAATATTGTTAAAAGAAGACTTGCGCATAAAGCCTGAGCACAATCCTCATCAGATGAGCAGTTGACTTGCTTACCTTGGCCATGGAGACCTCATTGTGTGATGCTCATTGTGACATGCCGGAGAACACCCAAAGTTTTCTGACTTCAAGGTGATGTTCTCTTCCCAACAACCCAGTTGCATCCTGACAGCAAAGGGAGTAGTATGTGAATAGAAGAATGCATGAGTGGACTAATAGACTGGTAGACTAGATACATAGATTCCTGGTAATGGATGAATCAGATAGAGAAGATAAACAAATAGATTGAATAGATACACTTAATGCATAGTTAAAAAGATAATGATGGATAGATAAGTGAAAAGATAGATTTATAGTAGAAAAGTTTATAGGTAGAAAAGTGATTTATAGGAAGAAAAGTGATTTATAGGTAGCAAACAGCTCTATAGGAAGAAAAGCCATTTATAGGTAGAAAAGAGATATTTAGATTAAAAAAAGGGATTTAGAAGTAGAAAAGAGATTTATAGGCAGAAGAGAATGAATAGCTGGATTAAAATATACATACAACCCCCCCCCAAAATATTGCAGTTCGTGGATGGTTTTTCCAGTATATCAAATGGACACATATCTTTCACTTATGCTTTCACATTTTATCTTTTCAGGCAACCTATAAGCCAATACTGAAGCAAAGGAGATACTGAAGCCAGAGTGACCAGATTCTGGCGATATTGAAAACATGTCTTTGGAAATCTACTTGAAACGGGATTTAGATTGTTGTTGGGGAGTTTTGATCTATACTTTGGAGTTTATTGCACTGGTGGGGGGAAGGGGAGAGAGGATGTTTCTGAGTTTGATTGTTGGGGAGTTTTGATATCTATACTTTGGAGTTTATTGTACTGGTGGGGGGAAGGGGAGAGATGATGTTTCTGAGTTTGATGTGTTTTTAAAAATAAAAAATGTTTTTTTTTCTGTTTCCAAAAGTTTCAAGTTGTCATTCTTTCAGCTCCCACATGATTAGTGATATTTCCCAGTTTCTTCTTTACTATCTGATGATTATATTTGCCAGCTGGTTAATCCTAAAGAAATACTTGTTGGCAAACTTATTGGGTAAACAACATTTTTCCCTTATTTGCAGCTAGCCCATACTGCTGATGGGTAAATCTGGCTATCCTATCTGGGTTTGGGAATAAGAGAGGGAGGCAGATTTGTTCTTCTTTGAGATTGTGAAAAAACTGTAAGCAGGCCCTTTGCCATCAGAGGCTGGGGACCGTCTGAAAATCTGGGAGCAAAGAGGTAGTGGGGGTTAACAAGCAGCAGGGCTGTTGTGTTCTAGCCAGAGAAGTTCCAGAGAAGCTCGGAACTGGCCCTGCTGAAGTCTTTTGGATCTTCCTGGAGGAGCAGAGCAGCCATTCTACACCAGAAGGGCAATTCAGAATGACAAGGGACTGGCTTAGAGATTTGCATCCAGGTGCTTCCCCTCAGCTCTAGGGGAAGGCTGAGCCAGAAAATAATTGGTGTCCCCACAGGCTTGTGCTAGAGCCCCCCATTCCCCCTTTGAAGTTTCTTCTGCCTGACTTGTGCTCATTATAATCTATATGACTGAAATGTCAAACTTCTGTTTCTGAAAATCTAACCTTTCTTCAGAAGCTGGGAACCTAAATCCCCTGGATGAAGAAGGGGGATAGTAAGAGTGCTAGAAAAGCAAATGGGTGCTCTGGAGACGGCAAGATTGGAGATGGGAAAACCCCGTCTGATTTGATTCCATAGATAGTGGCAAAGGTCAGGTTAGCCACAAAAGATGTTTGCACTGATTGATAAAGCTGGAACAATACCTCTTGGGAATTGATGTACAGGCTCTGGCAAGAAAATGAAACCAAACTAACTCCCAAGCAGGATGCAGCCTTAATTGGCTGAAGGGCCCCAGAAGACCCTGGACAAGCCAGTCAAGCCGGCTTCCAGAGCTAGTCCTTAGCTTGGCCTTGGGAATCCTCCCAGGGGGTGGAAGAGGAGGAGGTCTGGATTGCTCTCTGACAGCACCTTCTCATCCTCCATCTTGGGCTTTCCACTTCTGGGCTTGGGCTTGGAGGGTCTCATCTACAGAAAACCACCTTCTTGAGGGCAAGAACTGTTGGAGTTTTTCCTTGGTAGCTCTGCCATTTTTCCACTTCGAATCACTTCCGATTTACCAATATTTATTAAGGAAACAAGCATTTATTAAACTCCTATGTACCAAGCACTGTGCTAAGCACTTTACACATATTCTCTCCTGAACATCACTGGGAGGTAGGTGCTAATATCCACTCTCTCAGTTAAAGAAACTGAGGCAACAGGTCAGCAAAATAGAGGCGAGATTGAAACAGATCTTGTCTTGTACAGACAACCCTGGCCTAATTAACAAGGGGATTCTAGATCTGCAGCGTTCAATGGGGTGTTTTCCAAATTCTACATGATGAAAGGTACCGGATGAAGCGGTCTGGGGTCTTAACCGTGGCCCTAGCTCCTTCTGCTTTGCAGCCAAACCCTAGGCTCCATCCCAAGAGCAATATGTGGGCTTGGCTCCCTTTCCCGCTGGTGCTTCTACTCATGTCCCCAGTTTCTGGTCCCTGTGTCCTTTGTGACCATATCATTCATCTGGTAGCCCACCTCATCCATCTTCCTTAGACTACTCAATCAGCAAAGCTCAATTAAACAAGGAGCAAACATATATTACATACTTACTAGGGGTCGTATATTTCACTAGACCCTGGAGACATAAAGGTAAAAACAAAATGGTCTTGCCCGCAAAGTTTATATTCTATTGGGGAAAATGATGTCAACAAAAAGAACTAGGAAGACAATCTATGCATAAGCAAGATAATTGTATAAATATTTTTACATACATTGGATTAAGCATATATTTTCATATATTTAACATGTGAATCCCCTGTCATCTTCCCTGTCATCTAGGGGAAGAGGTGGAAGGAAGGAGGGGAAAAGTTGGAAGAGAAGGTTTTGCAAGGGTCAGTGTTAAAAACTTACCCCTTCATATGTTTTGTAAATAAAAAGCTTTCCTCAAACAATTTTTAAAAAGAAAAAAAACCCACATACCAGGTGAGCACTACCCTCATCTGATGAGCATTTGCTTTGCTTACCTTCTCCATGGAGACCTCATTGTGTCATGCCCATTGTGACACGCCTGAGAACACCCAAGGTTTTCTGACTTAAAGGGGATGTTCTCTCCCCAACAACCCAGTTGGATCCTGACAGCCAAGGGAGTAGTATGTGAATAGAAGAATAGATGAGTGGACAAATAGACTAATAGACTAGATACATAGATAAGTGCTGATAGATAGATGGGATAGATAGGGTAAACAAATAGATTCAATAGATACACTTGATGCATAGTTAAATAGATAATGATCGGTAGATAAGTGAAAAGATAGATTTATAGTAGAAAAGTTTATAGGTAGAAAAGATATTTATAGGAAAAAAAAAGTGATTTATAGTTAGAAAAGAGATTTATATGAAAAAAGCGATACATAGGTAGAAAAGAGATATATATAGTTAAAAAAGTGATTTAGGAGAAGAAACGAGATTTATAGGTAGAAAAGAGATTTATAGGCAGAAGAGAATGAATAGCTGCCTTAAATTATACATAGATAATGAAGGAGTCAATGGAGGGTTAGGTAAATCAGTAAATAAATTACTGGAGAGAGAGATCCATTTGGGCCCTCATCAGCATGATACCAAGGGCTGCTGTCATAGATTGAGACTGCCTTCACGTCAGTATTAAACTATTATATTTTATTCTTCAATATTATAGAAGCTAAAATGGTTGCTTTCTATCTGGCTTGGGAAATTGTTGACTTCTCTTTCTTCCCCTCTTCCCCCACGCCCCCCCAAAATTGCATTTTGTGGATGGTTATTCTAGTAGATCAATTGGACACATATCTTTCACTTATGCTGTAACATTTTACCTTTTCAGGCATCCTATAAGCCACTGCTGAAGCAGAGCAGATACTGAACCAGTTGTGACCAGATGCTGGCGATATTGAACGCATCTTAAGCCTCGGGATCGACTTAAAACGGGATTTAACCTGTTCATGAAGGTAAAGCATCTACATAGAGATAATGTACCTGCAGCTTCCCTCCTGCAGTCAGTGTTAATAGGAGATCAAGGTAGGGCCTGGTTGCTGACTAGCCCTATATATATACTAGAAGTACAAATAATCTGGGAAATAGAGAGCCTACACTTAAAAGCAAACAAACAAACAAAAGCAAATTCTTTTAGTTCAGAAACTATTTTCTTTTTCCTCATCCTATGGCTGGTTCCCAGAAAAAAGATGACTTGCTCATATTAGAGGTTTCATAAATGCTTGTTAAATTCAATTACATATAGATGAAGACTTTTTCTAAAATTATAGGCAGCTGGCTGGTTCAGTGGATAACACTGTTGGACCTCCCTTGAATCAGCAACTGATTTCAAACACCAGCTGTAGGACTCTGGGCAAGTCACTTAATCTGTGTTTGCCTCAATTTCCTCCTCTGTAAATTGGGAATGATACAATCATGTTTGCTCCACAGAGGACAAGCCTCTGAGAACTATTTGTTTTCAAGTAGAGTCACAGCATCGTGGATTTTGAGCTGGCAGCAATATTTCAGGGTTTTTACTTCCATATTTTACAAAGAAAGTCACTGAGACACAAGGAGGTTTAGTATAGTTAATATATTGTTCAAGCGCATACAAGTTGTAAGTGGCAGAGACAAGATTCAAACAGATCCTGTTAATACTATCGTGTTACCTCTAAGTGTTCATTATATATGGGTGTATGGGTGTCCATATATGTATGTGTATATTTCCATACTCCAATCTTCTAACCTATAACTAAACATATTTACTCTTAAAAAAAAAAAAGTGGTGGGATGGGGTAGGGGAAAGACACTGTAATAAAGTAACATTAAACAAGTGGTATTTTGCTCTGCTGTTTATTTCTTACTTTCATGACTTTATATTATCACTTTAAACTCCCTGAGCCTCAGTTTCCTCACATGTTAAATGAGATAGTTGAGCTCCATGACCACTAGGAAACTGCATTTCCAGTTCTAAAATTGTGATTCCACAGTGAAAATCTAGCAACATTGTGTCCTAATGTAAGATCTGTATTTGATCATTAATGAGTCATATATTTTCTCTTGGATTTTATATAGTTCATTTGTAGCAACATTAACCTGGCATTCCCTTCTGAGGGCTGACCCCATCCTTGTTGTGGTGACTGTTAGAGGTGAGCCGCCCTCATGCCGGTGACCATCCACTCCAGATCCTCTTTGTGGTTGGTGGGGTGACGATATCAGAAGCCAAAATGTTGAAAGATCTCGTTTCTTCCCTGAAGCCTGGAACACAGGTACCGAACCCGAAATAACAGGACATGCATCTCCCTGGCCCAAGGATGGGAGAGTCTGGCTGTTCCCACAAGACTTGGTCTGAGCCTTAGGGGTAGCATTTGAGGAGATGATCTATAGAATTCGGGAGATGGTGAAGCACTGTGTAAAGGTCAGATAATTCTCTTACTACTACTATTATTACTTGTACTCTTATCCCTATTATTATTACTACTATTTCTACTATTACTCCTCTTCCTACTCCTATTAGTATTACTCCTACAATTACTACTATTACTCTTCCAACCACTACTACAATTACTGCCACTCTTATTATTGTTATTATTCCTTCTAGATCTCTTCCTCCTGCTACTAGTACTATCATTGCTCCTATTCCTATTCATACTCCTTTTACTACCACTACTACTATTATTTCTACTACCACTTTTACTATTACTATTACTCCTACTGCTACTGCTACTCCTACTCCTACTAGTGTCACTCCTATTCCTATCATTATTACTGTTGCTATTACTACTTCTTCTACTACTATTATTCCTACTCCTATTATTATTAGTACTACTACCATTACTATTACTTTTATCATTACTACTCTTTTTACTACTTCTATCA
Organism: Sminthopsis crassicaudata; assembly: GCF_048593235.1. Taxonomy (NCBI): domain Eukaryota; kingdom Metazoa; phylum Chordata; class Mammalia; order Dasyuromorphia; family Dasyuridae; genus Sminthopsis; species Sminthopsis crassicaudata. The sequence continues at coordinate 197,507,832 of NC_133622.1, forward strand.
CTACTTTTATTCCTCTTCCTATTACTGTTACTACTCATACTACTCCTACTTCTTCTACGCCTCCACCTCCTACTACTGCCACTACTCCTTTGTCCGGAAGTCCATATGTTTTCTAAATAAAGAGGTTTCCTAAAAAATATTGTTAAAAGAAGACTTGCGCATAAAGCCTGAGCACAATCCTCATCAGATGAGCAGTTGACTTGCTTACCTTGGCCATGGAGACCTCATTGTGTGATGCTCATTGTGACATGCCGGAGAACACCCAAAGTTTTCTGACTTCAAGGTGATGTTCTCTTCCCAACAACCCAGTTGGATCCTGACAGGAAAAGGGAGTAGTATGTGAATAGAAGAATGCATGAGTGGACTAATAGACTGATAGACTAGATACATAGATTCCTGGTGATGGATGAATGGGATAGAGAAGATAAACAAATAGATTGAATAGATACACTTAATGCATAGTTAAAAAGATAATGATGGATAGATAAGTGAAAAGATAGATTTATAGTAGAAAAGTTTATAGGTAGAAAAGTGATTTATAGGAAGAAAAGTGATTTATAGGTAGCAAACAGCTCTATAGGAAGAAAAGCCATTTATAGGTAGAAAAGAGATATTTAGATTAAAAAAAGGGATTTAGAAGTAGAAAAGAGATTTATAGGCAGAAGAGAATGAATAGCTGGATTAAAATATACATACAACCCCCCCCAAAAAAATATTGCAGTTCGTGGATGGTTTTTCCAGTATATCAAATGGACACATATCTTTCACTTATGCTTTCACATTTTATCTTTTCAGGCAACCTATAAGCCAATAATGAAGCAAAGGAGATACTGAAGCCAGAGTGACCAGATTCTGGCGATATTGAAAACATGTCTTTGGAAATCTACTTGAAACGGGATTTAGATTGTTGTTGGGGAGTTTTGATCTATACTTTGGAGTTTATTGCACTGGTGGGGGGAAGGGGAGAGAGGATGTTTCTGAGTTTGATTGTTGGGGAGTTTTGATATCTATACTTTGGAGTTTATTGTACTGGTGGGGGGAAGGGGAGAGATGATGTTTCTGAGTTTGATGTGTTTTTAAAAATAAAAAATGTTTTTTTTCTGTTTCCAAAAGTTTCAAGTTGTCATTCTTTCAGCTCCCACATGATTAGTGATATTTCCCAGTTTCTTCTTTACTATCTGATGATTATATTTGCCAGCTGGTTAATCCTAAAGAAATACTTGTTGGCAAACTTATTGGGTAAACAACATTTTTCCCTTATTTGCAGCTAGCCCATATGGCTGATGGGTAAAGCTGGCTATCCTATCTGGGTTTGGGAATAAGAGAGGGAGGCAGATTTGTTCTTCTTTGAGATTGTGAAAAAACTGTAAGCAGGCCCTTTGCCATCAGAGGCTGGGGACCGTCTGAAAATCTGGGAGCAAAGAGGTAGTGGGGGTTAACAAGCAGCAGGGCTGTTGTGTTCTAGCCAGAGAAGTTCCAGAGAAGCTTGGAACTGGCCCTGCTGAAGTCTTCTGGATCTTCCTGGAGGAGCAGAGCAGCCATTCTACACCAGGAGGGCAATTCAGAATGACAAGGGACTGGCTTAGAGATTTGCATCCAGGTGCTTCCCCTCAGCTCTAGGGGAAGGCTGAGCCAGAAAATAATTGGTGTCCCCACAGGCTTGTGCTAGAGCCCCCCATTCCCCCTTTGAAGTTTCTTCTGCCTGACTTGTGCTCATTATAATCTATATGACTGAAATGTCAAACTTCTGTTTCTGAAAATCTAACCTTTCTTCAGAAGCTGGGAACCTAAATCCCCTGGATGAAGAAGGGGGATAGTAAGAGTGCTAGAAAAGCAAATGGGTGCTCTGGAGACGGCAAGATTGGAGATGGGAAAACCCCGTCTGATTTGATTCCATAGATAGTGGCAAAGGTCAGGTTAGCCACAAAAGATGTTTGCACTGATTGATAAAGCTGGAACAATACCTCTTGGGAATTGATGTACAGGCTCTGGCAAGAAAATGAAACCAAACTAACTCCCAAGCAGGATGCAGCCTTAATTGGCTGAAGGGCCCCAGAAGACCCTGGACAAGCCAGTCAAGCCGGCTTCCAGAGCTAGTCCTTAGCTTGGCCTTGGGAATCCTCCCAGGGGGTGGAAGAGGAGGAGGTCTGGATTGCTCTCTGACAGCACCTTCTCATCCTCCATCTTGGGCTTTCCACTTCTGGGCTTGGGCTTGGAGGGTCTCATCTACAGAAAACCACCTTCTTGAGGGCAAGAACTGTTGGAGTTTTTCCTTGGTAGCTCTGCCATTTTTCCACTTCGAATCACTTCCGATTTACCAATATTTATTAAGGAAACAAGCATTTATTAAACTCCTATGTACCAAGCACTGTGCTAAGCACTTTACACATATTCTCTCCTGAACATCACTGGGAGGTAGGTGCTAATATCCACTCTCTCAGTTAAAGAAACTGAGGCAACAGGTCAGCAAAATAGAGGCGAGATTGAAACAGATCTTGTCTTGTACAGACAACCCTGGCCTAATTAACAAGGGGATTCTAGATCTGCAGCGTTCAATGGGGTGTTTTCCAAATTCTACATGATGAAAGGTACCGGATGAAGCGGTCTGGGGTCTTAACCGTGGCCCTAGCTCCTTCTGCTTTGCAGCCAAACCCTAGGCTCCATCCCAAGAGCAATATGTGGGCTTGGCTCCCTTTCCCGCTGGTGCTTCTACTCATGTCCCCAGTTTCTGGTCCCTGTGTCCTTTGTGACCATATCATTCATCTGGTAGCCCACCTCATCCATCTTCCTTAGACTACTCAATCAGCAAAGCTCAATTAAACAAGGAGCAAACATATATTACATACTTACTAGGGGTCGTATATTTCACTAGACCCTGGAGACATAAAGGTAAAAACAAAATGGTCTTGCCCGCAAAGTTTATATTCTATTGGGGAAAATGATGTCAACAAAAAGAACTAGGAAGACAATCTATGCATAAGCAAGATAATTGTATAAATATTTTTACATACATTGGATTAAGCATATATTTTCATATATTTAACATGTGAATCCCCTGTCATCTTCCCTGTCATCTAGGGGAAGAGGTGGAAGGAAGGAGGGGAAAAGTTGGAAGAGAAGGTTTTGCAAGGGTCAGTGTTAAAAACTTACCCCTTCATATGTTTTGTAAATAAAAAGCTTTCCTCAAACAATTTTTAAAAAGAAAAAAAACCCACATACCAGGTGAGCACTACCCTCATCTGATGAGCATTTGCTTTGCTTACCTTCTCCATGGAGACCTCATTGTGTCATGCCCATTGTGACACGCCTGAGAACACCCAAGGTTTTCTGACTTAAAGGGGATGTTCTCTCCCCAACAACCCAGTTGGATCCTGACAGCCAAGGGAGTAGTATGTGAATAGAAGAATAGATGAGTGGACAAATAGACTAATAGACTAGATACATAGATAAGTGCTGATAGATAGATGGGATAGATAGGGTAAACAAATAGATTCAATAGATACACTTGATGCATAGTTAAATAGATAATGATGGGTAGATAAGTGAAAAGATAGATTTATAGTAGAAAAGTTTATAGGTAGAAAAGATATTTATAGGAAAAAAAGTGATTTATAGTTAGAAAAGGGATTTATATGAAAAAAGCGATACATAGGTAGAAAAGAGATATATATATAGTTAAAAAAGTGATTTAGGAGAAGAAACGAGATTTATAGGTAGAAAAGAGATTTATAGGCAGAAGAGAATGAATAGCTGCCTTAAATTATACATAGATAATGAAGGAGTCAATGGAGGGTTAGGTAAATCAGTAAATAAATTACTGGAGAGAGAGATCCATTTGGGCCCTCATCAGCATGATACCAAGGGCTGCTGTCATAGATTGAGACTGCCTTCACGTCAGTATTAAACTATTATATTTTATTCTTCAATATTATAGAAGCTAAAATGGTTGCTTTCTATCTGGCTTGGGAAATTGTTGACTTCTCTTTCTTCCCCTCTTCCCCCACGCCCCCCCAAAATTGCATTTTGTGGATGGTTATTCTAGTAGATCAATTGGACACATATCTTTCACTTATGCTGTAACATTTTACCTTTTCAGGCATCCTATAAGCCACTGCTGAAGCAGAGGAGATACTGAACCAGTTGTGACCAGATGCTGGCGATATTGAACGCATCTTAAGCCTCGGGATCGACTTAAAACGGGATTTAACCTGTTCATGAAGGTAAAGCATCTACATAGAGATAATGTACCTGCAGCTTCCCTCCTGCAGTCAGTGTTAATAGGAGATCAAGGTAGGGCCTGGTTGCTGACTAGCCCTATATATATATACTAGAAGTACAAATAATCTGGGAAATAGAGAGCCTACACTTAAAAGCAAACAAACAAACAAAAGCAAATTCTTTTAGTTCGGAAACTATTTTCTTTTTCCTCATCCTATGGCTGGTTCCCAGAAAAAAGATGACTTGCTCATATTAGAGGTTTCATAAATGCTTGTTAAATTCAATTACATATAGATGAAGACTTTTTCTAAAATTATAGGCAGCTGGCTGGTTCAGTGGATAACACTGTTGGACCTCCCTTGAATCAGCAACTGATTTCAAACACCAGCTGTAGGACTCTGGGCAAGTCACTTAATCTGTGTTTGCCTCAATTTCCTCCTCTGTAAATTGGGAATGATACAATCATGTTTGCTCCACAGAGGATAAGCCTCTGAGAACTATTTGTTTTCAAGTAGAGTCACAGCATCGTGGATTTTGAGCTGGCAGCAATATTTCAGGGTTTCTACTTCCATATTTTACAAAGAAAGTCACTGAGACACAAGGAGGTTTAGTATAGTTAATATATTGTTCAAGCGCATACAAGTTGTAAGTGGCAGAGACAAGATTCAAACAGATCCTGTTAATACTATCGTGTTACCTCTAAGTGTTCATTATATATGGGTGTATGGGTGTCCATATATGTGTGTGTATATTTCCATACTCCAATCTTCTAACCTATAACTAAACATATTTACTCTTAAAAAAAAAAAAAGTGGTGGGATGGGGTAGGGGAAAGACACTGTAATAAAGTAACATTAAACAAGTGGTATTTTGCTCTTCTGTTTATTTCTTACTTTCATGACTTTATATTATCACTTTAAACTCCCTGAGCCTCAGTTTCCTCACATGTTAAATGAGATAGTTGAGCTCCATGACCACTAGGAAACTACATTTCCAGTTCTAAAATTGTGATTCCACAGTGAAAATCTAGCAACATTGTGTCCTAATGTAAGATCTGTATTTGATCATTAATGAGTCATATATTTTCTCTTGGATTTTATATAGTTCATTTGTAGCAACATTAACCTGGCATTCCCTTCTGAGGGCTGACCCCATCCTTGTTGTGGTGACTGTTAGAGGTGGGCCGCCCTCATCCCGGTGACCATCCACTCCAGATCCTCTTTGTGGTTGGTGGGGTGACGATATCAGAAGCCAAAATGTTGAAAGATCTCGTTTCTTCCCTGAAGCCTGGAACACAGGTACCGAACCCGAAATAACAGGACATGCATCTCCCTGGCCCAAGGATGGGAGAGTCTGGCTGTTCCCACAAGACTTGGTCTGAGCCTTAGGGGTAGCATTTGAGGAGATGATCTATAGAATTCGGGAGATGGTGAAGCACTGTGTAAAGGTCAGATAATTCTCTTACTACTACTATTATTACTTGTACTCTTACCCCTATTATTATTACTACTATTTCTACTATTACTCCTCTTCCTACTCCTATTAGTATTACTCCTATGATTACTACTATTACTCTTCCACCAACTACTACAATTACTGCCACTCTTATTACTGTTATTATTCCTTGTAGATCTCTTCCTCCTGCTACTAGTACTATCATTGCTCCTATTCCTATTAATACTCCTTTTACTACCACTACTACTATTATTTCTACTACCACTTTTATTATTACTATTACTACTACTACTCCTCCTCCTACTCCTACTATAGTGTAACTCCTATTCCTATCATCATTACTGTTGCTATTACTACTACTTCTACTACTATTATTCCTACTCCTATTCCTGTTACTACTCATACTACTCCTACTTCTTCTACTCCTCCACCTCCTACTACTAAAACTACTCCTTGGTCCCTACTATTACTATAATTACTACTAGCACTACCACTACTACTACTACTACTACTACTACTACTACTACTACTACTACTACTACTACTACTATTGCTACTCTTACTTCTATTACTATTATTACTCCTACTGTGAGTACTGTTAAATTTTTCTAGTGCCATGACCAATTTCTTCTCCTAGAAGGGAGCCGACAACTTAACTATTACAACACCAGAAAGGGTGAAAGTGAGATTGTACAGCTGATAGAGGGCAGGGGCTTCAAGGCAGGAAGACTTAGAGTTCCAATTTTTCTTCCAAAACTTACTATATATTTTGACCTTAAACAAGTCATTTTACATCTGCTCTCAGTTTGCTCAATAGTGAAACGTTGTTTACCATAATCTCTATTGCCTAAGTTGTTGTGAGAGTCAAATGAGATTATAATTATAAAATAGTACAAATGCCAGCAAGTTATCATTATTTTTTATTGATTTTTGATTATAGCACATTTTTTTTGACAGTACACTGGCATATTTTTCTTTACAACATTATCCCTTGTACTCCTTTCTGTTCTGAATTATTCCCGTACTTCCCCACTAGGCCCTCCCATAGAGGGCAGGCATTGCCATACATATTTAAATATCTTATAGTATATTCTTGGTACAATATATATGTGCAGAACCAAATTTTATTGTTGTTGTTATTGCAAAGGAAGAATTGTATTCGGAAGGTAAAAATAATCTGTGAAGAAAAATAAAAAGCAAACAAACAAAATGCTCTCACTTTACATATCCCAGTGTTCAGGTTCTGGGTGTAGCTGATTCTCTCCATCATTGATCAAGTGGACTTGTATTAGCTATTGTCTATGTTGAAGATATCCACTTCCATTCGAACACAACCTCATACAGTATCATTGTTGAAGTGTATAATGATCTCCTAGTTCTGCTCGTTTGACTCAGCATCAGTTGATGTAAGTCTCTCCAAGCCTCTCTGTTTTCCTCCTGTTGGTCATTTCTTACAGAACAAGAATATTGCATAACATTCTTATACCATAATTTACCCAACCATTCTCCAATTGATGGACATCCATTCATTGTCCAGTTTCTAGCCACTACAAAAAGTGCTGCCACAAACATTTTGGCACATACAAGTCATTTTCCCTTCTTTAGGATTTCTTTGGGATATAAGCCCCGTAGTAGCACTGCTAGGTCAACGGATTGGCAGATTTTGATAACTTTTGGGGCATAATTCCAGATTGCTCTGCAGAATGGTTGGATTCTTTCACAACTCCACCAGCAAGGCATCATTTTCCCAATTTTCTCACAGCCCCTCCAACATTCATCATTGTTTTTTCCTGTCATCTTAACGAATGTGACAGATGTGTAGTGGTATCTCACACTTGTGATTTGGAACTTGTGAGTGGAAATAGTTTTAATTTCATCATCTGAAAATTGTCCATATCCTTTCACCCTTTTTCAATTTGAGAATGGCTTGTTTTCTTATAAATTAGCATCAATTCTCTCTATATCTTGGAAGTGAGGCCTTTCTCAGAACCTTTAACTGTAAAAATGTTTTCCCAATTGGTTACTTCCCTTCTAATCTTCCTGGCATTAGTTTTCCCCCCCCTGTGATAACTTTTTAATTTGATGTAACCTAAATTTTCTATTTTGTGATCAATAATGATCTCTAGGTCTCCTTTGGTCACATAATCCTTCCTCCTCCACAAGTCTGAGATGTAAACTATCCTATGTTCCTCTAATTTATTTATGACCTCGTTCTTTATGCCTAAATCATGGACCCATTTTGATCTTAAGTGTGGGTCCATGCCTAGTTTCTCCCATACTAATTTCCAGTTTTTCCAGCAGTTTTTGTCAAATAATGAATTCTTATGCCAAAAGTTGGGATCTCTGGGTTTGTCAAACACTAGATTGCTATTTTTATTCACTATCTTGCCCTGTGAACCTATGCTACTCCACTGAACAACTAGTCTATTTCTTAAGCAATACCAAATGGTTTTGGTGACTGTTGCTTTATAATATAGTTCTATATCAGGTACAGCTAGACAGCTAGACCACCTTCCTTTTTTTTTTCATTACTTACCTTGAAATTCTTGAACTTCTGTTGTTCCATATGAATTCTGTTATTTTTTCTAGGTCTTTAAAAAAGTTCCTTGGGAGTCAGATTGGTATAGCACTGAATAAATAGATTAGTTTAGGGAGTATTGTCATCTTCATTATATTCTCTCGGCCTATCCAAAAGCATTGAACGTCTTTCTAATTATTTAAATCTGACTTCATTTTTCTGGCAAGTGTTTCGTAATTTTGCTCCTGACTTTCCTTTGTTAGATATATTCCCAAATATTTTGTACTATCGACAGTTATTTTGAATGGAATTTCTCTTTGTGTCTCTTGCTGTTGGATTGTGTTGCTAATGTATAAAAATGCTGAGGATTTCTGTGGATTTATTTTGTATCCTGCAATTTTGCTAAAGTTCTGAATTGTTTATAATAGCTTTTTTAGCAGAGTCTTTGGGGTTCTCTAAGTATACCATAATGTCATCTGCAAAGATTGATAGTTTTATTTCCTCATTTCCTACTCTTAATTTTTGAATCTCTTTCTCGGCTCTTTTTGCCGAGGCTAGCGTTTGTAGTACTATATTGAATAGTAATGGTGATAGTGGGAAACCTTGTTTCACTCCTTATCTTACAGGGAAAAGTTCCTAAGATATTTGCTGACGGTTTTAAATATAGGTTCCTTATCATTTTAAGGAATAGTTCATTTATTCCTATACTCTCAAGTCTTTTTTTGTAGGAATGGATGTTGGATTTGATCAAATGCTTTTTCTGCATCTATTGAGAAGATCATATGGTTTTTAGTAATTTGATTATTAATATGGACAATTATACTAATAGTTTTCCCAATATTAAACCAACCCAGCACTGCTGGTATAAATCCTGCTTGATCGTAGTGTATTATCCTGGGGATGATTCTCTGAAGTCTTTTTGCTAATATCTTATTTAAGATTTTAGCATCAATATTCAAGAAGGAAAATGGTCTTTAGTTTTCTTTCTCTGTTTACAATCTACCTGGTTTTAGGTATCAGTACCATGTCTGGGGCATAAAAGGAATTTGGTAGGCCTCCTTCAATTCATTTTTTTTTCAAATAGTTTATATAGTATTAGAGTTAGTTGTTCTTTAAATGTTTGGTAGAATTCATATGTCAATCCATCTCTTCCTGAGGATTTTTTCTTAGGGTGTTGGTTGATAAATTGTTCTATTTCTTTTTCCGAAATGGGACTATTTAGACTTCTTACTTCTTCCTCTGTTAATCTGCGCAAGTTATATTTCCTCCACAAGTCTGAGAGATAAACTATCCTTTGTTCCTCTAATTTATTTATGATCTCATTCTTTATTCCTAACTCATGGACCCATTTTGATCTTTTCTCCCTATTTGCTGTTAAGTGTGGGTCCATGCCTAGTTTCTACCATAATAATTTCCAGTTTTCCCAGCAGTTTCTGTCAAATAATGAATACGTATTCCAAAATCTGGGATCTTTGGGTTTGTCAAAAACTAGATTGCTATTTTTATTCAATATCTTGCCCTGTGAAGCTAACCTATTCCACTGATCAACTAGTCTATTTATTAGCCAACACCCAATGGTTTTGGTGACTGCTGCTTTATAATATACTTTAGATCAGGTACAGCTAGGCTACCTTCATTTGATTATTTTTTTTTTCTCATTACTTCCCTTGCAATTCTCAACCTTTTGTTCTTTCCTATGAATGTTGTTGTTATTTTTTCTAGGTCATTAAAATAGTTTCTGATTGGTGTAGCACTAAATAAATAGATTAATTTAGAGAGTATTGTCATCTTGATAATATTCGCTCTGCTTATCCAAGAGCACTGAATGTCTTTCCAATTATTTAAATCTGACTTCATTTTTGTGGCAAGTGTTTTGTAATTTTTCTCATATAATTCCTGACTATTCTTTGGTAGATGGATTCCCAAATACTTTATACTCTCAACATTTGTTTGGAATGGAATTTCTCTTTGTATCTCTTGCTGTTGGATTGTGTTGGTAATATGTAAAAATGCTGAGGATTTAGGTGGATTTATTTTGTATCTTGAAACTTTGCTAAAGTTCTGAATTAATTCTAATAGCTTTTTAGCAGAGTCTTAGGGGTTCTCTAAGTATACCATCATGTCATCTGCAAAGAGTGATAGTTTGATTTCCTCATTAGCTACTCTAATTCCTGGAATCTCTCTGGGCTCTTATTGCCCAGGCTAGCATTTCTAATACAATATGGAATAGTAATGGTGATAGTGAGCAACCGTTGTTTCACTCCTTATCTTACTGGGAAAGGTTCCAGTGTATCACCATTACATATGATGTTTACTGACAGTTTTAAATATATAATCATGATTTTAAGGAATAGTCCATTTATTCCTGTACTCTCAAAGGTTTGTAGTAGGAATGGATGTTGGATTTTATGAAATGCTTTTTCTTCATCTATTGAGATGATCATATGGTTTTTGTTAATTTGGTTATTGATATAGTTGATTATACAAATAGTGTTCCTAATATTGAACCAGCCCTGCATTCCTGGTATAAATCCCACTTGGCCATAGTTTATCATCCTGGGGAGGGTTTTCTGTAGTCTTTTGGATAATATTTTATTTAAGATTTTAGCATCATTAGGGAGATTGGTCTATAATTTTGTTTCTCTGTTTTCAGCCTACCTGGTTTAGGTATCAGTACCATGTCTGTGTCATAAAAGGAATTTGGTAGGACTCCTTCAATCCCTATTTTTTCAAATAGTTTCTATAACATTGGAGTTGTTTTTTAAATTTTTGGTAGAATTCACATGTAAATCCATCTGGTGCTGGGGATTATTTTTTCTTAGGGAGTTGGTTAATAGCTTCTTCTATTGCTTTTTCTGAAATGGGACTATTCAGACTATTTCCTTCTTCCTCTGTTAGTCTGGGCAAGCTTATTTTTGAAGGTATTCTTCCACTTCATTTAAGTTATCGAATTTATTGCCGTAAAGTTGGGCAAAGTAGCTCCTAACTATTGTTCTAATTTCCTCTTCATTAGGGGTGAGTTCTCCCTTTTCATTTTTAAGACTAACAATTTTTGTTTCAAATACAGACAACTACAGGCACACAGTAGTAGACAGAGTCTAAAGTCGAGTCCTGACTTCTTTTAATCATCTTTTCTTTCTTAACTTTTTTGGATCATGGACTTTTTTGACTTACTGCTGAATGCCTCTTCTAGGAATAGACGTTTTTAAATGCTTAAAACAAAGGAACAGGATAACGAGGGAATCACGATTACTGAAATACTGTTTTAAAATGTTTTTTTCTCAATAGTATTTTATTTTTTCCAAATACAGGTAAAGACAGTTTTCGACATTCATTATTAAAATTAGTTTTGAAAATAAACGTGATATATCCCAGGTTGAGAACCTGTGCACTAGGAACTTGGAATTTTCCCCCTCTCTCCACTCCTGGAAATGTCTCCATTCTTTATGAGGACACTCTGTTCCAAGCTGAAGTTGCTCTGAATTCCTTGGGAAACTGAAGGAGGAATAGACCTGGCTGAGTCTCCCCAGGCCTACTCCTTGGTTACTTGAACTGTGGTTCTGTGAGGAACCCATACAGAACTATCAGCCTCCACCTTGGAGCTGGTGAAGAACCAGTTCTATTTCTGTGGGCAATGCCATGCCAGAGGCACTTGTTGCTTCTCTGTTGCCAATTACTTCTTTAAAAGCCTGGGTGTATTTATTAATACAGACAGAATAATTTCTCATAGATCCACCGAATGCACTCCCTGGGATGTAAGGCACACACAGACAAACAAAGGGAGGCCTTGCATCCCACAGCACCAAGCTCTAATCCCTCTTAGTCTGCAAACTCAAAAATTCCATTACTCAGGACAATCATGAAGCAGAGAAGAATGGTCAATAATTGTAGGGAGTCACTCTGGCACCCTTTAAGGAGGGTATCTGCAAACAGCTTAGAGCCCCTTCCTCAACCTGGAAGGCTCTAAATCTTACCCATGCTCACTGATCAGAGAAGGAGCTCCCCGGCTGCCGGGATACTAGCATGGGAAGGCGCTGAGTGCTTTTCCTTCATTGTGCATTGCTTACCAGGAGATGTAGCCGCTCCAGTGTTCATGGCACACTCTTGGGCTTCACGGGGCAGAGACAGGTTACTGAGGGGAGGGGTAAGTTGGAGGTCTGAGCCAGTGAGGCAATGGTAATGTTCTTGGGTTTTAGTCACCAAGCATTCATCAAATGCCCAGTGCAGCAGACAGATCCCAGGCCTGAAGCCAGATGTGGCCTCAGGCTCACTGGCCTTGTCACCAAGGGAGAGGGGGCCCAGCTAGCTCATTTTTGAAAGGGGGAAAAAAAGAATACCTCCACTTCCAGGTTTGAGAGGAGGATCCAATTGGGATACATGCAAAGTTTAGCAGACATCCTGGCCTGTTCCTAGCCTTGGATTTAAATTGGTTGGATTTATTCAGGGAACTCGGCTGCTTGACGATTGGAACACATCGTTTTATTTCATTGAAAAGGGTCTTTACCCTACAATTTCTCAAAGCAAATGCTTCTGTTTAATGTGAGCTTCAATCTCTTCCCCCAGTTGTTGCAACATTAGATTTATTGGTGTATTAAGCAGATGTTGTTCTCAGGGCATGTTGCTCGTGACCTCTTCCAGACTTACTATCCTATGGATCTAACATGATAACCTTGGCCTAAGATTGGATGTGTCTTGTACAGACAACCCTGGCCTAATTAACAAAAGGATCCAAGATCTGCAGTGTTCAAATTGTCCAAGATGAAAGGTACCTGATGAAGAGGTCCGGGGACATAAACTTGGCCCTAGGCTCCATCCCAAGAGCAATATGTGGGCTTAGCTCCCTTTCCCGCTGGCTGCTTCTACTCATGTCCCCAGATTCTGGTCCCTGTGTCTTTTGTGACTGTATCATTCTTTGGTAGTCCACCTCATCCATCAGGCCTTAGACTACTCAATAAGCAAAGCACAATTAAACAAGGAGCAAACATATATTACATATACTTACTAGGGGTCAGATATTACACTAGACCCTGGAGACATAAAGATAAAAACAAAATGGTCTTGCCCTCAAAGTTTATATATTATTGCGGAAAATGATGTCAACAAAAAAAAAGTAGGAAGAAAATCATTGCATAAGCAAGATAATTGCATAAATATTTTCATATACATTGGATTTATCCTATATTTTCACATATATAACATGTAATGACTGGTCATTTAGGGAAGGAGGTGGAAGGAAGGAGGGGGAATGTTGGAACATGAGGTTTCGCAAGGCTCAGTGTTGTAAACTTGCCCCTTCATATGTTTTCTACATAAAGAGGTTTCCTAAAAAATATTGTTAAAAGAAAACTTCCGCATAAAGCCTGAGCACAATCCTCATCAGATGAGCAGTTGACTTGCTTACCTTGGCCATGGAGACCTCATTGTGTCATGCCCATTGTGACACGCCTGAGAACACCCAAGGTTTTCTGACTTAAAGGTGATGTTCTCTCCCCAACCACCCAGTTGGATCCTGACAGCAAAGGAAGTAGTACGTGAATAGAAGAATGGATGAGTGGACTAATAGACTGATAGACTAGATACATAGATTATTGGTGATGGATGGATGGGATAGAGAAGATAAACAAATAGATTGAATAGATACACTTAATGCATAGTTAAAAAGATAATGATGGATAGATAAGTGAAAAGATAGATTTATAGTAGAAAAGTTTATAGGTAGAAAAGTGATTTATAGGTAGAAAAGAAATTTTTAGATTAAAAAAAGGGATTTAGAAGTAGAAAAGAGATTTATAGGCAGAAGAGAATGAATAGCTGGATTAAAATATACATACACCCCCCCCAAAATATTGCAGTTTGTGGATGGTTTTTCCAGTATATGAAATGGACACATATCTTTCACTTATGCTGTAACATTTTACCTTTTCAGGCAACCTATAAGCCAATACTGAAGCAAAGGATATACTGAAGTCAGAGTGACCAGATTCTGGCGATATTGCTACGATCTACTTAAAATGGGATTTAGATTGTTGTTGGGGAGTTTTGATCTACACTTTGGAGTTTATTGCACTGGTGGGGGGAAGGGAAGAGATGATGTTTCTGAGTTTGATTGTTGGGGAGTTTTGATATCTATACTTTGGAGTTTATTGTACTGGTGGGCAGAAGGGGAGAGATGATGTTTCTGAGTTTGATGTGGTTTTAAAAATAAAAAAAGGTTTTTTTTTTTTTTTTTTCTGTTTCCAAAAGTGTCAAGTTGTCATTCTTTCAGCTCCCACATGATTAGTGATATTTCCCAGTTTCTTCTGTACTATCTGGTGATTACATTTGCCAGCTCGTTAATCCTAAAGAAATACTTCTTGGCAAACTTATTGGGTAAACTACCTTTTTCCCTTATTTCCAGCTAGCCCATACTGCTGATGGGTAAAGCTATGGGCTAAGCTGGCTATCCTATCTGGGTTTGGGAATAAGAGAGGCAGGCAGATTTGTTCTTCTTTGAGATTGTGAAAAAACTGTAAGTAGGACCTTTGCCATCAGAGGCTGGGGACCATCTGAAAGTCTGGGAACAAAGAGGTAGTGAGGGTTAACAAGCAGCAGGGCTGTTGTGTTCTAGCCAGAGAAGTTCCAGAGAAGCTCGGAACTGGCCCTGCTGAAGTCTTTTGGATCTTCCTGGAGGAGCAGAGCAGCCATTCTCCACCAGGAGGGCAATTCAGAATGACAAGGGACTGGCTTAGAGATTTGCATCCAGGTGCTTCCCCTCAGCTCTAGGGGAAGGCTGAGCCAGAAAATAATTGGTGTCCCCACAGGCTTGTGCTAGAGCCCCCCATTCCCCCTTAGAAGTTTCTTCTGCCTGACTTGTGCTCATTATAATCTATATGAGTGAAATGTCAAACTTCTGTTTCTGAAAATAACCTTTCTACAGAAGCTGGGAACCTAAATCCCCTGGATGAAGAAGAGGGATAGTAAGAGTGCTAGAAAAGCAAATGGGTGCTCTGGAGACAGCAAGATTGGAGATGGGAAAACCCCATCTGATTTGATTCTATAGATAGTGGCAAACGTCAGGTTAGCCACAAAGGATGTTTGCACTGATTGATAAAGCTGGAACAATACCTCTTGGGAATTGATGTACAGGCCCTGGCAAGAAAATGAAACCAAACTAACTCCCAAGCAGGATGCAGCCTTAATTGGCTGAAGGGCCCCAGAAGACCCTGGACAAGCCAGTCAAGCCGGCTTCCAGAGCTAGTCCTTAGCTTGGCCTTGGGAATCCTCCCAGGGGGTGGAAGAGGAGGAGGTCTGGATTGCTCTCTGACAGCACCTTCTCATCCTCCATCTTGGGCTTTCCACTTCTGGGCTTGGGCTTGGAGGGTCTCATCTACAGAAAACCACCTTCTTGAGGGCAAGAACTGTTGGAGTTTTTCCTTGGTAGCTCTGCCATTTTTCCACTTCGAATCACTTCCGATTTACCAATATTTATTAAGGAAACAAGCATTTATTAAACTCTTTTGTACTAAGCACTGTGCTAAGCACTTTACACATATTCTCTCCTTAACATCACTGGGAGGTAGGTGCTAACTGAGGCAACAGGTCAGCAAAATAGAGGCGAGATTGAAACAGATCTTGTCTTGTACAGACAACCCTGGCCTAATTAACAAGGGGATTCTAGATCTGCAGCGTTCAATGGGGTGTTTTCCAAATTCTACATGATGAAAGGTACCTGATGAAGCGGTCTGGGGCCTTAACCGTGGCCCTAGCTCCTTCTGCTTTGCAGCCAAACCCTAGGCTCCATCCCAAGAGCAATATGTGGGCTTGGCTCCCTTTCCCGCTGGCGCTTCTATTCATGTCCCCAGTTTCTGGTCCCTGTGTCTTTTGTGACCATATCATTCATCTGGTAGCTCACCTCATCCATCTTCCTTAGACTACTCAATCAGCAAAGCTCAATTAAACAAGGAGCAAACATACATTACATACTTACTAGGGGTCATATATTTCACTAGACCCTGGAGACATAAAGGTAAAAACAAAATGGTCTTGCCCGCAAAGTTTATATTCTATTGGGGAAAATGATGTCAACAAAAAGAACTAGGAAGAAAATCTATGCATAAGCAAGATAATTGTACAAATATTTTTACATACATTGGATTAAGCATATATTTTCACATATTTAACATGTAATTACCTGTCATCTAGGGGAAGAGGTGGAAGGAAAGAGGGGAAAAGTTGGAAGAGAAGGTTTTGCAAAGGTCAGTGTTAAAAACTTACCCCTTCATATGTTTTGTAAATAAAAAGCTTTCCTCAAATAATTTTTTAAAAGAAAAAACTCCATAATACCATGTAGCGTGTTGTCGTCTCCAGAAGCTGCTGGATCACTCTCTGGGAAGAGATCTGCTGTGTCTACTCACATCTCTCAGACAGATTCTTCTTCCTGTAGTGAACTGTTGTCTCCAGGTAGTTGCTGTTAACTCTTGTCCAGAGAAGTGACTCCCCTTCCTGCAGAGAGCTGCATCAAGCCAGACTTAGTGCAGAGTCTTCTCCTTGAATCCTGGCTCTGAATCTCTTCCAGCTCTCATCCTTCTCCAGGCAGACTGACTTTCCAGGCCTACTGTTGCCTCTTTTATCCTCCCAGAGAAAGGGCGTGGCATAATGCAAGGGCTTCTGGGAAGAACCACTTTAGCCAATGAGCTTGCTCCTTCTATCAAGGCATCCTGAGTTCTCACCTTGTAATTGTCTAGACAACCTGAATTCTCACCTTGTCACTGTCCAGACAACGTGAGTTCTCACCTAGTAATCCTAATATCTCCCCCTTTCTTTTGATTTAGAACATAGGACAGTCATGACCTTGAAACCTAAAGCCATCAATATGGGAAGTATTACAGATAATTACATAAATTACATAAGCACATAGTAACATAGTAACATAACACATGCTAGAAGTATATAACATAATCAAATAATCATAAATTGAAAATTTATAAATGTCCATAAATCCATTGTCCATTAGTCTCATCTTGTGTGAGGAAGTCCAATGATTCCTGCTGGTTTTAAACTTCTTTAACAGTCTTTTTATTAGCCATGCTCTTTCGGTGTAAGATGTTTCTTAGATCTTCTCCTTTATTTTGAGGTCTTTCTCTTTTTCTGTCTCTCTCTGATGGACAAGGCGAATATGACTCGTTGGCACCCATCTGATTCCTTCTCCTGCTGAAGAAATACAAGCAAACCCTCTCCCCCAGGCAGTTAACCTACCTGGTCCCTTCCATTCACCACTTTCTGGATCTCTCCACATCACCTGGCGATTATCTAAGGACAGTGGAGCTGCTCGCACTGGACACTGCCCTTCTGGTGGGTTATAAAACCTGTCTGCCGCAGCCAGTGCATCTTTGTCAAAAATTAGAAAATTAATGGTATAGAGAACTAAATTTAGAAGTTCTCTAGGGTTACCTGTGGCTCCCCCTTTCTTTTGTTTTTGGAGGAGTGTCTTAATATCTCTGTTTCTTCTCTCTACTCTTGCCTGCCCTTGAGGATTAAAGGGTATGCCCGTGGTATGTAAAATCTTATACTGTGCACAAAAGTGTGTAAAATGTTTGGACGTATATGCAGGTCCATTGTCTGTTTTTATTGCTTGTGGCACACCCATAATTGCAAATGCTTGTATAAGGAATTCAGTGACCACTCGGGCTGTCTCTTTTGCTGCTGGCACTGCAAATGTGAATCCTGAAAAGGTGTCTACCACGACATGGATAAAAGATAGACGACCAAAAGATTTATAATGGGTCACATCCATTTGCCAGATTTCATTGGGTCTCAAACCACGAGGATTCTTCACTGGAGGGAGTGTAGGAGCATGGCAAGGAAGACAAGCTGTACAGCTTTTTACTATGCTCCTAGCTTCCTCTCTTGTGATTCCAAATTGTAAACGTAAAGCTCGAGCAGCCTGATGATATTTAGAATGAGATTCTTGTGCTTCCTGAAATAAAGGACTACTGGCTAACATCGTTAGAAGGCTATCTGCCTTTGAATTTCCAACAAAAATGGGACCTGGAAGTCCACTATGTGAGTGGACATGCAAGATATAAATCTTGCCTGGATGTTTTCTCACTTGCTCTTGAAGTTCCTTAAAGAGCTGATAAATATTAGAGGCTGCAAATTTTATTTGGGCTGTGGCAATTCTTTGTACTACACCTACAGAATAAGCTGAATCAGTAATTATATTTACGTCTCCTGGGTAATAAGTAAGAGCTAGCATGATAGCAAATAATTCATTCTGTTGAGTGGATTGAAAAGGAGTCCTGATTACTCTCTTTATGGTTAAATCATGAGAGTATACAGCACAAATATTTTCTTTGGAGGCGTCTGTAAAGATTGTTGGTCCTTTAAGAGGAACCTTGGAAACCTTTTCTTCAAAGATCCATCGCCAATTATGTAGTAGCCGGGTAATCTTTAATGGAGATCCATGTGCAAAATTTGGAGCGGTGGCCAATAAAATTTGCCATTCTGGGATGGTCTCACAGCATACATTAATTTGTGCGTTAGTATAGAATGTGTATATTTTTTCAGGACTTATTCCAGATAATTGTGTTACTCTCTTAATAGCCTTTAATAAAATCCTAGCCACAAGCACTGGGTAAGGTGTAAGGCTTTGTTCTGGTTGTGCTGGGAGGTTCATCCACTCAATCACTCTGTCTCCTTGATGAAGGACTGCTGTGGGTGCCTCTTTTGTAGCAAAAACTGATATTTCCAAGGGTTTTTGAGTGACTCTTTCAACCACATTTTGTGCTTCTTTTGTAAGCTGGCGTGGTGAATTTAAAGCACTGTCTCCCCTTAAAATGTCATATAGAGGTTGTAGTTGATTGGTAGTTAAGCCTAACACTGGACGCATCCATTGGATATCTCCTATTGATTTTTGAAAGTCATTTAAGGTGTTCAACTTCTCTGTTCTTAAAGAAAGCTTTTGTACTGTGAGTGTCTTAGGATATACTTGATATCCTAAATATTGAAAAGGAGCCTGTCTTTGAATTTTTTCTGTAGCTATATGCAGTTTGTAGTACTTTAATGTTTCCATGGTCCTTTGTAGACATGCTTCTAACATTTGTTCCTCAGGTACACATCCCAAAATATCATCCATATAATGTAACAATATTACTTTTGGAAAGGCTTTTCTTACTGGAGCAAGAGCAGCAGCAACATACATTTGGCACATAGTAGGGCTGTTTTTCATTCCCTGTGGCAAAACTGTCCATTCATATCTTTTATAAGGCTCAGCCAAATTAACACTAGGCACTGAAAAAGCACATCTTTTCATACCCTCCTTATCTAGAGGGATAGAATAGAAACAATCCTTAATGTCTATAACCCATAGAGGCCATTCTCTTGGCAACTGAGTAGGAGATGGAAGTCCAGGCTGAAGAGTTCCCATAGTTTCCATCTGTTCATTTACTCTTCTTAGATCAGTTAACATCCTCCATTTTCCAGATTTCTTTTTCACCACAAATACTGGGGAATTCCAAGGACTTAGAGAAGGCCGCAAGTGTCCTTGGTCAAGTTGTTCTTGCACTATGTCTAATAAGGCCTGAATTTTATCACTTCTTAAGGGCCACTGTTCTACCCACACTGGTGAATCAGTCTTCCACTGAATAGGAACTGGTGAAAGTGCAGGTAGGCCTTCAACAGCAGCCCTGCCTAAAAAGCTGAAGTGCTTATTTGTAATCCTATCTGCTGTAAAATGTCTCTTCCCCACAGATTGATGGGGATTTTTTCAACCACAAAAGGAGTAAAAGCTCCTGTTTCTCCTTCAAATACCTATCTCAAAGGCCTAGCACTAACTTCTGGGGCTATTGATCCTCCCACCCCAGACATATAGCAGACATGTCTGCTTTAATCTTTGGCCAGTGACCGGGCCAATTGGCACCTCTAATAACTGTACGATCTGCACCCGTGTCTACCGATCCTTCAAATGGTATTCCGTTTATATAAATAGTAAGCATAGGTCGGTCAGCTGTCACAGCTGCTGTCCAATATATTCCTGGATTTTGTTCATTGGAGTCAAAATCTAGGCGACTATCACGAGGTTGCTTATTAGGGGTACGTAACAATATGCCTGATGCTACTACTTCTCCTGGTTGATAAATCACACGTTGTCTGCCTGTGTTAGTGACTGGGATATTAGATACACGTTCTCCAGTTTCCCACATCAGTGTATGGATGGACACTGTTTTGTAGGCACTCTCAGAAGGTGAAATGGTCAAGCCTACTGTGCCTGGAGGCAAAGGATCCATAGGCTCAACAGGAACAGATTTCACTTCTCCAGGGAGTATCTCGGTAGTCTCTCCTGCACACAACTCTATTTTTCCTAATTTCAATCCCTTTCTTCCATCTGATTGCCTTTTGGCTGATTGATCATGTCTTAAAATTCTCTGGATGTAACCTCGGTTGCCATCATGCCCCACTTCGGGGGCTGAAGCTGGGCCCCACCTGTCATTTCCCTGTGTCAATCTACATTCGGAGGCCCAGTGGAGGCCCTTGTGACATTTTGGACATGGAGTTTTAGGTCTTCTCTCACCCTGTCTTCTCACTGTATCTCCATATCTACACTGAGCTCTTAGATGCCCAATTTTTCCACATTGAAAACATCGCCGAGTTTCTCTAGAAGGCCCTTGCCAGGAGGGACCCTGTCTTTCCACGTTCATCATTGTCCGGGTGTAAAAAGCATTTGTTCCCACTGTAGCACAGCGTCTTATGATCTCCTCTAAAGGAGCATCTTTGTCTAATCCCCATATAATTCTTTTGCAAATCTCATTGGCATTTTCCTTAGCCAGATGTCTGGTCATTATTTCTGTAGCTGAATTTTCTCCAATAGTTCTTTTGACAGCAGTTTGCAAATGTCCCACAAAATCTGCAAAAGGTTCATTGGGACCTTGCTGTATTTTAGTGAAAGCCTCTCCACGATCTTTCTGTCCAGGAAGGACACCCCAAGCTTTTATTGCAGCCTTAGCAATTTGCTCATATATTGTCATGGTATAATTAATCTGTTCTGAATTCTCTCCATAACAACCTTCACCAGCCAAGTGCTCAAAAGTGAATTGTGTGTTAACTCCTATTTCCAAATTGCATCTGTCTTGAATTTTACATAATTCATGAAATTCCACAAGCCATAATAAATTTTCTCCAGGTTCCAGGCATGTCCTTGCTATGGATTTCCAATCATTTGGGGTTAGGACTTCATAAGACAAACCATCTAGTAACATTTTAACATAAGCTGATGTAGCCCCATAAAGGGTACAACCTTTTTTCAAATCTTTAATTTTATTCAAATCTAAAGGTGCATATCTTCTCCTTTTTTGACCTACAGAGTCAATATTTTCAATCACAGGATATGCATGTATAAAATCACTTATATCCTGTCCTTCTCTCTTAGCTTTAACCAATGCTTTTTCTAATCTTGTCATAGGCTTAGGCTGCTTCACAGGCAATTCTGTTTGTGTTTCTGCCTCTTCCCCTCCTTCTTCCTCCACCTCTGAAGGTGGGGTGGATGTGGGCCTGCCAATAATCTGTTCTCTAGGCAGGGTTGAAGCTTCTTCAAGAGAATCATACCATAATTCCTCATTTAAATCCTCTTGCTCTAAGGCAAGATCTTGATCTTTCCTTTTTTCCTCACACTTCCTCCTCTGTTCCTTTTTAAAACTTTTCCTTCTCCAACAACTTGCTTGATAGTTTAAGGTTAATTGAACTATGTTGTAGATATAAAATACTTCTGCAGAAATTGAACGAGGCCCATTTTTTGCATAAAATTCTTTCATTTCAAATCCCACTAGCTTCCATTTATCTACATCTATCTTTTCTTCCTCTAAGAACCAAGGGGATGTGCGTCTTAATGCAGCCAAGAGTTTAGCAATCTGTACCCATGTTACAAGTAAACTCTGCTCCTCAATTATCTTGATTATACTCTCTATAGTACCACTCCTGAATGGGGGTGGAGCTGAGGTTGCTTCTGGGGCTGGGGATGAGTCGGCTGAGGTCCAGGGATTGAATATAGCTAACATCTGCCCCATTTCAGCTATAAGAGATTCCTGGTTTAGCCCTTAACAAGTTAAGTTCCTTATTTATCTATTAGCACGCTCACTTAATCTTTAACAAAGTTTCCTCGTTACTCACAGTTCTGGCTCAGAGAGACTGAGATCTGGATGGGAGGCTTTTCCACTGGAATCAGGACCGTGTCTGTCCCTGTTCGGGCGCCAAATTGCGAAGGTCTGGTCTAGCTCCTCTTGTCAGGATAAGCAAAAGTCCTTGCCCCACGTGTGGACGCCAAATGTAGCGTGCTGTCGTCTCCAGAAGCTGCTGGATCGCTCTCTGGGAAGAGATCTGCTGTGTCTACTCAAATCTCTCAGACAGATTCTTCTTCCTGTAGTGAACTGTTGTCTCCAGGGAGTTGCTGTTAACTCTTGTCCAGAGAAGTGACTTCCCTTCCTGCAGAGAGCTGCATCAAGCCAGATGTAGTGCAGAGTCTTCTCCTTGAATCCTGGCTCTGAATCACCTGCAGCTCTTATCCTTCTCCAGGCAGACTGACTTTCCAGGCCCACTGTTGCCTCCTTTATCCTCCCAGAGAATGGGCGTGGGATAATGCAAGGGCTTCAGGGAAGAACCACTTCAGCCAATGAGTTTGCTCCTTCTATCAAGTAAACCTGAGTTCTCACCTTGTAATTGTCCAGACAACCTGAATTCTCACCTTGTCACTGTCCAGACAACGTGAGTTCTCACCTAGTAATCCTAACAATACCAAGTGAGCACTACCCTCATCTGATGAGCATTTGCTTTGCTTACCTTCTCCATGGAGACCTCATTGTGTCATGCCCATTGTGACACGCCTGAGAACACCCAAGGTTTTCTGACTTAAAGGGGATGTTCTCTCCCCAACAACCCAGATGGATCCTGACAGCCAAGGGGGTAGTATGTGAATAGAAGAATAGATGAGTGGACAAATAGACTAATAGACTAGATACATAGATAAGTGCTGATAGATAGATGGGATAGATAGGGTAAACAAATAGATTCAATAGATACACTTGATGCATAGTTAAATAGATAATGATGGGTAGATAAGTGAAAAGATAGATTTATAGTAGAAAAGTTTATAGCTATCAAAGATATTTATAGGAAAAAAAGTGATTTATAGTTAGAAAAGAGATTTATATGAAAAAAGCGATACATAGGTAGAAAAGAGATATATATAGTTAAAAAAGTGATTTAGGAGAAGAAACGAGATTTATAGGTAGAAAAGAGATTTATAGGCAGAAGAGAATGAATAGCTGCCTTAAATTATACATAGATAATGAAGGAGTCAATGGAGGGTTAGGTAAATCAGTAAATAAATTACTGGAGAGAGAGATCCATTTGGGCCCTCATCAGCATGATACCAAGGGCTGCTGTCATAGATTGAGACTGCCTTCACGTCAGTATTAAACTATTATATTTTATTCTTCAATATTATAGAAGCTAAAATGGTTGCTTTCTATCTGGCTTGGGAAATTGTTGACTTCTCTTTCTTCCCCTCTTCCCCCACGCCCCCCCAAAATTGCATTTTGTGGATGGTTATTCTAGTAGATCAATTGGACACATATCTTTCACTTATGCTGTAACATTTTACCTTTTCAGGCATCCTATAAGCCACTGCTGAAGCAGAGGAGATACTGAACGAGTTGTGACCAGATGCTGGCGATATTGAACGCATCTTAAGCCTCGGGATCGACTTAAAACGGGATTTAACCTGTTCATGAAGGTAAAGCATCTACATAGAGATAATGTACCTGCAGCTTCCCTCCTGCAGTCAGTGTTAATAGGAGATCAAGGTAGGGCCTGGTTGCTGACTAGCCCTATATATAAACTAGAAGTACAAATAATCTGGGAAATAGAGAGCCTACACTTAAAAGCAAACAAACAAACAAAAGCAAATTCTTTTAGTTCGGAAACTATTTTCTTTTTCCTCATCCTATGGCTGGTTCCCAGAAAAAAGATGACTTGCTCATATTAGAGGTTTCATAAATGCTTGTTAAATTCAATTACATATAGATGAAGACTTTTTCTAAAATTATAGGCAGCTGGCTGGTTCAGTGGATAACACTGTTGGACCTCCCTTGAATCAGCAACTGATTTCAAACACCAGCTGTAGGACTCTGGGCAAGTCACTTAATCTGTGTTTGCCTCAATTTCCTCCTCTGTAAATTGGGAATGATACAATCATGTTTGCTCCACAGAGGATAAGCCTCTGAGAACTATTTGTTTTCAAGTAGAGTCACAGCATCGTGGATTTTGAGCTGGCAGCAATATTTCAGGGTTTCTACTTCCATATTTTACAAAGAAAGTCACTGAGACACAAGGAGGTTTAGTATAGTTAATATATTGTTCAAGCGCATACAAGTTGTAAGTGGCAGAGACAAGATTCAAACAGATCCTGTTAATACTATCGTGTTACCTCTAAGTGTTCATTATATATGGGTGTATGGGTGTCCATATATGTGTGTGTATATTTCCATACTCCAATCTTCTAACCTATAACTAAACATATTTACTCTTAAAAAAAAAAAAAAGTGGTGGGATGGGGTAGGGGAAAGACACTGTAATAAAGTAACATTAAACAAGTGGTATTTTGCTCTGCTGTTTATTTCTTACTTTCATGACTTTATATTATCACTTTAAACTCCCTGAGCCTCAGTTTCCTCACATGTTAAATGAGATAATTGAGCTCCATGACCACTAGGAAACTACATTTCCAGTTCTAAAATTGTGATTCCACAGTGAAAATCTAGCAACATTGTGTCCTAATGTAAGATCTGTATTTGATCATTAATGAGTCATATATTTTCTCTTGGATTTTATATAGTTCATTTGTAGCAACATTAACCTGGCATTCCCTTCTGAGGGCTGACCCCATCCTTGTTGTGGTGACTGTTAGAGGTGGGCCGCCCTCATCCCGGTGACCATCCACTCCAGATCCTCTTTGTGGTTGGTGGGGTGACAATATCAGAAGCCAAAATGTTGAAAGATCTCGTTTCTTCCCTGAAGCCTGGAACACAGGTACCGAACCCGAAATAACAGGACATGCATCTCCCTGGCCAGAGGATGGGAGAGTCTGGCTGTTCCCACAAGACTTGGTCTGAGCCTTAGGGGTAGCATTTGAGGAGATGATCTATAGAATTCGGGAGATGGTGAAGCACTGTGTAAAGGTCAGATAATTCTCTTACTACTACCATTATTACTTGTACTCTTACCCCTATTATTATTACTACTATTTCTACTATTACTCCTCTTCCTACTCCCATTAGTATTACTCCTACGATTACTACTATTACTCTTCCACCAACTACTACAATTACTGCCACTCTTATTATTGTTATTATTCCTTCTAGATCTCTTCCTCCTGCTACTAGTACTATCATTGCTCCTATTACTATTAATACTCCTTTTACTACCACTACTACTATTATTTCTACTACCACTTTTACTATTTCTATTACTATTACTCCTACTGCTACTGCTACTCCTACTCCTACTAGTGTCACTCCTATTCCTATCATTATTACTGTTGCTATTACTACTTCTTCTACTACTATTATTCCTACTCCTATTATTATTAGTACTACTACCATTACTATTACTTTTATCATTACTACTCTTTTTACTACTTCTATCACTACTTTTATTCCTCTTCCTATTACTGTTACTACTCATACTACTCCTACTTCTTCTACGCCTCCACCTCCTACTACTGCCACTACTCCTTTGTCCGGAAGTCCATATGTTTTCTAAATAAAGAGGTTTCCTAAAAAATATTGTTAAAAGAAGACTTGCGCATAAAGCCTGAGCACAATCCTCATCAGATGAGCAGTTGACTTGCTTACCTTGGCCATGGAGACCTCATTGTGTGATGCTCATTGTGACATGCCGGAGAACACCCAAAGTTTTCTGACTTCAAGGTGATGTTCTCTTCCCAACAACCCAGTTGGATCCTGACAGCAAAGGGAGTAGTATGTGAATAGAAGAATGCATGAGTGGACTAATAGACTGATAGACTAGATACATAGATTCCTGGTGATGGATGAATGGGATAGAGAAGATAAACAAATAGATTGAATAGATACACTTAATGCATAGTTAAAAAGATAATGATGGATAGATAAGTGAAAAGATAGATTTATAGTAGAAAAGTTTATAGGTAGAAAAGTGATTTATAGGAAGAAAAGTGATTTATAGGTAGCAAACAGCTCTATAGGAAGAAAAGCCATTTATAGGTAGAAAAGAGATATTTAGATTAAAAAAAGGGATTTAGAAGTAGAAAAGAGATTTATAGGCAGAAGAGAATGAATAGCTGGATTAAAATATACATACAACCCCCCCCCAAATATTGCAGTTCGTGGATGGTTTTTCCAGTATATCAAATGGACACATATCTTTCACTTATGCTTTCACATTTTTTCTTTTCAGGCAACCTATAAGCCAATACTGAAGCAAAGGAGATACTGAAGCCAGAGTGACCAGATTCTGGCGATATTGAAAACATGTCTTTGGAAATCTACTTGAAACGGGATTTAGATTGTTGTTGGGGAGTTTTGATCTATACTTTGGAGTTTATTGCACTGGTGGGGGGAAGGGGAGAGAGGATGTTTCTGAGTTTGATTGTTGGGGAGTTTTGATATCTATACTTTGGAGTTTATTGTACTGGTGGGGGGAAGGGGAGAGATGATGTTTCTGAGTTTGATGTGTTTTTAAAAATAAAAAATGTTTTTTTTTTCTGTTTCCAAAAGTTTCAAGTTGTCATTCTTTCAGCTCCCACATGATTAGTGATATTTCCCAGTTTCTTCTTTACTATCTGATGATTATATTTGCCAGCTGGTTAATCCTAAAGAAATACTTGTTGGCAAACTTATTGGGTAAACAACATTTTTCCCTTATTTGCAGCTAGCCCATACTGCTGTTGGGTAAAGCTGGCTATCCTATCTGGGTTTGGGAATAAGAGAGGGAGGCAGATTTGTTCTTCTTTGAGATTGTGAAAAAACTGTAAGCAGGCCCTTTGCCATCAGAGGCTGGGGACCGTCTGAAAGTCTGGGAGCAAAGAGGTAGTGGGGGTTAACAAGCAGCAGGGCTGTTGTGTTCTAGCCAGAGAAGTTCCAGAGAAGCTCGGAACTGGCCCTGCTGAAGTCTTCTGGATCTTCCTGGAGGAGCAGAGCAGCCATTCTACACCAGGAGGGCAATTCAGAATGACAAGGGACTGGCTTAGAGATTTGCACCCAGTTGCTTCCCCTCAGCTCTAGGGGAAGGCTGAGCCAGAAAATAATTGGTGTCCCCACAGGCTTGTGCTAGAGCCCCCCATTCCCCCTTTGAAGTTTCTTCTGCCTGACTTGTGCTCATTATAATCTATATGACTGAAATGTCAAACTTCTGTTTCTAAAAATCTAACCTTTCTTCAGAAGCTGGGAACCTAAATCCCCTGGATGAAGAAGGGGGATAGTAAGAGTGCTAGAAAAGCAAATGGTTGCTCTGGAGACGGCAAGATTGGAGATGGGAAAACCCCGTCTGATTTGATTCCATAGATAGTGGCAAATGTCAGCTTAGCCACAAAAGATGTTTGCACTGATTGATAAAGCTGGAACAATACCTCTTGGGAATTGATGTACAAGCTCTGGCAAGAAAATGAAACCAAACTAACTCCCAAGCAGGATGCAGCCTTAATTGGCTGAAGGGCCCCAGAAGACCCTGGACAAACCAGTCAAGCCCGCTTCCAGAGCTAGTCCTTAGCTTGGCCTTAGGAATCCTCCCAGGGGGTGGAAGAGGAGGAGGTCTGGATTGCTCTCTGACAGCACCTTCTCATCCTCCATCTTGGGCTTTCCACTTCTGGGCTTGGGCTTGGAGGGTCTCATCTACAGAAAACCACCTTCTTGAGGGCAAGAACTGTTGGGGTTTTTCCTTGGTAGCTCTGCCAGTTTTCCACTTCGAATCACTTCCGATTTACCAATATTTATTAAGGAAACAAGCACTTATTAAACTCCTATGTACCAAGCACTGTGCTAAGCACTTTACACATATTCTCTCCTGAACATCACTGGGAGGTAGGTGCTATTATCCACTCTCTCAGATAAAGAAACTGAGGCAACAGGTCAGCAAAATAGAGGCGAGATTGAAACAGATCTTGTCTTGTACAGACAACCCTGGCCTAATTAACAAGGGGATTCTAGATCTGCAGCGTTCAATGGGGTGTTTTCCAAATTCTACATGATGAAAGGTACCGGATGAAGCGGTCTGGGGTCTTAACCGTGCCCCTAGCTCCTTCTGCTTTCCAGCCAAACCCTAGGCTCCATCCCAAGAGCAATATGTGGGCTTGGCTCCCTTTCCCGCTGGTGCTTCTACTCATGTCCCCAGTTTCTGGTCCCTGTGTCTTTTGTGACCATATCATTCATCTGGTAGCCCACCTCATCCATCTTCCTGAGACTACTCAATCAGCAAAGCTCAATTAAACAAGGAGCAAACATATATTACATACTCACTAGGGGTCATATATTTCACTAGACCCTAGAGACATAAAGGTAAAAACAAAATGGTCTTGCCCGCAAAGTTTATATTCTATTGGGGAAAATTGTTGGGATTACTAGGTGAGAACTCGGGTTGTCTGGATAGTGACAAGGTGAGAATTCAGGTTGGACAATTACAAGGTGAGAACTCAGGTTGACTTGATGGAAGGAGCAGGCTCATTGGCTGAGGTGGTTCTTCCCAGAAGCCCTTGCATTATCCCACGCCCATTCTCTGGGAGGATAAAAGAGACAGCACTGGGCCCAGAGAGCAGATCGGCCTGGAGAAGGATAAGAGCTGGAGGAGATTCAGAGCCAGGATTCAAGAAGAAGACTCTCAATTGCATCAGGCTTGACAGGGCTCTCTGCAGGAAGGAAAGTCACTTCTTTGGACAAGAGTTAACAGCAACTGCCTGGAGACAACGGTTCGTTACAGGAAGAAGAATCTGTCTGAGAGATTTGAGTAGACACAGCAGATCTCTTCCCAGAGAGCGATCCAGCAGCTTCTGGAGACGACAGCTCGATACAGAAAATGATGTCAACAAAAAGAACTAGGAAGAAAATCTATGCATAAGCAAGATAATTGTATAAATATTTTTACATACATTGGATTAAGCATATATTTTCATATATTTAACATGTGAATCCCCTGTCATCTTCCCTGTCATCTAGGGGAAGAGGTGGAAGGAAGGAGGGGAAAAGTTGGAAGAGAAGGTTTTGCAAGGGTCAGTGTTAAAAACTTACCCCTTCATATGTTTTGTAAATAAAAAGCTTTCCTCAAACAATTTTTAAAAAGAAAAAAAACCCACATACCAGGTGAGCACTACCCTCATCTGATGAGCATTTGCTTTGCTTACCTTCTCCATGGAGACCTCATTGTGTCATGCCCATTGTGACACGCCTGAGAACACCCAAGGTTTTCTGACTTAAAGGTGATGTTCTCTCCCCAACAACCCAGTTGGATCCTGACAGCCAAGGGAGTAGTATGTGAATAGAAGAATAGATGAGTGGACAAATAGACTAATAGACTAGATACATAGATAAGTGCTGATAGATAGATGGGATAGATAGGGTAAACAAATAGATTCAATAGATACACTTGATGCATAGTTAAATAGATAATGATGGATAGATAAGTGAAAAGATAGATTTATAGTAGAAAAGTTTATAGGTAGAAAAGATATTTATAGGAAAAAAAAGTGATTTATAGTTAGAAAAGAGATTTATATGAAAAAAGCGATACATAGGTAGAAAAGAGATATATATAGTTAAAAAAGTGATTTAGGAGAAGAAACGAGATTTATAGGTAGAAAAGAGATTTATAGGCAGAAGAGAATGAATAGCTGCCTTAAATTATACATAGATAATGAAGGAGTCAATGGAGGGTTAGGTAAATCAGTAAATAAATTACTGGAGAGAGAGATCCATTTGGGCCCTCATCAGCATGATACCAAGGGCTGCTGTCATAGATTGAGACTGCCTTCACGTCAGTATTAAACTATTATATTTTATTCTTCAATATTATAGAAGCTAAAATGGTTGCTTTCTATCTGGCTTGGGAAATTGTTGACTTCTCTTTCTTCCCCTCTTCCCCCACGCCCCCCCAAAAATTGCATTTTGTGGATGGTTATTCTAGTAGATCAATTGGACACATATCTTTCACTTATGCTGTAACATTTTACCTTTTCAGGCATCCTATAAGCCACTGCTGAAGCAGAGGAGATACTGAACCAGTTGTGACCAGATGCTGGCGATATTGAACGCATCTTAAGCCTCGGGATCGACTTAAAACGGGATTTAACCTGTTCATGAAGGTAAAGCATCTACATAGAGATAATGTACCTGCAGCTTCCCTCCTGCAGTCAGTGTTAATAGGAGATCAAGGTAGGGCCTGGTTGCTGACTAGCCCTATATATAAACTAGAAGTACAAATAATCTGGGAAATAGAGAGCCTACACTTAAAAGCAAACAAACAAACAAAAGCAAATTCTTTTAGTTCGGAAACTATTTTCTTTTTCCTCATCCTATGGCTGGTTCCCAGAAAAAAGATGACTTGCTCATATTAGAGGTTTCATAAATGCTTGTTAAATTCAATAACATATAGATGAAGACTTTTTCTAAAATTATAGGC
Organism: Sminthopsis crassicaudata; assembly: GCF_048593235.1. Classification (NCBI taxonomy): domain Eukaryota; kingdom Metazoa; phylum Chordata; class Mammalia; order Dasyuromorphia; family Dasyuridae; genus Sminthopsis; species Sminthopsis crassicaudata. Next base: position 197,538,694 of record NC_133622.1, read on the forward strand.
AGCTGGCTGGTTCAGTGGATAACACTGTTGGACCTCCCTTGAATCAGCAACTGATTTCAAACACCAGCTGTAGGACTCTGGGCAAGTCACTTAATCTGTGTTTGCCTCAATTTCCTCCTCTGTAAATTGGGAATGATACAATCATGTTTGCTCCACAGAGGATAAGCCTCTGAGAACTATTTGTTTTCAAGTAGAGTCACAGCATCGTGGATTTTGAGCTGGCAGCAATATTTCAGGGTTTCTACTTCCATATTTTACAAAGAAAGTCACTGAGACACAAGGAGGTTTAGTATAGTTAATATATTGTTCAAGCGCATACAAGTTGTAAGTGGCAGAGACAAGATTCAAACAGATCCTGTTAATACTATCGTGTTACCTCTAAGTGTTCATTATATATGGGTGTATGGGTGTCCATATATGTGTGTGTATATTTCCATACTCCAATCTTCTAACCTATAACTAAACATATTTACTCTTAAAAAAAAAAAAGTGGTGGGATGGGGTAGGGGAAAGACACTGTAATAAAGTAACATTAAACAAGTGGTATTTTGCTCTGCTGTTTATTTCTTACTTTCATGACTTTATATTATCACTTTAAACTCCCTGAGCCTCAGTTTCCTCACATGTTAAATGAGATAGTTGAGCTCCATGACCACTAGGAAACTACATTTCCAGTTCTAAAATTGTGATTCCACAGTGAAAATCTAGCAACATTGTGTCCTAATGTAAGATCTGTATTTGATCATTAATGAGTCATATATTTTCTCTTGGATTTTATATAGTTCATTTGTAGCAACATTAACCTGGCATTCCCTTCTGAGGGCTGACCCCATCCTTGTTGTGGTGACTGTTAGAGGTGGGCCGCCCTCATCCCGGTGACCATCCACTCCAGATCCTCTTTGTGGTTGGTGGGGTGACGATATCAGAAGCCAAAATGTTGAAAGATCTCGTTTCTTCCCTGAAGCCTGGAACACAGGTACCGAACCCGAAATAACAGGACATGCATCTCCCTGGCCCAAGGATGGGAGAGTCTGGCTGTTCCCACAAGACTTGGTCTGAGCCTTAGGGGTAGCATTTGAGGAGATGATCTATAGAATTCGGGAGATGGTGAAGCACTGTGTAAAGGTCAGATAATTCTCTTACTACTACTATTATTACTTGTACTCTTACCCCTATTATTATTACTACTATTTCTACTATTACTCCTCTTCCTACTCCTATTAGTATTACTCCTATGATTACTACTATTACTCTTCCACCAACTACTACAATTACTGCCACTCTTATTACTGTTATTATTCCTTGTAGATCTCTTCCTCCTGCTACTAGTACTATCATTGCTCCTATTCCTATTAATACTCCTTTTACTACCACTACTACTATTATTTCTACTACCACTTTTATTATTACTATTACTACTACTACTACTCCTCCTACTCCTACTCCTACTCCTACTATAGTGTAACTCCTATTCCTATCATCATTACTGTTGCTATTACTACTACTTCTACTACTATTATTCCTACTCCTATTCCTGTTACTACTCATACTACTCCTACTTCTTCTACTCCTCCACCTCCTACTACTAAAACTACTCCTTGGTCCCTACTATTACTATAATTACTACTAGCACTACCACTAGTACTACTACTACCACTACTACTACTACTACTACTACTACTACTACTACTACTACTACTACTACTACTATTGCTACTCTTACTTCTATTACTATTATTACTCCTACTGTGAGTACTGTTAAATTTTTCTAGTGCCATGACCAATTTCTTCTCCTAGAAGGGAGCCAACAACTTAACTATTACAACACCAGAAAGGGTGAAAGTGAGATTGTACAGCTGATAGAGGGCAGGGGCTTCAAGGCAGGAAGACTTAGAGTTCCAATTTTTCTTCCAAAACTTACTATATATTTTGACCTTAAACAAGTCATTTTACATCTGCTCTCAGTTTGCTCAATAGTGAAACGTTGTTTACAATAATCTCTATTGCCTAAGTTGTTGTGAGAGTCAAATGAGATTATAATTATAAAATAGTACAAATGCCAGCAAGTTATCATTTGTTGGGATTACTAGGTGAGAACTGAGGTTGTCTGGATGGTGACAAGGTGAGAATTCAGGTTTTCTGGACAATTACAAGGTGAGAACTCAGGTTGACTTGATAGAGGGGGCAAGCTCATTGGCTGGGGTGGTTCTTCCCAGAAGCCCTTGCATTATCCCACGCCCATTCTCTGGGAGGATAAAAAGAGACAGCAATGGGCGCAGAGGGCAGATCGGCCTGGAGAAGGATAAGAGCTGGAGGAGATTCAAGAAGAAAGACTCTGAATTGCATCAGGCTTGACGGGGCTCTCTGCAGGAAGGGAAGTCACTTCTTTGGACAAGAGTTAACAGCAACTGCCTGGAGACAACGGTTCGTTACAGGAAGAAGAATCTGTCTGAGAGATTTGAGTAGACACAGCAGATCTCTTCCCAGAGAGCGATCCAGCAGCTTCTGGAGACGACAGCACGTTACATTTGGCGTCCACACGTGGGGCAAGGACTTTTGCTTATCCTGACAAGAGGAGCTAGACCAGACCTTCGCAATTTGGCGCCCGAACAGGGACAGACACAGTCCTGATTCCAGTGGAAAAGCTTCCAATCTAGATCTCAGTCTCTCTGACCCAGAACCGTGAGTAACGAGGAAACTTTGTTAAAGATTAAGTGAGCGTGCTAATAGATAAATAAGGAACTTAACTTGTTAAGGGCTAAACCAGGAATCTCTTATAGCTGAAATGGGGCAGATGTTAGCTATATTCAATCCCTGGACCTCAGCCGACTCAACCTCAGCCCCAGACGCAACCTCAGCTCCATTCAGGAGTGGTACTATAGAGAGTATAATCAACATAATTGAGGAGCAGAGTTTACTTGTAACCTGGGTACAGATTGCTAAACTCTTGGCTGCATTAAGACGCACATCCCCTTGGTTCTTAGAGGAAGAAAAGATAGATGTAGATAAATGGAAGCTAGTGGGATATGAAATGAAAGAATTTCAAGCAAAAAATGGGCCTCGTTCAATTTCTGCAGAAGTATTTTATATCTACAACATAGTTCAATTAGCCTTAAACTATCAAGCAAGTTGTAGGAGAAGGAAAAGTTCTAAAAATGAACAGAGGAGGAAGTGTGAGGAAAAAAGGAAAGATCAAGATCTTTCCCTAGAGCAAGAGGATTTAAATGAGGAATTATGGTATGATTCTCTTGAAGAAGCTTCAACCCTGCCTAGAGAACAGATTATTGACAGGCCTACATCAACCCCACCTTCAGAGATGGAGGAAGAAAGAGGGGAAGAGGCAGAAACACAAACAGAATTGCCTGTGAAGAAGCCTAAGCCTATGACAAGATTAGAAAAAGCATTGGTTAAAGCTAAGAGAGAAGGACAGGATATAAGTGATTTTATACATGCATATCCTGTGATTGAAAATACTGACTCTGTAGGTAAAAAAAGGAGAAGATATGCACCTTTAGATTTGAATAAAATTAAGGATTTGAAAAAAGGTTGTACCCTTTATGGGGCTACATCAGCTTATGTCAAAATGTTACTAGATGGTTTGTCTTATGAAGTCCTAACCCCGAATGATTGGAAATCCATAGCAAGGACATGTCTGGAGCCTGGAGAAAATTTATTATGGCTTGCGGAATTTCATGAATTATGTAAAATTCAAGTCAGATGCAATTTGGAAATAGGAGTTAACACACAATTCACTTTTGAGCACTTAGCTGGTGAAGGTCAATATGGAGAGAATTCGGAACAGATTAATTATACCATGACAATATATGGACAAATTGCTAAGGCTGCAATAAAAGCTTGGGGTGTCCTCCCTGGACAGAAAGATTGCGGAGAGGCTTTCACTAAAATACAGCAAGGTCCCAATGAACCTTTTGCAGATTTTGTGGGACGTTTGCAAACTGCTGTCAAAAGAACTATTGGAGAAAATTCAGCTACAGAAATAATGACCAGACATCTGGCTAAAGAAAATGCCAATGAGATTTGCAAAAGAATTATATGGGGATTAGACAAAGATGCTCCTTTAGAGGAGATCATAAGACGCTGTGCTACAGTGGGAACAAATGCTTTTTACACCTGGACAATGATGAATGTGGAAAGACAGGGTCCCTCCTGGCAAAGGCCTTCTAGAGAAACTCGGCGATGTTTTCAATGTGGAAAAATTGGACATCTAAGAGCTCAGTGTAGGTATGGAGATACAGTGAGAAGACAGGGTGAGAGAAGACCTAAAACCCCATGTCCAAAATGCAACAGAGGACTCCATTGGGCATCAGAGTGTAGAATAATTCAGGGAAATGGGATGAGGGGCCCAGGTCCAGGGCCCCAGGCGAAAAAGACTTGGGGCATGATGGCAACTGATGTTACACCCAAAGAACCTTTAGAAGGCCAGGACTCTGATTTAATCAATCAGCAGAGAAGCAATCACATGGCAGAAAGGGATTACCTGATAAGTCAGTCAAAAGGCAATCAGATTGCAAAAATGGATTACACTTGGGGAGAATACAAGCCTTTTAAACCAACAGGGCTGTATCCAGTGCAAACAATTCCAATGTAATTGCCAGATGATGAGAAGAGATTTAGAAAGTGATAAATAGAAGGAAATTAGATAGGTTGGCTGCCTGGGAGAGAGGGTTTGCTTGTATTTCTTCAACAGGAGAAGGAATCAGATGGGTGCCAACGAGTCGTATTCGCCTTGTCCATCAGAGAGAGACAGAAAAAGAGAAAGATCTCAAAATAAAGGAGAAGATCTAAGAAACATCTTACACCGAAAGAGCATGGATAATAAGAAGACTATTAAAGAACTTTAAAAACCAGCAGGAATCATTGGACTTCCTCACACAAGATGAGAATAATGGACAATGGACTTATGGACATTTATAAATTTTCAATTTATGATTATTTGATTATGTTATATACTTCTAGCATGCGTTATGTTACTATGTTACTATATGCTTATGTAATTTATGTAATTATCTGTAATACTTCCCATATTGATGGATTTATGTTTCAAGGTCATTTATGTAATTATCTGTAATATTTCCCATATTGATGGATTTATGTTTCAAGGTCATGACTGTCCTATGTTCTAAATCAAAAGAAAGGGGGAGATGTTGGGATTACTAGGTGAGAACTGAGGTTGTCTGGATGGTGACAAGGTGAGAATTCAGGTTTTCTGGACAATTACAAGGTGAGAACTCAGGTTGACTTGATAGAGGGGGCAAGCTCATTGGCTGGGGTGGTTCTTCCCAGAAGCCCTTGCATTATCCCACGCCCATTCTCTGGGAGGATAAAAAGAGACAGCAATGGGCGCAGAGGGCAGATCTGCCTGGAGAAGGATAAGAGCTGGAGGAGATTCAAGAAGAAAGACTCTGAATTGCATCAGGCTTGACGGGGCTCTCTGCAGGAAGGGAAGTCACTTCTTTGGACAAGAGTTAACAGCAACTGCCTGGAGACAACGGTTCGTTACAGGAAGAAGAATCTGTCTGAGAGATTTGAGTAGACACAGCAGATCTCTTCCCAGAGAGCGATCCAGCAGCTTCTAGAGACAACAGCTCGCTACAATCATTATTTTTTATTGATTTTTGATTATAGCACATTTTTTTTGACAGTACACTGGCATATTTTTCTTTACAACATTATCCCTTGTACTCCTTTCTGTTCTGAATTATTCCCGTACTTCCCCACTAGGCCCTCCCATAGACGGCAGGCATTGCCATACATATTTAAATATCTTATAGTATATTCTTGGTACAATATATATGTGCAGAACCAAATTTTATTGTTGTTGTTATTGCAAAGGAAGAATTGTATTCGGAAGGTAAAAATAATCTGTGAAGAAAAATAAAAAGCAAACAAACAAAATGCTCTCACTTTACATATCCCAGTGTTCAGGTTCTGGGTGTAGCTGATTCTCTCCATCATTGATCAAGTGGACTTGTATTAGCTATTGTCTATGTTGAAGATATCCACTTCCATTCGAACACAACCTCATACAGTATCATTGTTGAAGTGTATAATGATCTCCTAGTTCTGCTCGTTTGACTCAGCATCAGTTGATGTAAGTCTCTCCAAGCCTCTCTGTTTTCCTCCTGTTGGTCATTTCTTACAGAACAAGAATATTGCATAACATTCTTATACCATAATTTACCCAACCATTCTCCAATTGATGGACATCCATTCATTGTCCAGTTTCTAGCCACTACAAAAAGTGCTGCCACAAACATTTTGGCACATACAAGTCATTTTCCCTTCTTTAGGATTTCTTTGGGATATAAGCCCCGTAGTAGCACTGCTAGGTCAACGGATTGGCAGATTTTGATAACTTTTGGGGCATAATTCCAGATTGCTCTGCAGAATGGTTGGATTCTTTCACAACTCCACCAGCAAGGCATCATTTTCCCAATTTTCTCACAGCCCCTCCAACATTCATCATTGTTTTTTCCTGTCATCTTAACGAATGTGACAGATGTGTAGTGGTATCTCACACTTGTGATTTGGAACTTGTGAGTGGAAATAGTTTTAATTTCATCATCTGAAAATTGTCCATATCCTTTCACCCTTTTTCAATTTGAGAATGGCTTGTTTTCTTATAAATTAGCATCAATTCTCTCTATATCTTGGAAGTGAGGCCTTTCTCAGAACCTTTAACTGTAAAAATGTTTTCCCAATTGGTTACTTCCCTTCTAATCTTCCTGGCATTAGTTTTCCCCCCCCTGTGATAACTTTTTAATTTGATGTAACCTAAATTTTCTATTTTGTGATCAATAATGATCTCTAGGTCTCCTTTGGTCACATAATCCTTCCTCCTCCACAAGTCTGAGATGTAAACTATCCTATGTTCCTCTAATTTATTTATGACCTCGTTCTTTATGCCTAAATCATGGACCCATTTTGATCTTAAGTGTGGGTCCATGCCTAGTTTCTCCCATACTAATTTCCAGTTTTTCCAGCAGTTTTTGTCAAATAATGAATTCTTATGCCAAAAGTTGGGATCTCTGGGTTTGTCAAACACTAGATTGCTATTTTTATTCACTATCTTGCCCTGTGAACCTATGCTACTCCACTGAACAACTAGTCTATTTCTTAAGCAATACCAAATGGTTTTGGTGACTGTTGCTTTATAATATAGTTCTATATCAGGTACAGCTAGACAGCTAGACCACCTTCCTTTTTTTTTTCATTACTTACCTTGAAATTCTTGAACTTCTGTTGTTCCATATGAATTCTGTTATTTTTTCTAGGTCTTTAAAAAAGTTCCTTGGGAGTCAGATTGGTATAGCACTGAATAAATAGATTAGTTTAGGGAGTATTGTCATCTTCATTATATTCTCTCGGCCTATCCAAAAGCATTGAACGTCTTTCTAATTATTTAAATCTGACTTCATTTTTCTGGCAAGTGTTTCGTAATTTTGCTCCTGACTTTCCTTTGTTAGATATATTCCCAAATATTTTGTACTATCGACAGTTATTTTGAATGGAATTTCTCTTTGTGTCTCTTGCTGTTGGATTGTGTTGCTAATGTATAAAAATGCTGAGGATTTCTGTGGATTTATTTTGTATCCTGCAATTTTGCTAAAGTTCTGAATTGTTTATAATAGCTTTTTTAGCAGAGTCTTTGGGGTTCTCTAAGTATACCATAATGTCATCTGCAAAGATTGATAGTTTTATTTCCTCATTTCCTACTCTTAATTTTTGAATCTCTTTCTCGGCTCTTTTTGCCGAGGCTAGCGTTTGTAGTACTATATTGAATAGTAATGGTGATAGTGGGAAACCTTGTTTCACTCCTTATCTTACAGGGAAAAGTTCCTAAGATATTTGCTGACGGTTTTAAATATAGGTTCCTTATCATTTTAAGGAATAGTTCATTTATTCCTATACTCTCAAGTCTTTTTTTGTAGGAATGGATGTTGGATTTGATCAAATGCTTTTTCTGCATCTATTGAGAAGATCATATGGTTTTTAGTAATTTGATTATTAATATGGACAATTATACTAATAGTTTTCCCAATATTAAACCAACCCAGCACTGCTGGTATAAATCCTGCTTGATCGTAGTGTATTATCCTGGGGATGATTCTCTGAAGTCTTTTTGCTAATATCTTATTTAAGATTTTAGCATCAATATTCAAGAAGGAAAATGGTCTTTAGTTTTCTTTCTCTGTTTACAATCTACCTGGTTTTAGGTATCAGTACCATGTCTGGGGCATAAAAGGAATTTGGTAGGCCTCCTTCAATTCATTTTTTTTTCAAATAGTTTATATAGTATTAGAGTTAGTTGTTCTTTAAATGTTTGGTAGAATTCATATGTCAATCCATCTCTTCCTGAGGATTTTTTCTTAGGGTGTTGGTTGATAAATTGTTCTATTTCTTTTTCCGAAATGGGACTATTTAGACTTCTTACTTCTTCCTCTGTTAATCTGCGCAAGTTATATTTCCTCCACAAGTCTGAGAGATAAACTATCCTTTGTTCCTCTAATTTATTTATGATCTCATTCTTTATTCCTAACTCATGGACCCATTTTGATCTTTTCTCCCTATTTGCTGTTAAGTGTGGGTCCATGCCTAGTTTCTACCATAATAATTTCCAGTTTTCCCAGCAGTTTCTGTCAAATAATGAATACGTATTCCAAAATCTGGGATCTTTGGGTTTGTCAAAAACTAGATTGCTATTTTTATTCAATATCTTGCCCTGTGAAGCTAACCTATTCCACTGATCAACTAGTCTATTTATTAGCCAACACCCAATGGTTTTGGTGACTGCTGCTTTATAATATACTTTAGATCAGGTACAGCTAGGCTACCTTCATTTGATTATTTTTTTTTTCTCATTACTTCCCTTGCAATTCTCAACCTTTTGTTCTTTCCTATGAATGTTGTTGTTATTTTTTCTAGGTCATTAAAATAGTTTCTGATTGGTGTAGCACTAAATAAATAGATTAATTTAGAGAGTATTGTCATCTTGATAATATTCGCTCTGCTTATCCAAGAGCACTGAATGTCTTTCCAATTATTTAAATCTGACTTCATTTTTGTGGCAAGTGTTTTGTAATTTTTCTCATATAATTCCTGACTATTCTTTGGTAGATGGATTCCCAAATACTTTATACTCTCAACATTTGTTTGGAATGGAATTTCTCTTTGTATCTCTTGCTGTTGGATTGTGTTGGTAATATGTAAAAATGCTGAGGATTTAGGTGGATTTATTTTGTATCTTGAAACTTTGCTAAAGTTCTGAATTAATTCTAATAGCTTTTTAGCAGAGTCTTAGGGGTTCTCTAAGTATACCATCATGTCATCTGCAAAGAGTGATAGTTTGATTTCCTCATTAGCTACTCTAATTCCTGGAATCTCTCTGGGCTCTTATTGCCCAGGCTAGCATTTCTAATACAATATGGAATAGTAATGGTGATAGTGAGCAACCGTTGTTTCACTCCTTATCTTACTGGGAAAGGTTCCAGTGTATCACCATTACATATGATGTTTACTGACAGTTTTAAATATATAATCATGATTTTAAGGAATAGTCCATTTATTCCTGTACTCTCAAAGGTTTGTAGTAGGAATGGATGTTGGATTTTATGAAATGCTTTTTCTTCATCTATTGAGATGATCATATGGTTTTTGTTAATTTGGTTATTGATATAGTTGATTATACAAATAGTGTTCCTAATATTGAACCAGCCCTGCATTCCTGGTATAAATCCCACTTGGCCATAGTTTATCATCCTGGGGAGGGTTTTCTGTAGTCTTTTGGATAATATTTTATTTAAGATTTTAGCATCATTAGGGAGATTGGTCTATAATTTTGTTTCTCTGTTTTCAGCCTACCTGGTTTAGGTATCAGTACCATGTCTGTGTCATAAAAGGAATTTGGTAGGACTCCTTCAATCCCTATTTTTTCAAATAGTTTCTATAACATTGGAGTTGTTTTTTAAATTTTTGGTAGAATTCACATGTAAATCCATCTGGTGCTGGGGATTATTTTTTCTTAGGGAGTTGGTTAATAGCTTCTTCTATTGCTTTTTCTGAAATGGGACTATTCAGACTATTTCCTTCTTCCTCTGTTAGTCTGGGCAAGCTTATTTTTGAAGGTATTCTTCCACTTCATTTAAGTTATCGAATTTATTGCCGTAAAGTTGGGCAAAGTAGCTCCTAACTATTGTTCTAATTTCCTCTTCATTAGGGGTGAGTTCTCCCTTTTCATTTTTAAGACTAACAATTTTTGTTTCAAATACAGACAACTACAGGCACACAGTAGTAGACAGAGTCTAAAGTCGAGTCCTGACTTCTTTTAATCATCTTTTCTTTCTTAACTTTTTTGGATCATGGACTTTTTTGACTTACTGCTGAATGCCTCTTCTAGGAATAGACGTTTTTAAATGCTTAAAACAAAGGAACAGGATAACGAGGGAATCACGATTACTGAAATACTGTTTTAAAATGTTTTTTTCTCAATAGTATTTTATTTTTTCCAAATACAGGTAAAGACAGTTTTCGACATTCATTATTAAAATTAGTTTTGAAAATAAACGTGATATATCCCAGGTTGAGAACCTGTGCACTAGGAACTTGGAATTTTCCCCCTCTCTCCACTCCTGGAAATGTCTCCATTCTTTATGAGGACACTCTGTTCCAAGCTGAAGTTGCTCTGAATTCCTTGGGAAACTGAAGGAGGAATAGACCTGGCTGAGTCTCCCCAGGCCTACTCCTTGGTTACTTGAACTGTGGTTCTGTGAGGAACCCATACAGAACTATCAGCCTCCACCTTGGAGCTGGTGAAGAACCAGTTCTATTTCTGTGGGCAATGCCATGCCAGAGGCACTTGTTGCTTCTCTGTTGCCAATTACTTCTTTAAAAGCCTGGGTGTATTTATTAATACAGACAGAATAATTTCTCATAGATCCACCGAATGCACTCCCTGGGATGTAAGGCACACACAGACAAACAAAGGGAGGCCTTGCATCCCACAGCACCAAGCTCTAATCCCTCTTAGTCTGCAAACTCAAAAATTCCATTACTCAGGACAATCATGAAGCAGAGAAGAATGGTCAATAATTGTAGGGAGTCACTCTGGCACCCTTTAAGGAGGGTATCTGCAAACAGCTTAGAGCCCCTTCCTCAACCTGGAAGGCACTAAATCTTACCCATGCTCACTGATCAGAGAAGGAGCTCCCCGGCTGCCGGGATACTAGCATGGGAAGGCGCTGAGTGCTTTTCCTTCATTGTGCATTGCTTACCAGGAGATGTAGCCGCTCCAGTGTTCATGGCACACTCTTGGGCTTCACGGGGCAGAGACAGGTTACTGAGGGGAGGGGTAAGTTGGAGGTCTGAGCCAGTGAGGCAATGGTAATGTTCTTGGGTTTTAGTCACCAAGCATTCATCAAATGCCCAGTGCAGCAGACAGATCCCAGGCCTGAAGCCAGATGTGGCCTCAGGCTCACTGGCCTTGTCACCAAGGGAGAGGGGGCCCAGCTAGCTCATTTTTGAAAGGGGGAAAAAAAGAATACCTCCACTTCCAGGTTTGAGAGGAGGATCCAATTGGGATACATGCAAAGTTTAGCAGACATCCTGGCCTGTTCCTAGCCTTGGATTTAAATTGGTTGGATTTATTCAGGGAACTCGGCTGCTTGACGATTGGAACACATCGTTTTATTTCATTGAAAAGGGTCTTTACCCTACAATTTCTCAAAGCAAATGCTTCTGTTTAATGTGAGCTTCAATCTCTTCCCCCAGTTGTTGCAACATTAGATTTATTGGTGTATTAAGCAGATGTTGTTCTCAGGGCATGTTGCTCGTGACCTCTTCCAGACTTACTATCCTATGGATCTAACATGATAACCTTGGCCTAAGATTGGATGTGTCTTGTACAGACAACCCTGGCCTAATTAACAAAAGGATCCAAGATCTGCAGTGTTCAAATTGTCCAAGATGAAAGGTACCTGATGAAGAGGTCCGGGGACATAAACTTGGCCCTAGGCTCCATCCCAAGAGCAATATGTGGGCTTAGCTCCCTTTCCCGCTGGCTGCTTCTACTCATGTCCCCAGATTCTGGTCCCTGTGTCTTTTGTGACTGTATCATTCTTTGGTAGTCCACCTCATCCATCAGGCCTTAGACTACTCAATAAGCAAAGCACAATTAAACAAGGAGCAAACATATATTACATATACTTACTAGGGGTCAGATATTACACTAGACCCTGGAGACATAAAGATAAAAACAAAATGGTCTTGCCCTCAAAGTTTATATATTATTGCGGAAAATGATGTCAACAAAAAAAAAGTAGGAAGAAAATCATTGCATAAGCAAGATAATTGCATAAATATTTTCATATACATTGGATTTATCCTATATTTTCACATATATAACATGTAATGACTGGTCATTTAGGGAAGGAGGTGGAAGGAAGGAGGGGGAATGTTGGAACATGAGGTTTCGCAAGGCTCAGTGTTGTAAACTTGCCCCTTCATATGTTTTCTACATAAAGAGGTTTCCTAAAAAATATTGTTAAAAGAAAACTTCCGCATAAAGCCTGAGCACAATCCTCATCAGATGAGCAGTTGACTTGCTTACCTTGGCCATGGAGACCTCATTGTGTCATGCCCATTGTGACACGCCTGAGAACACCCAAGGTTTTCTGACTTAAAGGTGATGTTCTCTCCCCAACCACCCAGTTGGATCCTGACAGCAAAGGAAGTAGTACGTGAATAGAAGAATGGATGAGTGGACTAATAGACTGATAGACTAGATACATAGATTATTGGTGATGGATGGATGGGATAGAGAAGATAAACAAATAGATTGAATAGATACACTTAATGCATAGTTAAAAAGATAATGATGGATAGATAAGTGAAAAGATAGATTTATAGTAGAAAAGTTTATAGGTAGAAAAGTGATTTATAGGTAGAAAAGAAATTTTTAGATTAAAAAAAGGGATTTAGAAGTAGAAAAGAGATTTATAGGCAGAAGAGAATGAATAGCTGGATTAAAATATACATACACCCCCCCCCAAAATATTGCAGTTTGTGGATGGTTTTTCCAGTATATGAAATGGACACATATCTTTCACTTATGCTGTAACATTTTACCTTTTCAGGCAACCTATAAGCCAATACTGAAGCAAAGGATATACTGAAGTCAGAGTGACCAGATTCTGGCGATATTGCTACGATCTACTTAAAATGGGATTTAGATTGTTGTTGGGGAGTTTTGATCTACACTTTGGAGTTTATTGCACTGGTGGGGGGAAGGGAAGAGATGATGTTTCTGAGTTTGATTGTTGGGGAGTTTTGATATCTATACTTTGGAGTTTATTGTACTGGTGGGCAGAAGGGGAGAGATGATGTTTCTGAGTTTGATGTGGTTTTAAAAATAAAAAAAGGTTTTTTTTTTTTTTTCTGTTTCCAAAAGTGTCAAGTTGTCATTCTTTCAGCTCCCACATGATTAGTGATATTTCCCAGTTTCTTCTGTACTATCTGGTGATTACATTTGCCAGCTCGTTAATCCTAAAGAAATACTTCTTGGCAAACTTATTGGGTAAACTACCTTTTTCCCTTATTTCCAGCTAGCCCATACTGCTGATGGGTAAAGCTATGGGCTAAGCTGGCTATCCTATCTGGGTTTGGGAATAAGAGAGGCAGGCAGATTTGTTCTTCTTTGAGATTGTGAAAAAACTGTAAGTAGGACCTTTGCCATCAGAGGCTGGGGACCATCTGAAAGTCTGGGAACAAAGAGGTAGTGAGGGTTAACAAGCAGCAGGGCTGTTGTGTTCTAGCCAGAGAAGTTCCAGAGAAGCTCGGAACTGGCCCTGCTGAAGTCTTTTGGATCTTCCTGGAGGAGCAGAGCAGCCATTCTCCACCAGGAGGGCAATTCAGAATGACAAGGGACTGGCTTAGAGATTTGCATCCAGGTGCTTCCCCTCAGCTCTAGGGGAAGGCTGAGCCAGAAAATAATTGGTGTCCCCACAGGCTTGTGCTAGAGCCCCCCATTCCCCCTTAGAAGTTTCTTCTGCCTGACTTGTGCTCATTATAATCTATATGAGTGAAATGTCAAACTTCTGTTTCTGAAAATAACCTTTCTACAGAAGCTGGGAACCTAAATCCCCTGGATGAAGAAGAGGGATAGTAAGAGTGCTAGAAAAGCAAATGGGTGCTCTGGAGACAGCAAGATTGGAGATGGGAAAACCCCATCTGATTTGATTCCATAGATAGTGGCAAACGTCAGGTTAGCCACAAAGGATGTTTGCACTGATTGATAAAGCTGGAACAATACCTCTTGGGAATTGATGTACAGGCCCTGGCAAGAAAATGAAACCAAACTAACTCCCAAGCAGGATGCAGCCTTAATTGGCTGAAGGACCCCAGAAGACCCTGGACAAGCCAGTCAAGCCGGCTTCCAGAGCTAGTCCTTAGCTTGGCCTTGGGAATCCTCCCAGGGGGTGGAAGAGGAGGAGGTCTGGATTGCTCTCTGATAGCACCTTCTCATCCTCCATCTTGGGCTTTCCACTTCTGGGCTTGGGCTTGGAGGGTCTCATCTACAGAAAACCACCTTCTTGAGGGCAAGAACTGTTGGAGTTTTTCCTTGGTAGCTCTGCCATTTTTCCACTTCGAATCACTTCCGATTTACCAATATTTATTAAGGAAACAAGCATTTATTAAACTCTTTTGTACTAAGCACTGTGCTAAGCACTTTACACATATTCTCTCCTTAACATCACTGGGAGGTAGGTGCTAACTGAGGCAACAGGTCAGCAAAATAGAGGCGAGATTGAAACAGATCTTGTCTTGTACAGACAACCCTGGCCTAATTAACAAGGGGATTCTAGATCTGCAGCGTTCAATGGGGTGTTTTCCAAATTCTACATGATGAAAGGTACCTGATGAAGCGGTCTGGGGCCTTAACCGTGGCCCTAGCTCCTTCTGCTTTGCAGCCAAACCCTAGGCTCCATCCCAAGAGCAATATGTGGGCTTGGCTCCCTTTCCCGCTGGCGCTTCTATTCATGTCCCCAGTTTCTGGTCCCTGTGTCTTTTGTGACCATATCATTCATCTGGTAGCTCACCTCATCCATCTTCCTTAGACTACTCAATCAGCAAAGCTCAATTAAACAAGGAGCAAACATACATTACATACTTACTAGGGGTCATATATTTCACTAGACCCTGGAGACATAAAGGTAAAAACAAAATGGTCTTGCCCGCAAAGTTTATATTCTATTGGGGAAAATGATGTCAACAAAAAGAACTAGGAAGAAAATCTATGCATAAGCAAGATAATTGTACAAATATTTTTACATACATTGGATTAAGCATATATTTTCACATATTTAACATGTAATTACCTGTCATCTAGGGGAAGAGGTGGAAGGAAAGAGGGGAAAAGTTGGAAGAGAAGGTTTTGCAAAGGTCAGTGTTAAAAACTTACCCCTTCATATGTTTTGTAAATAAAAAGCTTTCCTCAAATAATTTTTTAAAAGAAAAAACTCCATAATACCATGTAGCGTGTTGTCGTCTCCAGAAGCTGCTGGATCACTCTCTGGGAAGAGATCTGCTGTGTCTACTCACATCTCTCAGACAGATTCTTCTTCCTGTAGTGAACTGTTGTCTCCAGGTAGTTGCTGTTAACTCTTGTCCAGAGAAGTGACTCCCCTTCCTGCAGAGAGCTGCATCAAGCCAGACTTAGTGCAGAGTCTTCTCCTTGAATCCTGGCTCTGAATCTCTTCCAGCTCTCATCCTTCTCCAGGCAGACTGACTTTCCAGGCCCACTGTTGCCTCTTTTATCCTCCCAGAGAAAGGGCGTGGCATAATGCAAGGGCTTCTGGGAAGAACCACTTTAGCCAATGAGCTTGCTCCTTCTATCAAGGCATCCTGAGTTCTCACCTTGTAATTGTCTAGACAACCTGAATTCTCACCTTGTCACTGTCCAGACAACGTGAGTTCTCACCTAGTAATCCTAATATCTCCCCCTTTCTTTTGATTTAGAACATAGGACAGTCATGACCTTGAAACCTAAAGCCATCAATATGGGAAGTATTACAGATAATTACATAAATTACATAAGCACATAGTAACATAGTAACATAACACATGCTAGAAGTATATAACATAATCAAATAATCATAAATTGAAAATTTATAAATGTCCATAAATCCATTGTCCATTAGTCTCATCTTGTGTGAGGAAGTCCAATGATTCCTGCTGGTTTTAAACTTCTTTAACAGTCTTTTTATTAGCCATGCTCTTTCGGTGTAAGATGTTTCTTAGATCTTCTCCTTTATTTTGAGGTCTTTCTCTTTTTCTGTCTCTCTCTGATGGACAAGGCGAATATGACTCGTTGGCACCCATCTGATTCCTTCTCCTGCTGAAGAAATACAAGCAAACCCTCTCCCCCAGGCAGTTAACCTACCTGGTCCCTTCCATTCACCACTTTCTGGATCTCTCCACATCACCTGGCGATTATCTAAGGACAGTGGAGCTGCTCGCACTGGACACTGCCCTTCTGGTGGGTTATAAAACCTGTCTGCCGCAGCCAGTGCATCTTTGTCAAAAATTAGAAAATTAATGGTATAGAGAACTAAATTTAGAAGTTCTCTAGGGTTACCTGTGGCTCCCCCTTTCTTTTGTTTTTGGAGGAGTGTCTTAATATCTCTGTTTCTTCTCTCTACTCTTGCCTGCCCTTGAGGATTAAAGGGTATGCCCGTGGTATGTAAAATCTTATACTGTGCACAAAAGTGTGTAAAATGTTTGGACGTATATGCAGGTCCATTGTCTGTTTTTATTGCTTGTGGCACACCCATAATTGCAAATGCTTGTATAAGGAATTCAGTGACCACTCGGGCTGTCTCTTTTGCTGCTGGCACTGCAAATGTGAATCCTGAAAAGGTGTCTACCACGACATGGATAAAAGATAGACGACCAAAAGATTTATAATGGGTCACATCCATTTGCCAGATTTCATTGGGTCTCAAACCACGAGGATTCTTCACTGGAGGGAGTGTAGGAGCATGGCAAGGAAGACAAGCTGTACAGCTTTTTACTATGCTCCTAGCTTCCTCTCTTGTGATTCCAAATTGTAAACGTAAAGCTCGAGCAGCCTGATGATATTTAGAATGAGATTCTTGTGCTTCCTGAAATAAAGGACTACTGGCTAACATCGTTAGAAGGCTATCTGCCTTTGAATTTCCAACAAAAATGGGACCTGGAAGTCCACTATGTGAGTGGACATGCAAGATATAAATCTTGCCTGGATGTTTTCTCACTTGCTCTTGAAGTTCCTTAAAGAGCTGATAAATATTAGAGGCTGCAAATTTTATTTGGGCTGTGGCAATTCTTTGTACTACACCTACAGAATAAGCTGAATCAGTAATTATATTTACGTCTCCTGGGTAATAAGTAAGAGCTAGCATGATAGCAAATAATTCATTCTTTTGAGTGGATTGAAAAGGAGTCCTGATTACTCTCTTTATGGTTAAATCATGAGAGTATACAGCACAAATATTTTCTTTGGAGGCGTCTGTAAAGATTGTTGGTCCTTTAAGAGGAACCTTGGAAACCTTTTCTTCAAAGATCCATCGCCAATTATGTAGTAGCCGGGTAATCTTTAATGGAGATCCATGTGCAAAATTTGGAGCGGTGGCCAATAAAATTTGCCATTCTGGGATGGTCTCACAGCATACATTAATTTGTGCGTTAGTATAGAATGTGTATATTTTTTCAGGACTTATTCCAGATAATTGTGTTACTCTCTTAATAGCCTTTAATAAAATCCTAGCCACAAGCACTGGGTAAGGTGTAAGGCTTTGTTCTGGTTGTGCTGGGAGGTTCATCCACTCAATCACTCTGTCTCCTTGATGAAGGACTGCTGTGGGTGCCTCTTTTGTAGCAAAAACTGATATTTCCAAGGGTTTTTGAGTGACTCTTTCAACCACATTTTGTGCTTCTTTTGTAAGCTGGCGTGGTGAATTTAAAGCACTGTCTCCCCTTAAAATGTCATATAGAGGTTGTAGTTGATTGGTAGTTAAGCCTAACACTGGACGCATCCATTGGATATCTCCTATTGATTTTTGAAAGTCATTTAAGGTGTTCAACTTCTCTGTTCTTAAAGAAAGCTTTTGTACTGTGAGTGTCTTAGGATATACTTGATATCCTAAATATTGAAAAGGAGCCTGTCTTTGAATTTTTTCTGTAGCTATATGCAGTTTGTAGTACTTTAATGTTTCCATGGTCCTTTGTAGACATGCTTCTAACATTTTTTTTTCAGGTGCACATCCCAAAATATCATCCATATAATGTAACAATATTACTTTTGGAAAGGCTTTTCTTACTGGAGCAAGAGCAGCAGCAACATACATTTGGCACATAGTAGGGCTGTTTTTCATTCCCTGTGGCAAAACTGTCCATTCATATCTTTTATAAGGCTCGGCCAAATTAACACTAGGCACTGAAAAAGCACATCTTTTCATACCCTCCTTATCTAGAGGGATAGAATAGAAACAATCCTTAATGTCTATAACCCATAGAGGCCATTCTCTTGGCAACTGAGTAGGAGATGGAAGTCCAGGCTGAAGAGTTCCCATAGTTTCCATCTGTTCATTTACTCTTCTTAGATCAGTTAACATCCTCCATTTTCCAGATTTCTTTTTCACCACAAATACTGGGGAATTCCAAGGACTTAGAGAAGGCCGCAAGTGTCCTTGGTCAAGTTGTTCTTGCACTATGTCTAATAAGGCCTGAATTTTATCACTTCTTAAGGGCCACTGTTCTACCCACACTGGTGAATCAGTCTTCCACTGAATAGGAACTGGTGAAAGTGCAGGTAGGCCTTCAACAGCAGCCCTGCCTAAAAAGCTGAAGTGCTTATTTGTAATCCTATCTGCTGTAAAATGTCTCTTCCCCACAGATTGATGGGGATTTTTTCAACCACAAAAGGAGTAAAAGCTCCTGTTTCTCCTTCAAATACCTATCTCAAAGGCCTAGCACTAACTTCTGGGGCTATTGATCCTCCCACCCCAGACATATAGCAGACATGTCTGCTTTAATCTTTGGCCAGTGACCGGGCCAATTGGCACCTCTAATAACTGTACGATCTGCACCCGTGTCTACCGATCCTTCAAATGGTATTCCGTTTATATAAATAGTAAGCATAGGTCGGTCAGCTGTCACAGCTGCTGTCCAATATATTCCTGGATTTTGTTCATTGGAGTCAAAATCTAGGCGACTATCACGAGGTTGCTTATTAGGGGTACGTAACAATATGCCTGATGCTACTACTTCTCCTGGTTGATAAATCACACGTTGTCTGCCTGTGTTAGTGACTGGGATATTAGATACACGTTCTCCAGTTTCCCACATCAGTGTATGGATGGACACTGTTTTGTAGGCACTCTCAGAAGGTGAAATGGTCAAGCCTACTGTGCCTGGAGGCAAAGGATCCATAGGCTCAACAGGAACAGATTTCACTTCTCCAGGGAGTATCTCGGTAGTCTCTCCTGCACACAACTCTATTTTTCCTAATTTCAATCCCTTTCTTCCATCTGATTGCCTTTTGGCTGATTGATCATGTCTTAAAATTCTCTGGATGTAACCTCGGTTGCCATCATGCCCCACTTCGGGGGCTGAAGCTGGGCCCCACCTGTCATTTCCCTGTGTCAATCTACATTCGGAGGCCCAGTGGAGGCCCTTGTGACATTTTGGACATGGAGTTTTAGGTCTTCTCTCACCCTGTCTTCTCACTGTATCTCCATATCTACACTGAGCTCTTAGATGCCCAATTTTTCCACATTGAAAACATCGCCGAGTTTCTCTAGAAGGCCCTTGCCAGGAGGGACCCTGTCTTTCCACGTTCATCATTGTCCGGGTGTAAAAAGCATTTGTTCCCACTGTAGCACAGCGTCTTATGATCTCCTCTAAAGGAGCATCTTTGTCTAATCCCCATATAATTCTTTTGCAAATCTCATTGGCATTTTCCTTAGCCAGATGTCTGGTCATTATTTCTGTAGCTGAATTTTCTCCAATAGTTCTTTTGACAGCAGTTTGCAAATGTCCCACAAAATCTGCAAAAGGTTCATTGGGACCTTGCTGTATTTTAGTGAAAGCCTCTCCACGATCTTTCTGTCCAGGAAGGACACCCCAAGCTTTTATTGCAGCCTTAGCAATTTGCTCATATATTGTCATGGTATAATTAATCTGTTCTGAATTCTCTCCATAACAACCTTCACCAGCCAAGTGCTCAAAAGTGAATTGTGTGTTAACTCCTATTTCCAAATTGCATCTGTCTTGAATTTTACATAATTCATGAAATTCCACAAGCCATAATAAATTTTCTCCAGGTTCCAGGCATGTCCTTGCTATGGATTTCCAATCATTTGGGGTTAGGACTTCATAAGACAAACCATCTAGTAACATTTTAACATAAGCTGATGTAGCCCCATAAAGGGTACAACCTTTTTTCAAATCTTTAATTTTATTCAAATCTAAAGGTGCATATCTTCTCCTTTTTTGACCTACAGAGTCAATATTTTCAATCACAGGATATGCATGTATAAAATCACTTATATCCTGTCCTTCTCTCTTAGCTTTAACCAATGCTTTTTCTAATCTTGTCATAGGCTTAGGCTGCTTCACAGGCAATTCTGTTTGTGTTTCTGCCTCTTCCCCTCCTTCTTCCTCCACCTCTGAAGGTGGGGTGGATGTGGGCCTGCCAATAATCTGTTCTCTAGGCAGGGTTGAAGCTTCTTCAAGAGAATCATACCATAATTCCTCATTTAAATCCTCTTGCTCTAAGGCAAGATCTTGATCTTTCCTTTTTTCCTCACACTTCCTCCTCTGTTCCTTTTTAAAACTTTTCCTTCTCCAACAACTTGCTTGATAGTTTAAGGTTAATTGAACTATGTTGTAGATATAAAATACTTCTGCAGTAATTGAACGAGGCCCATTTTTTGCATAAAATTCTTTCATTTCAAATCCCACTAGCTTCCATTTATCTACATCTATCTTTTCTTCCTCTAAGAACCAAGGGGATGTGCGTCTTAATGCAGCCAAGAGTTTAGCAATCTGTACCCATGTTACAAGTAAACTCTGCTCCTCAATTATCTTGATTATACTCTCTATAGTACCACGACTGAATGGGGGTGGAGCTGAGGTTGCTTCTGGGGCTGGGGATGAGTCGGCTGAGGTCCAGAGATTGAATATAGCTAACATCTGCCCCATTTCAGCTATAAGAGATTCCTGGTTTAGCCCTTAACAAGTTAAGTTCCTTATTTATCTATTAGCACGCTCACTTAATCTTTAACAAAGTTTCCTCGTTACTCACAGTTCTGGCTCAGAGAGACTGAGATCTGGATGGGAGGCTTTTCCACTGGAATCAGGACCGTGTCTGTCCCTGTTCGGGCGCCAAATTGCGAAGGTCTGGTCTAGCTCCTCTTGTCAGGATAAGCAAAAGTCCTTGCCCCACGTGTGGACGCCAAATGTAGCGTGCTGTCGTCTCCAGAAGCTGCTGGATCGCTCTCTGGGAAGAGATCTGCTGTGTCTACTCAAATCTCTCAGACAGATTCTTCTTCCTGTAGTGAACTGTTGTCTCCAGGGAGTTGCTGTTAACTCTTGTCCAGAGAAGTGACTTCCCTTCCTGCAGAGAGCTGCATCAAGCCAGATGTAGTGCAGAGTCTTCTCCTTGAATCCTGGCTCTGAATCACCTGCAGCTCTTATCCTTCTCCAGGCAGACTGACTTTCCAGGCCCACTGTTGCCTCCTTTATCCTCCCAGAGAATGGGCGTGGGATAATGCAAGGGCTTCAGGGAAGAACCACTTCAGCCAATGAGTTTGCTCCTTCTATCAAGTAAACCTGAGTTCTCACCTTGTAATTGTCCAGACAACCTGAATTCTCACCTTGTCACTGTCCAGACAACGTGAGTTCTCACCTAGTAATCCTAACAATACCAAGTGAGCACTACCCTCATCTGATGAGCATTTGCTTTGCTTACCTTCTCCATGGAGACCTCATTGTGTCATGCCCATTGTGACACGCCTGAGAACACCCAAGGTTTTCTGACTTAAAGGGGATGTTCTCTCCCCAACAACCCAGTTGGATCCTGACAGCCAAGGGGGTAGTATGTGAATAGAAGAATAGATGAGTGGACAAATAGACTAATAGACTAGATACATAGATAAGTGCTGATAGATAGATGGGATAGATAGGGTAAACAAATAGATTCAATAGATACACTTGATGCATAGTTAAATAGATAATGATGGGTAGATAAGTGAAAAGATAGATTTATAGTAGAAAAGTTTATAGCTATCAAAGATATTTATAGGAAAAAAAGTGATTTATAGTTAGAAAAGAGATTTATATGAAAAAAGCGATACATAGGTAGAAAAGAGATATATATAGTTAAAAAAGTGATTTAGGAGAAGAAACGAGATTTATAGGTAGAAAAGAGATTTATAGGCAGAAGAGAATGAATAGCTGCCTTAAATTATACATAGATAATGAAGGAGTCAATGGAGGGTTAGGTAAATCAGTAAATAAATTACTGGAGAGAGAGATCCATTTGGGCCCTCATCAGCATGATACCAAGGGCTGCTGTCATAGATTGAGACTGCCTTCACGTCAGTATTAAACTATTATATTTTATTCTTCAATATTATAGAAGCTAAAATGGTTGCTTTCTATCTGGCTTGGGAAATTGTTGACTTCTCTTTCTTCCCCTCTTCCCCCACGCCCCCCCAAAATTGCATTTTGTGGATGGTTATTCTAGTAGATCAATTGGACACATATCTTTCACTTATGCTGTAACATTTTACCTTTTCAGGCATCCTATAAGCCACTGCTGAAGCAGAGGAGATACTGAACCAGTTGTGACCAGATGCTGGCGATATTGAACGCATCTTAAGCCTCGGGATCGACTTAAAACGGGATTTAACCTGTTCATGAAGGTAAAGCATCTACATAGAGATAATGTACCTGCAGCTTCCCTCCTGCAGTCAGTGTTAATAGGAGATCAAGGTAGGGCCTGGTTGCTGACTAGCCCTATATATAAACTAGAAGTACAAATAATCTGGGAAATAGAGAGCCTACACTTAAAAGCAAACAAACAAACAAAAGCAAATTCTTTTAGTTCGGAAACTATTTTCTTTTTCCTCATCCTATGGCTGGTTCCCAGAAAAAAGATGACTTGCTCATATTAGAGGTTTCATAAATGCTTGTTAAATTCAATTACATATAGATGAAGACTTTTTCTAAAATTATAGGCAGCTGGCTGGTTCAGTGGATAACACTGTTGGACCTCCCTTGAATCAGCAACTGATTTCAAACACCAGCTGTAGGACTCTGGGCAAGTCACTTAATCTGTGTTTGCCTCAATTTCCTCCTCTGTAAATTGGGAATGATACAATCATGTTTGCTCCACAGAGGATAAGCCTCTGAGAACTATTTGTTTTCAAGTAGAGTCACAGCATCGTGGATTTTGAGCTGGCAGCAATATTTCAGGGTTTCTACTTCCATATTTTACAAAGAAAGTCACTGAGACACAAGGAGGTTTAGTATAGTTAATATATTGTTCAAGCGCATACAAGTTGTAAGTGGCAGAGACAAGATTCAAACAGATCCTGTTAATACTATCGTGTTACCTCTAAGTGTTCATTATATATGGGTGTATGGGTGTCCATATATGTGTGTGTATATTTCCATACTCCAATCTTCTAACCTATAACTAAACATATTTACTCTTAAAAAAAAAAAAGTGGTGGGATGGGTTAGGGGAAAGACACTGTAATAAAGTAACATTAAACAAGTGGTATTTTGCTCTGCTGTTTATTTCTTACTTTCATGACTTTATATTATCACTTTAAACTCCCTGAGCCTCAGTTTCCTCACATGTTAAATGAGATAGTTGAGCTCCATGACCACTAGGAAACTACATTTCCAGTTCTAAAATTGCGATTCCACAGTGAAAATCTAGCAACATTGTGTCCTAATGTAAGATCTGTATTTGATCATTAATGAGTCATATATTTTCTCTTGGATTTTATATAGTTCATTTGTAGCAACATTAACCTGGCATTCCCTTCTGAGGGCTGACCCCATCCTTGTTGTGGTGACTGTTAGAGGTGGGCCGCCCTCATCCCGGTGACCATCCACTCCAGATCCTCTTTGTGGTTGGTGGGGTGACAATATCAGAAGCCAAAATGTTGAAAGATCTCGTTTCTTCCCTGAAGCCTGGAACACAGGTACCGAACCCGAAATAACAGGACATGCATCTCCCTGGCCCAAGGATGGGAGAGTCTGGCTGTTCCCACAAGACTTGGTCTGAGCCTTAGGGGTAGCATTTGAGGAGATGATCTATAGAATTCGGGAGATGGTGAAGCACTGTGTAAAGGTCAGATAATTCTCTTACTACTACCATTATTACTTGTACTCTTACCCCTATTATTATTACTACTATTTCTACTATTACTCCTCTTCCTACTCCTATTAGTATTACTCCTACGATTACTACTATTACTCTTCCACCAACTACTACAATTACTGCCACTCTTATTATTGTTATTATTCCTTCTAGATCTCTTCCTCCTGCTACTAGTGCTATCATTGCTCCTATTACTATTAATACTCCTTTTACTACCACTACTACTATTATTTCTACTACCACTTTTACTATTTCTATTACTCCTACTAGTACTGCTACTCCTACTCCTACTCCTACTAGTGTCACTCCTATTCCTATCATTATTACTGTTGCTATTACTACTTCTTCTACTACTATTATTCCTACTCCTATTATTATTAATACTACTACCATTACTATTACTTTTATCATTACTACTCTTTTTACTACTTCTATCACTACTTTTATTCCTCTTCCTATTACTGTTACTACTCATAATACTCCTACTTCTTCTACGCCTCCACCTCCTACTACTGCCACTACTCCTTTGTCCGGAAGTCCATATGTTTTCTAAATAAAGAGGTTTCCTAAAAAATATTGTTAAAAGAAGACTTGCGCATAAAGCCTGAGCACAATCCTCATCAGATGAGCAGTTGACTTGCTTACCTTGGCCATGGAGACCTCATTGTGTGATGCTCATTGTGACATGCCGGAGAACACCCAAAGTTTTCTGACTTAAAGGTGATGTTCTCTTCCCAACAACCCAGTTGGATCCTGACAGCAAAGGGAGTAGTATGTGAATAGAAGAATGGATGAGTGGACTAATAGACTGGTAGACTAGATACATAGATTCCTGGTGATGGATGGATCAGATAGAGAAGATAAACAAATAGATTGAATAGATACACTTAATGCATAGTTAAAAAGATAATGATGGATAGATAAGTGAAAAGATAGATTTATAGTAGAAAAGTTTATAGGTAGAAAAGTGATTTATAGGAAGAAAAGTGATTTATAGGTAGCAAACAGCTCTATAGGAAGAAAAGCCATTTATAGGTAGAAAAGAGATATTTAGATTAAAAAAAGGGATTTAGAAGTAGAAAAGAGATTTATAGGCAGAAGAGAATGAATAGCTGGATTAAAATATACATACAACCCCCCCCCAAAATATTGCAGTTCGTGGATGGTTTTTCCAGTATATCAAATGGACACATATCTTTCACTTATGCTTTCACATTTTATCTTTTCAGGCAACCTATAAGCCAATACTGAAGCAAAGGAGATACTGAAGCCAGAGTGACCAGATTCTGGCGATATTGAAAACATGTCTTTGGAAATCTACTTGAAACGGGATTTAGATTGTTGTTGGGGAGTTTTGATCTATACTTTGGAGTTTATTGCACTGGTGGGGGGAAGGGGAGAGAGGATGTTTCTGAGTTTGATTGTTGGGGAGTTTTGATATCTATACTTTGGAGTTTATTGTACTGGTGGGGGGAAGGGGAGAGATGATGTTTCTGAGTTTGATGTGTTTTTAAAAATAAAAAATGTTTTTTTTTCTGTTTCCAAAAGTTTCAAGTTGTCATTCTTTCAGCTCCCACATGATTAGTGATATTTCCCAGTTTCTTCTTTACTATCTGATGATTATATTTGCCAGCTGGTTAATCCTAAAGAAATACTTGTTGGCAAACTTATTGGGTAAACAACATTTTTCCCTTATTTGCAGCTAGCCCATACTGCTGATGGGTAAAGCTGGCTATCCTATCTGGGTTTGGGAATAAGAGAGGGAGGCAGATTTGTTCTTCTTTGAGATTGTGAAAAAACTGTAAGCAGGCCCTTTGCCATCAGAGGCTGGGGACCGTCTGAAAATCTGGGAGCAAAGAGGTAGTGGGGGTTAACAAGCAGCAGGGCTGTTGTGTTCTAGCCAGAGAAGTTCCAGAGAAGCTCGGAACTGGCCCTGCTGAAGTCTTTTGGATCTTCCTGGAGGAGCAGAGCAGCCATTCTACACCAGAAGGGCAATTCAGAATGACAAGGGACTGGCTTAGAGATTTGCATCCAGGTGCTTCCCCTCAGCTCTAGGGGAAGGCTGAGCCAGAAAATAATTGGTGTCCCCACAGGCTTGTGCTAGAGCCCCCCATTCCCCCTTTGAAGTTTCTTCTGCCTGACTTGTGCTCATTATAATCTATATGACTGAAATGTCAAACTTCGGTTTCTGAAAATCTAACCTTTCTTCAGAAGCTGGGAACCTAAATCCCCTGGATGAAGAAGGGGGATAGTAAGAGTGCTAGAAAAGCAAATGGGTGCTCTGGAGACGGCAAGATTGGAGATGGGAAAACCCCGTCTGATTTGATTCCATAGATAGTGTCAAAGGTCAGGTTAGCCACAAAAGATGTTTGCACTGATTGATAAAGCTGGAACAATACCTCTTGGGAATTGATGTACAGGCTCTGGCAAGAAAATGAAACCAAACTAACTCCCAAGCAGGATGCAGCCTTAATTGGCTGAAGGGCCCCAGAAGACCCTGGACAAGCCAGTCAAGCCGGCTTCCAGAGCTAGTCCTTAGCTTGGCCTTGGGAATCCTCCCAGGGGGTGGAAGAGGAGGAGGTCTGGATTGCTCTCTGACAGCACCTTCTCATCCTCCATCTTGGGCTTTCCACTTCTGGGCTTGGGCTTGGAGGGTCTCATCTACAGAAAACCACCTTCTTGAGGGCAAGAACTGTTGGAGTTTTTCCTTGGTAGCTCTGCCATTTTTCCACTTCGAATCACTTCCGATTTACCAATATTTATTAAGGAAACAAGCATTTATTAAACTCCTATGTACCAAGCACTGTGCTAAGCACTTTACACATATTCTCTCCTGAACATCACTGGGAGGTAGGTGCTAATATCCACTCTCTCAGTTAAAGAAACTGAGGCAACAGGTCAGCAAAATAGAGGCGAGATTGAAACAGATCTTGTCTTGTACAGACAACCCTGGCCTAATTAACAAGGGGATTCTAGATCTGCAGCGTTCAATGGGGTGTTTTCCAAATTCTACATGATGAAAGGTACCGGATGAAGCGGTCTGGGGTCTTAACCGTGGCCCTAGCTCCTTCTGCTTTGCAGCCAAACCCTAGGCTCCATCCCAAGAGCAATATGTGGGCTTGGCTCCCTTTCCCGCTGGTGCTTCTACTCATGTCCCCAGTTTCTGGTCCCTGTGTCCTTTGTGACCATATCATTCATCTGGTAGCCCACCTCATCCATCTTCCTTAGACTACTCAATCAGCAAAGCTCAATTAAACAAGGAGCAAACATATATTACATACTCACTAGGGGTCGTATATTTCACTAGACCCTGGAGACATAAAGGTAAAAACAAAATGGTCTTGCCCGCAAAGTTTATATTCTATTGGGGAAAATGATGTCAACAAAAAGAACTAGGAAGACAATCTATGCATAAGCAAGATAATTGTATAAATATTTTTACATACATTGGATTAAGCATATATTTTCATATATTTAACATGTGAATCCCCTGTCATCTTCCCTGTCATCTAGGGGAAGAGGTGGAAGGAAGGAGGGGAAAAGTTGGAAGAGAAGGTTTTGCAAGGGTCAGTGTTAAAAACTTACCCCTTCATATGTTTTGTAAATAAAAAGCTTTCCTCAAACAATTTTTAAAAAGAAAAAAAACCCACATACCAGGTGAGCACTACCCTCATCTGATGAGCATTTGCTTTGCTTACCTTCTCCATGGAGACCTCATTGTGTCATGCCCATTGTGACACGCCTGAGAACACCCAAGGTTTTCTGACTTAAAGGGGATGTTCTCTCCCCAACAACCCAGTTGGATCCTGACAGCCAAGGGAGTAGTATGTGAATAGAAGAATAGATGAGTGGACAAATAGACTAATAGACTAGATACATAGATAAGTGCTGATAGATAGATGGGATAGATAGGGTAAACAAATAGATTCAATAGATACACTTGATGCATAGTTAAATAGATAATGATGGGTAGATAAGTGAAAAGATAGATTTATAGTAGAAAAGTTTATAGGTAGAAAAGATATTTATAGGAAAAAAAAGTGATTTATAGTTAGAAAAGAGATTTATATGAAAAAAGCGATACATAGGTAGAAAAGAGATATATATAGTTAAAAAAGTGATTTAGGAGAAGAAACGAGATTTATAGGTAGAAAAGAGATGTATAGGCAGAAGAGAATGAATAGCTGCCTTAAATTATACATAGATAATGAAGGAGTCAATGGAGGGTTAGGTAAATCAGTAAATAAATTACTGGAGAGAGAGATCCATTTGGGCCCTCATCAGCATGATACCAAGGGCTGCTGTCATAGATTGAGACTGCCTTCACGTCAGTATTAAACTATTATATTTTATTCTTCAATATTATAGAAGCTAAAATGGTTGCTTTCTATCTGGCTTGGGAAATTGTTGACTTCTCTTTCTTCCCCTCTTCCCCCACGCCCCCCCAAAATTGCATTTTGTGGATGGTTATTCTAGTAGATCAATTGGACACATATCTTTCACTTATGCTGTAACATTTTACCTTTTCAGGCATCCTATAAGCCACTGCTGAAGCAGAGGAGATACTGAACCAGTTGTGACCAGATGCTGGCGATATTGAACGCATCTTAAGCCTCGGGATCGACTTAAAACGGGATTTAACCTGTTCATGAAGGTAAAGCATCTACATAGAGATAATGTACCTGCAGCTTCCCTCCTGCAGTCAGTGTTAATAGGAGATCAAGGTAGGGCCTGGTTGCTGACTAGCCCTATATGTAAACTAGAAGTACAAATAATCTGGGAAATAGAGAGCCTACACTTAAAAGCAAACAAACAAACAAAAGCAAATTCTTTTAGTTCGGAAACTATTTTCTTTTTCCTCATCCTATGGCTGGTTCCCAGAAAAAAAATGACTTGCTCATATTAGAGGTTTCATAAATGCTTGTTAAATTCAATTACATATAGATGAAGACTTTTTCTAAAATTATAGGCAGCTGGCTGGTTCAGTGGATAACACTGTTGGACCTCCCTTGAATCAGCAACTGATTTCAAACACCAGCTGTAGGACTCTGGGCAAGTCACTTAATCTGTGTTTGCCTCAATTTCCTCCTCTGTAAATTGGGAATGATACAATCATGTTTGCTCCACAGAGGATAAGCCTCTGAGAACTATTTGTTTTCAAGTAGAGTCACAGCATCGTGGATTTTGAGCTGGCAGCAATATTTCAGGGTTTCTACTTCCATATTTTACAAAGAAAGTCACTGAGACACAAGGAGGTTTAGTATAGTTAATATATTGTTCAAGCGCATACAAGTTGTAAGTGGCAGAGACAAGATTCAAACAGATCCTGTTAATACTATCGTGTTACCTCTAAGTGTTCATTATATATGGGTGTATGGGTGTCCATATATGTGTGTGTATATTTCCATACTCCAATCTTCTAACCTATAACTAAACATATTTACTCTTAAAAAAAAAAAGTGGTGGGATGGGGTAGGGGAAAGACACTGTAATAAAGTAACATTAAACAAGTGGTATTTTGCTCTGCTGTTTATTTCTTACTTTCATGACTTTATATTATCACTTTAAACTCCCTGAGCCTCAGTTTTCTCACATGTTAAATGAGATAGTTGAGCTCCATGACCACTAGGAAACTACATTTCCAGTTCTAAAATTGTGATTCCACAGTGAAAATCTAGCAACATTGTGTCCTAATGTAAGATCTGTATTTGATCATTAATGAGTCATATATTTTCTCTTGGATTTTATATAGTTCATTTGTAGCAACATTAACCTGGCATTCCCTTCTGAGGGCTGACCCCATCCTTGTTGTGGTGACTGTTAGAGGTGGGCCGCCCTCATCCCGGTGACCATCCACTCCAGATCCTCTTTGTGGTTGGTGGGGTGACAATATCAGAAGCCAAAATGTTGAAAGATCTCGTTTCTTCCCTGAAGCCTGGAACACAGGTACCGAACCCGAAATAACAGGACATGCATCTCCCTGGCCCAAGGATGGGAGAGTCTGGCTGTTCCCACAAGACTTGGTCTGAGCCTTAGGGGTAGCATTTGAGGAGATGATCTATAGAATTCGGGAGATGGTGAAGCACTGTGTAAAGGTCAGATAATTCTCTTACTACTACTATTATTACTTGTACTCTTACGCCTATTATTATTACTACTATTTCTACTATTACTCCTCTTCCTACTCCTATTAGTATTACTCCTACGATTACTACTATTACTCTTCCACCCACTACTACAATTACTGCCACTCTTATTATTGTTATTATTCCTTCTAGATCTCTTCCTCCTGCTACTAGTACTATCATTGCTCCTATTCCTATTAATACTCCTTTTACTACCACTACTACTATTATTTCTACTACCACTTTTACTATTTCTATTACTATTACTCCTACTGCTACTGCTACTCCTACTCCTACTAGTGTCACTCCTATTCCTATCATTATTACTGTTGCTATTACTACTTCTTCTACTACTATTATTCCTACTCCTATTATTATTAGTACTACTACCATTACTATTACTTTTATCATTACTACTCTTTTTACTACTTCTATCACTACTTTTATTCCTCTTCCTATTACTGTTACTACTCATACTACTCCTACTTCTTCTACGCCTCCACCTCCTACTACTGCCACTACTCCTTTGTCCGGAAGTCCATATGTTTTCTAAATAAAGAGGTTTCCTAAAAAATATTGTTAAAAGAAGACTTGCGCATAAAGCCTGAGCACAATCCTCATCAGATGAGCAGTTGACTTGCTTACCTTGGCCATGGAGACCTCATTGTGTGATGCTCATTGTGACATGCCGGAGAACACCCAAAGTTTTCTGACTTCAAGGTGATGTTCTCTTCCCAACAACCCAGTTGGATCCTGACAGCAAAGGGAGTAGTATGTGAATAGAAGAATGCATGAGTGGACTAATAGACTGATAGACTAGATACATAGATTCCTGGTGATGGATGAATGGGATAGAGAAGATAAACAAATAGATTGAATAGATACACTTAATGCATAGTTAAAAAGATAATGATGGATAGATAAGTGAAAAGATAGATTTATAGTAGAAAAGTTTATAGGTAGAAAAGTGATTTATAGGAAGAAAAGTGATTTATAGGTAGCAAACAGCTCTATAGGAAGAAAAGCCATTTATAGGTAGAAAAGAGATATTTAGATTAAAAAAAGGGATTTAGAAGTAGAAAAGAGATTTATAGGCAGAAGAGAATGAATAGCTGGATTAAAATATACATACAACCCCCCCCAAAATATTGCAGTTCGTGGATGGTTTTTCCAGTATATCAAATGGACACATATCTTTCACTTATGCTTTCACATTTTTTCTTTTCAGGCAACCTATAAGCCAATACTGAAGCAAAGGAGATACTGAAGCCAGAGTGACCAGATTCTGGCGATATTGAAAACATGTCTTTGGAAATCTACTTGAAACGGGATTTAGATTGTTGTTGGGGAGTTTTGATCTATACTTTGGAGTTTATTGCACTGGTGGGGGGAAGGGGAGAGAGGATGTTTCTGAGTTTGATTGTTGGGGAGTTTTGATATCTATACTTTGGAGTTTATTGTACTGGTGGGGGGAAGGGGAGAGATGATGTTTCTGAGTTTGATGTGTTTTTAAAAATAAAAAATGTTTTTTTTTCTGTTTCCAAAAGTTTCAAGTTGTCATTCTTTCAGCTCCCACATGATTAGTGATATTTCCCAGTTTCTTCTTTACTATCTGATGATTATATTTGCCAGCTGGTTAATCCTAAAGAAATACTTGTTGGCAAACTTATTGGGTAAACAACATTTTTCCCTTATTTGCAGCTAGCCCATACTGCTGATGGGTAAAGCTGGCTATCCTATCTGGGTTTGGGAATAAGAGAGGGAGGCAGATTTGTTCTTCTTTGAGATTGTGAAAAAACTGTAAGCAGGCCCTTTGCCATCAGAGGCTGGGGACCGTCTGAAAATCTGGGAGCAAAGAGGTAGTGGGGGTTAACAAGCAGCAGGGCTGTTGTGTTCTAGCCAGAGAAGTTCCAGAGAAGCTCGGAACTGGCCCTGCTGAAGTCTTTTGGATCTTCCTGGAGGAGCAGAGCAGCCATTCTACACCAGAAGGGCAATTCAGAATGACAAGGGACTGGCTTAGAGATTTGCATCCAGGTGCTTCCCCTCAGCTCTAGGGGAAGGCTGAGCCAGAAAATAATTGGTGTCCCCACAGGCTTGTGCTAGAGCCCCCCATTCCCCCTTAGAAGTTTCTTCTGCCTGACTTGTGCTCATTATAATCTATATGACTGAAATGTCAAACTTCGGTTTCTGAAAATCTAACCTTTCTTCAGAAGCTGGGAACCTAAATCCCCTGGATGAAGAAGGGGGATAGTAAGAGTGCTAGAAAAGCAAATGGGTGCTCTGGAGACGGCAAGATTGGAGATGGGAAAACCCCGTCTGATTTGATTCCATAGATAGTGGCAAAGGTCAGGTTAGCCACAAAAGATGTTTGCACTGATTGATAAAGCTGGAACAATACCTCTTGGGAATTGATGTACAGGCTCTGGCAAGAAAATGAAACCAAACTAACTCCCAAGCAGGATGCAGCCTTAATTGGCTGAAGGGCCCCAGAAGACCCTGGACAAGCCAGTCAAGCCGGCTTCCAGAGCTAGTCCTTAGCTTGGCCTTGGGAATCCTCCCAGGGGGTGGAAGAGGAGGAGGTCTGGATTGCTCTCTGACAGCACCTTCTCATCCTCCATCTTGGGCTTTCCACTTCTGGGCTTGGGCTTGGAGGGTCTCATCTACAGAAAACCACCTTCTTGAGGGCAAGAACTGTTGGAGTTTTTCCTTGGTAGCTCTGCCATTTTTCCACTTCGAATCACTTCCGATTTACCAATATTTATTAAGGAAACAAGCATTTATTAAACTCCTATGTACCAAGCACTGTGCTAAGCACTTTACACATATTCTCTCCTGAACATCACTGGGAGGTAGGTGCTAATATCCACTCTCTCAGTTAAAGAAACTGAGGCAACAGGTCAGCAAAATAGAGGCGAGATTGAAACAGATCTTGTCTTGTACAGACAACCCTGGCCTAATTAACAAGGGGATTCTAGATCTGCAGCGTTCAATGGGGTGTTTTCCAAATTCTACATGATGAAAGGTACCGGATGAAGCGGTCTGGGGTCTTAACCGTGGCCCTAGCTCCTTCTGCTTTGCAGCCAAACCCTAGGCTCCATCCCAAGAGCAATATGTGGGCTTGGCTCCCTTTCCCGCTGGTGCTTCTACTCATGTCCCCAGTTTCTGGTCCCTGTGTCCTTTGTGACCATATCATTCATCTGGTAGCCCACCTCATCCATCTTCCTTAGACTACTCAATCAGCAAAGCTCAATTAAACAAGGAGCAAACATATATTACATACTTACTAGGGGTCGTATATTTCACTAGACCCTGGAGACATAAAGGTAAAAACAAAATGGTCTTGCCCGCAAAGTTTATATTCTATTGGGGAAAATGATGTCAACAAAAAGAACTAGGAAGACAATCTATGCATAAGCAAGATAATTGTATAAATATTTTTACATACATTGGATTAAGCATATATTTTCATATATTTAACATGTGAATCCCCTGTCATCTTCCCTGTCATCTAGGGGAAGAGGTGGAAGGAAGGAGGGGAAAAGTTGGAAGAGAAGGTTTTGCAAGGGTCAGTGTTAAAAACTTACCCCTTCATATGTTTTGTAAATAAAAAGCTTTCCTCAAACAATTTTTAAAAAGAAAAAAAACCCACATACCAGGTGAGCACTACCCTCATCTGATGAGCATTTGCTTTGCTTACCTTCTCCATGGAGACCTCATTGTGTCATGCCCATTGTGACACGCCTGAGAACACCCAAGGTTTTCTGACTTAAAGGGGATGTTCTCTCCCCAACAACCCAGTTGGATCCTGACAGCCAAGGGAGTAGTATATGAATAGAAGAATAGATGAGTGGACAAATAGACTAATAGACTAGATACATAGATAAGTGCTGATAGATAGATGGGATAGATAGGGTAAACAAATAGATTAAATAGATACACTTGATGCATAGTTAAATAGATAATGATGGGTAGATAAGTGACAAGATAGATTTATAGTAGAAAAGTTTATAGGTAGAAAAGATATTTATAGGAAAAAAAAGTGATTTATAGTTAGAAAAGAGATTTATATGAAAAAAGCGATACATAGGTAGAAAAGAGATATATATAGTTAAAAAAGTGATTTAGGAGAAGAAACGAGATTTATAGGTAGAAAAGAGATTTATAGGCAGAAGAGAATGAATAGCTGCCTTAAATTATACATAGATAATGAAGGAGTCAATGGAGGGTTAGGTAAATCAGTAAATAAATTACTGGAGAGAGAGATCCATTTGGGCCCTCATCAGCATGATACCAAGGGCTGCTGTCATAGATTGAGACTGCCTTCACGTCAGTATTAAACTATTATATTTTATTCTTCAATATTATAGAAGCTAAAATGGTTGCTTTCTATCTGGCTTGGGAAATTGTTGACTTCTCTTTCTTCCCCTCTTCCCCCACGCCCCCCCAAAATTGCATTTTGTGGATGGTTATTCTAGTAGATCAATTGGACACATATCTTTCACTTATGCTGTAACATTTTACCTTTTCAGGCATCCTATAAGCCACTGCTGAAGCAGAGGAGATACTGAACCAGTTGTGACCAGATGCTGGCGATATTGAACGCATCTTAAGCCTCGGGATCGACTTAAAACGGGATTTAACCTGTTCATGAAGGTAAAGCATCTACATAGAGATAATGTACCTGCAGCTTCCCTCCTGCAGTCAGTGTTAATAGGAGATCAAGGTAGGGCCTGGTTGCTGACTAGCCCTATATGTAAACTAGAAGTACAAATAATCTGGGAAATAGAGAGCCTACACTTAAAAGCAAACAAACAAACAAAAGCAAATTCTTTTAGTTCGGAAACTATTTTCTTTTTCCTCATCCTATGGCTGGTTCCCAGAAAAAAAATGACTTGCTCATATTAGAGGTTTCATAAATGCTTGTTAAATTCAATTACATATAGATGAAGACTTTTTCTAAAATTATAGGCAGCTGGCTGGTTCAGTGGATAACACTGTTGGACCTCCCTTGAATCAGCAACTGATTTCAAACACCAGCTGTAGGACTCTGGGCAAGTCACTTAATCTGTGTTTGCCTCAATTTCCTCCTCTGTAAATTGGGAATGATACAATCATGTTTGCTCCACAGAGGATAAGCCTCTGAGAACTATTTGTTTTCAAGTAGAGTCACAGCATCGTGGATTTTGAGCTGGCAGCAATATTTCAGGGTTTCTACTTCCATATTTTACAAAGAAAGTCACTGAGACACAAGGAGGTTTAGTATAGTTAATATATTGTTCAAGCGCATACAAGTTGTAAGTGGCAGAGACAAGATTCAAACAGATCCTGTTAATACTATCGTGTTACCTCTAAGTGTTCATTATATATGGCTGTATGGGTGTCCATATATGTGTGTGTATATTTCCATACTCCAATCTTCTAACCTATAACTAAACATATTTACTCTTAAAAAAAAAAAAGTGGTGGGATGGGGTAGGGGAAAGACACTGTAATAAAGTAACATTAAACAAGTGGTATTTTGCTCTGCTGTTTATTTCTTACTTTCATGACTTTATATTATCACTTTAAACTCCCTGAGCCTCAGTTTTCTCACATGTTAAATGAGATAGTTGAGCTCCATGACCACTAGGAAACTACATTTCCAGTTCTAAAATTGTGATTCCACAGTGAAAATCTAGCAACATTGTGTCCTAATGTAAGATCTGTATTTGATCATTAATGAGTCATATATTTTCTCTTGGATTTTATATAGTTCATTTGTAGCAACATTAACCTGGCATTCCCTTCTGAGGGCTGACCCCATCCTTGTTGTGGTGACTGTTAGAGGTGGGCCGCCCTCATCCCGGTGACCATCCACTCCAGATCCTCTTTGTGGTTGGTGGGGTGACAATATCAGAAGCCAAAATGTTGAAAGATCTCGTTTCTTCCCTGAAGCCTGGAACACAGGTACCGAACCCGAAATAACAGGACATGCATCTCCCTGGCCCAAGGATGGGAGAGTCTGGCTGTTCCCACAAGACTTGGTCTGAGCCTTAGGGGTAGCATTTGAGGAGATGATCTATAGAATTCGGGAGATGGTGAAGCACTGTGTAAAGGTCAGATAATTCTCTTACTACTACTATTATTACTTGTACTCTTACCCCTATTATTATTACTACTATTTCTACTATTACTCCTCTTCCTACTCCTATTAGTATTACTCCTACGATTACTACTATTACTCTTCCACCCACTACTACAATTACTGCCACTCTTATTATTGTTATTATTCCTTCTAGATCTCTTCCTCCTGCTACTAGTACTATCATTGCTCCTATTCCTATTAATACTCCTTTTACTACCACTACTACTATTATTTCTACTACCACTTTTACTATTTCTATTACTATTACTCCTACTGCTACTGCTACTCCTACTCCTACTAGTGTCACTCCTATTCCTATCATTATTACTGTTGCTATTACTACTTCTTCTACTACTATTATTCCTACTCCTATTATTATTAGTACTACTACCATTACTATTACTTTTATCATTACTACTCTTTTTACTACTTCTATCACTACTTTTATTCCTCTTCCTATTACTGTTACTACTCATACTACTCCTACTTCTTCTACGCCTCCACCTCCTACTACTGCCACTACTCCTTTGTCCGGAAGTCCATATGTTTTCTAAATAAAGAGGTTTCCTAAAAAATATTGTTAAAAGAAGACTTGCGCATAAAGCCTGAGCACAATCCTCATCAGATGAGCAGTTGACTTGCTTACCTTGGCCATGGA
Source organism: Sminthopsis crassicaudata (assembly GCF_048593235.1). Lineage (NCBI taxonomy): Eukaryota > Metazoa > Chordata > Mammalia > Dasyuromorphia > Dasyuridae > Sminthopsis > Sminthopsis crassicaudata. The sequence goes on from NC_133622.1 coordinate 197,576,055, forward strand.
GACCTCATTGTGTGATGCTCATTGTGACATGCCGGAGAACACCCAAAGTTTTCTGACTTCAAGGTGATGTTCTCTTCCCAACAACCCAGTTGGATCCTGACAGCAAAGGGAGTAGTATGTGAATAGAAGAATGCATGAGTGGACTAATAGACTGATAGACTAGATACATAGATTCCTGGTGATGGATGAATGGGATAGAGAAGATAAACAAATAGATTGAATAGATACACTTAATGCATAGTTAAAAAGATAATGATGGATAGATAAGTGAAAAGATAGATTTATAGTAGAAAAGTTTATAGGTAGAAAAGTGATTTATAGGAAGAAAAGTGATTTATAGGTAGCAAACAGCTCTATAGGAAGAAAAGCCATTTATAGGTAGAAAAGAGATATTTAGATTAAAAAAAGGGATTTAGAAGTAGAAAAGAGATTTATAGGCAGAAGAGAATGAATAGCTGGATTAAAATATACATACAACCCCCCCCAAAATATTGCAGTTCGTGGATGGTTTTTCCAGTATATCAAATGGACACATATCTTTCACTTATGCTTTCACATTTTTTCTTTTCAGGCAACCTATAAGCCAATACTGAAGCAAAGGAGATACTGAAGCCAGAGTGACCAGATTCTGGCGATATTGAAAACATGTCTTTGGAAATCTACTTGAAACGGGATTTAGATTGTTGTTGGGGAGTTTTGATCTATACTTTGGAGTTTATTGCACTGGTGGGGGGAAGGGGAGAGAGGATGTTTCTGAGTTTGATTGTTGGGGAGTTTTGATATCTATACTTTGGAGTTTATTGTACTGGTGGGGGGAAGGGGAGAGATGATGTTTCTGAGTTTGATGTGTTTTTAAAAATAAAAAATGTTTTTTTTTCTGTTTCCAAAAGTTTCAAGTTGTCATTCTTTCAGCTCCCACATGATTAGTGATATTTCCCAGTTTCTTCTTTACTATCTGATGATTATATTTGCCAGCTGGTTAATCCTAAAGAAATACTTGTTGGCAAACTTATTGGGTAAACAACATTTTTCCCTTATTTGCAGCTAGCCCATACTGCTGATGGGTAAAGCTGGCTATCCTATCTGGGTTTGGGAATAAGAGAGGGAGGCAGATTTGTTCTTCTTTGAGATTGTGAAAAAACTGTAAGCAGGCCCTTTGCCATCAGAGGCTGGGGACCGTCTGAAAATCTGGGAGCAAAGAGGTAGTGGGGGTTAACAAGCAGCAGGGCTGTTGTGTTCTAGCCAGAGAAGTTCCAGAGAAGCTCGGAACTGGCCCTGCTGAAGTCTTTTGGATCTTCCTGGAGGAGCAGAGCAGCCATTCTACACCAGAAGGGCAATTCAGAATGACAAGGGACTGGCTTAGAGATTTGCATCCAGGTGCTTCCCCTCAGCTCTAGGGGAAGGCTGAGCCAGAAAATAATTGGTGTCCCCACAGGCTTGTGCTAGAGCCCCCCATTCCCCCTTAGAAGTTTCTTCTGCCTGACTTGTGCTCATTATAATCTATATGACTGAAATGTCAAACTTCGGTTTCTGAAAATCTAACCTTTCTTCAGAAGCTGGGAACCTAAATCCCCTGGATGAAGAAGGGGGATAGTAAGAGTGCTAGAAAAGCAAATGGGTGCTCTGGAGACAGCAAGATTGGAGATGGGAAAACCCCGTCTGATTTGATTCCATAGATAGTGGCAAAGGTCAGGTTAGCCACAAAAGATGTTTGCACTGATTGATAAAGCTGGAACAATACCTCTTGGGAATTGATGTACAGGCTCTGGCAAGAAAATGAAACCAAACTAACTCCCAAGCAGGATGCAGCCTTAATTGGCTGAAGGGCCCCAGAAGACCCTGGACAAGCCAGTCAAGCCGGCTTCCAGAGCTAGTCCTTAGCTTGGCCTTGGGAATCCTCCCAGGGGGTGGAAGAGGAGGAGGTCTGGATTGCTCTCTGACAGCACCTTCTCATCCTCCATCTTGGGCTTTCCACTTCTGGGCTTGGGCTTGGAGGGTCTCATCTACAGAAAACCACCTTCTTGAGGGCAAGAACTGTTGGAGTTTTTCCTTGGTAGCTCTGCCATTTTTCCACTTCGAATCACTTCCGATTTACCAATATTTATTAAGGAAACAAGCATTTATTAAACTCCTATGTACCAAGCACTGTGCTAAGCACTTTACACATATTCTCTCCTGAACATCACTGGGAGGTAGGTGCTAATATCCACTCTCTCAGTTAAAGAAACTGAGGCAACAGGTCAGCAAAATAGAGGCGAGATTGAAACAGATCTTGTCTTGTACAGACAACCCTGGCCTAATTAACAAGGGGATTCTAGATCTGCAGCGTTCAATGGGGTGTTTTCCAAATTCTACATGATGAAAGGTACCGGATGAAGCGGTCTGGGGTCTTAACCGTGGCCCTAGCTCCTTCTGCTTTGCAGCCAAACCCTAGGCTCCATCCCAAGAGCAATATGTGGGCTTGGCTCCCTTTCCCGCTGGTGCTTCTACTCATGTCCCCAGTTTCTGGTCCCTGTGTCCTTTGTGACCATATCATTCATCTGGTAGCCCACCTCATCCATCTTCCTTAGACTACTCAATCAGCAAAGCTCAATTAAACAAGGAGCAAACATATATTACATACTTACTAGGGGTCGTATATTTCACTAGACCCTGGAGACATAAAGGTAAAAACAAAATGGTCTTGCCCGCAAAGTTTATATTCTATTGGGGAAAATGATGTCAACAAAAAGAACTAGGAAGACAATCTATGCATAAGCAAGATAATTGTATAAATATTTTTACATACATTGGATTAAGCATATATTTTCATATATTTAACATGTGAATCCCCTGTCATCTTCCCTGTCATCTAGGGGAAGAGGTGGAAGGAAGGAGGGGAAAAGTTGGAAGAGAAGGTTTTGCAAGGGTCAGTGTTAAAAACTTACCCCTTCATATGTTTTGTAAATAAAAAGCTTTCCTCAAACAATTTTTAAAAAGAAAAAAAACCCACATACCAGGTGAGCACTACCCTCATCTGATGAGCATTTGCTTTGCTTACCTTCTCCATGGAGACCTCATTGTGTCATGCCCATTGTGACACGCCTGAGAACACCCAAGGTTTTCTGACTTAAAGGGGATGTTCTCTCCCCAACAACCCAGTTGGATCCTGACAGCCAAGGGAGTAGTATGTGAATAGAAGAATAGATGAGTGGACAAATAGACTAATAGACTAGATACATAGATAAGTGCTGATAGATAGATGGGATAGATAGGGTAAACAAATAGATTCAATAGATACACTTGATGCATAGTTAAATAGATAATGATGGGTAGATAAGTGAAAAGATAGATTTATAGTAGAAAAGTTTATAGGTAGAAAAGATATTTATAGGAAAAAAAAGTGATTTATAGTTAGAAAAGAGATTTATATGAAAAAAGCGATACATAGGTAGAAAAGAGATATATATAGTTAAAAAAGTGATTTAGGAGAAGAAACGAGATTTATAGGTAGAAAAGAGATGTATAGGCAGAAGAGAATGAATAGCTGCCTTAAATTATACATAGATAATGAAGGAGTCAATGGAGGGTTAGGTAAATCAGTAAATAAATTACTGGAGAGAGAGATCCATTTGGGCCCTCATCAGCATGATACCAAGGGCTGCTGTCATAGATTGAGACTGCCTTCACGTCAGTATTAAACTATTATATTTTATTCTTCAATATTATAGAAGCTAAAATGGTTGCTTTCTATCTGGCTTGGGAAATTGTTGACTTCTCTTTCTTCCCCTCTTCCCCCACGCCCCCCCAAAATTGCATTTTGTGGATGGTTATTCTAGTAGATCAATTGGACACATATCTTTCACTTATGCTGTAACATTTTACCTTTTCAGGCATCCTATAAGCCACTGCTGAAGCAGAGGAGATACTGAACCAGTTGTGACCAGATGCTGGCGATATTGAACGCATCTTAAGCCTCGGGATCGACTTAAAACGGGATTTAACCTGTTCATGAAGGTAAAGCATCTACATAGAGATAATGTACCTGCAGCTTCCCTCCTGCAGTCAGTGTTAATAGGAGATCAAGGTAGGGCCTGGTTGCTGACTAGCCCTATATGTAAACTAGAAGTACAAATAATCTGGGAAATAAAGAGCCTACACTTAAAAGCAAACAAACAAACAAAAGCAAATTCTTTTAGTTCGGAAACTATTTTCTTTTTCCTCATCCTATGGCTGGTTCCCAGAAAAAAGATGACTTGCTCATATTAGAGGTTTCATAAATGCTTGTTAAATTCAATTACATATAGATGAAGACTTTTTCTAAAATTATAGGCAGCTGGCTGGTTCAGTGGATAACACTGTTGGACCTCCCTTGAATCAGCAACTGATTTCAAACACCAGCTGTAGGACTCTGGGCAAGTCACTTAATCTGTGTTTGCCTCAATTTCCTCCTCTGTAAATTGGGAATGATACAATCATGTTTGCTCCACAGAGGATAAGGCTCTGAGAACTATTTGTTTTCAAGTAGAGTCACAGCATCGTGGATTTTGAGCTGGCAGCAATATTTCAGGGTTTCTACTTCCATATTTTACAAAGAAAGTCACTGAGACACAAGGAGGTTTAGTATAGTTAATATATTGTTCAAGCGCATACAAGTTGTAAGTGGCAGAGACAAGATTCAAACAGATCCTGTTAATACTATCGTGTTACCTCTAAGTGTTCATTATATATGGGTGTATGGGTGTCCATATATGTGTGTGTATATTTCCATACTCCAATCTTCTAACCTATAACTAAACATATTTACTCTTAAAAAAAAAAGTGGTGGGATGGGGTAGGGGAAAGACACTGTAATAAAGTAACATTAAACAAGTGGTATTTTGCTCTGCTGTTTATTTCTTACTTTCATGACTTTATATTATCACTTTAAACTCCCTGAGCCTCAGTTTCCTCACATGTTAAATGAGATAGTTGAGCTCCATGACCACTAGGAAACTACATTTCCAGTTCTAAAATTGTGATTCCACAGTGAAAATCTAGCAACATTGTGTCCTAATGTAAGATCTGTATTTGATCATTAATGAGTCATATATTTTCTCTTGGATTTTATATAGTTCATTTGTAGCAACATTAACCTGGCATTCCCTTCTGAGGGCTGACCCCATCCTTGTTGTGGTGACTGTTAGAGGTGGGCCGCCCTCATCCCGGTGACCATCCACTCCAGATCCTCTTTGTGGTTGGTGGGGTGACAATATCAGAAGCCAAAATGTTGAAAGATCTCGTTTCTTCCCTGAAGCCTGGAACACAGGTACCGAACCCGAAATAACAGGACATGCATCTCCCTGGCCCAAGGATGGGAGAGTCTGGCTGTTCCCACAAGACTTGGTCTGAGCCTTAGGGGTAGCATTTGAGGAGATGATCTATAGAATTCGGGAGATGGTGAAGCACTGTGTAAAGGTCAGATAATTCTCTTACTACTACCATTATTACTTGTACTCTTACCCCTATTATTATTACTACTATTTCTACTATTACTCCTCTTCCTACTCCTATTAGTATTACTCCTACGATTACTACTATTACTCTTCCACCAACTACTACAATTACTGCCACTCTTATTATTGTTATTATTCCTTCTAGATCTCTTCCTCCTGCTACTAGTACTATCATTGCTCCTATTACTATTAATACTCCTTTTACTACCACTACTATTATTTCTACTACCACTTTTACTATTACTATTACTCCTATTGCTACTGCTACTCCTACTCCTACTAGTGTCACTCCTATTCCTATCATTATTACTGTTGCTATTACTACTTCTTCTACTACTATTATTCCTACTCCTATTATTATTAGTACTACTACCATTACTATTACTTTTATCATTACTACTCTTTTTACTACTTCTATCACTACTTTTATTCCTCTTCCTATTACTGTTACTACTCATACTACTCCTACTTCTTCTACGCCTCCACCTCCTACTACTGCCACTACTCCTTTGTCCGGAAGTCCATATGTTTTCTAAATAAAGAGGTTTCCTAAAAAATATTGTTAAAAGAAGACTTGCGCATAAAGCCTGAGCACAATCCTCATCAGATGAGCAGTTGACTTGCTTACCTTGGCCATGGAGACCTCATTGTGTGATGCTCATTGTGACATGCCGGAGAACACCCAAAGTTTTCTGACTTAAGGGTGATGTTCTCTTCCCAACAACCCAGTTGGATCCTGACAGCAAAGGGAGTAGTATATGAATAGAAGAATGCATGAGTGGACTAATAGACTGATAGACTAGATACATAGATTCCTGGTGATGGATGAATGGGATAGAGAAGATAAACAAATAGATTGAATAGATACACTTAATGCATAGTTAAAAAGATAATGATGGATAGATAAGTGAAAAGATAGATTTATAGTAGAAAAGTTTATAGGTAGAAAAGTGATTTATAGGAAGAAAAGTGATTTATAGGTAGCAAACAGCTCTATAGGAAGAAAAGCCATTTATAGGTAGAAAAGAGATTTTTAGATTAAAAAAAGGGATTTAGAAGTAGAAAAGAGATTTATAGGCAGAAGAGAATGAATAGCTGGATTAAAATATACATACAACCCCCACCCAAAATATTGCAGTTTGTGGATGGTTTTTCCAGTATATCAAATGGACACATATCTTTCACTTATGCTTTAACATTTTATCTTTTCAGGCAACCTATAAGCCAGTACTGAAGCAAAGGAGATACTGAAGCCAGAGTGACCAGATTCTGGCGATATTGAAAACATGTCTTTGGAAATCTACTTGAAACGGGATTTAGATTGTTGTTGGGGAGTTTTGATCTATACTTTGGAGTTTATTGCACTGGTGGGGGGAAGGGGAGAGAGGATGTTTCTGAGTTTGATTGTTGGGGAGTTTTGATATCTATACTTTGGAGTTTATTGTACTGGTGGGGGGAAGGGGAGAGATGATGTTTCTGAGTTTGATGTGTTTTTAAAAATAAAAAAAATGTTTTTTTCTGTTCCAAAAGTTTCAAGTTGTCATTCTTTCAGCTCCCACATGATTAGTGATATTTCCCAGTTTCTTCTTTACTATCTGATGATTATATTTGCCAGCTGGTTAATCCTAAAGAAATACTTGTTGGCAAACTTATTGGGTAAACAACATTTTTCCCTTATTTGCAGCTAGCCCATACTGCTGATGGGTAAAGCTGGCTATCCTATCTGGGTTTGGGAATAAGAGAGGGAGGCAGATTTGTTCTTCTTTGAGATTGTGAAAAAACTGTAAGCAGGCCCTTTGCCATCAGAGGCTGGGGACCGTCTGAAAATCTGGGAGCAAAGAGGTAGTGGGGGTTAACAAGCAGCAGGGCTGTTGTGTTCTAGCCAGAGAAGTTCCAGAGAAGCTCGGAACTGGCCCTGCTGAAGTCTTCTGGATCTTCCTGGAGGAGCAGAGCAGCCATTCTACACCAGGAGGGCAATTCAGAATGACAAGGGACTGGCTTAGAGATTTGCATCCAGGTGCTTCCCCTCAGCTCTAGGGGAAGGCTGAGCCAGAAAATAATTGGTGTCCCCACAGGCTTGTGCTAGAGCCCCCCATTCCCCCTTTGAAGTTTCTTCTGCCTGACTTGTGCTCATTATAATCTATATGACTGAAATGTCAAACTTCTGTTTCTGAAAATCTAACCTTTCTTCAGAAGCTGGGAACCTAAATCCCCTGGATGAAGAAGGGGGATAGTAAGAGTGCTAGAAAAGCAAATGGGTGCTCTGGAGACGGCAAGATTGGAGATGGGAAAACCCCATCTGATTTGATTCCATAGATAGTGGCAAAGGTCAGGTTAGCCACAAAAGATGTTTGCACTGATTGATAAAGCTGGAACAATACCTCTTGGGAATTGATGTACAGGCTCTGGCAAGAAAATGAAACCAAACTAACTCCCAAGCAGGATGCAGCCTTAATTGGCTGAAGGGCCCCAGAAGACCCTGGACAAGCCAGTCAAGCCGGCTTCCAGAGCTAGTCCTTAGCTTGGCCTTGGGAATCCTCCCAGGGGGTGGAAGAGGAGGAGGTCTGGATTGCTCTCTGACAGCACCTTCTCATCCTCCATCTTGGGCTTTCCACTTCTGGGCTTGGGCTTGGAGGGTCTCATCTACAGAAAACCACCTTCTTGAGGGCAAGAACTGTTGGAGTTTTTCCTTGGTAGCTCTGCCATTTTTCCACTTCGAATCACTTCCGATTTACCAATATTTATTAAGGAAACAAGCATTTATTAAACTCCTATGTACCAAGCACTGTGCTAAGCACTTTACACATATTCTCTCCTGAACATCACTGGGAGGTAGGTGCTAATATCCACTCTCTCAGTTAAAGAAACTGAGGCAACAGGTCAGCAAAATAGAGGCGAGATTGAAACAGATCTTGTCTTGTACAGACAACCCTGGCCTAATTAACAAGGGGATTCTAGATCTGCAGCGTTCAATGGGGTGTTTTCCAAATTCTACATGATGAAAGGTACCGGATGAAGCGGTCTGGGGTCTTAACCGTGGCCCTAGCTCCTTCTGCTTTGCAGCCAAACCCTAGGCTCCATCCCAAGAGCAATATGTGGGCTTGGCTCCCTTTCCCGCTGGTGCTTCTACTCATGTCCCCAGTTTCTGGTCCCTGTGTCCTTTGTGACCATATCATTCATCTGGTAGCCCACCTCATCCATCTTCCTTAGACTACTCAATCAGCAAAGCTCAATTAAACAAGGAGCAAACATATATTACATACTTACTAGGGGTCGTATATTTCACTAGACCCTGGAGACATAAAGGTAAAAACAAAATGGTCTTGCCCGCAAAGTTTATATTCTATTGGGGAAAATGATGTCAACAAAAAGAACTAGGAAGACAATCTATGCATAAGCAAGATAATTGTATAAATATTTTTACATACATTGGATTAAGCATATATTTTCATATATTTAACATGTGAATCCCCTGTCATCTTCCCTGTCATCTAGGGGAAGAGGTGGAAGGAAGGAGGGGAAAAGTTGGAAGAGAAGGTTTTGCAAGGGTCAGTGTTAAAAACTTACCCCTTCATATGTTTTGTAAATAAAAAGCTTTCCTCAAACAATTTTTAAAAAGAAAAAAAACCCACATACCAGGTGAGCACTACCCTCATCTGATGAGCATTTGCTTTGCTTACCTTCTCCATGGAGACCTCATTGTGTCATGCCCATTGTGACACGCCTGAGAACACCCAAGGTTTTCTGACTTAAAGGGGATGTTCTCGCCCCAACAACCCAGTTGGATCCTGACAGCCAAGGGAGTAGTATGTGAATAGAAGAATAGATGAGTGGACAAATAGACTAATAGACTAGATACATAGATAAGTGCTGATAGATAGATGGGATAGATAGGGTAAACAAATAGATTCAATAGATACACTTGATGCATAGTTAAATAGATAATGATCGGTAGATAAGTGAAAAGATAGATTTATAGTAGAAAAGTTTATAGGTAGAAAAGATATTTATAGGAAAAAAAAGTGATTTATAGTTAGAAAAGAGATTTATATGAAAAAAGCGATACATAGGTAGAAAAGAGATATATATATATATAGTTAAAAAAGTGATTTAGGAGAAGAAACGAGATTTATAGGTAGAAAAGAGATTTATAGGCAGAAGAGAATGAATAGCTGCCTTAAATTATACATAGATAATGAAGGAGTCAATGGAGGGTTAGGTAAATCAGTAAATAAATTACTGGAGAGAGAGATCCATTTGGGCCCTCATCAGCATGATACCAAGGGCTGCTGTCATAGATTGAGACTGCCTTCACGTCAGTATTAAACTATTATATTTTATTCTTCAATATTATAGAAGCTAAAATGGTTGCTTTCTATCTGGCTTGGGAAATTGTTGACTTCTCCTTCTTCCCCTCTTCCCCCACGCCCCCCCAAAATTGCATTTTGTGGATGGTTATTCTAGTAGATCAATTGGACACATATCTTTCACTTATGCTGTAACATTTTACCTTTTCAGGCATCCTATAAGCCACTGCTGAAGCAGAGGAGATACTGAACCAGTTGTGACCAGATGCTGGCGCTATTGAACGCATCTTAAGCCTCGGGATCGACTTAAAACGGGATTTAACCTGTTCATGAAGGTAAAGCATCTACATAGAGATAATGTACCTGCAGCTTCCCTCCTGCAGTCAGTGTTAATAGGAGATCAAGGTAGGGCCTGGTTGCTGACTAGCCCTATATATAAACTAGAAGTACAAATAATCTGGGAAATAGAGAGCCTACACTTAAAAGCAAACAAACAAACAAAAGCAAATTCTTTTAGTTCGGAAACTCTTTTCTTTTTCCTCATCCTATGGCTGGTTCCCAGAAAAAAGATGACTTGCTCATATTAGAGGTTTCATAAATGCTTGTTAAATTCAATTACATATAGATGAAGACTTTTTCTAAAATTATAGGCAGCTGGCTGGTTCAGTGGATAACACTGTTGGACCTCCCTTGAATCAGCAACTGATTTCAAACACCAGCTGTAGGACTCTGGGCAAGTCACTTAATCTGTGTTTGCCTCAATTTTCTCCTCTGTAAATTGGGAATGATACAATCATGTTTGCTCCACAGAGGATAAGCCTCTGAGAACTATTTGTTTTCAAGTAGAGTCACAGCATCGTGGATTTTGAGCTGGAAGCAATATTTCAGGGTTTCTACTTCCATATTTTACAAAGAAAGTCACTGAGACACAAGGAGGTTTAGTATAGTTAATATATTGTTCAAGCGCATACAAGTTGTAAGTGGCAGAGACAAGATTCAAACAGATCCTGTTAATACTATCGTGTTACCTCTAAGTGTTCATTATATATGGGTGTATGGGTGTCCATATATGTGTGTGTATATTTCCATACTCCAATCTTCTAACCTATAACTAAACATATTTACTCTTAAAAAAAAAAAGTGGTGGGATGGGGTAGGGGAAAGACACTGTAATAAAGTAACATTAAACAAGTGGTATTTTGCTCTGCTGTTTATTTCTTACTTTCATGACTTTATATTATCACTTTAAACTCCCTGAGCCTCAGTTTCCTCACATGTTAAATGAGATAGTTGAGCTCCATGACCACTAGGAAACTACATTTCCAGTTCTAAAATTGTGATTCCACAGTGAAAATCTAGCAACATTGTGTCCTAATGTAAGATCTGTATTTGATCATTAATGAGTCATATATTTTCTCTTGGATTTTATATAGTTCATTTGTAGCAACATTAACCTGGCATTCCCTTCTGAGGGCTGACCCCATCCTTGTTGTGGTGACTGTTAGAGGTGAGCCGCCCTCATCCCGGTGACCATCCACTCCAGATCCTCTTTGTGGTTGGTGGGGTGACAATATCAGAAGCCAAAATGTTGAAAGATCTCGTTTCTTCCCTGAAGCCTGGAACACAGGTACCGAACCCGAAATAACAGGACATGCATCTCCCTGGCCCAAGGATGGGAGAGTCTGGCTGTTCCCACAAGACTTGGTCTGAGCCTTAGGGGTAGCATTTGAGGAGATGATCTATAGAATTCGGGAGATGGTGAAGCACTGTGTAAAGGTCAGATAATTCTCTTACTACTACTATTATTACTTGTACTCTTACGCCTATTATTATTACTACTATTTCTACTATTACTCCTCTTCCTACTCCTATTAGTATTACTCCTACGATTACTACTATTACTCTTCCACCAACTACTACAATTACTGCCACTCTTATTATTGTTATTATTCCTTCTAGATCTCTTCCTCCTGCTACTAGTACTATCATTGCTCCTATTACTATTAATACTCCTTTTACTACCACTACTATTATTTCTACTACCACTTTTACTATTACTATTACTCCTACTGCTACTGCTACTCCTACTCCTACTAGTGTCACTCCTATTCCTATCATTATTACTGTTGCTATTACTACTTCTTCTACTACTATTATTCCTACTCCTATTATTATTAGTACTACTACCATTACTATTACTTTTATCATTACTACTCTTTTTACTACTTCTATCACTACTTTTATTCCTCTTCCTATTACTGTTACTACTCATACTACTCCTACTTCTTCTACGCCTCCACGTCCTACTACTGCCACTACTCCTTTGTCCGGAAGTCCATATGTTTTCTAAATAAAGAGGTTTCCTAAAAAATATTGTTAAAAGAAGACTTGCGCATAAAGCCTGAGCACAATCCTCATCAGATGAGCAATTGACTTGCTTACCTTGTCCATGGAGACCTCATTGTGTGATGCTCATTGTGACATGCCGGAGAACACCCAAAGTTTTCTGACTTAAAGGTGATGTTCTCTTCCCAACAACCCAGTTGGATCCTGACAGGAAAAGGGAGTAGTATGTGAATAGAAGAATGCATGAGTGGACTAATAGACTGATAGACTAGATACATAGATTCCTGGTGATGGATGAATGGGATAGAGAAGATAAACAAATAGATTGAATAGATACACTTAATGCATAGTTAAAACGATAATGATGGATAGATAAGTGAAAAGATAGATTTATAGTAGAAAAGTTTATAGGTAGAAAAGTGATTTATAGGAAGAAAAGTGATTTATAGGTAGCAAATAGCTCTATAGGAAGAAAAGCCATTTATAGGTAGAAAAGAGATATTTAGATTAAAAAAAGGGATTTAGAAGTAGAAAAGAGATTTATAGGCAGAAGAGAATGAATAGCTGGATTAAAATATACATACAACCCGCCCCCCAAATATTGCAGTTCGTGGATGGTTTTTCCAGTATATCAAATGGACACATATCTTTCACTTATGCTTTAACATTTTATCTTTTCAGGCAACCTATAAGCCAATACTGAAGCAAAGGAGATACTGAAGCCAGAGTGACCAGATTCTGGCGATATTGAAAACATGTCTTTGGAAATCTACTTGAAACGGGATTTAGATTGTTGTTGGGGAGTTTTGATCTATACTTTGGAGTTTATTGCACTGGTGGGGGGAAGGGGAGAGAGGATGTTTCTGAGTTTGATTGTTGGGGAGTTTTGATATCTATACTTTGGAGTTTATTGTACTGGTGGGGGGAAGGGGAGAGATGATGTTTCTGAGTTTGATGTGTTTTTAAAAATAAAAAATGTTTTTTTTCTGTTTCCAAAAGTTTCAAGTTGTCATTCTTTCAGCTCCCACATGATTAGTGATATTTCCCAGTTTCTTCTTTACTATCTGATGATTATATTTGCCAGCTGGTTAATCCTAAAGAAATACTTGTTGGCAAACTTATTGGGTAAACAACATTTTTCCCTTATTTGCAGCTAGCCCATACTGCTGATGGGTAAAGCTGGCTATCCTATCTGGGTTTGGGAATAAGAGAGGGAGGCAGATTTGTTCTTCTTTGAGATTGTGAAAAAACTGTAAGCAGGCCCTTTGCCATCAGAGGCTGGGGACCGTCTGAAAATCTGGGAGCAAAGAGGTAGTGGGGGTTAACAAGCAGCAGGGCTGTTGTGTTCTAGCCAGAGAAGTTCCAGAGAAGCTCGGAACTGGCCCTGCTGAAGTCTTCTGGATCTTCCTGGAGGAGCAGAGCAGCCATTCTACACCAGGAGGGCAATTCAGAATGACAAGGGACTGGCTTAGAGATTTGCATCCAGGTGCTTCCCCTCAGCTCTAGGGGAAGGCTGAGCCAGAAAATAATTGGTGTCCCCACAGGCTTGTGCTAGAGCCCCCCATTCCCCCTTTGAAGTTTCTTCTGCCTGACTTGTGCTCATTATAATCTATATGACTGAAATGTCAAACTTCTGTTTCTGAAAATCTAACCTTTCTTCAGAAGCTGGGAACCTAAATCCCCTGGATGAAGAAGGGGGATAGTAAGAGTGCTAGAAAAGCAAATGGGTGCTCTGGAGACGGCAAGATTGGAGATGGGAAAACCCCGTCTGATTTGATTCCATAGATAGTGGCAAACGTCAGGTTAGCCACAAAAGATGTTTGCACTGATTGATAAAGCTGGAACAATACCTCTTGGGAATTGATGTACAGGCTCTGGCAAGAAAATGAAACCAAACTAACTCCCAAGCAGGATGCAGCCTTAATTGGCTGAAGGGCCCCAGAAGACCCTGGACAAGCCAGTCAAGCCGGCTTCCAGAGCTAGTCCTTAGCTTGGCCTTGGGAATCCTCCCAGGGGGTGGAAGAGGAGGAGGTCTGGATTGCTCTCTGACAGCACCTTCTCATCCTCCATCTTGGGCTTTCCACTTCTGGGCTTGGGCTTGGAGGGTCTCATCTACAGAAAACCACCTTCTTGAGGGCAAGAACTGTTGGAGTTTTTCCTTGGTAGCTCTGCCATTTTTCCACTTCGAATCACTTCCGATTTACCAATATTTATTAAGGAAACAAGCATTTATTAAACTCCTATGTACCAAGCACTGTGCTAAGCACTTTACACATATTCTCTCCTGAACATCACTGGGAGGTAGGTGCTAATATCCACTCTCTCAGTTAAAGAAACTGAGGCAACAGGTCAGCAAAATAGAGGCGAGATTGAAACAGATCTTGTCTTGTACAGACAACCCTGGCCTAATTAACAAGGGGATTCTAGATCTGCAGCGTTCAATGGGGTGTTTTCCAAATTCTACATGATGAAAGGTACCGGATGAAGCGGTCTGGGGTCTTAACCGTGGCCCTAGCTCCTTCTGCTTTGCAGCCAAACCCTAGGCTCCATCCCAAGAGCAATATGTGGGCTTGGCTCCCTTTCCCGCTGGTGCTTCTACTCATGTCCCCAGTTTCTGGTCCCTGTGTCCTTTGTGACCATATCATTCATCTGGTAGCCCACCTCATCCATCTTCCTTAGACTACTCAATCAGCAAAGCTCAATTAAACAAGGAGCAAACATATATTACATACTTACTAGGGGTCGTATATTTCACTAGACCCTGGAGACATAAAGGTAAAAACAAAATGGTCTTGCCCGCAAAGTTTATATTCTATTGGGGAAAATGATGTCAACAAAAAGAACTAGGAAGACAATCTATGCATAAGCAAGATAATTGTATAAATATTTTTACATACATTGGATTAAGCATATATTTTCATATATTTAACATGTGAATCCCCTGTCATCTTCCCTGTCATCTAGGGGAAGAGGTGGAAGGAAGGAGGGGAAAAGTTGGAAGAGAAGGTTTTGCAAGGGTCAGTGTTAAAAACTTACCCCTTCATATGTTTTGTAAATAAAAAGCTTTCCTCAAACAATTTTTAAAAAGAAAAAAAACCCACATACCAGGTGAGCACTACCCTCATCTGATGAGCATTTGCTTTGCTTACCTTCTCCATGGAGACCTCATTGTGTCATGCCCATTGTGACACGCCTGAGAACACCCAAGGTTTTCTGACTTAAAGGGGATGTTCTCTCCCCAACAACCCAGTTGGATCCTGACAGCCAAGGGAGTAGTATATGAATAGAAGAATAGATGAGTGGACAAATAGACTAATAGACTAGATACATAGATAAGTGCTGATAGATAGATGGGATAGATAGGGTAAACAAATAGATTAAATAGATACACTTGATGCATAGTTAAATAGATAATGATGGGTAGATAAGTGAAAAGATAGATTTATAGTAGAAAAGTTTATAGGTAGAAAAGATATTTATAGGAAAAAAAAGTGATTTATAGTTAGAAAAGAGATTTATATGAAAAAAGCGATACATAGGTAGAAAAGAGATATATATAGTTAAAAAAGTGATTTAGGAGAAGAAACGAGATTTATAGGTAGAAAAGAGATTTATAGGCAGAAGAGAATGAATAGCTGCCTTAAATTATACATAGATAATGAAGGAGTCAATGGAGGGTTAGGTAAATCAGTAAATAAATTACTGGAGAGAGAGATCCATTTGGGCCCTCATCAGCATGATACCAAGGGCTGCTGTCATAGATTGAGACTGCCTTCACGTCAGTATTAAACTATTATATTTTATTCTTAAATATTATAGAAGCTAAAATGGTTGCTTTCTATCTGGCTTGGGAAATTGTTGACTTCTCTTTCTTCCCCTCTTCCCCCACGCCCCCCCAAAATTGCATTTTGTGGATGGTTATTCTAGTAGATCAATTGGACACATATCTTTCACTTATGCTGTAACATTTTACCTTTTCAGGCATCCTATAAGCCACTGCTGAAGCAGAGGAGATACTGAACCAGTTGTGACCAGATGCTGGCGATATTGAACGCATCTTAAGCCACGGGATCGACTTAAAACGGGATTTAACCTGTTCATGAAGGTAAAGCATCTACATAGAGATAATGTACCTGCAGCTTCCCTCCTGCAGTCAGTGTTAATAGGAGATCAAGGTAGGGCCTGGTTGCTGACTAGCCCTATATATAAACTAGAAGTACAAATAATCTGGGAAATAGAGAGCCTACACTTAAAAGCAAACAAACAAACAAAAGCAAATTCTTTTAGTTCGGAAACTCTTTTCTTTTTCCTCATCCTATGGCTGGTTCCCAGAAAAAAGATGACTTGCTCATATTAGAGGTTTCATAAATGCTTGTTAAATTCAATTACATATAGATGAAGACTTTTTCTAAAATTATAGGCAGCTGGCTGGTTCAGTGGATAACACTGTTGGACCTCCCTTGAATCAGCAACTGATTTCAAACACCAGCTGTAGGACTCTGGGCAAGTCACTTAATCTGTGTTTGCCTCAATTTCCTCCTCTGTAAATTGGGAATGATACAATCATGTTTGCTCCACAGAGGATAAGCCTCTGAGAACTATTTGTTTTCAAGTAGAGTCACAGCATCGTGGATTTTGAGCTGGAAGCAATATTTCAGGGTTTCTACTTCCATATTTTACAAAGAAAGTCACTGAGACACAAGGAGGTTTAGTATAGTTAATATATTGTTCAAGCGCATACAAGTTGTAAGTGGCAGAGACAAGATTCAAACAGATCCTGTTAATACTATCGTGTTACCTCTAAGTGTTCATTATATATGGGTGTATGGGTGTCCATATATGTGTGTGTATATTTCCATACTCCAATCTTCTAACCTATAACTAAACATATTTACTCTTAAAAAAAAAAAGTGGTGGGATGGGGTAGGGGAAAGACACTGTAATAAAGTAACATTAAACAAGTGGTATTTTGCTCTGCTGTTTATTTCTTACTTTCATGACTTTATATTATCACTTTAAACTCCCTGAGCCTCAGTTTCCTCACATGTTAAATGAGATAGTTGAGCTCCATGACCACTAGGAAACTACATTTCCAGTTCTAAAATTGTGATTCCACAGTGAAAATCTAGCAACATTGTGTCCTAATGTAAGATCTGTATTTGATCATTAATGAGTCATATATTTTCTCTTGGATTTTATATAGTTCATTTGTAGCAACATTAACCTGGCATTCTTTTCTGAGGGCTGACCCCATCCTTGTTGTGGTGACTGTTAGAGGTGAGCCGCCCTCATCCCGGTGACCATCCACTCCAGATCCTCTTTGTGGTTGGTGGGGTGACGATATCAGAAGCCAAAATGTTGAAAGATCTCGTTTCTTCCCTGAAGCCTGGAACACAGGTACCGAACCCGAAATAACAGGACATGCATCTCCCTGGCCCAAGGATGGGAGAGTCTGGCTGTTCCCACAAGACTTGGTCTGAGCCTTAGGGGTAGCATTTGAGGAGATGATCTATAGAATTCGGGAGATGGTGAAGCACTGTGTAAAGGTCAGATAATTCTCTTACTACTACTATTATTACTTGTACTCTTACGCCTATTATTATTACTACTATTTCTACTATTACTCCTCTTCCTACTCCTATTAGTATTACTCCTACGATTACTACTATTACTCTTCCACCAACTACTACAATTACTGCCACTCTTATTATTGTTATTATTCCTTCTAGATCTCTTCCTCCTGCTACTAGTACTATCATTGCTCCTATTACTATTAATACTCCTTTTACTACCACTACTATTATTTCTACTACCACTTTTACTATTACTATTACTCCTACTGCTACTGCTACTCCTACTCCTACTAGTGTCACTCCTATTCCTATCATTATTACTGTTGCTATTACTACTTCTTCTACTACTATTATTCCTACTCCTATTATTATTAGTACTACTACCATTACTATTACTTTTATCATTACTACTCTTTTTACTACTTCTATCACTACTTTTATTCCTCTTCCTATTACTGTTACTACTCATACTACTCCTACTTCTTCTACGCCTCCACGTCCTACTACTGCCACTACTCCTTTGTCCGGAAGTCCATATGTTTTCTAAATAAAGAGGTTTCCTAAAAAATATTGTTAAAAGAAGACTTGCGCATAAAGCCTGAGCACAATCCTCATCAGATGAGCAATTGACTTGCTTACCTTGTCCATGGAGACCTCATTGTGTGATGCTCATTGTGACATGCCGGAGAACACCCAAAGTTTTCTGACTTAAAGGTGATGTTCTCTTCCCAACAACCCAGTTGGATCCTGACAGGAAAAGGGAGTAGTATGTGAATAGAAGAATGCATGAGTGGACTAATAGACTGATAGACTAGATACATAGATTCCTGGTGATGGATGAATGGGATAGAGAAGATAAACAAATAGATTGAATAGATACACTTAATGCATAGTTAAAACGATAATGATGGATAGATAAGTGAAAAGATAGATTTATAGTAGAAAAGTTTATAGGTAGAAAAGTGATTTATAGGAAGAAAAGTGATTTATAGGTAGCAAATAGCTCTATAGGAAGAAAAGCCATTTATAGGTAGAAAAGAGATATTTAGATTAAAAAAAGGGATTTAGAAGTAGAAAAGAGATTTATAGGCAGAAGAGAATGAATAGCTGGATTAAAATATACATACAACCCCCCCCCAAATATTGCAGTTCGTGGATGGTTTTTCCAGTATATCAAATGGACACATATCTTTCACTTATGCTTTAACATTTTATCTTTTCAGGCAACCTATAAGCCAATACTGAAGCAAAGGAGATACTGAAGCCAGAGTGACCAGATTCTGGCGATATTGAAAACATGTCTTTGGAAATCTACTTGAAACGGGATTTAGATTGTTGTTGGGGAGTTTTGATCTATACTTTGGAGTTTATTGCACTGGTGGGGGGAAGGGGAGAGAGGATGTTTCTGAGTTTGATTGTTGGGGAGTTTTGATATCTATACTTTGGAGTTTATTGTACTGGTGGGGGGAAGGGGAGAGATGATGTTTCTGAGTTTGATGTGTTTTTAAAAATAAAAAATGTTTTTTTTCTGTTTCCAAAAGTTTCAAGTTGTCATTCTTTCAGCTCCCACATGATTAGTGATATTTCCCAGTTTCTTCTTTACTATCTGATGATTATATTTGCCAGCTGGTTAATCCTAAAGAAATACTTGTTGGCAAACTTATTGGGTAAACAACATTTTTTCCTTATTTGCAGCTAGCCCATACTGCTGATGGGTAAATCTGGCTATCCTATCTGGGTTTGGGAATAAGAGAGGGAGGCAGATTTGTTCTTCTTTGAGATTGTGAAAAAACTGTAAGCAGGCCCTTTGCCATCAGAGGCTGGGGACCGTCTGAAAATCTGGGAGCAAAGAGGTAGTGGGGGTTAACAAGCAGCAGGGCTGTTGTGTTCTAGCCAGAGAAGTTCCAGAGAAGCTCGGAACTGGCCCTGCTGAAGTCTTCTGGATCTTCCTGGAGGAGCAGAGCAGCCATTCTACACCAGGAGGGCAATTCAGAATGACAAGGGACTGGCTTAGAGATTTGCATCCAGGTGCTTCCCCTCAGCTCTAGGGGAAGGCTGAGCCAGAAAATAATTGGTGTCCCCACAGGCTTGTGCTAGAGCCCCCCATTCCCCCTTTGAAGTTTCTTCTGCCTGACTTGTGCTCATTATAATCTATATGACTGAAATGTCAAACTTCTGTTTCTGAAAATCTAACCTTTCTTCAGAAGCTGGGAACCTAAATCCCCTTGATGAAGAAGGGGGATAGTAAGAGTGCTAGAAAAGCAAATGGGTGCTCTGGAGACGGCAAGATTGGAGATGGGAAAACCCCGTCTGATTTGATTCCATAGATAGTGTCAAACGTCAGGTTAGCCACAAAAGATGTTTGCACTGATTGATAAAGCTGGAACAATACCTCTTGGGAATTGATGTACAGGCTCTGGCAAGAAAATGAAACCAAACTAACTCCCAAGCAGGATGCAGCCTTAATTGGCTGAAGGGCCCCAGAAGACCCTGGACAAGCCAGTCAAGCCGGCTTCCAGAGCTAGTCCTTAGCTTGGCCTTGGGAATCCTCCCAGGGGGTGGAAGAGGAGGAGGTCTGGATTGCTCTCTGACAGCACCTTCTCATCCTCCATCTTGGGCTTTCCACTTCTGGGCTTGGGCTTGGAGGGTCTCATCTACAGAAAACCACCTTCTTGAGGGCAAGAACTGTTGGAGTTTTTCCTTGGTAGCTCTGCCATTTTTCCACTTCGAATCACTTCCGATTTACCAATATTTATTAAGGAAACAAGCATTTATTAAACTCCTATGTACCAAGCACTGTGCTAAGCACTTTACACATATTCTCTCCTGAACATCACTGGGAGGTAGGTGCTAATATCCACTCTCTCAGTTAAAGAAACTGAGGCAACAGGTCAGCAAAATAGAGGCGAGATTGAAACAGATCTTGTCTTGTACAGACAACCCTGGCCTAATTAACAAGGGGATTCTAGATCTGCAGCGTTCAATGGGGTGTTTTCCAAATTCTACATGATGAAAGGTACCGGATGAAGCGGTCTGGGGTCTTAACCGTGGCCCTAGCTCCTTCTGCTTTGCAGCCAAACCCTAGGCTCCATCCCAAGAGCAATATGTGGGCTTGGCTCCCTTTCCCGCTGGTGCTTCTACTCATGTCCCCAGTTTCTGGTCCCTGTGTCCTTTGTGACCATATCATTCATCTGGTAGCCCAGCTCATCCATCTTCCTTAGACTACTCAATCAGCAAAGCTCAATTAAACAAGGAGCAAACATATATTACATACTTACTAGGGGTCGTATATTTCACTAGACCCTGGAGACATAAAGGTAAAAACAAAATGGTCTTGCCCGCAAAGTTTATATTCTATTGGGGAAAATGATGTCAACAAAAAGAACTAGGAAGACAATCTATGCATAAGCAAGATAATTGTATAAATATTTTTACATACATTGGATTAAGCATATATTTTCATATATTTAACATGTGAATCCCCTGTCATCTTCCCTGTCATCTAGGGGAAGAGGTGGAAGGAAGGAGGGGAAAAGTTGGAAGAGAAGGTTTTGCAAGGGTCAGTGTTAAAAACTTACCCCTTCATATGTTTTGTAAATAAAAAGCTTTCCTCAAACAATTTTTAAAAAGAAAAAAAAACCCACATACCAGGTGAGCACTACCCTCATCTGATGAGCATTTGCTTTGCTTACCTTCTCCATGGAGACCTCATTGTGTCATGCCCATTGTGACACGCCTGAGAACACCCAAGGTTTTCTGACTTAAAGGGGATGTTCTCTCCCCAACAACCCAGTTGGATCCTGACAGCCAAGGGAGTAGTATGTGAATAGAAGAATAGATGAGTGGACAAATAGACTAATAGACTAGATACATAGATAAGTGCTGATAGATAGATGGGATAGATAGGGTAAACAAATAGATTCAATAGATACACTTGATGCATAGTTAAATAGATAATGATCGGTAGATAAGTGAAAAGATAGATTTATAGTAGAAAAGTTTATAGGTAGAAAAGATATTTATAGGAAAAAAAAAGTGATTTATAGTTAGAAAAGAGATTTATATGAAAAAAGCGATACATAGGTAGAAAAGAGATATATATAGTTAAAAAAGTGATTTAGGAGAAGAAACGAGATTTATAGGTAGAAAAGAGATTTATAGGCAGAAGAGAATGAATAGCTGCCTTAAATTATACATAGATAATGAAGGAGTCAATGGAGGGTTAGGTAAATCAGTAAATAAATTACTGGAGAGAGAGATCCATTTGGGCCCTCATCAGCATGATACCAAGGGCTGCTGTCATAGATTGAGACTGCCTTCACGTCAGTATTAAACTATTATATTTTATTCTTCAATATTATAGAAGCTAAAATGGTTGCTTTCTATCTGGCTTGGGAAATTGTTGACTTCTCTTTCTTCCCCTCTTCCCCCACGCCCCCCCAAAATTGCATTTTGTGGATGGTTATTCTAGTAGATCAATTGGACACATATCTTTCACTTATGCTGTAACATTTTACCTTTTCAGGCATCCTATAAGCCACTGCTGAAGCAGAGGAGATACTGAACCAGTTGTGACCAGATGCTGGCGATATTGAACGCATCTTAAGCCTCGGGATCGACTTAAAACGGGATTTAACCTGTTCATGAAGGTAAAGCATCTACATAGAGATAATGTACCTGCAGCTTCCCTCCTGCAGTCAGTGTTAATAGGAGATCAAGGTAGGGCCTGGTTGCTGACTAGCCCTATATATATATACTAGAAGTACAAATAATCTGGGAAATAGAGAGCCTACACTTAAAAGCAAACAAACAAACAAAAGCAAATTCTTTTAGTTCGGAAACTATTTTCTTTTTCCTCATCCTATGGCTGGTTCCCAGAAAAAAGATGACTTGCTCATATTAGAGGTTTCATAAATGCTTGTTAAATTCAATTACATATAGATGAAGACTTTTTCTAAAATTATAGGCAGCTGGCTGGTTCAGTGGATAACACTGTTGGACCTCCCTTGAATCAGCAACTGATTTCAAACACCAGCTGTAGGACTCTGGGCAAGTCACTTAATCTGTGTTTGCCTCAATTTCCTCCTCTGTAAATTGGGAATGATACAATCATGTTTGCTCCACAGAGGATAAGCCTCTGAGAACTATTTGTTTTCAAGTAGAGTCACAGCATCGTGGATTTTGAGCTGGCAGCAATATTTCAGGGTTTCTACTTCCAAATTTTACAAAGAAAGTCACTGAGACACAAGGAGGTTTAGTATAGTTAATATATTGTTCAAGCGCATACAAGTTGTAAGTGGCAGAGACAAGATTCAAACAGATCCTGTTAATACTATCGTGTTACCTCTAAGTGTTCATTATATATGGGTGTATGGGTGTCCATATATGTGTGTGTATATTTCCATACTCCAATCTTCTAACCTATAACTAAACATATTTACTCTTAAAAAAAAAAAAGTGGTGGGATGGGGTAGGGGAAAGACACTGTAATAAAGTAACATTAAACAAGTGGTATTTTGCTCTGCTGTTTATTTCTTACTTTCATGACTTTATATTATCACTTTAAACTCCCTGAGCCTCAGTTTCCTCACATGTTAAATGAGATAGTTGAGCTCCATGACCACTAGGAAACTACATTTCCAGTTCTAAAATTGTGATTCCACAGTGAAAATCTAGCAACATTGTGTCCTAATGTAAGATCTGTATTTGATCATTAATGAGTCATATATTTTCTCTTGGATTTTATATAGTTCATTTGTAGCAACATTAACCTGGCATTCCCTTCTGAGGGCTGACCCCATCCTTGTTGTGGTGACTGTTAGAGGTGGGCCGCCCTCATCCCGGTGACCATCCACTCCAGATCCTCTTTGTGGTTGGTGGGGTGACAATATCAGAAGCCAAAATGTTGAAAGATCTCGTTTCTTCCCTGAAGCCTGGAACACAGGTACCGAACCCGAAATAACAGGACATGCATCTCCCTGGCCCAAGGATGGGAGAGTCTGGCTGTTCCCACAAGACTTGGTCTGAGCCTTAGGGGTAGCATTTGAGGAGATGATCTATAGAATTCGGGAGATGGTGAAGCACTGTGTAAAGGTCAGATAATTCTCTTACTACTACTATTATTACTTGTACTCTTACCCCTATTATTATTACTACTATTTCTACTATTACTCCTCTTCCTACTCCTATTAGTATTACTCCTACGATTACTACTATTACTCTTCCACCAACTACTACAATTACTGCCACTCTTATTATTGTTATTATTCCTTCTAGATCTCTTCCTCCTGCTACTAGTACTATCATTGCTCCTATTCCTATTAATACTCCTTTTACTACCACTACTACTATTATTTCTACTACCACTTTTACTATTACTATTACTCCTACTGCTACTGCTACTCCTACTCCTACTAGTGTCACTCCTATTCCTATCATTATTACTGTTGCTATTACTACTTCTTCTACTACTATTATTCCTACTCCTATTATTATTAGTACTACTACCATTACTATTACTTTTATCATTACTACTCTTTTTACTACTTCTATCACTACTTTTATTCCTCTTCCTATTACTGTTACTACTCATACTACTCCTACTTCTTCTACGCCTCCACCTCCTACTACTGCCACTACTCCTTTGTCCGGAAGTCCATATGTTTTCTAAATAAAGAGGTTTCCTAAAAAATATTGTTAAAAGAAGACTTGCGCATAAAGCCTGAGCACAATCCTCATCAGATGAGCAGTTGACTTGCTTACCTTGGCCATGGAGACCTCATTGTGTGATGCTCATTGTGACATGCCGGAGAACACCCAAAGTTTTCTGACTTCAAGGTGATGTTCTCTTCCCAACAACCCAGTTGGATCCTGACAGGAAAAGGGAGTAGTATGTGAATAGAAGAATGCATGAGTGGACTAATAGACTGATAGACTAGATACATAGATTCCTGGTGATGGATGAATGGGATAGAGAAGATAAACAAATAGATTGAATAGATACACTTGATGCATAGTTAAAAAGATAATGATGGATAGATAAGTGAAAAGATAGATTTATAGTAGAAAAGTTTATAGGTAGAAAAGTGATTTATAGGAAGAAAAGTGATTTATAGGTAGCAAACAGCTCTATAGGAAGAAAAGCCATTTATAGGTAGAAAAGAGATTTTTAGATTAAAAAAAGGGATTTAGAAGTAGAAAAGAGATTTATAGGCAGAAGAGAATGAATAGCTGGATTAAAATATACATACAACCCCCACCCAAAATATTGCAGTTTGTGGATGGTTTTTCCAGTATATCAAATGGACACATATCTTTCACTTATGCTTTAACATTTTATCTTTTCAGGCAACCTATAAGCCAGTACTGAAGCAAAGGAGATACTGAAGCCAGAGTGACCAGATTCTGGCGATATTGAAAACATGTCTTTGGAAATCTACTTGAAACGGGATTTAGATTGTTGTTGGGGAGTTTTGATCTATACTTTGGAGTTTATTGCACTGGTGGGGGGAAGGGGAGAGAGGATGTTTCTGAGTTTGATTGTTGGGGAGTTTTGATATCTATACTTTGGAGTTTATTGTACTGGTGGGGGGAAGGGGAGAGATGATGTTTCTGAGTTTGATGTGTTTTTAAAAATAAAAAATGTTTTTTTTCTGTTTCCAAAAGTTTCAAGTTGTCATTCTTTCAGCTCCCACATGATTAGTGATATTTCCCAGTTTCTTCTTTACTATCTGATGATTATATTTGCCAGCTGGTTAATCCTAAAGAAATACTTGTTGGCAAACTTATTGGGTAAACAACATTTTTCCCTTATTTGCAGCTAGCCCATACTGCTGATGGGTAAAGCTGGCTATCCTATCTGGGTTTGGGAATAAGAGAGGGAGGCAGATTTGTTCTTCTTTGAGATTGTGAAAAAACTGTAAGCAGGCCCTTTGCCATCAGAGGCTGGGGACCGTCTGAAAATCTGGGAGCAAAGAGGTAGTGGGGGTTAACAAGCAGCAGGGCTGTTGTGTTCTAGCCAGAGAAGTTCCAGAGAAGCTCGGAACTGGCCCTGCTGAAGTCTTTTGGATCTTCCTGGAGGAGCAGAGCAGCCATTCTACACCAGAAGGGCAATTCAGAATGACAAGGGACTGGCTTAGAGATTTGCATCCAGGTGCTTCCCCTCAGCTCTAGGGGAAGGCTGAGCCAGAAAATAATTGGTGTCCCCACAGGCTTGTGCTAGAGCCCCCCCATTCCCCCTTTGAAGTTTCTTCTGCCTGACTTGTGCTCATTATAATCTATATGACTGAAATGTCAAACTTCTGTTTCTGAAAATCTAACCTTTCTTCAGAAGCTGGGAACCTAAATCCCCTGGATGAAGAAGGGGGATAGTAAGAGTGCTAGAAAAGCAAATGGGTGCTCTGGAGACGGCAAGATTGGAGATGGGAAAACCCCGTCTGATTTGATTCCATAGATAGTGGCAAAGGTCAGGTTAGCCACAAAAGATGTTTGCACTGATTGATAAAGCTGGAACAATACCTCTTGGGAATTGATGTACAGGCTCTGGCAAGAAAATGAAACCAAACTAACTCCCAAGCAGGATGCAGCCTTAATTGGCTGAAGGGCCCCAGAAGACCCTGGACAAGCCAGTCAAGCCGGCTTCCAGAGCTAGTCCTTAGCTTGGCCTTGGGAATCCTCCCAGGGGGTGGAAGAGGAGGAGGTCTGGATTGCTCTCTGACAGCACCTTCTCATCCTCCATCTTGGGCTTTCCACTTCTGGGCTTGGGCTTGGAGGGTCTCATCTACAGAAAACCACCTTCTTGAGGGCAAGAACTGTTGGAGTTTTTCCTTGGTAGCTCTGCCATTTTTCCACTTCGAATCACTTCCGATTTACCAATATTTATTAAGGAAACAAGCATTTATTAAACTCCTATGTACCAAGCACTGTGCCAAGCACTTTACACATATTCTCTCCTGAAC
This sequence comes from Sminthopsis crassicaudata, assembly GCF_048593235.1. Taxonomy (NCBI): domain Eukaryota; kingdom Metazoa; phylum Chordata; class Mammalia; order Dasyuromorphia; family Dasyuridae; genus Sminthopsis; species Sminthopsis crassicaudata. Next base: position 197,602,712 of record NC_133622.1, read on the forward strand.
ATCACTGGGAGGTAGGTGCTAATATCCACTCTCTCAGTTAAAGAAACTGAGGCAACAGGTCAGCAAAATAGAGGCGAGATTGAAACAGATCTTGTCTTGTACAGACAACCCTGGCCTAATTAACAAGGGGATTCTAGATCTGCAGCGTTCAATGGGGTGTTTTCCAAATTCTACATGATGAAAGGTACCGGATGAAGCGGTCTGGGGTCTTAACCGTGGCCCTAGCTCCTTCTGCTTTGCAGCCAAACCCTAGGCTCCATCCCAAGAGCAATATGTGGGCTTGGCTCCCTTTCCCGCTGGTGCTTCTACTCATGTCCCCAGTTTCTGGTCCCTGTGTCCTTTGTGACCATATCATTCATCTGGTAGCCCACCTCATCCATCTTCCTTAGACTACTCAATCAGCAAAGCTCAATTAAACAAGGAGCAAACATATATTACATACTTACTAGGGGTCGTATATTTCACTAGACCCTGGAGACATAAAGGTAAAAACAAAATGGTCTTGCCCGCAAAGTTTATATTCTATTGGGGAAAATGATGTCAACAAAAAGAACTAGGAAGACAATCTATGCATAAGCAAGATAATTGTATAAATATTTTTACATACATTGGATTAAGCATATATTTTCATATATTTAACATGTGAATCCCCTGTCATCTTCCCTGTCATCTAGGGGAAGAGGTGGAAGGAAGGAGGGGAAAAGTTGGAAGAGAAGGTTTTGCAAGGGTCAGTGTTAAAAACTTACCCCTTCATATGTTTTGTAAATAAAAAGCTTTCCTCAAACAATTTTTAAAAAGAAAAAAAACCCACATACCAGGTGAGCACTACCCTCATCTGATGAGCATTTGCTTTGCTTACCTTCTCCATGGAGACCTCATTGTGTCATGCCCATTGTGACACGCCTGAGAACACCCAAGGTTTTCTGACTTAAAGGGGATGTTCTCGCCCCAACAACCCAGTTGGATCCTGACAGCCAAGGGAGTAGTATGTGAATAGAAGAATAGATGAGTGGACAAATAGACTAATAGACTAGATACATAGATAAGTGCTGATAGATAGATGGGATAGATAGGGTAAACAAATAGATTCAATAGATACACTTGATGCATAGTTAAATAGATAATGATCTGTAGATAAGTGAACAAATAGATTTATAGTAGAAAAGTTTATAGGTAGAAAAGATATTTATAGGAAAAAAAAAGTGATTTATAGTTAGAAAAGAGATTTATATGAAAAAAGCGATACATAGGTAGAAAAGAGATATATATAGTTAAAAAAGTGATTTAGGAGAAGAAACGAGATTTATAGGTAGAAAAGAGATTTATAGGCAGAAGAGAATGAATAGCTGCCTTAAATTATACATAGATAATGAAGGAGTCAATGGAGGGTTAGGTAAATCAGTAAATAAATTACTGGAGAGAGAGATCCATTTGGGCCCTCATCAGCATGATACCAAGGGCTGCTGTCATAGATTGAGACTGCCTTCACGTCAGTATTAAACTATTATATTTTATTCTTCAATATTATAGAAGCTAAAATGGTTGCTTTCTATCTGGCTTGGGAAATTGTTGACTTCTCTTTCTTCCCCTCTTCCCCCACGCCCCCCCAAAATTGCATTTTGTGGATGGTTATTCTAGTAGATCAATTGGACACATATCTTTCACTTATGCTGTAACATTTTACCTTTTCAGGCATCCTATAAGCCACTGCTGAAGCAGAGGAGATACTGAACCAGTTGTGACCAGATGCTGGCGATATTGAACGCATCTTAAGCCTCGGGATCGACTTAAAACGGGATTTAACCTGTTCATGAAGGGAAAGCATCTACATAGAGATAATGTACCTGCAGCTTCCCTCCTGCAGTCAGTGTTAATAGGAGATCAAGGTAGGGCCTGGTTGCTGACTAGCCCTATATATATATACTAGAAGTACAAATAATCTGGGAAATAGAGAGCCTACACTTAAAAGCAAACAAACAAACAAAAGCAAATTCTTTTAGTTCGGAAACTATTTTCTTTTTCCTCATCCTATGGCTGGTTCCCAGAAAAAAGATGACTTGCTCATATTAGAGGTTTCATAAATGCTTGTTAAATTCAATTACATATAGATGAAGACTTTTTCTAAAATTATAGGCAGCTGGCTGGTTCAGTGGATAACACTGTTGGACCTCCCTTGAATCAGCAACTGATTTCAAACACCAGCTGTAGGACTCTGGGCAAGTCACTTAATCTGTGTTTGCCTCAATTTCCTCCTCTGTAAATTGGGAATGATACAATCATGTTTGCTCCACAGAGGATAAGCCTCTGAGAACTATTTGTTTTCAAGTAGAGTCACAGCATCGTGGATTTTGAGCTGGCAGCAATATTTCAGGGTTTCTACTTCCAAATTTTACAAAGAAAGTCACTGAGACACAAGGAGGTTTAGTATAGTTAATATATTGTTCAAGCGCATACAAGTTGTAAGTGGCAGAGACAAGATTCAAACAGATCCTGTTAATACTATCGTGTTACCTCTAAGTGTTCATTATATATGGGTGTATGGGTGTCCATATATGTGTGTGTGTATATTTCCATACTCCAATCTTCTAACCTATAACTAAACATATTTACTCTTAAAAAAAAAAAAAGTGGTGGGATGGGGTAGGGGAAAGACACTGTAATAAAGTAACATTAAACAAGTGGTATTTTGCTCTGCTGTTTATTTCTTACTTTCATGACTTTATATTATCACTTTAAACTCCCTGAGCCTCAGTTTCCTCACATGTTAAATGAGATAGTTGAGCTCCATGACCACTAGGAAACTACATTTCCAGTTCTAAAATTGTGATTCCACAGTGAAAATCTAGCAACATTGTGTCCTAATGTAAGATCTGTATTTGATCATTAATGAGTCATATATTTTCTCTTGGATTTTATATAGTTCATTTGTAGCAACATTAACCTGGCATTCCCTTCTGAGGGCTGACCCCATCCTTGTTGTGGTGACTGTTAGAGGTGGGCCGCCCTCATCCCGGTGACCATCCACTCCAGATCCTCTTTGTGGTTGGTGGGGTGACAATATCAGAAGCCAAAATGTTGAAAGATCTCGTTTCTTCCCTGAAGCCTGGAACACAGGTACCGAACCCGAAATAACAGGACATGCATCTCCTTGGCCCAAGGATGGGAGAGTCTGGCTGTTCCCACAAGACTTGGTCTGAGCCTTAGGGGTAGCATTTGAGGAGATGATCTATAGAATTCGGGAGATGGTGAAGCACTGTGTAAAGGTCAGATAATTCTCTTACTACTACTATTATTACTTGTACTCTTACCCCTATTATTATTACTACTATTTCTACTATTACTCCTCTTCCTACTCCTATTAGTATTACTCCTACGATTACTACTATTACTCTTCCACCAACTACTACAATTACTGCCACTCTTATTATTGTTATTATTCCTTCTAGATCTCTTCCTCCTGCTACTAGTACTATCATTGCTCCTATTCCTATTAATACTCCTTTTACTACCACTACTACTATTATTTCTACTACTACTTTTACTATTACTATTACTCCTACTGCTACTGCTACTCCTACTCCTACTAGTGTCACTCCTATTCCTATCATTATTACTGTTGCTATTACTACTTCTTCTACTACTATTATTCCTACTCCTATTATTATTAGTACTACTACCATTACTATTACTTTTATCATTACTACTCTTTTTACTACTTCTATCACTACTTTTATTCCTCTTCCTATTACTGTTACTACTCATACTACTCCTACTTCTTCTACGCCTCCACCTCCTACTACTGCCACTACTCCTTTGTCCGGAAGTCCATATGTTTTCTAAATAAAGAGGTTTCCTAAAAAATATTGTTAAAAGAAGACTTGCGCATAAAGCCTGAGCACAATCCTCATCAGATGAGCAGTTGACTTGCTTACCTTGGCCATGGAGACCTCATTGTGTGATGCTCATTGTGACATGCCGGAGAACACCCAAAGTTTTCTGACTTCAAGGTGATGTTCTCTTCCCAACAACCCAGTTGGATCCTGACAGGAAAAGGGAGTAGTATGTGAATAGAAGAATGCATGAGTGGACTAATAGACTGATAGACTAGATACATAGATTCCTGGTGATGGATGAATGGGATAGAGAAGATAAACAAATAGATTGAATAGATACACTTGATGCATAGTTAAAAAGATAATGATGGATACATAAGTGAAAAGATAGATTTATAGTAGAAAAGTTTATAGGTAGAAAAGTGATTTATAGGAAGAAAAGTGATTTATAGGTAGCAAACAGCTCTATAGGAAGAAAAGCCATTTATAGGTAGAAAAGAGATTTTTAGATTAAAAAAAGGGATTTAGAAGTAGAAAAGAGATTTATAGGCAGAAGAGAATGAATAGCTGGATTAAAATATACATACAACCCCCACCCAAAATATTGCAGTTTGTGGATGGTTTTTCCAGTATATCAAATGGACACATATCTTTCACTTATGCTTTAACATTTTATCTTTTCAGGCAAGCTATAAGCCAGTACTGAAGCAAAGGAGATACTGAAGCCAGAGTGACCAGATTCTGGCGATATTGAAAACATGTCTTTGGAAATCTACTTGAAACGGGATTTAGATTGTTGTTGGGGAGTTTTGATCTATACTTTGGAGTTTATTGCACTGGTGGGGGGAAGGGGAGAGAGGATGTTTCTGAGTTTGATTGTTGGGGAGTTTTGATATCTATACTTTGGAGTTTATTGTACTGGTGGGGGGAAGGGGAGAGATGATGTTTCTGAGTTTGATGTGTTTTTAAAAATAAAAAATGTTTTTTTTCTGTTTCCAAAAGTTTCAAGTTGTCATTCTTTCAGCTCCCACATGATTAGTGATATTTCCCAGTTTCTTCTTTACTATCTGATGATTATATTTGCCAGCTGGTTAATCCTAAAGAAATACTTGTTGGCAAACTTATTGGGTAAACAACATTTTTCCCTTATTTGCAGCTAGCCCATACTGCTGATGGGTAAAGCTGGCTATCCTATCTGGGTTTGGGAATAAGAGAGGGAGGCAGATTTGTTCTTCTTTGAGATTGTGAAAAAACTGTAAGCAGGCCCTTTGCCATCAGAGGCTGGGGACCGTCTGAAAATCTGGGAGCAAAGAGGTAGTGGGGGTTAACAAGCAGCAGGGCTGTTGTGTTCTAGCCAGAGAAGTTCCAGAGAAGCTCGGAACTGGCCCTGCTGAAGTCTTTTGGATCTTCCTGGAGGAGCAGAGCAGCCATTCTACACCAGAAGGGCAATTCAGAATGACAAGGGACTGGCTTAGAGATTTGCATCCAGGTGCTTCCCCTCAGCTCTAGGGGAAGGCTGAGCCAGAAAATAATTGGTGTCCCTACAGGCTTGTGCTAGAGCCCCCCATTCCCCCTTTGAAGTTTCTTCTGCCTGACTTGTGCTCATTATAATCTATATGACTGAAATGTCAAACTTCTGTTTCTGAAAATCTAACCTTTCTTCAGAAGCTGGGAACCTAAATCCCCTGGATGAAGAAGGGGGATAGTAAGAGTGCTAGAAAAGCAAATGGGTGCTCTGGAGACGGCAAGATTGGAGATGGGAAAACCCCGTCTGATTTGATTCCATAGATAGTGGCAAACGTCAGGTTAGCCACAAAAGATGTTTGCACTGATTGATAAAGCTGGAACAATACCTCTTGGGAATTGATGTACAGGCTCTGGCAAGAAAATGAAACCAAACTAACTCCCAAGCAGGATGCAGCCTTAATTGGCTGAAGGGCCCCAGAAGACCCTGGACAAGCCAGTCAAGCCGGCTTCCAGAGCTAGTCCTTAGCTTGGCCTTGGGAATCCTCCCAGGGGGTGGAAGAGGAGGAGGTCTGGATTGCTCTCTGACAGCACCTTCTCATCCTCCATCTTGGGCTTTCCACTTCTGGGCTTGGGCTTGGAGGGTCTCATCTACAGAAAACCACCTTCTTGAGGGCAAGAACTGTTGGAGTTTTTCCTTGGTAGCTCTGCCATTTTTCCACTTCGAATCACTTCCGATTTACCAATATTTATTAAGGAAACAAGCATTTATTAAACTCCTATGTACCAAGCACTGTGCTAAGCACTTTACACATATTCTCTCCTGAACATCACTGGGAGGTAGGTGCTAATATCCACTCTCTCAGTTAAAGAAACTGAGGCAACAGGTCAGCAAAATAGAGGCGAGATTGAAACAGATCTTGTCTTGTACAGACAACCCTGGCCTAATTAACAAGGGGGTTCTAGATCTGCAGCGTTCAATGGGGTGTTTTCCAAATTCTACATGATGAAAGGTACCGGATGAAGCGGTCTGGGGTCTTAACCGTGGCCCTAGCTCCTTCTGCTTTGCAGCCAAACCCTAGGCTCCATCCCAAGAGCAATATGTGGGCTTGGCTCCCTTTCCCGCTGGTGCTTCTACTCATGTCCCCAGTTTCTGGTCCCTGTGTCCTTTGTGACCATATCATTCATCTGGTAGCCCACCTCATCCATCTTCCTTAGACTACTCAATCAGCAAAGCTCAATTAAACAAGGAGCAAACATATATTACATACTTACTAGGGGTCGTATATTTCACTAGACCCTGGAGACATAAAGGTAAAAACAAAATGGTCTTGCCCGCAAAGTTTATATTCTATTGGGGAAAATGATGTCAACAAAAAGAACTAGGAAGACAATCTATGCATAAGCAAGATAATTGTATAAATATTTTTACATACATTGGATTAAGCATATATTTTCATATATTTAACATGTGAATCCCCTGTCATCTTCCCTGTCATCTAGGGGAAGAGGTGGAAGGAAGGAGGGGAAAAGTTGGAAGAGAAGGTTTTGCAAGGGTCAGTGTTAAAAACTTACCCCTTCATATGTTTTGTAAATAAAAAGCTTTCCTCAAACAATTTTTAAAAAGAAAAAAAACCCACATACCAGGTGAGCACTACCCTCATCTGATGAGCATTTGCTTTGCTTACCTTCTCCATGGAGACCTCATTGTGTCATGCCCATTGTGACACGCCTGAGAACACCCAAGGTTTTCTGACTTAAAGGGGATGTTCTCGCCCCAACAACCCAGTTGGATCCTGACAGCCAAGGGAGTAGTATGTGAATAGAAGAATAGATGAGTGGACAAATAGACTAATAGACTAGATACATAGATAAGTGCTGATAGATAGATGGGATAGATAGGGTAAACAAATAGATTCAATAGATACACTTGATGCATAGTTAAATAGATAATGATCGGTAGATAAGTGAAAAGATAGATTTATAGTAGAAAAGTTTATAGGTAGAAAAGATATTTATAGGAAAAAAAAAGTGATTTATAGTTAGAAAAGAGATTTATATGAAAAAAGCGATACATAGGTAGAAAAGAGATATATATAGTTAAAAAAGTGATTTAGGAGAAGAAACGAGATTTATAGGTAGAAAAGAGATTTATAGGCAGAAGAGAATGAATAGCTGCCTTAAATTATACATAGATAATGAAGGAGTCAATGGAGGGTTAGGTAAATCAGTAAATAAATTACTGGAGAGAGAGATCCATTTGGGCCCTCATCAGCATGATACCAAGGGCTGCTGTCATAGATTGAGACTGCCTTCACGTCAGTATTAAACTATTATATTTTATTCTTCAATATTATAGAAGCTAAAATGGTTGCTTTCTATCTGGCTTGGGAAATTGTTGACTTCTCTTTCTTCCCCTCTTCCCCAACGCCCCCCCAAAATTGCATTTTGTGGATGGTTATTCTAGTAGATCAATTGGACACATATCTTTCACTTATGCTGTAACATTTTACCTTTTCAGGCATCCTATAAGCCACTGCTGAAGCAGAGGAGATACTGAACCAGTTGTGACCAGATGCTGGCGATATTGAACGCATCTTAAGCCTCGGGATCGACTTAAAACGGGATTTAACCTGTTCATGAAGGTAAAGCATCTACATAGAGATAATGTACCTGCAGCTTCCCTCCTGCAGTCAGTGTTAATAGGAGATCAAGGTAGGGCCTGGTTGCTGACTAGCCCTATATATATATACTAGAAGTACAAATAATCTGGGAAATAGAGAGCCTACACTTAAAAGCAAACAAACAAACAAAAGCAAATTCTTTTAGTTCGGAAACTATTTTCTTTTTCCTCATCCTATGGCTGGTTCCCAGAAAAAAGATGACTTGCTCATATTAGAGGTTTCATAAATGCTTGTTAAATTCAATTACATATAGATGAAGACTTTTTCTAAAATTATAGGCAGCTGGCTGGTTCAGTGGATAACACTGTTGGACCTCCCTTGAATCAGCAACTGATTTCAAACACCAGCTGTAGGACTCTGGGCAAGTCACTTAATCTGTGTTTGCCTCAATTTCCTCCTCTGTAAATTGGGAATGATACAATCATGTTTGCTCCACAGAGGATAAGCCTCTGAGAACTATTTGTTTTCAAGTAGAGTCACAGCATCGTGGATTTTGAGCTGGCAGCAATATTTCAGGGTTTCTACTTCCAAATTTTACAAAGAAAGTCACTGAGACACAAGGAGGTTTAGTATAGTTAATATATTGTTCAAGCGCATACAAGTTGTAAGTGGCAGAGACAAGATTCAAACAGATCCTGTTAATACTATCGTGTTACCTCTAAGTGTTCATTATATATGGGTGTATGGGTGTCCATATATGTGTGTGTATATTTCCATACTCCAATCTTCTAACCTATAACTAAACATATTTACTCTTAAAAAAAAAAAAAAAGTGGTGGGATGGGGTAGGGGAAAGACACTGTAATAAAGTAACATTAAACAAGTGGTATTTTGCTCTGCTGTTTATTTCTTACTTTCATGACTTTATATTATCACTTTAAACTCCCTGAGCCTCAGTTTCCTCACATGTTAAATGAGATAGTTGAGCTCCATGACCATTAGGAAACTACATTTCCAGTTCTAAAATTGTGATTCCACAGTGAAAATCTAGCAACATTGTGTCCTAATGTAAGATCTGTATTTGATCATTAATGAGTCATATATTTTCTCTTGGATTTTATATAGTTCATTTGTAGCAACATTAACCTGGCATTCCCTTCTGAGGGCTGACCCCATCCTTGTTGTGGTGACTGTTAGAGGTGGGCCGCCCTCATCCCGGTGACCATCCACTCCAGATCCTCTTTGTGGTTGGTGGGGTGACAATATCAGAAGCCAAAATGTTGAAAGATCTCGTTTCTTCCCTGAAGCCTGGAACACAGGTACCGAACCCGAAATAACAGGACATGCATCTCCCTGGCCCAAGGATGGGAGAGTCTGGCTGTTCCCACAAGACTTGGTCTGAGCCTTAGGGGTAGCATTTGAGGAGATGATCTATAGAATTCGGGAGATGGTGAAGCACTGTGTAAAGGTCAGATAATTCTCTTACTACTACTATTATTACTTGTACTCTTACCCCTATTATTATTACTACTATTTCTACTATTACTCCTCTTCCTACTCCTATTAGTATTACTCCTACGATTACTACTATTACTCTTCCACCAACTACTACAATTACTGCCACTCTTATTATTGTTATTATTCCTTCTAGATCTCTTCCTCCTGCTACTAGTACTATCATTGCTCCTATTCCTATTAATACTCCTTTTACTACCACTACTACTATTATTTCTACTACTACTTTTACTATTACTATTACTCCTACTGCTACTGCTACTCCTACTCCTACTAGTGTCACTCCTATTCCTATCATTATTACTGTTGCTATTACTACTTCTTCTACTACTATTATTCCTACTCCTATTATTATTAGTACTACTACCATTACTATTACTTTTATCATTACTACTCTTTTTACTACTTCTATCACTACTTTTATTCCTCTTCCTATTACTGTTACTACTCATACTACTCCTACTTCTTCTACGCCTCCACCTCCTACTACTGCCACTACTCCTTTGTCCGGAAGTCCATATGTTTTCTAAATAAAGAGGTTTCCTAAAAAATATTGTTAAAAGAAGACTTGCGCATAAAGCCTGAGCACAATCCTCATCAGATGAGCAGTTGACTTGCTTACCTTGGCCATGGAGACCTCATTGTGTGATGCTCATTGTGACATGCCGGAGAACACCCAAAGTTTTCTGACTTCAAGGTGATGTTCTCTTCCCAACAACCCAGTTGGATCCTGACAGGAAAAGGGAGTAGTATGTGAATAGAAGAATGCATGAGTGGACTAATAGACTGATAGACTAGATACATAGATTCCTGGTGATGGATGAATGGGATAGAGAAGATAAACAAATAGATTGAATAGATACACTTGATGCATAGTTAAAAAGATAATGATGGATACATAAGTGAAAAGATAGATTTATAGTAGAAAAGTTTATAGGTAGAAAAGTGATTTATAGGAAGAAAAGTGATTTATAGGTAGCAAACAGCTCTATAGGAAGAAAAGCCATTTATAGGTAGAAAAGAGATTTTTAGATTAAAAAAAGGGATTTAGAAGTAGAAAAGAGATTTATAGGCAGAAGAGAATGAATAGCTGGATTAAAATATACATACAACCCCCACCCAAAATATTGCAGTTTGTGGATGGTTTTTCCAGTATATCAAATGGACACATATCTTTCACTTATGCTTTAACATTTTATCTTTTCAGGCAAGCTATAAGCCAGTACTGAAGCAAAGGAGATACTGAAGCCAGAGTGACCAGATTCTGGCGATATTGAAAACATGTCTTTGGAAATCTACTTGAAACGGGATTTAGATTGTTGTTGGGGAGTTTTGATCTATACTTTGGAGTTTATTGCACTGGTGGGGGGAAGGGGAGAGAGGATGTTTCTGAGTTTGATTGTTGGGGAGTTTTGATATCTATACTTTGGAGTTTATTGTACTGGTGGGGGGAAGGGGAGAGATGATGTTTCTGAGTTTGATGTGTTTTTAAAAATAAAAAATGTTTTTTTTCTGTTTCCAAAAGTTTCAAGTTGTCATTCTTTCAGCTCCCACATGATTAGTGATATTTCCCAGTTTCTTCTTTACTATCTGATGATTATATTTGCCAGCTGGTTAATCCTAAAGAAATACTTGTTGGCAAACTTATTGGGTAAACAACATTTTTCCCTTATTTGCAGCTAGCCCATACTGCTGATGGGTAAAGCTGGCTATCCTATCTGGGTTTGGGAATAAGAGAGGGAGGCAGATTTGTTCTTCTTTGAGATTGTGAAAAAACTGTAAGCAGGCCCTTTGCCATCAGAGGCTGGGGACCGTCTGAAAATCTGGGAGCAAAGAGGTAGTGGGGGTTAACAAGCAGCAGGGCTGTTGTGTTCTAGCCAGAGAAGTTCCAGAGAAGCTCGGAACTGGCCCTGCTGAAGTCTTTTGGATCTTCCTGGAGGAGCAGAGCAGCCATTCTACACCAGAAGGGCAATTCAGAATGACAAGGGACTGGCTTAGAGATTTGCATCCAGGTGCTTCCCCTCAGCTCTAGGGGAAGGCTGAGCCAGAAAATAATTGGTGTCCCTACAGGCTTGTGCTAGAGCCCCCCATTCCCCCTTTGAAGTTTCTTCTGCCTGACTTGTGCTCATTATAATCTATATGACTGAAATGTCAAACTTCTGTTTCTGAAAATCTAACCTTTCTTCAGAAGCTGGGAACCTAAATCCCCTGGATGAAGAAGGGGGATAGTAAGAGTGCTAGAAAAGCAAATGGGTGCTCTGGAGACGGCAAGATTGGAGATGGGAAAACCCCGTCTGATTTGATTCCATAGATAGTGGCAAACGTCAGGTTAGCCACAAAAGATGTTTGCACTGATTGATAAAGCTGGAACAATACCTCTTGGGAATTGATGTACAGGCTCTGGCAAGAAAATGAAACCAAACTAACTCCCAAGCAGGATGCAGCCTTAATTGGCTGAAGGGCCCCAGAAGACCCTGGACAAGCCAGTCAAGCCGGCTTCCAGAGCTAGTCCTTAGCTTGGCCTTGGGAATCCTCCCAGGGGGTGGAAGAGGAGGAGGTCTGGATTGCTCTCTGACAGCACCTTCTCATCCTCCATCTTGGGCTTTCCACTTCTGGGCTTGGGCTTGGAGGGTCTCATCTACAGAAAACCACCTTCTTGAGGGCAAGAACTGTTGGAGTTTTTCCTTGGTAGCTCTGCCATTTTTCCACTTCGAATCACTTCCGATTTACCAATATTTATTAAGGAAACAAGCATTTATTAAACTCCTATGTACCAAGCACTGTGCTAAGCACTTTACACATATTCTCTCCTGAACATCACTGGGAGGTAGGTGCTAATATCCACTCTCTCAGTTAAAGAAACTGAGGCAACAGGTCAGCAAAATAGAGGCGAGATTGAAACAGATCTTGTCTTGTACAGACAACCCTGGCCTAATTAACAAGGGGGTTCTAGATCTGCAGCGTTCAATGGGGTGTTTTCCAAATTCTACATGATGAAAGGTACCGGATGAAGCGGTCTGGGGTCTTAACCGTGGCCCTAGCTCCTTCTGCTTTGCAGCCAAACCCTAGGCTCCATCCCAAGAGCAATATGTGGGCTTGGCTCCCTTTCCCGCTGGTGCTTCTACTCATGTCCCCAGTTTCTGGTCCCTGTGTCCTTTGTGACCATATCATTCATCTGGTAGCCCACCTCATCCATCTTCCTTAGACTACTCAATCAGCAAAGCTCAATTAAACAAGGAGCAAACATATATTACATACTTACTAGGGGTCGTATATTTCACTAGACCCTGGAGACATAAAGGTAAAAACAAAATGGTCTTGCCCGCAAAGTTTATATTCTATTGGGGAAAATGATGTCAACAAAAAGAACTAGGAAGACAATCTATGCATAAGCAAGATAATTGTATAAATATTTTTACATACATTGGATTAAGCATATATTTTCATATATTTAACATGTGAATCCCCTGTCATCTTCCCTGTCATCTAGGGGAAGAGGTGGAAGGAAGGAGGGGAAAAGTTGGAAGAGAAGGTTTTGCAAGGGTCAGTGTTAAAAACTTACCCCTTCATATGTTTTGTAAATAAAAAGCTTTCCTCAAACAATTTTTAAAAAGAAAAAAAACCCACATACCAGGTGAGCACTACCCTCATCTGATGAGCATTTGCTTTGCTTACCTTCTCCATGGAGACCTCATTGTGTCATGCCCATTGTGACACGCCTGAGAACACCCAAGGTTTTCTGACTTAAAGGGGATGTTCTCGCCCCAACAACCCAGTTGGATCCTGACAGCCAAGGGAGTAGTATGTGAATAGAAGAATAGATGAGTGGACAAATAGACTAATAGACTAGATACATAGATAAGTGCTGATAGATAGATGGGATAGATAGGGTAAACAAATAGATTCAATAGATACACTTGATGCATAGTTAAATAGATAATGATCGGTAGATAAGTGAAAAGATAGATTTATAGTAGAAAAGTTTATAGGTAGAAAAGATATTTATAGGAAAAAAAAGTGATTTATAGTTAGAAAAGAGATTTATATGAAAAAAGCGATACATAGGTAGAAAAGAGATATATATAGTTAAAAAAGTGATTTAGGAGAAGAAACGAGATTTATAGGTAGAAAAGAGATTTATAGGCAGAAGAGAATGAATAGCTGCCTTAAATTATACATAGATAATGAAGGAGTCAATGGAGGGTTAGGTAAATCAGTAAATAAATTACTGGAGAGAGAGATCCATTTGGGCCCTCATCAGCATGATACCAAGGGCTGCTGTCATAGATTGAGACTGCCTTCACGTCAGTATTAAACTATTATATTTTATTCTTCAATATTATAGAAGCTAAAATGGTTGCTTTCTATCTGGCTTGGGAAATTGTTGACTTCTCTTTCTTCCCCTCTTCCCCCACGCCCCCCCAAAATTGCATTTTGTGGATGGTTATTCTAGTAGATCAATTGGACACATATCTTTCACTTATGCTGTAACATTTTACCTTTTCAGGCATCCTATAAGCCACTGCTGAAGCAGAGGAGATACTGAACCAGTTGTGACCAGATGCTGGCGATATTGAACGCATCTTAAGCCTCGGGATCGACTTAAAACGGGATTTAACCTGTTCATGAAGGTAAAGCATCTACATAGAGATAATGTACCTGCAGCTTCCCTCCTGCAGTCAGTGTTAATAGGAGATCAAGGTAGGGCCTGGTTGCTGACTAGCCCTATATATATATACTAGAAGTACAAATAATCTGGGAAATAGAGAGCCTACACTTAAAAGCAAACAAACAAACAAAAGCAAATTCTTTTAGTTCGGAAACTATTTTCTTTTTCCTCATCCTATGGCTGGTTCCCAGAAAAAAGATGACTTGCTCATATTAGAGGTTTCATAAATGCTTGTTAAATTCAATTACATATAGATGAAGACTTTTTCTAAAATTATAGGCAGCTGGCTGGTTCAGTGGATAACACTGTTGGACCTCCCTTGAATCAGCAACTGATTTCAAACACCAGCTGTAGGACTCTGGGCAAGTCACTTAATCTGTGTTTGCCTCAATTTCCTCCTCTGTAAATTGGGAATGATACAATCATGTTTGCTCCACAGAGGATAAGCCTCTGAGAACTATTTGTTTTCAAGTAGAGTCACAGCATCGTGGATTTTGAGCTGGCAGCAATATTTCAGGGTTTCTACTTCCATATTTTACAAAGAAAGTCACTGAGACACAAGGAGGTTTAGTATAGTTAATATATTGTTCAAGCGCATACAAGTTGTAAGTGGCAGAGACAAGATTCAAACAGATCCTGTTAATACTATCGTGTTACCTCTAAGTGTTCATTATATATGGGTGTATGGGTGTCCATATATGTGTGTGTATATTTCCATACTCCAATCTTCTAACCTATAACTAAACATATTTACTCTTAAAAAAAAAAAAAAGTGGTGGGATGGGGTAGGGGAAAGACACTGTAATAAAGTAACATTAAACAAGTGGTATTTTGCTCTGCTGTTTATTTCTTACTTTCATGACTTTATATTATCACTTTAAACTCCCTGAGCCTCAGTTTCCTCACATGTTAAATGAGATAGTTGAGCTCCATGACCACTAGGAAACTACATTTCCAGTTCTAAAATTGTGATTCCACAGTGAAAATCTAGCAACATTGTGTCCTAATGTAAGATCTGTATTTGATCATTAATGAGTCATATATTTTCTCTTGGATTTTATATAGTTCATTTGTAGCAACATTAACCTGGCATTCCCTTCTGAGGGCTGACCCCATCCTTGTTGTGGTGACTGTTAGAGGTGGGCCGCCCTCATCCCGGTGACCATCCACTCCAGATCCTCTTTGTGGTTGGTGGGGTGACAATATCAGAAGCCAAAATGTTGAAAGATCTCGTTTCTTCCCTGAAGCCTGGAACACAGGTACCGAACCCGAAATAACAGGACATGCATCTCCCTGGCCCAAGGATGGGAGAGTCTGGCTGTTCCCACAAGACTTGGTCTGAGCCTTAGGGGTAGCATTTGAGGAGATGATCTATAGAATTCGGGAGATGGTGAAGCACTGTGTAAAGGTCAGATAATTCTCTTACTACTACTATTATTACTTGTACTCTTACCCCTATTATTATTACTACTATTTCTACTATTACTCCTCTTCCTACTCCTATTAGTATTACTCCTACGATTACTACTATTACTCTTCCACCAACTACTACAATTACTGCCACTCTTATTATTGTTATTATTCCTTCTAGATCTCTTCCTCCTGCTACTAGTACTATCATTGCTCCTATTCCTATTAATACTCCTTTTACTACCACTACTACTATTATTTCTACTACCACTTTTACTATTACTATTACTCCTACTGCTACTGCTACTCCTACTCCTACTAGTGTCACTCCTATTCCTATCATTATTACTGTTGCTATTACTACTTCTTCTACTACTATTATTCCTACTCCTATTATTATTAGTACTACTACCATTACTATTACTTTTATCATTACTACTCTTTTTACTACTTCTATCACTACTTTTATTCCTCTTCCTATTACTGTTACTACTCATACTACTCCTACTTCTTCTACGCCTCCACCTCCTACTACTGCCACTACTCCTTTGTCCGGAAGTCCATATGTTTTCTAAATAAAGAGGTTTCCTAAAAAGTATTGTTAAAAGAAGACTTGCGCATAAAGCCTGAGCACAATCCTCATCAGATGAGCAGTTGACTTGCTTACCTTGGCCATGGAGACCTCATTGTGTGATGCTCATTGTGACATGCCGGAGAACACTCAAAGTTTTCTGACTTCAAGGTGATGTTCTCTTCCCAACAACCCAGTTGGATCCTGACAGGAAAAGGGAGTAGTATGTGAATAGAAGAATGCATGAGTGGACTAATAGACTGATAGACTAGATACATAGATTCCTGGTGATGGATGAATGGGATAGAGAAGATAAACAAATAGATTGAATAGATACACTTAATGCATAGTTAAAAAGATAATGATGGATAGATAAGTGAAAAGATAGATTTATAGTAGAAAAGTTTATAGGTAGAAAAGTGATTTATAGGAAGAAAAGTGATTTATAGGTAGCAAACAGCTCTATAGGAAGAAAAGCCATTTATAGGTAGAAAAGAGATATTTAGATTAAAAAAAGGGATTTAGAAGTAGAAAACAGATTTATAGGCAGAAGAGAATGAATAGCTGGATTAAAATATACATACAACCCCCCCCAAAATATAGCAGTTCGTGGATGGTTTTTCCAGTATATCAAATGGACACATATCTTTCACTTATGCTTTCACATTTTATCTTTTCAGGCAACCTATAAGCCAATAATGAAGCAAAGGAGATACTGAAGCCAGAGTGACCAGATTCTGGCGATATTGAAAACATGTCTTTGGAAATCTACTTGAAACGGGATTTAGATTGTTGTTGGGGAGTTTTGATCTATACTTTGGAGTTTATTGCACTGGTGGGGGGAAGGGGAGAGAGGATGTTTCTGAGTTTGATTGTTGGGGAGTTTTGATATCTATACTTTGGAGTTTATTGTACTGGTGGGGGGAAGGGGAGAGATGATGTTTCTGAGTTTGATGTGTTTTTAAAAATAAAAAATGTTTTTTTTCTGTTTCCAAAAGTTTCAAGTTGTCATTCTTTCAGCTCCCACATGATTAGTGATATTTCCCAGTTTCTTCTTTACTTTCTGATGATTATATTTGCCAGCTGGTTAATCCTAAAGAAATACTTGTTGGCAAACTTATTGGGTAAACAACATTTTTCCCTTATTTGCAGCTAGCCCATACTGCTGATGGGTAAAGCTGGCTATCCTATCTGGGTTTGGGAATAAGAGAGGGAGGCAGATTTGTTCTTCTTTGAGATTGTGAAAAAACTGTAAGCAGGCCCTTTGCCATCAGAGGCTGGGGACCGTCTGAAAATCTGGGAGCAAAGAGGTAGTGGGGGTTAACAAGCAGCAGGGCTGTTGTGTTCTAGCCAGAGAAGTTCCAGAGAAGCTCGGAACTGGCCCTGCTGAAGTCTTTTGGATCTTCCTGGAGGAGCAGAGCAGCCATTCTACACCAGAAGGGCAATTCAGAATGACAAGGGACTGGCTTAGAGATTTGCATCCAGGTGCTTCCCCTCAGCTCTAGGGGAAGGCTGAGCCAGAAAATAATTGGTGTCCCCACAGGCTTGTGCTAGAGCCCCCCATTCCCCCTTTGAAGTTTCTTCTGCCTGACTTGTGCTCATTATAATCTATATGACTGAAATGTCAAACTTCTGTTTCTGAAAATCTAACCTTTCTTCAGAAGCTGGGAACCTAAATCCCCTGGATGAAGAAGGGGGATAGTAAGAGTGCTAGAAAAGCAAATGGGTGCTCTGGAGACGGCAAGATTGGAGATGGGAAAACCCCGTCTGATTTGATTCCATAGATAGTGGCAAAGGTCAGGTTAGCCACAAAAGATGTTTGCACTGATTGATAAAGCTGGAACAATACCTCTTGGGAATTGATGTACAGGCTCTGGCAAGAAAATGAAACCAAACTAACTCCCAAGCAGGATGCAGCCTTAATTGGCTGAAGGGCCCCAGAAGACCCTGGACAAGCCAGTCAAGCCGGCTTCCAGAGCTAGTCCTTAGCTTGGCCTTGGGAATCCTCCCAGAGGGTGGAAGAGGAGGAGGTCTGGATTGCTCTCTGACAGCACCTTCTCATCCTCCATCTTGGGCTTTCCACTTCTGGGCTTGGGCTTGGAGGGTCTCATCTACAGAAAACCACCTTCTTGAGGGCAAGAACTGTTGGAGTTTTTCCTTGGTAGCTCTGCCATTTTTCCACTTCGAATCACTTCCGATTTACCAATATTTATTAAGGAAACAAGCATTTATTAAACTCCTATGTACCAAGCACTGTGCTAAGCACTTTACACATATTCTCTCCTGAACATCACTGGGAGGTAGGTGCTAATATCCACTCTCTCAGTTAAAGAAACTGAGGCAACAGGTCAGCAAAATAGAGGCGAGATTGAAACAGATCTTGTCTTGTACAGACAACCCTGGCCTAATTAACAAGGGGATTCTAGATCTGCAGCGTTCAATGGGGTGTTTTCCAAATTCTACATGATGAAAGGTACCGGATGAAGCGGTCTGGGGTCTTAACCGTGGCCCTAGCTCCTTCTGCTTTGCAGCCAAACCCTAGGCTCCATCCCAAGAGCAATATGTGGGCTTGGCTCCCTTTCCCGCTGGTGCTTCTACTCATGTCCCCAGTTTCTGGTCCCTGTGTCCTTTGTGACCATATCATTCATCTGGTAGCCCAGCTCATCCATCTTCCTTAGACTACTCAATCAGCAAAGCTCAATTAAACAAGGAGCAAACATATATTACATACTTACTAGGGGTCGTATATTTCACTAGACCCTGGAGACATAAAGGTAAAAACAAAATGGTCTTGCCCGCAAAATTTATATTCTATTGGGGAAAATGATGTCAACAAAAAGAACTAGGAAGACAATCTATGCATAAGCAAGATAATTGTATAAATATTTTTACATACATTGGATTAAGCATATATTTTCATATATTTAACATGTGAATCCCCTGTCATCTTCCCTGTCATCTAGGGGAAGAGGTGGAAGGAAGGAGGGGAAAAGTTGGAAGAGAAGGTTTTGCAAGGGTCAGTGTTAAAAACTTACCCCTTCATATGTTTTGTAAATAAAAAGCTTTCCTCAAACAATTTTTAAAAAGAAAAAAAACCCACATACCAGGTGAGCACTACCCTCATCTGATGAGCATTTGCTTTGCTTACCTTCTCCATGGAGACCTCATTGTGTCATGCCCATTGTGACACGCCTGAGAACACCCAAGGTTTTCTGACTTAAAGGGGATGTTCTCTCCCCAACAACCCAGTTGGATCCTGACAGCCAAGGGAGTATTATGTGAATAGAAGAATAGATGAGTGGACAAATAGACTAATAGACTAGATACATAGATAAGTGCTGATAGATAGATGGGATAGATAGGGTAAACAAATAGATTCAATAGATACACTTGATGCATAGTTAAATAGATAATGATCGGTAGATAAGTGAAAAGATAGATTTATAGTAGAAAAGTTTATAGGTAGAAAAGATATTTATAGGAAAAAAAAAGTGATTTATAGTTAGAAAAGAGATTTATATGAAAAAAGCGATACATAGGTAGAAAAGAGATATATATAGTTAAAAAAGTGATTTAGGAGAAGAAACGAGATTTATAGGTAGAAAAGAGATTTATAGGCAGAAGAGAATGAATAGCTGCCTTAAATTATACATAGATAATGAAGGAGTCAATGGAGGGTTAGGTAAATCAGTAAATAAATTACTGGAGAGAGAGATCCATTTGGGCCCTCATCAGCATGATACCAAGGGCTGCTGTCATAGATTGAGACTGCCTTCACGTCAGTATTAAACTATTATATTTTATTCTTCAATATTATAGAAGCTAAAATGGTTGCTTTCTATCTGGCTTGGGAAATTGTTGACTTCTCTTTCTTCCCCTCTTCCCCCACGCCCCCCCAAAATTGCATTTTGTGGATGGTTATTCTAGTAGATCAATTGGACACATATCTTTCACTTATGCTGTAACATTTTACCTTTTCAGGCATCCTATAAGCCACTGCTGAAGCAGAGGAGATACTGAACCAGTTGTGACCAGATGCTGGCGATATTGAACGCATCTTAAGCCTCGGGATCGACTTAAAACGGGATTTAACCTGTTCATGAAGGTAAAGCATCTACATAGAGATAATGTACCTGCAGCTTCCCTCCTGCAGTCAGTGTTAATAGGAGATCAAGGTAGGGCCTGGTTGCTGACTAGCCCTATATATATATACTAGAAGTACAAATAATCTGGGAAATAGAGAGCCTACACTTAAAAGCAAACAAACAAACAAAAGCAAATTCTTTTAGTTCGGAAACTATTTTCTTTTTCCTCATCCTATGGCTGGTTCCCAGAAAAAAGATGACTTGCTCATATTAGAGGTTTCATAAATGCTTGTTAAATTCAATTACATATAGATGAAGACTTTTTCTAAAATTATAGGCAGCTGGCTGGTTCAGTGGATAACACTGTTGGACCTCCCTTGAATCAGCAACTGATTTCAAACACCAGCTGTAGGACTCTGGGCAAGTCACTTAATCTGTGTTTGCCTCAATTTCCTCCTCTGTAAATTGGGAATGATACAATCATGTTTGCTCCACAGAGGATAAGCCTCTGAGAACTATTTGTTTTCAAGTAGAGTCACAGCATCGTGGATTTTGAGCTGGCAGCAATATTTCAGGGTTTCTACTTCCATATTTTACAAAGAAAGTCACTGAGACACAAGGAGGTTTAGTATAGTTAATATATTGTTCAAGCGCATACAAGTTGTAAGTGGCAGAGACAAGATTCAAACAGATCCTGTTAATACTATCGTGTTACCTCTAAGTGTTCATTATATATGGGTGTATGGGTGTCCATATATGTGTGTGTATATTTCCATACTCCAATCTTCTAACCTATAACTAAACATATTTACTCTTAAAAAAAAAAAAAAGTGGTGGGATGGGGTAGGGGAAAGACACTGTAATAAAGTAACATTAAACAAGTGGTATTTTGCTCTGCTGTTTATTTCTTACTTTCATGACTTTATATTATCACTTTAAACTCCCTGAGCCTCAGTTTCCTCACATGTTAAATGAGATAGTTGAGCTCCATGACCACTAGGAAACTACATTTCCAGTTCTAAAATTGTGATTCCACAGTGAAAATCTAGCAACATTGTGTCCTAATGTAAGATCTGTATTTGATCATTAATGAGTCATATATTTTCTCTTGGATTTTATATAGTTCATTTGTAGCAACATTAACCTGGCATTCCCTTCTGAGGGCTGACCCCATCCTTGTTGTGGTGACTGTTAGAGGTGGGCCGCCCTCATCCCGGTGACCATCCACTCCAGATCCTCTTTGTGGTTGGTGGGGTGACGATATCAGAAGCCAAAATGTTGAAAGATCTCGTTTCTTCCCTGAAGCCTGGAACACAGGTACCGAACCCGAAATAACAGGACATGCATCTCCCTGGCCCAAGGATGGGAGAGTCTGGCTGTTCCCACAAGACTTGGTCTGAGCCTTAGGGGTAGCATTTGAGGAGATGATCTATAGAATTCGGGAGATGGTGAAGCACTGTGTAAAGGTCAGATAATTCTCTTATTACTACTATTATTACTTGTACTCTTACCCCTATTATTATTACTACTATTTCTACTATTACTCCTCTTCCTACTCCTATTAGTATTACTCCTATGATTACTACTATTACTCTTCCACCAACTACTACAATTACTGCCACTCTTATTACTGTTATTATTCCTTGTAGATCTCTTCCTCCTGCTACTAGTACTATCATTGCTCCTATTCCTATTAATACTCCTTTTACTACCACTACTACTATTATTTCTACTACCACTTTTATTATTACTATTACTACTACTACTCCTCCTCCTACTCCTACTCCTACTCCTACTATAGTGTAACTCCTATTCCTATCATCATTACTGTTGCTATTACTACTACTTCTACTACTATTATTCCTACTCCTATTCCTGTTACTACTCATACTACTCCTACTTCTTCTACTCCTCCACCTCCTACTACTAAAACTACTCCTTGGTCCCTACTATTACTATAATTACTACTAGCACTACCACTAGTACTACTACTACTACTACTACTACTACTACTACTACTACTATTGCTACTCTTACTTCTATTACTATTATTACTCCTACTGTGAGTACTGTTAAATTTTTCTAGTGCCATGACCAATTTCTTCTCCTAGAAGGGAGCCGACAACTTATCTATTACAACACCAGAAAGGGTGAAAGTGAGATTGTACAGCTGATAGAGGGCAGGGGCTTCAAGGCAGGAAGACTTAGAGTTCCAATTTTTCTTCCAAAACTTACTATATATTTTGACCTTAAACAAGTCATTTTACATCTGCTCTCAGTTTGCTCAATAGTGAAACGTTGTTTACAATAATCTCTATTGCCTAAGTTGTTGTGAGAGTCAAATGAGATTATAATTATAAAATAGTACAAATGCCAGCAAGTTATCATTATTTTTTATTGAGTTTTGATTATAGCACATTTTTTTTGACAGTACACTGGCATATTTTTCTTTACAACATTATCCCTTGTACTCCTTTCTGTTCTGAATTATTCCCGTACTTCCCCACTAGGCCCTCCCATAGAGGGCAGGCATTGCCATACATATTTAAATATCTTATAGTATATTCTTGGTACAATATATATGTGCAGAACCAAATTTTATTGTTGTTGTTATTGCAAAGGAAGAATTGTATTCGGAAGGTAAAAATAATCTGTGAAGAAAAATAAAAAGCAAACAAACAAAATGCTCTCACTTTACATATCCCAGTGTTCAGGTTCTGGGTGTAGCTGATTCTCTCCATCATTGATCAAGTGGACTTGTATTAGCTATTGTCTATGTTGAAGATATCCACTTCCATTCGAACACAACCTCATACAGTATCATTGTTGAAGTGTATAATGATCTCCTAGTTCTGCTCGTTTGACTCAGCATCAGTTGATGTAAGTCTCTCCAAGCCTCTCTGTTTTCCTCCTGTTGGTCATTTCTTACAGAACAAGAATATTGCATAACATTCTTATACCATAATTTACCCAACCATTCTCCAATTGATGGACATCCGTTCATTGTCCAGTTTCTAGCCACTACAAAAAGTGCTGCCACAAACATTTTGGCACATACAAGTCATTTTCCCTTCTTTAGGATTTCTTTGGGATATAAGCCCCGTAGTAGCACTGCTAGGTCAACGGATTGGCAGATTTTGATAACTTTTGGGGCATAATTCCAGATTGCTCTGCAGAATGGTTGGATTCTTTCACAACTCCACCAGCAAGGCATCATTTTCCCAATTTTCTCACAGCCCCTCCAACATTCATCATTGTTTTTTCCTGTCATCTTAACGAATGTGACAGGTGTGTAGTGGTATCTCACACTTGTGATTTGGAACTTGTGAGTGGAAATAGTTTTAATTTCATCATCTGAAAATTGTCCATATCCTTTCACCCTTTTTCAATTTGAGAATGGCTTGTTTTCTTATAAATTAGCATCAATTCTCTCTATATCTTGGAAGTGAGGCCTTTCTCAGAACCTTTAACTGTAAAAATGTTTTCCCAATTGGTTACTTCCCTTCTAATCTTCCTGGCATTAGTTTTCCCCCCCTGTGATAACTTTTTAATTTGATGTAACCTAAATTTTCTATTTTGTGATCAATAATGATCTCTAGGTCTCCTTTGGTCACATAATCCTTCCTCCTCCACAAGTCTGAGATGTAAACTATCCTATGTTCCTCTAATTTATTTATGACCTCGTTCTTTATGCCTAAATCATGGACCCATTTTGATCTTAAGTGTGGGTCCATGCCTAGTTTCTCCCATACTAATTTCCAGTTTTTCCAGCAGTTTTTGTCAAATAATGAATTCTTATGCCAAAAGTTGGGATCTCTGGGTTTGTCAAACACTAGATTGCTATTTTTATTCACTATCTTGCCCTGTGAACCTATGCTACTCCACTGAACAACTAGTCTATTTCTTAAGCAATACCAAATGGTTTTGGTGACTGTTGCTTTATAATATAGTTCTATATCAGGTACAGCTAGACAGCTAGACCACCTTCCTTTTTTTTTTCATTACTTACCTTGAAATTCTTGAACTTCTGTTGTTCCATATGAATTCTGTTGTTATTTTTTCTAGGTCTTTAAAAAAGTTCCTTGGGAGTCAGATTGGTATAGCACTGAATAAATAGATTAGTTTAGGGAGTATTGTCATCTTCATTATATTCTCTCGGCCTATCCAAAAGCATTGAACGTCTTTCTAATTATTTAAATCTGACTTCATTTTTCTGGCAAGTGTTTCGTAATTTTGCTCCTGACTTTCCTTTGTTAGATATATTCCCAAATATTTTGTACTATCGACAGTTATTTTGAATGGAATTTCTCTTTGTGTCTCTTGCTGTTGGATTGTGTTGCTAATGTATAAAAATGCTGAGGATTTCTGTGGATTTATTTTGTATCCTGCAATTTTGCTAAAGTTCTGAATTGTTTATAATAGCTTTTTTAGCAGAGTCTTTGGGGTTCTCTAAGTATACCATAATGTCATCTGCAAAGATTGATAGTTTTATTTCCTCATTTCCTACTCTTAATTTTTGAATCTCTTTCTCGGCTCTTTTTGCCGAGGCTAGCGTTTGTAGTACTATATTGAATAGTAATGGTGATAGTGGGAAACCTTGTTTCACTCCTTATCTTACAGGGAAAAGTTCCTAAGATATTTGCTGACGGTTTTAAATATAGGTTCCTTATCATTTTAAGGAATAGTTCATTTATTCCTATACTCTCAAGTCTTTTTTTGTAGGAATGGATGTTGGATTTGATCAAATGCTTTTTCTGCATCTATTGAGAAGATCATATGGTTTTTAGTAATTTGATTATTAATATGGACAATTATACTAATAGTTTTCCCAATATTAAACCAACCCAGCACTGCTGGTATAAATCCTGCTTGATCGTAGTGTATTATCCTGGGGATGATTCTCTGAAGTCTTTTTGCTAATATCTTATTTAAGATTTTAGCATCAATATTCAAGAAGGAAAATGGTCTTTAGTTTTCTTTCTCTGTTTACAATCTACCTGGTTTTAGGTATCAGTACCATGTCTGGGGCATAAAAGGAATTTGGTAGGCCTCCTTCAATTCATTTTTTTTTTTCAAATAGTTTATATAGTATTAGAGTTAGTTGTTCTTTCAATGTGTAGTAGAATTCATATGTCAATCCATCTCTTCCTGAGGATTTTTTCTTAGGGTGTTGGTTAATAAATTGTTCTATTTCTTTTTCCGAAATGGGACTATTTAGACTTCTTACTTCTTCCTCTGTTAATCTGCGCAAGTTATATTTCCTCCACAAGTCTGAGAGATAAACTTTCCTTTGTTCCTCTTATTTATTTATGATCTCATTCTTTATTCCTAACTCATGGACCCATTTTGATCTTTTCTCCCTATTTGCTGTTAAGTGTGGGTCCATGCCTAGTTTCTACCATAATAATTTCCAGTTTTCCCAGCAGTTTCTGTCAAATAATGAATACGTATTCCAAAATCTGGGATCTTTGGGTTTGTCAAAAACTAGATTGCTATTTTTATTCAATATCTTGCCCTGTGAAGCTAACCTATTCCACTGATCAACTAGTCTATTTATTAGCCAACACCCAATGGTTTTGGTGACTGCTGCTTTATAATATACTTTAGATCAGGTACAGCTAGGCTACCTTCATTTGATTATTTTTTTTTCTCATTACTTCCCTTGCAATTCTCAACCTTTTGTTCTTTCCTATGAATGTTGTTGTTATTTTTTCTAGGTCATTAAAATAGTTTCTGATTGGTGTAGCACTAAATAAATAGATTAATTTAGAGAGTATTGTCATCTTGATAATATTCGCTCTGCTTATCCAAGGGCACTGAATGTCTTTCCAATTATTTAAATCTGACTTCATTTTTGTGGCAAGTGTTTTGTAATTTTTCTCATATAATTCCTGACTATTCTTTGGTAGATGGATTCCCAAATACTTTATACTCTCAACATTTGTTTGGAATGGAATTTCTCTTTGTATCTCTTGCTGTTGGATTGTGTTGGTAATATGTAAAAATGCTGAGGATTTAGGTGGATTTATTTTGTATCTTGAAACTTTGCTAAAGTTCTGAATTAATTCTAATAGCTTTTTAGCAGAGTCTTAGGGGTTCTCTAAGTATACCATCATGTCATCTGCAAAGAGTGATAGTTTGATTTCCTCATTAGCTACTCTAATTCCTGGAATCTCTCTAGGCTCTTATTGCCTAGGCTAGCATTTCTAATACAATATGGAATAGTAATGGTGATAGTGAGCAACCGTTGTTTCACTCCTTATCTTACTTGGAAAGGTTCCAGTGTATCACCATTACATATGATGTTTACTGACAGTTTTAAATATATAATCATGATTTTAAGGAATAGTCCATTTATTCCTATACTCTCAAAGGTTTGTAGTAGGAATGGATGTTGGATTTTATGAAATGCTTTTTCTTCATCTATTGAGATGATCATATGGTTTTTATTAATTTGGTTATTGATATAGTTGATTATACAAATAGTGTTCCTAATATTGAACCAGCCCTGCATTCCTGGTATAAATCCCACTTGGCCATAGTTTATCATCCTGGGGAGGGTTTTCTGTAGTCTTTTGGATAATATTTTATTTAAGATTTTAGCATCATTAGGGAGATTGGTCTATAATTTTGTTTCTCTGTTTTCAGCCTACCTGGTTTAGGTATCAGTACCATGTCTGTGTCATAAAAGGAATTTGGTAGGACTCCTTCAATCCCTATTTTTTCAAATAGTTTCTATAACATTGGAGTTGTTTTTTTAAATTTTTGGTAGAATTCACATGTAAATCCATCTGGTGCTGGGGATTATTTTTTCTTAGGGAGTTGGTTAATAGCTTCTTCTATTGCTTTTTCTGAAATGGGACTATTCAGACTATTTCCTTCTTCCTCTGTTAGTCTGGGCAAGCTTATTTTTGAAGGTATTCTTCCACTTCATTTAAGTTATCGAATTTATTGCCGTAAAGTTGGGCAAAGTAGCTCCTAACTATTGTTCTAATTTCCTCTTCATTAGGGGTGAGTTCTCCCTTTTCATTTTTAAGACTAACAATTTTTGTTTCAAATACAGACAACTACAGGCACACAGTAGTAGACAGAGTCTAAAGTCGAGTCCTGACTTCTTTTAATCATCTTTTCTTTCTTAACTTTTTTGGATCATGGACTTTTTTGACTTACTGCTGAATGCCTCTTCTAGGAATAGACGTTTTTAAATGCTTAAAACAAAGGAACAGGATAACGAGGGAATCACTATTACTGAAATGCTGTTTTAAAATGTTTTTTTCTCAATAGTGTTTTATTTTTTCCAAATACAGGTAAAGACAGTTTTCGACATTCATTATTAAAATTAGTTTTGAAAATAAACGTGATATATCCCAGGTTGAGAACCTGTGCACTAGGAACTTGGAATTTTCCCCCTCTCTCCACTCCTGGAAATGTCTCCATTCTTTATGAGGACACTCTGTTCCAAGCTGAAGTTGCTCTGAATTCCTTGGGAAACTGAAGGAGGAATAGACCTGGCTGAGTCTCCCCAGGCCTACTCCTTGGTTACTTGAACTGTGGTTCTGTGAGGAACCCATACAGAACTATCAGCCTCCACCTTGGAGCTGGTGAAGAACCAGTTCTATTTCTGTGGGCAATGCCAGAGGCACTTGTTGCTTCTCTGTTGCCAATTACTTCTTTAAAAGCCTGGGTGTATTTATTAATACAGACAGAATAATTTCTCATAGATCCACCGAATGCACTCCCTGGGATGTAAGGCACACACAGACAAACAAAGGGAGGCCTTGCATCCCACAGCACCAAGCTCTAATCCCTCTTAGTCTGCAAACTCAAAAATTCCATTACTCAGGACAATCATGAAGCATAGAAGAATGGTCAATAATTGTAGGGAGTCACTCTGGCACCCTTTAAGGAGGGTATCTGCAAACAGCTTAGAGCCCCTTCCTCAACCTGGAAGGCTCTAAATCTTACCCATGCTCACTGATCAGAGAAGGAGCTCCCCGGCTGCCGGGATACTAGCATGGGAAGGCGCTGAGTGCTTTTCCTTCATTGTGCATTGCTTACCAGGAGATGTAGCCGCTCCAGTGTTCATGGCACACTCTTGGGCTTCACGGGGCAGAGACAGGTTACTGAGGGGAGGGGTAAGTTGGAGGTCTGAGCCAGTGAGGCAATGGTAATGTTCTTGGGTTTTAGTCACCAAGCATTCATCAAATGCCCAGTGCAGCAGACAGATCCCAGGCCTGAAGCCAGATGTGGCCTCAGGCTCACTGGCCTTGTCACCAAGGGAGAGGGGGCCCAGCTAGCTCATTTTTGAAAGGGGGAAAAAAAGAATACCTCCACTTCCAGGTTTGAGAGGAGGATCCAATTGGGATACATGCAAAGTTTAGTAGACATCCTGGCCTGTTCCTAGCCTTGGATTTAAATTGGTTGGATTTATTCAGGGAACTCGGCTGCTTGACGATTGGAACACATCGTTTTATTTCATTGAAAAGGGTCTTTACCCTACAATTTCTCAAAGCAAATGCTTCTGTTTAATGTGAGCTTCAATCTCTTCCCCCAGTTGTTGCAACATTAGATTTATTGGTGTATTAAGCAGATGTTGTTCTCAGGGCATGTTGCTCGTGACCTCTTCCAGACTTACTATCCTATGGATCTAACATGATAACCTTGGCCTAAGATTGGATGTGTCTTGTACAGACAACCCTGGCCTAATTAACAAAAGGATCCAAGATCTGCAGTGTTCAAATTGTCCAAGATGAAAGGTACCTGATGAAGAGGTCCGGGGACATAAACTTGGCCCTAGGCTCCATCCCAAGAGCAATATGTGGGCTTAGCTCCCTTTCCCGCTGGCTGCTTCTACTCATGTCCCCAGATTCTGGTCCCTGTGTCTTTTGTGACTGTATCATTCTTTGGTAGTCCACCTCATCCATCAGGCCTTAGACTACTCAATAAGCAAAGCACAATTAAACAAGGAGCAAACATATATTACATATACTTACTAGGGGTCAGATATTACACTAGACCCTGGAGACATAAAGATAAAAACAAAATGGTCTTGCCCTCAAAGTTTATATATTATTGCGGAAAATGATGTCAACAAAAAAAAAGTAGGAAGAAAATCATTGCATAAGCAAGATAATTGCATAAATATTTTCATATACATTGGATTTATCCTATATTTTCACATATATAACATGTAATGACTGGTCATTTAGGGAAGGAGGTGGAAGGAAGGAGGGGGAATGTTGGAACATGAGGTTTCGCAAGGCTCAGTGTTGTAAACTTGCCCCTTCATATGTTTTCTACATAAAGAGGTTTCCTAAAAAATATTGTTAAAAGAAAACTTCCGCATAAAGCCTGAGCACAATCCTCATCAGATGAGCAGTTGACTTGCTTACCTTGGCCATGGAGACCTCATTGTGTCATGCCCATTGTGACACGCCTGAGAACACCCAAGGTTTTCTGACTTAAAGGTGATGTTCTCTCCCCAACCACCCAGTTGGATCCTGACAGCAAAGGAAGTAGTACGTGAATAGAAGAATGGATGAGTGGACTAATAGACTGATAGACTAGATACATAGATTATTGGTGATGGATGGATGGGATAGAGAAGATAAACAAATAGATTGAATAGATACACTTAATGCATAGTTAAAAAGATAATGATGGATAGATAAGTGAAAAGATAGATTTATAGTAGAAAAGTTTATAGGTAGAAAAGTGATTTATAGGTAGAAAAGAAATTTTTAGATTAAAAAAAGGGATTTAGAAGTAGAAAAGAGATTTATAGGCAGAAGAGAATGAATAGCTGGATTAAAATATACATACACCCCCCCCCAAAAATATTGCAGTTTGTGGATGGTTTTTCCAGTATATGAAATGGACACATATCTTTCACTTATGCTGTAACATTTTACCTTTTCAGGCAACCTATAAGCCAATACTGAAGCAAAGGATATACTGAAGTCAGAGTGACCAGATTCTGGCGATATTGCTACGATCTACTTAAAATGGGATTTAGATTGTTGTTGGGGAGTTTTGATCTACACTTTGGAGTTTATTGCACTGGTGGGGGGAAGGGAAGAGATGATGTTTCTGAGTTTGATTGTTGGGGAGTTTTGATATCTATACTTTGGAGTTTATTGTACTGGTGGGCAGAAGGGGAGAGATGATGTTTCTGAGTTTGATGTGGTTTTAAAAATAAAAAAAGGTTTTTTTTTTTTTTTTTCTGTTTCCAAAAGTGTCAAGTTGTCATTCTTTCAGCTCCCACATGATTAGTGATATTTCCCAGTTTCTTCTGTACTATCTGGTGATTACATTTGCCAGCTCGTTAATCCTAAAGAAATACTTCTTGGCAAACTTATTGGGTAAACTACCTTTTTCCCTTATTTCCAGCTAGCCCATACTGCTGATGGGTAAAGCTATGGGCTAAGCTGGCTATCCTATCTGGGTTTGGGAATAAGAGAGGCAGGCAGATTTGTTCTTCTTTGAGATTGTGAAAAAACTGTAAGTAGGACCTTTGCCATCAGAGGCTGGGGACCATCTGAAAGTCTGGGAACAAAGAGGTAGTGAGGGTTAACAAGCAGCAGGGCTGTTGTGTTCTAGCCAGAGAAGTTCCAGAGAAGCTCGGAACTGGCCCTGCTGAAGTCTTTTGGATCTTCCTGGAGGAGCAGAGCAGCCATTCTCCACCAGGAGGGCAATTCAGAATGACAAGGGACTGGCTTAGAGATTTGCATCCAGGTGCTTCCCCTCAGCTCTAGGGGAAGGCTGAGCCAGAAAATAATTGGTGTCCCCACAGGCTTGTGCTAGAGCCCCCCATTCCCCCTTTGAAGTTTCTTCTGCCTGACTTGTGCTCATTATAATCTATATGAGTGAAATGTCAAACTTCTGTTTCTGAAAATAACCTTTCTACAGAAGCTGGGAACCTAAATCCCCTGGATGAAGAAGAGGGATAGTAAGAGTGCTAGAAAAGCAAATGGGTGCTCTGGAGACAGCAAGATTGGAGATGGGAAAACCCCATCTGATTTGATTCCATAGATAGTGGCAAACGTCAGGTTAGCCACAAAGGATGTTTGCACTGATTGATAAAGCTGGAACAATACCTCTTGGGAATTGATGTACAGGCCCTGGCAAGAAAATGAAACCAAACTAACTCCCAAGCAGGATGCAGCCTTAATTGGCTGAAGGACCCCAGAAGACCCTGGACAAGCCAGTCAAGCCGGCTTCCAGAGCTAGTCCTTAGCTTGGCCTTGGGAATCCTCCCAGGGGGTGGAAGAGGAGGAGGTCTGGATTGCTCTCTGACAGCACCTTCTCATCCTCCATCTTGGGCTTTCCACTTCTGGGCTTGGGCTTGGAGGGTCTCATCTACAGAAAACCACCTTCTTGAGGGCAAGAACTGTTGGAGTTTTTCCTTGGTAGCTCTGCCATTTTTCCACTTCGAATCACTTCCGATTTACCAATATTTATTAAGGAAACAAGCATTTATTAAACTCTTTTGTACTAAGCACTGTGCTAAGCACTTTACACATATTCTCTCCTGAACATCACTGGGAGGTAGGTGCTAACTGAGGCAACAGGTCAGCAAAATAGAGGCGAGATTGAAACAGATCTTGTCTTGTACAGACAACCCTGGCCTAATTAACAAGGGGATTCTAGATCTGCAGCGTTCAATGGGGTGTTTTCCAAATTCTACATGATGAAAGGTACCTGATGAAGCGGTCTGGGGCCTTAACCGTGGCCCTAGCTCCTTCTGCTTTTCAGCCAAACCCTAGGCTCCATCCCAAGAGCAATATGTGGGCTTGGCTCCCTTTCCCGCTGGCGCTTCTATTCATGTCCCCAGTTTCTGGTCCCTGTGTCTTTTGTGACCATATCATTCATCTGGTAGCTCACCTCATCCATCTTCCTTAGACTACTCAATCAGCAAAGCTCAATTAAACAAGGAGCAAACATATATTACATACTCACTAGGGGTCATATATTTCACTAGACCCTGGAGACATAAAGGTAAAAACAAAATGGTCTTGCCCGCAAAGTTTATATTCTATTGGGGAAAATGATGTCAACAAAAAGAACTAGGAAGACAATCTATGCATAAGCAAGATAATTGTACAAATATTTTTACATACATTGGATTAAACATATATTTTCACATATTTAACATGTAATTACCTGTCATCTAGGGGAAGAGGTGGAAGGAAAGAGGGGAAAAGTTGGAAGAGAAGGTTTTGCAAGGTTCAGTGTTAAAAACTTACCCCTTCATATGTTTTGTAAATAAAAAGCTTTCCTCAAATAATTTTTTAAAAGAAAAAACTCCATAATACCATGTAGCGTGTTGTCGTCTCCAGAAGCTGCTGGATCACTCTCTGGGAAGAGATCTGCTGTGTCTACTCACATCTCTCAGACAGATTCTTCTTCCTGTAGTGAACTGTTGTCTCCAGGTAGTTGCTGTTAACTCTTGTCCAGAGAAGTGACTCCCCTTCCTGCAGAGAGCTGCATCAAGCCAGACTTAGTGCAGAGTCTTCTCCTTGAATCCTGGCTCTGAATCTCTTCCAGCTCTTATCCTTCTCCAGGCAGACTGACTTTCCAGGCCCACTGTTGCCTCTTTTATCCTCCCAGAGAAAGGGCGTGGCATAATGCAAGGGCTTCTGGGAAGAACCACTTTAGCCAATGAGCTTGCTCCTTCTATCAAGGCATCCTGAGTTCTCACCTTGTAATTGTCTAGACAACCTGAATTCTCACCTTGTCACTGTCCAGACAACGTGAGTTCTCACCTAGTAATCCTAACATCTCCCCCTTTCTTTTGATTTAGAACATAGGACAGTCATGACCTTGAAACCTAAAGCCATCAATATGGGAAGTATTACAGATAATTACATAAATTGCATAAGCACATAGTAACATTGTAACATAACACATGCTAGAAGTATATAACATAATCAAATAATCATAAATTGAAAATTTATAAATGTCCATAAATCCATTGTCCATTAGTCTCATCTTGTGTGAGGAAGTCCAATGATTCCTGCTGGTTTTAAACTTCTTTAACAGTCTTTTTATTAGCCATGCTCTTTCGGTGTAAGATGTTTCTTAGATCTTCTCCTTTATTTTGAGGTCTTTCTCTTTTTCTGTCTCTCTCTGATGGACAAGGCGAATATGACTCGTTGGCACCCATCTGATTCCTTCTCCTGCTGAAGAAATACAAGCAAACCCTCTCCCCCAGGCAGTTAACCTACCTGGTCCCTTCCATTCACCACTTTCTGGATCTCTCCACATCACCTGGCGATTATCTAAGGACAGTGGAGCTGCTCGCACTGGACACTGCCCTTCTGGTGGGTTATAAAACCTGTCTGCCGGAGCCAGTGCATCTTTGTCAAAAATTAGAAAATTAATGGTATAGAGAACTAAATTTAGAAGTTCTCTAGGGTTACCTGTGGCTCCCCCTTTCTTTTGTTTTTGGAGGAGTGTCTTAATATCTCTGTTTCTTCTCTCTACTCTTGCCTGCCCTTGAGGATTAAAGGGTATGCCCGTGGTATGTAAAATCTTATACTGTGCACAAAAGTGTGTAAAATGTTTGGACGTATATGCAGGTCCATTGTCTGTTTTTATTGCTTGTGGCACACCCATAATTGCAAATGCTTGTATAAGGAATTCAGTGACCACTCGGGCTGTCTCTTTTGCTGCTGGCACTGCAAATGTGAATCCTGAAAAGGTGTCTACCACGACATGGATAAAAGATAGACGACCAAAAGATTTATAATGGGTCACATCCATTTGCCAGATTTCATTGGGTCTCAAACCACGAGGATTCTTCACTGGAGGGAGTGTAGGAGCATGGCAAGGAAGACAAGCTGTACAGCTTTTTACTATGCTCCTAGCTTCCTCTCTTGTGATTCCAAATTGTAAACGTAAAGCTCGAGCAGCCTGATGATATTTAGAATGAGATTCTTGTGCTTCCTGAAATAAAGGACTACTGGCTAACATCGTTAGAAGGCTATCTGCCTTTGAATTTCCAACAAAAATGGGACCTGGAAGTCCACTATGTGAGTGGACATGCAAGATATAAATCTTGCCTGGATGTTTTCTCACTTGCTCTTGAAGTTCCTTAAAGAGCTGATAAATATTAGAGGCTGCAAATTTTATTTGGGCTGTGGCAATTCTTTGTACTACACCTACAGAATAAGCTGAATCAGTAATTATATTTACGTCTCCTGGGTAATAAGTAAGAGCTAGCATGATAGCAAATAATTCATTCTGTTGAGTGGATTGAAAAGGAGTCCTGATTACTCTCTTTATGGTTAAATCATGAGAGTATACAGCACAAATATTTTCTTTGGAGGCGTCTGTAAAGATTGTTGGTCCTTTAAGAGGAACCTTGGAAACCTTTTCTTCAAAGATCCATCGCCAATTATGTAGTAGCCGGGTAATCTTTAATGGAGATCCATGTGCAAAATTTGGAGCGGTGGCCAATAAAATTTGCCATTCTGGGATGGTCTCACAGCATACATTAATTTGTGCGTTAGTATAGAATGTGTATATTTTTTCAGGACTTATTCCAGATAATTGTGTTACTCTCTTAATAGCCTTTAATAAAATCCTAGCCACAAGCACTGGGTAAGGTGTAAGGCTTTGTTCTGGTTGTGCTGGGAGGTTCATCCACTCAATCACTCTGTCTCCTTGATGAAGGACTGCTGTGGGTGCCTCTTTTGTAGCAAAAACTGATATTTCCAAGGGTTTTTGAGTGACTCTTTCAACCACATTTTGTGCTTCTTTTGTAAGCTGGCGTGGTGAATTTAAAGCACTGTCTCCCCTTAAAATGTCATATAGAGGTTGTAGTTGATTGGTAGTTAAGCCTAACACTGGACGCATCCATTGGATATCTCCTATTGATTTTTGAAAGTCATTTAAGGTGTTCAACTTCTCTGTTCTTAAAGAAAGCTTTTGTACTGTGAGTGTCTTAGGATATACTTGATATCCTAAATATTGAAAAGGAGCCTGTCTTTGAATTTTTTCTGTAGCTATATGCAGTTTGTAGTACTTTAATGTTTCCATGGTCCTTTGTAGACATGCTTCTAACATTTGTTCCTCAGGTACACATCCCAAAATATCATCCATATAATGTAACAATATTACTTTTGGAAAGGCTTTTCTTACTGGAGCAAGAGCAGCAGCAACATACATTTGGCACATAGTAGGGCTGTTTTTCATTCCCTGTGGCAAAACTGTCCATTCATATCTTTTATAAGGCTCGGCCAAATTAACACTAGGCACTGAAAAAGCACATCTTTTCATACCCTCCTTATCTAGAGGGATAGAATAGAAACAATCCTTAATGTCTATAACCCATAGAGGCCATTCTCTTGGCAACTGAGTAGGAGATGGAAGTCCAGGCTGAAGAGTTCCCATAGTTTCCATCTGTTCATTTACTCTTCTTAGATCAGTTAACATCCTCCATTTTCCAGATTTCTTTTTCACCACAAATACTGGGGAATTCCAAGGACTTAGAGAAGGCCGCAAGTGTCCTTGGTCAAGTTGTTCTTGCACTATGTCTAATAAGGCCTGAATTTTATCACTTCTTAAGGGCCACTGTTCTACCCACACTGGTGAATCAGTCTTCCACTGAATAGGAACTGGTGAAAGTGCAGGTAGGCCTTCAACAGCAGCCCTGCCTAAAAAGCTGAAGTGCTTATTTGTAATCCTATCTGCTGTAAAATGTCTCTTCCCCACAGATTGATGGGGATTTTTTCAACCACAAAAGGAGTAAAAGCTCCTGTTTCTCCTTCAAATACCTATCTCAAAGGCCTAGCACTAACTTCTGGGGCTATTGATCCTCCCACCCCAGACATATAGCAGACATGTCTGCTTTAATCTTTGGCCAGTGACCGGGCCAATTGGCACCTCTAATAACTGTACGATCTGCACCCGTGTCTACCGATCCTTCAAATGGTATTCCGTTTATATAAATAGTAAGCATAGGTCGGTCAGCTGTCACAGCTGCTGTCCAATATATTCCTGGATTTTGTTCATTGGAGTCAAAATCTAGGCGACTATCACGAGGTTGCTTATTAGGGGTACGTAACAATATGCCTGATGCTACTACTTCTCCTGGTTGATAAATCACACGTTGTCTGCCTGTGTTAGTGACTGGGATATTAGATACACGTTCTCCAGTTTCCCACATCAGTGTATGGATGGACACTGTTTTGTAGGCACTCTCAGAAGGTGAAATGGTCAAGCCTACTGTGCCTGGAGGCAAAGGATCCATAGGCTCAACAGGAACAGATTTCACTTCTCCAGGGAGTATCTCGGTAGTCTCTCCTGCACACAACTCTATTTTTCCTAATTTCAATCCCTTTCTTCCATCTGATTGCCTTTTGGCTGATTGATCATGTCTTAAAATTCTCTGGATGTAACCTCGGCTGCCATCATGCCCCACTTCGGGGGCTGAAGCTGGGCCCCACCTGTCATTTCCCTGTGTCAATCTACATTCGGAGGCCCAGTGGAGGCCCTTGTGACATTTTGGACATGGAGTTTTAGGTCTTCTCTCACCCTGTCTTCTCACTGTATCTCCATATCTACACTGAGCTCTTAGATGCCCAATTTTTCCACATTGAAAACATCGCCGAGTTTCTCTAGAAGGCCCTTGCCAGGAGGGACCCTGTCTTTCCACGTTCATCATTGTCCGGGTGTAAAAAGCATTTGTTCCCACTGTAGCACAGCGTCTTATGATCTCCTCTAAAGGAGCATCTTTGTCTAATCCCCATATAATTCTTTTGCAAATCTCATTGGCATTTTCCTTAGCCAGATGTCTGGTCATTATTTCTGTAGCTGAATTTTCTCCAATAGTTCTTTTGACAGCAGTTTGCAAATGTCCCACAAAATCTGCAAAAGGTTCATTGGGACCTTGCTGTATTTTAGTGAAAGCCTCTCCACGATCTTTCTGTCCAGGAAGGACACCACAAGCTTTTATTGCAGCCTTAGCAATTTGCTCATATATTATCATGGTATAATTAATCTGTTCTGAATTCTCTCCATAACAACCTTCACCAGCCAAGTGCTCAAAAGTGAATTGTGTGTTAACTCCTATTTCCAAATTGCATCTGTCTTGAATTTTACATAATTCATGAAATTCCACAAGCCATAATAAATTTTCTCCAGGTTCCAGGCATGTCCTTGCTATGGATTTCCAATCATTTGGGGTTAGGACTTCATAAGACAAACCATCTAGTAACATTTTAACATAAGCTGATGTAGCCCCATAAAGGGTACAACCTTTTTTCAAATCTTTAATTTTATTCAAATCTAAAGGTGCATATCTTCTCCTTTTTTGACCTACAGAGTCAATATTTTCAATCACAGGATATGCATGTATAAAATCACTTATATCCTGTCCTTCTCTCTTAGCTTTAACCAATGCTTTTTCTAATCTTGTCATAGGCTTAGGCTGCTTCACAGGCAATTCTGTTTGTGTTTCTGCCTCTTCCCCTCCTTCTTCCTCCACCTCTGAAGGTGGGGTGGATGTGGGCCTGCCAATAATCTGTTCTCTAGGCAGGGTTGAAGCTTCTTCAAGAGAATCATACCATAATTCCTCATTTAAATCCTCTTGCTCTAGGGCAAGATCTTGATCTTTCCTTTTTTCCTCACACTTCCTCCTCTGTTCCTTTTTAAAACTTTTCCTTCTCCAACAACTTGCTTGATAGTTTAAGGTTAATTGAACTATGTTGTAGATATAAAATACTTCTGCAGAAATTGAACGAGGCCCATTTTTTGCATAAAATTCTTTCATTTCAAATCCCACTAGCTTCCATTTATCTACATCTATCTTTTCTTCCTCTAAGAACCAAGGGGATGTGCGTCTTAATGCAGCCAAGAGTTTAGCAATCTGTACTCATGTTACAAGTAAACTCTGCTCCTCAATTATCTTGATTATACTCTCTATAGTACCACTCCTGAATGGGGGTGGAGCTGAGGTTGCTTCTGGGGCTGGGGATGAGTCGGCTGAGGTCCAGGGATTGAATATAGCTAACATCTGCCCCATTTCAGCTATAAGAGATTCCTGGTTTAGCCCTTAACAAGTTAAGTTCCTTATTTATCTATTAGCACGCTCACTTAATCTTTAACAAAGTTTCCTCGTTACTCACAGTTCTGGCTCAGAGAGACTGAGATCTGGATGGGAGGCATTTCCACTGGAATCAGGACCCTGTCTGTCCCTGTTCGGGCGCCAAATTGCGAAGGTCTGGTCTAGCTCCTCTTGTCAGGATAAGCAAAAGTCCTTGCCCCACGTGTGGACGCCAAATGTAGCGTGCTGTCGTCTCCAGAAGCTGCTGGATCGCTCTCTGGGAAGAGATCTGCTGTGTCTACTCAAATCTCTCAGACAGATTCTTCTTCCTGTAGTGAACTGTTGTCTCCAGGGAGTTGCTGTTAACTCTTGTCCAGAGAAGTGACTTCCCTTCCTGCAGAGAGCTGCATCAAGCCAGATGTAGTGCAGAGTCTTCTCCTTGAATCCTGGCTCTGAATCTCCTGCAGCTCTTATCCTTCTCCAGGCAGACTGACTTTCCAGGCCCACTGTTGCCTCCTTTATCCTCCCAGAGAATGGGCGTGGGATAATGCAAGGGCTTCTGGGAAGAACCACTTCATCCAATGAGCTTGCTCCTTCTATAAAGTAAACCTGAGTTCTCACCTTGTAATTGTCCAGACAACCTGAATTCTCACCTTGTCACTGTCCAGACAACGTGAGTTCTCACCTAGTAATCCTAACAATACCAGGTGAGCACTATCCTCATCTGATAAGCATTTGCTTTGCTTACCTTCTCCATGGAGACCTCATTGTGTCATGCCCATTGTGACACGCCTGAGAACACCCAAGGTTTTCTGACTTAAAGGTGAGGTTCTCTCCCCAACAACCCAGTTGGATCCTGACAGCCAAGGGAGTAGTATGTGAATAGAAGAATGGATGAGTGGACAAATAGACTAATAGACTAGATACATAGATAAGTGCTGATAGATAGATGGGATAGATAGGGTAAACAAATAGATCCAATAGATACACTCGATGCATAGTTAAATAGATAATGATGGGTAGATAAGTGAAAAGATAGATTTATAGTAGAAAAGTTTATAGGTAGAAAAGATATTTATAGGAAAAAAAAGTGATTTATAGTTAGAAAAGAGATTTATATGAAAAAAGCGATACATAGGTAGAAAAGAGATATATAGCTAAAAAAGTGATTTAGAAGAAGAAACAAGATTTATAGGTAGAAAAGAGATTTATAGGCAGAAGAGAATGAATAGCTGCCTTAAATTATACATAGATAATGAAGGAGTCAATGGAGGGTTAGGTAAATCAGTAAATAAATTACTGGAGAGAGAGATCCATTTGGGCCCTCATCAGCATGATACCAAGGGCTGCTGTCATAGATTGAGACTGCCTTCACGTCAGTATTTTATTCTTCAATATTATAGAAGCTAAAATGGTTGCTTTCTATCTGGCTTGGGAAATTGTTGACTTCTCTTTCTTCCCCTCTTCCCCCACGCCCCCCCAAAATTGCATTTTGTGGATGGTTATTCTAGTAGATCAATTGGACACATATCTTTCACTTATGCTGTAACATTTTACCTTTTCAGGCATCCTATAAGCCACTGCTGAAGCAGAGGAGATACTGAACCAGTTGTGACCAGATGCTGGCGATATTGAACGCATCTTAAGCCACGGGATCGACTTAAAACGGGATTTAACCTGTTCATGAAGGTAAAGCATCTACATAGAGATAATGTACCTGCAGCTTCCCTCCTGCAGTCAGTGTTAATAGGAGATCAAGGTAGGGCCTAGTTGCTGACTAGCCCTATATATAAACTAGAAGTACAAATAATCTGGGAAATAGAGAGCCTACACTTAAAAGCAAACAAACAAACAAAAGCAAATTCTTTTAGTTCGGAAACTATTTTCTTTTTCCTCATCCTATGGCTGGTTCCCAGAAAAAAGATGACTTGCTCATATTAGAGGTTTCATAAATGCTTGTTAAATTCAATTACATATAGA
Organism: Sminthopsis crassicaudata; assembly: GCF_048593235.1. Taxonomy (NCBI): domain Eukaryota; kingdom Metazoa; phylum Chordata; class Mammalia; order Dasyuromorphia; family Dasyuridae; genus Sminthopsis; species Sminthopsis crassicaudata. Next base: position 197,642,912 of record NC_133622.1, read on the forward strand.
TGAAGACTTTTTCTAAAATTATAGGCAGCTGGCTGGTTCAGTGGATAACACTGTTGGACCTCCCTTGAATCAGCAACTGATTTCAAACACCAGCTGTAGGACTCTGGGCAAGTCACTTAATCTGTGTTTGCCTCAATTTCCTCCTCTGTAAATTGGGAATGATACAATCATGTTTGCTCCACAGAGGATAAGGCTCTGAGAACTATTTGTTTTCAAGTAGAGTCACAGCATCGTGGATTTTGAGCTGGCAGCAATATTTCAGGGTTTCTACTTCCATATTTTACAAAGAAAGTCACTGAGACACAAGGAGGTTTAGTATAGTTAATATATTGTTCAAGCGCATACAAGTTGTAAGTGGCAGAGACAAGATTCAAACAGATCCTGTTAATACTATCGTGTTACCTCTAAGTGTTCATTATATATGGGTGTATGGGTGTCCATATATGTGTGTGTATATTTCCATACTCCAATCTTCTAACCTATAACTAAACATATTTACTCTTAAAAAAAAAAAAAGTGGTGGGATGGGGTAGGGGAAAGACACTGTAATAAAGTAACATTAAACAAGTGGTATTTTGCTCTGCTGTTTATTTCTTACTTTCATGACTTTATATTATCACTTTAAACTCCCTGAGCCTCAGTTTCCTCACATGTTAAATGAGATAGTTGAGCTCCATGACCACTAGGAAACTACATTTCCAGTTCTAAAATTGTGATTCCACAGTGAAAATCTAGCAACATTGTGTCCTAATGTAAGATCTGTATTTGATCATTAATGAGTCATATATTTTCTCTTGGATTTTATATAGTTCATTTGTAGCAACATTAACCTGGCATTCACTTCTGAGGGCTGACCCCATCCTTGTTGTGGTGACTGTTAGAGGTGGGCCGCCCTCATCCCGGTGACCATCCACTCCAGATCCTCTTTGTGGTTGGTGGGGTGACAATATCAGAAGCCAAAATGTTGAAAGATCTCGTTTCTTCCCTGAAGCCTGGAACACAGGTACCGAACCCGAAATAACAGGACATGCATCTCCCTGGCCCAAGGATGGGAGAGTCTGGCTGTTCCCACAAGACTTGGTCTGAGCCTTAGGGGTAGCATTTGAGGAGATGATCTATAGAATTCGGGAGATGGTGAAGCACTGTGTAAAGGTCAGATAATTCTCTTACTACTACTATTATTACTTGTACTCTTATCCCTATTATTATTACTACTATTTCTACTATTACTCCTCTTCCTACTCCTATTAGTATTACTCCTACAATTACTACTATTACTCTTCCAACCACTACTACAATTACTGCCACTCTTATTATTGTTATTATTCCTTCTAGATCTCTTCCTCCTGCTACTAGTACTATCATTGCTCCTATTCCTATTCATACTCCTTTTACTACCACTACTACTATTATTTCTACTACCACTTTTACTATTACTATTACTCCTACTGCTACTGCTACTCCTACTCCTACTAGTGTCACTCCTATTCCTATCATTATTACTGTTGCTATTACTACTTCTTCTACTACTATTATTCCTACTCCTATTATTATTAGTACTACTACCATTACTATTACTTTTATCATTACTACTCTTTTTACTACTTCTATCACTACTTTTATTCCTCTTCCTATTACTGTTACTACTCATACTACTCCTACTTCTTCTACGCCTCCACGTCCTACTACTGCCACTACTCCTTTGTCCGGAAGTCCATATGTTTTCTAAATAAAGAGGTTTCCTAAAAAATATTGTTAAAAGAAGACTTGCGCATAAAGCCTCAGCACAATCCTCATCAGATGAGCAGTTGACTTGCTTACCTTGGCCATGGAGACCTCATTGTGTGATGCTCATTGTGACATGCCGGAGAACACCCAAAGTTTTCTGACTTCAAGGTGATGTTCTCTTCCCAACAACCCAGTTGGATCCTGACAGGAAAAGGGAGTAGTATGTGAATAGAAGAATGCATGAGTGGACTAATAGACTGATAGACTAGATACATAGATTCCTGGTGATGGATGAATGGGATAGAGAAGATAAACAAATAGATTGAATAGATACACTTAATGCATAGTTAAAAAGATAATGATGGATAGATAAGTGAAAAGATAGATTTATAGTAGAAAAGTTTATAGGTAGAAAAGTGATTTATAGGAAGAAAAGTGATTTATAGGTAGCAAACAGCTCTATAGGAAGAAAAGCCATTTATAGGTAGAAAAGAGATATTTAGATTAAAAAAAGGGATTTAGAAGTAGAAAAGAGATTTATAGGCAGAAGAGAATGAATAGCTGGATTAAAATATACATACAACCCCCCCCAAAAAAATATTGCAGTTCGTGGATGGTTTTTCCAGTATATCAAATGGACACATATCTTTCACTTATGCTTTCACATTTTATCTTTTCAGGCAACCTATAAGCCAATAATGAAGCAAAGGAGATACTGAAGCCAGAGTGACCAGATTCTGGCGATATTGAAAACATGTCTTTGGAAATCTACTTGAAACGGGATTTAGATTGTTGTTGGGGAGTTTTGATATCTATACTTTGGAGTTTATTGTACTGGTGGGGGGAAGGGGAGAGATGATGTTTCTGAGTTTGATGTGTTTTTAAAAATAAAAAATGTTTTTTTTCTGTTTCCAAAAGTTTCAAGTTGTCATTCTTTCAGCTCCCACATGATTAGTGATATTTCCCAGTTTCTTCTTTACTTTCTGATGATTATATTTGCCAGCTGGTTAATCCTAAAGAAATACTTGTTGGCAAACTTATTGGGTAAACAACATTTTTCCCTTATTTGCAGCTAGCCCATACTGCTGATGGGTAAAGCTGGCTATCCTATCTGGGTTTGGGAATAAGAGAGGGAGGCAGATTTGTTCTTCTTTGAGATTGTGAAAAAACTGTAAGCAGGCCCTTTGCCATCAGAGGCTGGGGACCGTCTGAAAATCTGGGAGCAAAGAGGTAGTGGGGGTTAACAAGCAGCAGGGCTGTTGTGTTCTAGCCAGAGAAGTTCCAGAGAAGCTCGGAACTGGCCCTGCTGAAGTCTTTTGGATCTTCCTGGAGGAGCAGAGCAGCCATTCTACACCAGAAGGGCAATTCAGAATGACAAGGGACTGGCTTAGAGATTTGCATCCAGGTGCTTCCCCTCAGCTCTAGGGGAAGGCTGAGCCAGAAAATAATTGGTGTCCCCACAGGCTTGTGCTAGAGCCCCCCATTCCCCCTTTGAAGTTTCTTCTGCCTGACTTGTGCTCATTATAATCTATATGACTGAAATGTCAAACTTCTGTTTCTGAAAATCTAACCTTTCTTCAGAAGCTGGGAACCTAAATCCCCTGGATGAAGAAGGGGGATAGTAAGAGTGCTAGAAAAGCAAATGGGTGCTCTGGAGACGGCAAGATTGGAGATGGGAAAACCCCGTCTGATTTGATTCCATAGATAGTGGCAAAGGTCAGGTTAGCCACAAAAGATGTTTGCACTGATTGATAAAGCTGGAACAATACCTCTTGGGAATTGATGTACAGGCTCTGGCAAGAAAATGAAACCAAACTAACTCCCAAGCAGGATGCAGCCTTAATTGGCTGAAGGGCCCCAGAAGACCCTGGACAAGCCAGTCAAGCCGGCTTCCAGAGCTAGTCCTTAGCTTGGCCTTGGGAATCCTCCCAGGGGGTGGAAGAGGAGGAGGTCTGGATTGCTCTCTGACAGCACCTTCTCATCCTCCATCTTGGGCTTTCCACTTCTGGGCTTGGGCTTGGAGGGTCTCATCTACAGAAAACCACCTTCTTGAGGGCAAGAACTGTTGGAGTTTTTCCTTGGTAGCTCTGCCATTTTTCCACTTCGAATCACTTCCGATTTACCAATATTTATTAAGGAAACAAGCATTTATTAAACTCCTATGTACCAAGCACTGTGCTAAGCACTTTACACATATTCTCTCCTGAACATCACTGGGAGGTAGGTGCTAATATCCACTCTCTCAGTTAAAGAAACTGAGGCAACAGGTCAGCAAAATAGAGGCGAGATTGAAACAGATCTTGTCTTGTACAGACAACCCTGGCCTAATTAACAAGGGGATTCTAGATCTGCAGCGTTCAATGGGGTGTTTTCCAAATTCTACATGATGAAAGGTACCGGATGAAGCGGTCTGGGGTCTTAACCGTGGCCCTAGCTCCTTCTGCTTTGCAGCCAAACCCTAGGCTCCATCCCAAGAGCAATATGTGGGCTTGGCTCCCTTTCCCGCTGGTGCTTCTACTCATGTCCCCAGTTTCTGGTCCCTGTGTCCTTTGTGACCATATCATTCATCTGGTAGCCCACCTCATCCATCTTCCTTAGACTACTCAATCAGCAAAGCTCAATTAAACAAGGAGCAAACATATATTACATACTTACTAGGGGTCGTATATTTCACTAGACCCTGGAGACATAAAGGTAAAAACAAAATGGTCTTGCCCGCAAAGTTTATATTCTATTGGGGAAAATGATGTCAACAAAAAGAACTAGGAAGACAATCTATGCATAAGCAAGATAATTGTATAAATATTTTTACATACATTGGATTAAGCATATATTTTCATATATTTAACATGTGAATCCCCTGTCATCTTCCCTGTCATCTAGGGGAAGAGGTGGAAGGAAGGAGGGGAAAAGTTGGAAGAGAAGGTTTTGCAAGGGTCAGTGTTAAAAACTTACCCCTTCATATGTTTTGTAAATAAAAAGCTTTCCTCAAACAATTTTTAAAAAGAAAAAAAACCCACATACCAGGTGAGCACTACCCTCATCTGATGAGCATTTGCTTTGCTTACCTTCTCCATGGAGACCTCATTGTGTCATGCCCATTGTGACACGCCTGAGAACACCCAAGGTTTTCTGACTTAAAGGGGATGTTCTCTCCCCAACAACCCAGTTGGATCCTGACAGCCAAGGGAGTAGTATGTGAATAGAAGAATAGATGAGTGGACAAATAGACTAATAGACTAGATACATAGATAAGTGCTGATAGATAGATGGGATAGATAGGGTAAACAAATAGATTCAATAGATACACTTGATGCATAGTTAAATAGATAATGATCTGTAGATAAGTGAAAAGATAGATTTATAGTAGAAAAGTTTATAGGTAGAAAAGATATTTATAGGAAAAAAAAGTGATTTATAGTTAGAAAAGAGATTTATATGAAAAAAGCGATACATAGGTAGAAATGAGATATATATAGTTAAAAAAGTGATTTAGGAGAAGAAACGAGATTTATAGGTAGAAAAGAGATTTATAGGCAGAAGAGAATGAATAGCTGCCTTAAATTATACATAGATAATGAAGGAGTCAATGGAGGGTTAGGTAAATCAGTAAATAAATTACTGGAGAGAGAGATCCATTTGGGCCCTCATCAGCATGATACCAAGGGCTGCTGTCATAGATTGAGATTGCCTTCACGTCAGTATTAAACTATTATATTTTATTCTTCAATATTATAGAAGCTAAAATGGTTGCTTTCTATCTGGCTTGGGAAATTGTTGACTTCTCTTTCTTCCCCTCTTCCCCCACGCCCCCCCAAAATTGCATTTTGTGGATGGTTATTCTAGTAGATCAATTGGACACATATCTTTCACTTATGCTGTAACATTTTACCTTTTCAGGCATCCTATAAGCCACTGCTGAAGCAGAGGAGATACTGAACCAGTTGTGACCAGATGCTGGCGATATTGAACGCATCTTAAGCCACGGGATCGACTTAAAACGGGATTTAACCTGTTCATGAAGGTAAAGCATCTACATAGAGATAATGTACCTGCAGCTTCCCTCCTGCAGTCAGTGTTAATAGGAGATCAAGGTAGGGCCTAGTTGCTGACTAGCCCTATATATAAACTAGAAGTACAAATAATCTGGGAAATAGAGAGCCTACACTTAAAAGCAAACAAACAAACAAAAGCAAATTCTTTTAGTTCGGAAACTATTTTCTTTTTCCTCATCCTATGGCTGGTTCCCAGAAAAAAGATGACTTGCTCATATTAGAGGTTTCATAAATGCTTGTTAAATTCAATTACATATAGATGAAGACTTTTTCTAAAATTATAGGCAGCTGGCTGGTTCAGTGGATAACACTGTTGGACCTCCCTTGAATCAGCAACTGATTTCAAACACCAGCTGTAGGACTCTGGGCAAGTCACTTAATCTGTGTTTGCCTCAATTTCCTCCTCTGTAAATTGGGAATGATACAATCATGTTTGCTCCACAGAGGATAAGGCTCTGAGAACTATTTGTTTTCAAGTAGAGTCACAGCATCGTGGATTTTGAGCTGGCAGCAATATTTCAGGGTTTCTACTTCCATATTTTCAAAGAAAGTCACTGAGACACAAGGAGGTTTAGTATAGTTAATATATTGTTCAAGCGCATACAAGTTGTAAGTGGCAGAGACAAGATTCAAACAGATCCTGTTAATACTATCGTGTTACCTCTAAGTGTTCATTATATATGGGTGTATGGGTGTCCATATATGTGTGTGTATATTTCCATACTCCAATCTTCTAACCTATAACTAAACATATTTACTCTTAAAAAAAAAAAAAGTGGTGGGATGGGGTAGGGGAAAGACACTGTAATAAAGTAACATTAAACAAGTGGTATTTTGCTCTGCTGTTTATTTCTTACTTTCATGACTTTATATTATCACTTTAAACTCCCTGAGCCTCAGTTTCCTCACATGTTAAATGAGATAGTTGAGCTCCATGACCACTAGGAAACTACATTTCCAGTTCTAAAATTGTGATTCCACAGTGAAAATCTAGCAACATTGTGTCCTAATGTAAGATCTGTATTTGATCATTAATGAGTCATATATTTTCTCTTGGATTTTATATAGTTCATTTGTAGCAACATTAACCTGGCATTCCCTTCTGAGGGCTGACCCCATCCTTGTTGTGGTGACTGTTAGAGGTGGGCCGCCCTCATCCCGGTGACCATCCACTCCAGATCCTCTTTGTGGTTGGTGGGGTGACAATATCAGAAGCCAAAATGTTGAAAGATCTCGTTTCTTCCCTGAAGCCTGGAACACAGGTACCGAACCCGAAATAACAGGACATGCATCTCCCTGGCCCAAGGATGGGAGAGTCTGGCTGTTCCCACAAGACTTGGTCTGAGCCTTAGGGGTAGCATTTGTTGAGATGATCTATAGAATTCGGGAGATGGTGAAGCACTGTGTAAAGGTCAGATAATTCTCTTACTACTACTATTATTACTTGTACTCTTATCCCTATTATTATTACTACTATTTCTACTATTACTCCTCTTCCTACTCCTATTAGTATTACTCCTACAATTACTACTATTACTCTTCCAACCACTACTACAATTACTGCCACTCTTATTATTGTTATTATTCCTTCTAGATCTCTTCCTCCTGCTACTAGTACTATCATTGCTCCTATTCCTATTCATACTCCTTTTACTACCACTACTACTATTATTTCTACTACCACTTTTACTATTACTATTACTCCTACTGCTACTGCTACTCCTACTCCTACTAGTGTCACTCCTATTCCTATCATTATTACTGTTGCTATTACTACTTCTTCTACTACTATTATTCCTACTCCTATTATTATTAGTACTACTACCATTACTATTACTTTTATCATTACTACTCTTTTTACTACTTCTATCACTACTTTTATTCCTCTTCCTATTACTGTTACTACTCATACTACTCCTACTTCTTCTACGCCTCCACGTCCTACTACTGCCACTACTCCTTTGTCCGGAAGTCCATATGTTTTCTAAATAAAGAGGTTTCCTAAAAAATATTGTTAAAAGAAGACTTGCGCATAAAGCCTGAGCACAATCCTCATCAGATGAGCAGTTGACTTGCTTACCTTGGCCATGGAGACCTCATTGTGTGATGCTCATTGTGACATGCCGGAGAACACCCAAAGTTTTCTGACTTCAAGGTGATGTTCTCTTCCCAACAACCCAGTTGGATCCTGACAGGAAAAGGGAGTAGTATGTGAATAGAAGAATGCATGAGTGGACTAATAGACTGATAGACTAGATACATAGATTCCTGGTGATGGATGAATGGGATAGAGAAGATAAACAAATAGATTGAATAGATACACTTAATGCATAGTTAAAAAGATAATGATGGATAGATAAGTGAAAAGATAGATTTATAGTAGAAAAGTTTATAGGTAGAAAAGTGATTTATAGGAAGAAAAGTGATTTATAGGTAGCAAACAGCTCTATAGGAAGAAAAGCCATTTATAGGTAGAAAAGAGATATTTAGATTAAAAAAAGGGATTTAGAAGTAGAAAAGAGATTTATAGGCAGAAGAGAATGAATAGCTGGATTAAAATATACATACAACCCCCCCCAAAAAAATATTGCAGTTCGTGGATGGTTTTTCCAGTATATCAAATGGACACATATCTTTCACTTATGCTTTCACATTTTATCTTTTCAGGCAACCTATAAGCCAATAATGAAGCAAAGGAGATACTGAAGCCAGAGTGACCAGATTCTGGCGATATTGAAAACATGTCTTTGGAAATCTACTTGAAACGGGATTTAGATTGTTGTTGGGGAGTTTTGATCTATACTTTGGAGTTTATTGCACTGGTGGGGGGAAGGGGAGAGAGGATGTTTCTGAGTTTGATTGTTGGGGAGTTTTGATATCTATACTTTGGAGTTTATTGTACTGGTGGGGGGAAGGGGAGAGATGATGTTTCTGAGTTTGATGTGTTTTTAAAAATAAAAAATGTTTTTTTTCTGTTTCCAAAAGTTTCAAGTTGTCATTCTTTCAGCTCCCACATGATTAGTGATATTTCCCAGTTTCTTCTTTACTTTCTGATGATTATATTTGCCAGCTGGTTAATCCTAAAGAAATACTTGTTGGCAAACTTATTGGGTAAACAACATTTTTCCCTTATTTGCAGCTAGCCCATACTGCTGATGGGTAAAGCTGGCTATCCTATCTGGGTTTGGGAATAAGAGAGGGAGGCAGATTTGTTCTTCTTTGAGATTGTGAAAAAACTGTAAGCAGGCCCTTTGCCATCAGAGGCTGGGGACCGTCTGAAAATCTGGGAGCAAAGAGGTAGTGGGGGTTAACAAGCAGCAGGGCTGTTGTGTTCTAGCCAGAGAAGTTCCAGAGAAGCTCGGAACTGGCCCTGCTGAAGTCTTTTGGATCTTCCTGGAGGAGCAGAGCAGCCATTCTACACCAGAAGGGCAATTCAGAATGACAAGGGACTGGCTTAGAGATTTGCATCCAGGTGCTTCCCCTCAGCTCTAGGGGAAGGCTGAGCCAGAAAATAATTGGTGTCCCCACAGGCTTGTGCTAGAGCCCCCCATTCCCCCTTTGAAGTTTCTTCTGCCTGACTTGTGCTCATTATAATCTATATGACTGAAATGTCAAACTTCTGTTTCTGAAAATCTAACCTTTCTTCAGAAGCTGGGAACCTAAATCCCCTGGATGAAGAAGGGGGATAGTAAGAGTGCTAGAAAAGCAAATGGGTGCTCTGGAGACGGCAAGATTGGAGATGGGAAAACCCCGTCTGATTTGATTCCATAGATAGTGGCAAAGGTCAGGTTAGCCACAAAAGATGTTTGCACTGATTGATAAAGCTGGAACAATACCTCTTGGGAATTGATGTACAGGCTCTGGCAAGAAAATGAAACCAAACTAACTCCCAAGCAGGATGCAGCCTTAATTGGCTGAAGGGCCCCAGAAGACCCTGGACAAGCCAGTCAAGCCGGCTTCCAGAGCTAGTCCTTAGCTTGGCCTTGGGAATCCTCCCAGGGGGTGGAAGAGGAGGAGGTCTGGATTGCTCTCTGACAGCACCTTCTCATCCTCCATCTTGGGCTTTCCACTTCTGGGCTTGGGCTTGGAGGGTCTCATCTACAGAAAACCACCTTCTTGAGGGCAAGAACTGTTGGAGTTTTTCCTTGGTAGCTCTGCCATTTTTCCACTTCGAATCACTTCCGATTTACCAATATTTATTAAGGAAACAAGCATTTATTAAACTCCTATGTACCAAGCACTGTGCTAAGCACTTTACACATATTCTCTCCTGAACATCACTGGGAGGTAGGTGCTAATATCCACTCTCTCAGTTAAAGAAACTGAGGCAACAGGTCAGCAAAATAGAGGCGAGATTGAAACAGATCTTGTCTTGTACAGACAACCCTGGCCTAATTAACAAGGGGATTCTAGATCTGCAGCGTTCAATGGGGTGTTTTCCAAATTCTACATGATGAAAGGTACCGGATGAAGCGGTCTGGGGTCTTAACCGTGGCCCTAGCTCCTTCTGCTTTGCAGCCAAACCCTAGGCTCCATCCCAAGAGCAATATGTGGGCTTGGCTCCCTTTCCCGCTGGTGCTTCTACTCATGTCCCCAGTTTCTGGTCCCTGTGTCCTTTGTGACCATATCATTCATCTGGTAGCCCACCTCATCCATCTTCCTTAGACTACTCAATCAGCAAAGCTCAATTAAACAAGGAGCAAACATATATTACATACTTACTAGGGGTCGTATATTTCACTAGACCCTGGAGACATAAAGGTAAAAACAAAATGGTCTTGCCCGCAAAGTTTATATTCTATTGGGGAAAATGATGTCAACAAAAAGAACTAGGAAGACAATCTATGCATAAGCAAGATAATTGTATAAATATTTTTACATACATTGGATTAAGCATATATTTTCATATATTTAACATGTGAATCCCCTGTCATCTTCCCTGTCATCTAGGGGAAGAGGTGGAAGGAAGGAGGGGAAAAGTTGGAAGAGAAGGTTTTGCAAGGGTCAGTGTTAAAAACTTACCCCTTCATATGTTTTGTAAATAAAAAGCTTTCCTCAAACAATTTTTAAAAAGAAAAAAAACCCACATACCAGGTGAGCACTACCCTCATCTGATGAGCATTTGCTTTGCTTACCTTCTCCATGGAGACCTCATTGTGTCATGCCCATTGTGACACGCCTGAGAACACCCAAGGTTTTCTGACTTAAAGGGGATGTTCTCTCCCCAACAACCCAGTTGGATCCTGACAGCCAAGGGAGTAGTATGTGAATAGAAGAATAGATGAGTGGACAAATAGACTAATAGACTAGATACATAGATAAGTGCTGATAGATAGATGGGATAGATAGGGTAAACAAATAGATTCAATAGATACACTTGATGCATAGTTAAATAGATAATGATCGGTAGATAAGTGAAAAGATAGATTTATAGTAGAAAAGTTTATAGGTAGAAAAGATATTTATAGGAAAAAAAAGTGATTTATAGTTAGAAAAGAGATTTATATGAAAAAAGCGATACATAGGTAGAAATGAGATATATATAGTTAAAAAAGTGATTTAGGAGAAGAAACGAGATTTATAGGTAGAAAAGAGATTTATAGGCAGAAGAGAATGAATAGCTGCCTTAAATTATACATAGATAATGAAGGAGTCAATGGAGGGTTAGGTAAATCAGTAAATAAATTACTTGAGAGAGAGATCCATTTGGGCCCTCATCAGCATGATACCAAGGGCTGCTGTCATAGATTGAGATTGCCTTCACGTCAGTATTAAACTATTATATTTTATTCTTCAATATTATAGAAGCTAAAATGGTTGCTTTCTATCTGGCTTGGGAAATTGTTGACTTCTCTTTCTTCCCCTCTTCCCCCACGCCCCCCCAAAATTGCATTTTGTGGATGGTTATTCTAGTAGATCAATTGGACACATATCTTTCACTTATGCTGTAACATTTTACCTTTTCAGGCATCCTATAAGCCACTGCTGAAGCAGAGGAGATACTGAACCAGTTGTGACCAGATGCTGGCGATATTGAACGCATCTTAAGCCTCGGGATCGACTTAAAACGGGATTTAACCTGTTCATGAAGGTAAAGCATCTACATAGAGATAATGTACCTGCAGCTTCCCTCCTGCAGTCAGTGTTAATAGGAGATCAAGGTAGGGCCTGGTTGCTGACTAGCCCTATATATATATACTAGAAGTACAAATAATCTGGGAAATAGAGAGCCTACACTTAAAAGCAAACAAACAAACAAAAGCAAATTCTTTTAGTTCGGAAACTATTTTCTTTTTCCTCATCCTATGGCTGGTTCCCAGAAAAAAGATGACTTGCTCATATTAGAGGTTTCATAAATGCTTGTTAAATTCAATTACATATAGATGAAGACTTTTTCTAAAATTATAGGCAGCTGGCTGGTTCAGTGGATAACACTGTTGGACCTCCCTTGAATCAGCAACTGATTTCAAACACCAGCTGTAGGACTCTGGGCAAGTCACTTAATCTGTGTTTGCCTCAATTTCCTCCTCTGTAAATTGGGAATGATACAATCATGTTTGCTCCACAGAGGATAAGCCTCTGAGAACTATTTGTTTTCAAGTAGAGTCACAGCATCGTGGATTTTGAGCTGGCAGCAATATTTCAGGGTTTCTACTTCCATATTTTACAAAGAAAGTCACTGAGACACAAGGAGGTTTAGTATAGTTAATATATTGTTCAAGCGCATACAAGTTGTAAGTGGCAGAGACAAGATTCAAACAGATCCTGTTAATACTATCGTGTTACCTCTAAGTGTTCATTATATATGGGTGTATGGGTGTCCATATATGTGTGTGTATATTTCCATACTCCAATCTTCTAACCTATAACTAAACATATTTACTCTTAAAAAAAAAAAAGTGGTGGGATGGGGTAGGGGAAAGACACTGTAATAAAGTAACATTAAACAAGTGGTATTTTGCTCTGCTATTTATTTCTTACTTTCATGACTTTATATTATCACTTTAAACTCCCTGAGCCTCAGTTTCCTCACATGTTAAATGAGATAGTTGAGCTCCATGACCACTAGGAAACTACATTTCCAGTTCTAAAATTGTGATTCCACAGTGAAAATCTAGCAACATTGTGTCCTAATGTAAGATCTGTATTTGATCATTAATGAGTCATATATTTTCTCTTGGATTTTATATAGTTCATTTGTAGCAACATTAACCTGGCATTCCCTTCTGAGGGCTGACCCCATCCTTGTTGTGGTGACTGTTAGAGGTGGGCCGCCCTCATCCCGGTGACCATCCACTCCAGATCCTCTTTGTGGTTGGTGGGGTGACAATATCAGAAGCCAAAATGTTGAAAGATCTCGTTTCTTCCCTGAAGCCTGGAACACAGGTACCGAACCCGAAATAACAGGACATGCATCTCCCTGGCCCAAGGATGGGAGAGTCTGGCTGTTCCCACAAGACTTGGTCTGAGCCTTAGGGGTAGCATTTGAGGAGATGATCTATAGAATTCGGGAGATGGTGAAGCACTGTGTAAAGGTCAGATAATTCTCTTACTACTACTATTATTACTTGTACTCTTACGCCTATTATTATTACTACTATTTCTACTATTACTCCTCTTCCTACTCCTATTAGTATTACTCCTACGATTACTACTATTACTCTTCCACCCACTACTACAATTACTGCCACTCTTATTATTGTTATTATTCCTTCTAGATCTCTTCCTCCTGCTACTAGTACTATCATTGCTCCTATTACTATTAATACTCCTTTTACTACCACTACTATTATTTCTACTACCACTTTTACTATTACTATTACTCCTACTGCTACTGCTACTCCTACTCCTACTAGTGTCACTCCTATTCCTATCATTATTACTGTTGCTATTACTACTTCTTCTACTACTATTATTCCTACTCCTATTATTATTAGTACTACTACCATTACTATTACTTTTATCATTACTACTCTTTTTACTACTTCTATCACTACTTTTATTCCTCTTCCTATTACTGTTACTACTCATACTACTCCTACTTCTTCTACGCCTCCACCTCCTACTACTGCCACTACTCCTTTGTCCGGAAGTCCATATGTTTTCTAAATAAACAGGTTTCCTAAAAAATATTGTTAAAAGAAGACTTGCGCATAAAGCCTGAGCACAATCCTCATCAGATGAGCAGTTGACTTGCTTACCTTGGCCATGGAGACCTCATTGTGTGATGCTCATTGTGACATGCCGGAGAACACCCAAAGTTTTCTGACTTAAAGGTGATGTTCTCTTCCCAACAACCCAGTTGGATCCTGACAGGAAAAGAAAGTAGTATGTGAATAGAAGAATGCATGAGTGGACTAATAGACTGATAGACTAGATACATAGATTCCTGGTGATGGATGAATGGGATAGAGAAGATAAACAAATAGATTGAATAGATACACTTAATGCATAGTTAAAACGATAATGATGGATAGATAAGTGAAAAGATAGATTTATAGTAGAAAAGTTTATAGGTAGAAAAGTGATTTATAGGAAGAAAAGTGATTTATAGGTAGCAAATAGCTCTATAGGAAGAAAAGCCATTTATAGGTAGAAAAGAGATATTTAGATTAAAAAAAGGGATTTAGAAGTAGAAAAGAGATTTATAGGCAGAAGAGAATGAATAGCTGGATTAAAATATACATACAACCCCCCCCCAAATATTGCAGTTCGTGGATGGTTTTTCCAGTATATCAAATGGACACATATCTTTCACTTATGCTTTCACATTTTATCTTTTCAGGCAACCTATAAGCCAATACTGAAGCAAAGGAGATACTGAAGCCAGAGTGACCAGATTCTGGCGATATTGAAAACATGTCTTTGGAAATCTACTTGAAACGGGATTTAGATTGTTGTTGGGGAGTTTTGATCTATACTTTGGAGTTTATTGTACTGGTGGGGGGAAGGGGAGAGATGATGTTTCTGAGTTTGATGTGTTTTTAAAAATAAAAAATGTTTTTTTTCTGTTTCCAAAAGTATCAAGTTGTCATTCTTTCAGCTCCCACATGATTAGTGATATTTCCCAGTTTCTTCTTTACTATCTGATGATTATATTTGCCAGCTGGTTAATCCTAAAGAAATACTTGTTGGCAAACTTATTCGGTAAACAACATTTTTCCCTTATTTGCAGCTAGCCCATACTGCTGATGGGTAAAGCTGGCTATCCTATCTGGGTTTGGGAATAAGAGAGGGAGGCAGATTTGTTCTTCTTTGAGATTGTGAAAAAACTGTAAGCAGGCCCTTTGCCATCAGAGGCTGGGGACCGTCTGAAAATCTGGGAGCAAAGAGGTAGTGGGGGTTAACAAGCAGCAGGGCTGTTGTGTTCTAGCCAGAGAAGTTCCAGAGAAGCTTGGAACTGGCCCTGCTGAAGTCTTCTGGATCTTCCTGGAGGAGCAGAGCAGCCATTCTACACCAGGAGGGCAATTCAGAATGACAAGGGACTGGCTTAGAGATTTGCATCCAGGTGCTTCCCCTCAGCTCTAGGGGGAGGCTGAGCCAGAAAATAATTGGTGTCCCCACAGGCTTGTGCTAGAGCCCCCCATTCCCCCTTTGAAGTTTCTTCTGCCTGACTTGTGCTCATTATAATCTATATGACTGAAATGTCAAACTTCGGTTTCTGAAAATCTAACCTTTCTTCAGAAGCTGGGAACCTAAATCCCCTGGATGAAGAAGGGGGATAGTAAGAGTGCTAGAAAAGCAAATGGGTGCTCTGGAGACGGCAAGATTGGAGATGGGAAAACCCCGTCTGATTTGATTCCATAGATAGTGGCAAAGGTCAGGTTAGCCACAAAAGATGTTTGCACTGATTGATAAAGCTGGAACAATACCTCTTGGGAATTGATGTACAGGCTCTGGCAAGAAAATGAAACCAAACTAACTCCCAAGCAGGATGCAGCCTTAATTGGCTGAAGGGCCCCAGAAGACCCTGGACAAGCCAGTCAAGCCGGCTTCCAGAGCTAGTCCTTAGCTTGGCCTTGGGAATCCTCCCAGGGGGTGGAATAGGAGGAGGTCTGGATTGCTCTCTGACAGCACCTTCTCATCCTCCATCTTGGGCTTTCCACTTCTGGGCTTGGGCTTGGAGGGTCTCATCTACAGAAAACCACCTTCTTGAGGGCAAGAACTGTTGTAGTTTTTCCTTGGTAGCTCTGCCATTTTTCCACTTCGAATCACTTCCGATTTACCAATATTTATTAAGGAAACAAGCATTTATTAAACTCCTATGTACCAAGCACTGTGCTAAGCACTTTACACATATTCTCTCCTGAACATCACTGGGAGGTAGGTGCTAATATCCACTCTCTCAGTTAAAGAAACTGAGGCAACAGGTCAGCAAAATAGAGGCGATATTGAAACAGATCTTGTCTTGTACAGACAACCCTGGCCTAATTAACAAGGGGATTCTAGATCTGCAGCGTTCAATGGGGTGTTTTCCAAATTCTACATGATGAAAGGTACCGGATGAAGCGGTCTGGGGTCTTAACCGTGGCCCTAGCTCCTTCTGCTTTGCAGCCAAACCCTAGGCTCCATCCCAAGAGCAATATGTGGGCTTGGCTCCCTTTCCCGCTGGTGCTTCTACTCATGTCCCCAGTTTCTGGTCCCTGTGTCCTTTGTGACCATATCATTCATCTGGTAGCCCAGCTCATCCATCTTCCTTAGACTACTCAATCAGCAAAGCTCAATTAAACAAGGAGCAAACATATATTACATACTTACTAGGGGTCGTATATTTCACTAGACCCTGGAGACATAAAGGTAAAAACAAAATGGTCTTGCCCGCAAAGTTTATATTCTATTGGGGAAAATGATGTCAACAAAAAGAACTAGGAAGACAATCTATGCATAAGCAAGATAATTGTATAAATATTTTTACATACATTGGATTAAGCATATATTTTCATATATTTAACATGTGAATCCCCTGTCATCTTCCCTGTCATCTAGGGGAAGAGGTGGAAGGAAGGAGGGGAAAAGTTGGAAGAGAAGGTTTTGCAAGGGTCAGTGTTAAAAACTTACCCCTTCATATGTTTTGTAAATAAAAAGCTTTCCTCAAACAATTTTTAAAAAGAAAAAAAAACCACATACCAGGTGAGCACTACCCTCATCTGATGAGCATTTGCTTTGCTTACCTTCTCCATGGAGACCTCATTGTGTCATGCCCATTGTGACACGCCTGAGAACACCCAAGGTTTTCTGACTTAAAGGGGATGTTCTCTCCCCAACAACCCAGTTGGATCCTGACAGCCAAGGGAGTAGTATGTGAATAGAAGAATAGATGAGTGGACAAATAGACTAATAGACTAGATACATAGATAAGTGCTGATAGATAGATGGGATAGATAGGGTAAACAAATAGATTCAATAGATACACTTGATGCATAGTTAAATAGAAAATGATGGGTAGATAAGTGAAAAGATAGATTTATAGTAGAAAAGTTTATAGGTAGAAAAGATATTTATAGGAAAAAAAGTGATTTATAGTGAGAAAAGGGATTTATATGAAAAAAGCGATACATAGGTAGAAAAAAGATATATATATAGTTAAAAAAGTGATTTAGGAGAAGAAACGAGATTTATAGGTAGAAAAGAGATTTATAGGCAGAAGAGAATGAATAGCTGCCTTAAATTATACATAGATAATGAAGGAGTCAATGGAGGGTTAGGTAAATCAGTAAATAAATTACTGGAGAGAGAGATCCATTTGGGCCCTCATCAGCATGATACCAAGGGCTGCTGTCATAGATTGAGACTGCCTTCACGTCAGTATTAAACTATTATATTTTATTCTTCAATATTATAGAAGCTAAAATGGTTGCTTTCTATCTGGCTTGGGAAATTGTTGACTTCTCTTTCTTCCCCTCTTCCCCCACGCCCCCCCAAAATTGCATTTTGTGGATGGTTATTCTAGTAGATCAA
This sequence comes from Sminthopsis crassicaudata, assembly GCF_048593235.1. Classification (NCBI taxonomy): domain Eukaryota; kingdom Metazoa; phylum Chordata; class Mammalia; order Dasyuromorphia; family Dasyuridae; genus Sminthopsis; species Sminthopsis crassicaudata. The sequence continues at coordinate 197,660,653 of NC_133622.1, forward strand.
TTGGACACATATCTTTCACTTATGCTGTAACATTTTACCTTTTCAGGCATCCTATAAGCCACTGCTGAAGCAGAGGAGATACTGAACCAGTTGTGACCAGATGCTGGCGATATTGAATGCATCTTAAGCCTCGGGATCGACTTAAAACGGGATTTAACCTGTTCATGAAGGTAAAGCATCTACATAGAGATAATGTACCTGCAGCTTCCCTCCTGCAGTCAGTGTTAATAGGAGATCAAGGTAGGGCCTGGTTGCTGACTAGCCCTATATATATATACTAGAAGTACAAATAATCTGGGAAATAGAGAGCCTACACTTAAAAGCAAACAAACAAACAAAAGCAAATTCTTTTAGTTCGGAAACTATTTTCTTTTTCCTCATCCTATGGCTGGTTCCCAGAAAAAAGATGACTTGCTCATATTAGAGGTTTCATAAATGCTTGTTAAATTCAATTACATATAGATGAAGACTTTTTCTAAAATTATAGGCAGCTGGCTGGTTCAGTGGATAACACGGTTGGACCTCCCTTGAATCAGCAACTGATTTCAAACACCAGCTGTAGGACTCTGGGCAAGTCACTTAATCTGTGTTTGCCTCAATTTCCTCCTCTGTAAATTGGGAATGATACAATCATGTTTGCTCCACAGAGGATAAGCCTCTGAGAACTATTTGTTTTCAAGTAGAGTCACAGCATCGTGGATTTTGAGCTGGCAGCAATATTTCAGGGTTTCTACTTCCATATTTTACAAAGAAAGTCACTGAGACACAAGGAGGTTTAGTATAGTTAATATATTGTTCAAGCGCATACAAGTTGTAAGTGGCAGAGACAAGATTCAAACAGATCCTGTTAATACTATCGTGTTACCTCTAAGTGTTCATTATATATGGGTGTATGGGTGTCCATATATGTGTGTGTATATTTCCATACTCCAATCTTCTAACCTATAACTAAACATATTTACTCTTAAAAAAAAAAAAAGTGGTGGGATGGGGTAGGGGAAAGACACTGTAATAAAGTAACATTAAACAAGTGGTATTTTGCTCTTCTGTTTATTTCTTACTTTCATGACTTTATATTATCACTTTAAACTCCCTGAGCCTCAGTTTCCTCACATGTTAAATGAGATAGTTGAGCTCCATGACCACTAGGAAACTACATTTCCAGTTCTAAAATTGTGATTCCACAGTGAAAATCTAGCAACATTGTGTCCTAATGTAAGATCTGTATTTGATCATTAATGAGTCATATATTTTCTCTTGGATTTTATATAGTTCATTTGTAGCAACATTAACCTGGCATTCCCTTCTGAGGGCTGACCCCATCCTTGTTGTGGTGACTGTTAGAGGTGAGCCGCCCTCATCCCGGTGACCATCCACTCCAGATCCTCTTTGTGGTTGGTGGGGTGACAATATCAGAAGCCAAAATGTTGAAAGATCTCGTTTCTTCCCTGAAGCCTGGAACACAGGTACCGAACCCGAAATAACAGGACATGCATCTCCCTGGCCCAAGGATGGGAGAGTCTGGCTGTTCCCACAAGACTTGGTCTGAGCCTTAGGGGTAGCATTTGAGGAGATGATCTATAGAATTCGGGAGATGGTGAAGCACTGTGTAAAGGTCAGATAATTCTCTTACTACTACTATTATTACTTGTACTCTTACCCCTATTATTATTACTACTATTTCTACTATTACTCCTCTTCCTACTCCTATTAGTATTACTCCTATGATTACTACTATTACTCTTCCACCAACTACTACAATTACTGCCACTCTTATTACTGTTATTATTCCTTGTAGATCTCTTCCTCCTGCTACTAGTACTATCATTGCTCCTATTCCTATTCATACTCCTTTTACTACCACTACTACTATTATTTCTACTACCACTTTTATTATTACTATTACTACTACTACTCCTCCTCCTACTCCTACTCCTTCTCCTACTATAGTGTAACTCCTATTCCTATCATCATTACTGTTGCTATTACTACTACTTCTACTACTATTATTCCTACTCCTATTCCTGTTACTACTCATACTACTCCTACTTCTTCTACTCCTCCACCTCCTACTACTAAAACTACTCCTTGGTCCCTACTATTACTATAATTACTACTAGCACTACCACTAGTACTACTACTACCACTACTACTACTACTACTACTACTACTACTACTACTACTACTACTATTGCTACTCTTACTTCTATTACTATTATTACTCCTACTGTGAGTACTGTTAAATTTTTCTAGTGCCATGACCAATTTCTTCTCCTAGAAGGGAGCCGACAACTTAACTATTACAACACCAGAAAGGGTGAAAGTGAGATTGTACAGCTGATAGAGGGCAGGGGCTTCAAGGCAGGAAGACTTAGAGTTCCAATTTTTCTTCCAAAACTTACTATATATTTTGACCTTAAACAAGTCATTTTACATCTGCTCTCAGTTTGCTCAATAGTGAAACGTTGTTTACAATAATCTCTATTGCCTAAGTTGTTGTGAGAGTCAAATGAGATTATAATTATAAAATAGTACAAATGCCAGCAAGTTATCATTATTTTTTATTGATTTTTGATTATAGCACATTTTTTTTGACAGTACACTGGCATATTTTTCTTTACAACATTATCCCTTGTACTCCTTTCTGTTCTGAATTATTCCCGTACTTCCCCACTAGGCCCTCCCATAGAGGGCAGGCATTGCCATACATATTTAAATATCTTATAGTATATTCTTGGTACAATATATATGTGCAGAACCAAATTTTATTGTTGTTGTTATTGCAAAGGAAGAATTGTATTCGGAAGGTAAAAATAATCTGTGAAGAAAAATAAAAAGCAAACAAACAAAATGCTCTCACTTTACATATCCCAGTGTTCAGGTTCTGGGTGTAGCTGATTCTCTCCATCATTGATCAAGTGGACTTGTATTAGCTATTGTCTATGTTGAAGATATCCACTTCCATTCGAACACAACCTCATACAGTATCATTGTTGAAGTGTATAATGATCTCCTAGTTCTGCTCGTTTGACTCAGCATCAGTTGATGTAAGTCTCTCCAAGCCTCTCTGTTTTCCTCCTGTTGGTCATTTCTTACAGAACAAGAATATTGCATAACATTCTTATACCATAATTTACCCAACCATTCTCCAATTGATGGACATCCGTTCATTGTCCAGTTTCTAGCCACTACAAAAAGTGCTGCCACAAACATTTTGGCACATACAAGTCATTTTCCCTTCTTTAGGATTTCTTTGGGATATAAGCCCCGTAGTAGCACTGCTAGGTCAACGGATTGGCAGATTTTGATAACTTTTGGGGCATAATTCCAGATTGCTCTGCAGAATGGTTGGATTCTTTCACAACTCCACCAGCAAGGCATCATTTTCCCAATTTTCTCACAGCCCCTCCAACATTCATCATTGTTTTTTCCTGTCATCTTAACGAATGTGACAGGTGTGTAGTGGTATCTCACACTTGTGATTTGGAACTTGTGAGTGGAAATAGTTTTAATTTCATCATCTGAAAATTGTCCATATCCTTTCACCCTTTTTCAATTTGAGAATGGCTTGTTTTCTTATAAATTAGCATCAATTCTCTCTATATCTTGGAAGTGAGGCCTTTCTCAGAACCTTTAACTGTAAAAATGTTTTCCCAATTGGTTACTTCCCTTCTAATCTTCCTGGCATTAGTTTTCCCCCCCTGTGATAACTTTTTAATTTGATGTAACCTAAATTTTCTATTTTGTGATCAATAATGATCTCTAGGTCTCCTTTGGTCACATAATCCTTCCTCCTCCACAAGTCTGAGATGTAAACTATCCTATGTTCCTCTAATTTATTTATGACCTCGTTCTTTATGCCTAAATCATGGACCCATTTTGATCTTAAGTGTGGGTCCATGCCTAGTTTCTCCCATACTAATTTCCAGTTTTTCCAGCAGTTTTTGTCAAATAATGAATTCTTATGCCAAAAGTTGGGATCTCTGGGTTTGTCAAACACTAGATTGCTATTTTTATTCACTATCTTGCCCTGTGAACCTATGCTACTCCACTGAACAACTAGTCTATTTCTTAAGCAATACCAAATGGTTTTGGTGACTGTTGCTTTATAATATAGTTCTATATCAGGTACAGCTAGACAGCTAGACCACCTTCCTTTTTTTTTTCATTACTTACCTTGAAATTCTTGAACTTCTGTTGTTCCATATGAATTCTGTTGTTATTTTTTCTAGGTCTTTAAAAAAGTTCCTTGGGAGTCAGATTGGTATAGCACTGAATAAATAGATTAGTTTAGGGAGTATTGTCATCTTCATTATATTCTCTCGGCCTATCCAAAAGCATTGAACGTCTTTCTAATTATTTAAATCTGACTTCATTTTTCTGGCAAGTGTTTCGTAATTTTGCTCCTGACTTTCCTTTGTTAGATATATTCCCAAATATTTTGTACTATCGACAGTTATTTTGAATGGAATTTCTCTTTGTGTCTCTTGCTGTTGGATTGTGTTGCTAATGTATAAAAATGCTGAGGATTTCTGTGGATTTATTTTGTATCCTGCAATTTTGCTAAAGTTCTGAATTGTTTATAATAGCTTTTTTAGCAGAGTCTTTGGGGTTCTCTAAGTATACCATAATGTCATCTGCAAAGATTGATAGTTTTATTTCCTCATTTCCTACTCTTAATTTTTGAATCTCTTTCTCGGCTCTTTTTGCCGAGGCTAGCGTTTGTAGTACTATATTGAATAGTAATGGTGATAGTGGGAAACCTTGTTTCACTCCTTATCTTACAGGGAAAAGTTCCTAAGATATTTGCTGACAGTTTTAAATATAGGTTCCTTATCATTTTAAGGAATAGTTCATTTATTCCTATACTCTCAAGTCTTTTTTTGTAGGAATGGATGTTGGATTTGATCAAATGCTTTTTCTGCATCTATTGAGAAGATCATATGGTTTTTAGTAATTTGATTATTAATATGGACAATTATACTAATAGTTTTCCCAATATTAAACCAACCCAGCACTGCAGGTATAAATCCTGCTTGATCGTAGTGTATTATCCTGGGGATGATTCTCTGAAGTCTTTTTGCTAATATCTTATTTAAGATTTTAGCATCAATATTCAAGAAGGAAAATGGTCTTTAGTTTTCTTTCTCTGTTTACAATCTACCTGGTTTTAGGTATCAGTACCATGTCTGGGGCATAAAAGGAATTTGGTAGGCCTCCTTCAATTCATTTTTTTTTCAAATAGTTTATATAGTATTAGAGTTAGTTGTTCTTTAAATGTTTGGTAGAATTCATATGTCAATCCATCTCTTCCTGAGGATTTTTTCTTAGGGTGTTGGTTGATAAATTGTTCTATTTCTTTTTCCGAAATGGGACTATTTAGACTTCTTACTTCTTCCTCTGTTAATCTGCGCAAGTTATATTTCCTCCACAAGTCTGAGAGATAAACTATCCTTTGTTCCTCTAATTTATTTATGATCTCATTCTTTATTCCTAACTCATGGACCCATTTTGATCTTTTCTCCCTATTTGCTGTTAAGTGTGGGTCCATGCCTAGTTTCTACCATAATAATTTCCAGTTTTCCCAGCAGTTTCTGTCAAATAATGAATACGTATTCCAAAATCTGGGATCTTTGGGTTTGTCAAAAACTAGATTGCTATTTTTATTCAATATCTTGCCCTGTGAAGCTAACCTATTCCACTGATCAACTAGTCTATTTATTAGCCAACACCCAATGGTTTTGGTGACTGCTGCTTTATAATATACTTTAGATCAGGTACAGCTAGGCTACCTTCATTTGATTATTTTTTTTTCTCATTACTTCCCTTGCAATTCTCAACCTTTTGTTCTTTCCTATGAATGTTGTTGTTATTTTTTCTAGGTCATTAAAATAGTTTCTGATTGGTGTAGCACTAAATAAATAGATTAATTTAGAGAGTATTGTCATCTTGATAATATTCGCTCTGCTTATCCAAGAGCACTGAATGTCTTTCCAATTATTTAAATCTGACTTCATTTTTGTGGCAAGTGTTTTGTAATTTTTCTCATATAATTCCTGACTATTCTTTGGTAGATGGATTCCCAAATACTTTATACTCTCAACATTTGTTTGGAATGGAATTTCTCTTTGTATCTCTTGCTGTTGGATTGTGTTGGTAATATGTAAAAATGCTGAGGATTTAGGTGGATTTATTTTGTATCTTGAAACTTTGCTAAAGTTCTGAATTAATTCTAATAGCTTTTTAGCAGAGTCTTAGGGGTTCTCTAAGTATACCATCATGTCATCTGCAAAGAGTGATAGTTTGATTTCCTCATTAGCTACTCTAATTCCTGGAATCTCTCTGGGCTCTTATTGCCCAGGCTAGCATTTCTAATACAATATGGAATAGTAATGGTGATAGTGAGCAACCGTTGTTTCACTCCTTATCTTACTGGGAAAGGTTCCAGTGTATCACCATTACATATGATGTTTACTGACAGTTTTAAATATATAATCATGATTTTAAGGAATAGTCCATTTATTCCTGTACTCTCAAAGGTTTGTAGTAGGAATGGATGTTGGATTTTATGAAATGCTTTTTCTTCATCTATTGAGATGATCATATGGTTTTTGTTAATTTGGTTATTGATATAGTTGATTATACAAAGAGTGTTCCTAATATTGAACCAGCCCTGCATTCCTGGTATAAATCCCACTTGGCCATAGTTTATCATCCTGGGGAGGGTTTTCTGTAGTCTTTTGGATAATATTTTATTTAAGATTTTAGCATCATTAGGGAGATTGGTCTATAATTTTGTTTCTCTGTTTTCAGCCTACCTGGTTTAGGTATCAGTACCATGTCTGTGTCATAAAAGGAATTTGGTAGGACTCCTTCAATCCCTATTTTTCCAAATAGTTTCTATAACATTGGAGTTGTTTTTTAAATTTTTGGTAGAATTCACATGTAAATCCATCTGGTGCTGGGGATTATTTTTTCTTAGGGAGTTGGTTAATAGCTTCTTCTATTGCTTTTTCTGAAATGGGACTATTCAGACTATTTCCTTCTTCCTCTGTTAGTCTAGGCAAGCTTATTTTTGAAGGTATTCTTCCACTTCATTTAAGTTATCGAATTTATTGCCGTAAAGTTGGGCAAAGTAGCTCCTAACTATTGTTCTAATTTCCTCTTCATTAGGGGTGAGTTCTCCCTTTTCATTTTTAAGACTAACAATTTTTGTTTCAAATACAGACAACTACAGGCACACAGTAGTAGACAGAGTCTAAAGTCGAGTCCTGACTTCTTTTAATCATCTTTTCTTTCTTAACTTTTTTGGATCATGGACTTTTTTGACTTACTGCTGAATGCCTCTTCTAGGAATAGACGTTTTTAAATGCTTAAAACAAAGGAACAGGATAACGAGGGAATCACGATTACTGAAATACTGTTTTAAAATGTTTTTTTCTCAATAGTATTTTATTTTTTCCAAATACAGGTAAAGACAGTTTTCGACATTCATTATTAAAATTAGTTTTGAAAATAAACGTGATATATCCCAGGTTGAGAACCTGTGCACTAGGAACTTGGAATTTTCCCCCTCTCTCCACTCCTGGAAATGTCTCCATTCTTTATGAGGACACTCTGTTCCAAGCTGAAGTTGCTCTGAATTCCTTGGGAAACTGAAGGAGGAATAGACCTGGCTGAGTCTCCCCAGGCCTACTCCTTGGTTACTTGAACTGTGGTTCTGTGAGGAACCCATACAGAACTATCAGCCTCCACCTTGGAGCTGGTGAAGAACCAGTTCTATTTCTGTGGGCAATGCCAGAGGCACTTGTTGCTTCTCTGTTGCCAATTACTTCTTTAAAAGCCTGGGTGTATTTATTAATACAGACAGAATAATTTCTCATAGATCCACCGAATGCACTCCCTGGGATGTAAGGCACACACAGACAAACAAAGGGAGGCCTTGCATCCCACAGCACCAAGCTCTAATCCCTCTTAGTCTGCAAACTCAAAAATTCCATTACTCAGGACAATCATGAAGCAGAGAAGAATGGTCAATAATTGTAGGGAGTCACTCTGGCACCCTTTAAGGAGGGTATCTGCAAACAGCTTAGAGCCCCTTCCTCAACCTGGAAGGCTCTAAATCTTACCCATGCTCACTGATCAGAGAAGGAGCTCCCCGGCTGCCGGGATACTAGCATGGGAAGGCGCTGAGTGCTTTTCCTTCATTGTGCATTGCTTACCAGGAGATGTAGCCGCTCCAGTGTTCATGGCACACTCTTGGGCTTCACGGGGCAGAGACAGGTTACTGAGGGGAGGGGTAAGTTGGAGGTCTGAGCCAGTGAGGCAATGGTAATGTTCTTGGGTTTTAGTCACCAAGCATTCATCAAATGCCCAGTGCAGCAGACAGATCCCAGGCCTGAAGCCAGATGTGGCCTCAGGCTCACTGGCCTTGTCACCAAGGGAGAGGGGGCCCAGCTAGCTCATTTTTGAAAGGGGGAAAAAAAGAATACCTCCACTTCCAGGTTTGAGAGGAGGATCCAATTGGGATACATGCAAAGTTTAGCAGACATCCTGGCCTGTTCCTAGCCTTGGATTTAAATTGGTTGGATTTATTCAGGGAACTCAGCTGCTTGACGATTGGAACACATCGTTTTATTTCATTGAAAAGGGTCTTTACCCTACAATTTCTCAAAGCAAATGCTTCTGTTTAATGTGAGCTTCAATCTCTTCCCCCAGTTGTTGCAACATTAGATTTATTGGTGTATTAAGCAGATGTTGTTCTCAGGGCATGTTGCTCGTGACCTCTTCCAGACTTACTATCCTATGGATCTAACATGATAACCTTGGCCTAAGATTGGATGTGTCTTGTACAGACAACCCTGGCCTAATTAACAAAAGGATCCAAGATCTGCAGTGTTCAAATTGTCCAAGATGAAAGGTACCTGATGAAGAGGTCCGGGGACATAAACTTGGCCCTAGGCTCCATCCCAAGAGCAATATGTGGGCTTAGCTCCCTTTCCCGCTGGCTGCTTCTACTCATGTCCCCAGATTCTGGTCCCTGTGTCTTTTGTGACTGTATCATTCTTTGGTAGTCCACCTCATCCATCAGGCCTTAGACTACTCAATAAGCAAAGCACAATTAAACAAGGAGCAAACATATATTACATATACTTACTAGGGGTCAGATATTACACTAGACCCTGGAGACATAAAGATAAAAACAAAATGGTCTTGCCCTCAAAGTTTATATATTATTGCGGAAAATGATGTCAACAAAAAAAAAGTAGGAAGAAAATCATTGCATAAGCAAGATAATTGCATAAATATTTTCATATACATTGGATTTATCCTATATTTTCACATATATAACATGTAATGACTGGTCATTTAGGGAAGGAGGTGGAAGGAAGGAGGGGGAATGTTGGAACATGAGGTTTCACAAGGCTCAGTGTTGTAAACTTGCCCCTTCATATGTTTTCTACATAAAGAGGTTTCCTAAAAAATATTGTTAAAAGAAAACTTCCGCATAAAGCCTGAGCACAATCCTCATCAGATGAGCAGTTGACTTGCTTACCTTGGCCATGGAGACCTCATTGTGTCATGCCCATTGTGACACGCCTGAGAACACCCAAGGTTTTCGGACTTAAAGGTGATGTTCTCTCCCCAACCACCCAGTTGGATCCTGACAGCAAAGGAAGTAGTACGTGAATAGAAGAATGGATGAGTGGACTAATAGACTGATAGACTAGATACATAGATTATTGGTGATGGATGGATGGGATAGAGAAGATAAACAAATAGATTGAATAGATACACTTAATGCATAGTTAAAAAGATAATGATGGATAGATAAGTGAAAAGATAGATTTATAGTAGAAAAGTTTATAGGTAGAAAAGTGATTTATAGGTAGAAAAGAAATTTTTAGATTAAAAAAAGGGATTTAGAAGTAGAAAAGAGATTTATAGGCAGAAGAGAATGAATAGCTGGATTAAAATATACATACACCCCCCCCCAAAATATTGCAGTTTGTGGATGGTTTTTCCAGTATATGAAATGGACACATATCTTTCACTTATGCTGTAACATTTTACCTTTTCAGGCAACCTATAAGCCAATACTGAAGCAAAGGATATACTGAAGTCAGAGTGACCAGATTCTGGCGATATTGCTACGATCTACTTAAAATGGGATTTAGATTGTTGTTGGGGAGTTTTGATCTACACTTTGGAGTTTATTGCACTGGTGGGGGGAAGGGAAGAGATGATGTTTCTGAGTTTGATTGTTGGGGAGTTTTGATATCTATACTTTGGAGTTTATTGTACTGGTGGGCAGAAGGGGAGAGATGATGTTTCTGAGTTTGATGTGGTTTTAAAAATAAAAAATGTTTTTTTTTTTTTTTTCTGTTTCCAAAAGTGTCAAGTTGTCATTCTTTCAGCTCCCACATGATTAGTGATATTTCCCAGTTTCTTCTGTACTATCTGGTGATTACATTTGCCAGCTCGTTAATCCTAAAGAAATACTTCTTGGCAAACTTATTGGGTAAACTACCTTTTTCCCTTATTTCCAGCTAGCCCATACTGCTGATGGGTAAAGCTATGGGCTAAGCTGGCTATCCTATCTGGGTTTGGGAATAAGAGAGGCAGGCAGATTTGTTCTTCTTTGAGATTGTGAAAAAACTGTAAGTAAGACCTTTGCCATCAGAGGCTGGGGACCATCTGAAAGTCTGGGAACAAAGAGGTAGTGAGGGTTAACAAGCAGCAGGGCTGTTGTGTTCTAGCCAGAGAAGTTCCAGAGAAGCTCGGAACTGGCCCTGCTGAAGTCTTTTGGATCTTCCTGGAGGAGCAGAGCAGCCATTCTCCACCAGGAGGGCAATTCAGAATGACAAGGGACTGGCTTAGAGATTTGCATCCAGGTGCTTCCCCTCAGCTCTAGGGGAAGGCTGAGCCAGAAAATAATTGGTGTCCCCACAGGCTTGTGCTAGAGCCCCCCATTCCCCCTTTGAAGTTTCTTCTGCCTGACTTGTGCTCATTATAATCTATATGAGTGAAATGTCAAACTTCTGTTTCTGAAAATAACCTTTCTACAGAAGCTGGGAACCTAAATCCCCTGGATGAAGAAGAGGGATAGTAAGAGTGCTAGAAAAGCAAATGGGTGCTCTGGAGACAGCAAGATTGGAGATGGGAAAACCCCATCTGATTTCATTCCATAGATAGTGGCAAACGTCAGGTTAGCCACAAAGGATGTTTGCACTGATTGATAAAGCTGGAACAATACCTCTTGGGAATTGATGTACAGGCCCTGGCAAGAAAATGAAACCAAACTAACTCCCAAGCAGGATGCAGCCTTAATTGGCTGAAGGACCCCAGAAGACCCTGGACAAGCCAGTCAAGCCGGCTTCCAGAGCTAGTCCTTAGCTTGGCCTTGGGAATCCTCCCAGGGGGTGGAAGAGGAGGAGGTCTGGATTGCTCTCTGACAGCACCTTCTCATCCTCCATCTTGGGCTTTCCACTTCTGGGCTTGGGCTTGGAGGGTCTCATCTACAGAAAACCACCTTCATGAGGGCAAGAACTGTTGGAGTTTTTCCTTGGTAGCTCTGCCATTTTTCCACTTCGAATCACTTCCGATTTACCAATATTTATTAAGGAAACAAGCATTTATTAAACTCTTTTGTACTAAGCACTGTGCTAAGCACTTTACACATATTCTCTCCTTAACATCACTGGGAGGTAGGTGCTAACTGAGGCAACAGGTCAGCAAAATAGAGGCGAGATTGAAACAGATCTTGTCTTGTACAGACAACCCTGGCCTAATTAACAAGGGGATTCTAGATCTGCAGCGTTCAATGGGGTGTTTTCCAAATTCTACATGATGAAAGGTACCTGATGAAGCGGTCTGGGGCCTTAACCGTGGCCCTAGCTCCTTCTGCTTTCCAGCCAAACCCTAGGCTCCATCCCAAGAGCAATATGTGGGCTTGGCTCCCTTTCCCGCTGGCGCTTCTATTCATGTCCCCAGTTTCTGGTCCCTGTGTCTTTTGTGACCATATCATTCATCTGGTAGCTCACCTCATCCATCTTCCTTAGACTACTCAATCAGCAAAGCTCAATTAAACAAGGAGCAAACATACATTACATACTTACTAGGGGTCATATATTTCACTAGACCCTGGAGACATAAAGGTAAAAACAAAATGGTCTTGCCCGCAAAGTTTATATTCTATTGGGGAAAATGATGTCAACAAAAAGAACTAGGAAGAAAATCTATGCATAAGCAAGATAATTGTACAAATATTTTTACATACATTGGATTAAGCATATATTTTCACATATTTAACATGTAATTACCTGTCATCTAGGGGAAGAGGTGGAAGGAAAGAGGGGAAAAGTTGGAAGAGAAGGTTTTGCAAGGTTCAGTGTTAAAAACTTACCCCTTCATATGTTTTGTAAATAAAAAGCTTTCCTCAAATAATTTTTTAAAAGAAAAAACTCCATAATACCATGTAGCGTGTTGTCGTCTCCAGAAGCTGCTGGATCACTCTCTGGGAAGAGATCTGCTGTGTCTACTCACATCTCTCAGACAGATTCTTCTTCCTGTAGTGAACTGTTGTCTCCAGGTAGTTGCTGTTAACTCTTGTCCAGAGAAGTGACTCCCCTTCCTGCAGAGAGCTGCATCAAGCCAGACTTAGTGCAGAGTCTTCTCCTTGAATCCTGGCTCTGAATCTCTTCCAGCTCTTATCCTTCTCCAGGCAGACTGACTTTCCAGGCCCACTGTTGCCTCTTTTATCCTCCCAGAGAAAGGGCGTGGCATAATGCAAGGGCTTCTGGGAAGAACCACTTTAGCAAATGAGCTTGCTCCTTCTATCAAGGCATCCTGAGTTCTCACCTTGTAATTGTCTAGACAACCTGAATTCTCACCTTGTCACTGTCCAGACAATGTGAGTTCTCACCTAGTAATCCTAACATCTCCCCCTTTCTTTTGATTTAGAACATAGGACAGTCATGACCTTGAAACCTAAAGCCATCAATATGGGAAGTATTACAGATAATTACATAATTTACATAAGCACATAGTAACATAGTAACATAACACATGCTAGAAGTATATAACATAATCAAATAATCATAAATTGAAAATTTATAAATGTCCATAAATCCATTGTCCATTAGTCTCATCTTGTGTGAGGAAGTCCAATGATTCCTGCTGGTTTTAAACTTCTTTAACAGTCTTTTTATTAGCCATGCTCTTTCGGTGTAAGATGTTTCTTAGATCTTCTCCTTTATTTTGAGGTCTTTCTCTTTTTCTGTCTCTCTCTGATGGACAAGGCGAATATGACTCGTTGGCACCCATCTGATTCCTTCTCCTGCTGAAGAAATACAAGCAAACCCTCTCCCCCAGGCAGTTAACCTACCTGGTCCCTTCCATTCACCACTTTCTGGATCTCTCCACATCACCTGGCGATTATCTAAGGACAGTGGAGCTGCTCGCACTGGACACTGCCCTTCTGGTGGGTTATAAAACCTGTCTGCCGGAGCCAGTGCATCTTTGTCAAAAATTAGAAAATTAATGGTATAGAGAACTAAATTTAGAAGTTCTCTAGGGTTACCTGTGGCTCCCCCTTTCTTTTGTTTTTGGAGGAGTGTCTTAATATCTCTGTTTCTTCTCTCTACTCTTGCCTGCCCTTGAGGATTAAAGGGTATGCCCGTGGTATGTAAAATCTTATACTGTGCACAAAAGTGTGTAAAATGTTTGGACGTATATGCAGGTCCATTGTCTGTTTTTATTGCTTGTGGCACACCCATAATTGCAAATGCTTGTATAAGGAATTCAGTGACCACTCGGGCTGTCTCTTTTGCTGCTGGCACTGCAAATGTGAATCCTGAAAAGGTGTCTACCACGACATGGATAAAAGATAGACGACCAAAAGATTTATAATGGGTCACATCCATTTGCCAGATTTCATTGGGTCTCAAACCACGAGGATTCTTCACTGGAGGGAGTGTAGGAGCATGGCAAGGAAGACAAGCTGTACAGCTTTTTACTATGCTCCTAGCTTCCTCTCTTGTGATTCCAAATTGTAAACGTAAAGCTCGAGCAGCCTGATGATATTTAGAATGAGATTCTTGTGCTTCCTGAAATAAAGGACTACTGGCTAACATCGTTAGAAGGCTATCTGCCTTTGAATTTCCAACAAAAATGGGACCTGGAAGTCCACTATGTGAGTGGACATGCAAGATATAAATCTTGCCTGGATGTTTTCTCACTTGCTCTTGAAGTTCCTTAAAGAGCTGATAAATATTAGAGGCTGCAAATTTTATTTGGGCTGTGGCAATTCTTTGTACTACACCTACAGAATAAGCTGAATCAGTAATTATATTTACGTCTCCTGGGTAATAAGAGCTAGCATGATAGCAAATAATTCATTCTGTTGAGTGGATTGAAAAGGAGTCCTGATTACTCTCTTTATGGTTAAATCATGAGAGTATACAGCACAAATATTTTCTTTGGAGGCGTCTGTAAAGATTGTTGGTCCTTTAAGAGGAACCTTGGAAACCTTTTCTTCAAAGATCCATCGCCAATTATGTAGTAGCCGGGTAATCTTTAATGGAGATCCATGTGCAAAATTTGGAGCGGTGGCCAATAAAATTTGCCATTCTGGGATGGTCTCACAGCATACATTAATTTGTGCGTTAGTATAGAATGTGTATATTTTTTCAGGACTTATTCCAGATAATTGTGTTACTCTCTTAATAGCCTTTAATAAAATCCTAGCCACAAGCACTGGGTAAGGTGTAAGGCTTTGTTCTGGTTGTGCTGGGAGGTTCATCCACTCAATCACTCTGTCTCCTTGATGAAGGACTGCTGTGGGTGCCTCTTTTGTAGCAAAAACTGATATTTCCAAGGGTTTTTGAGTGACTCTTTCAACCACATTTTGTGCTTCTTTTGTAAGCTGGCGTGGTGAATTTAAAGCACTGTCTCCCCTTAAAATGTCATATAGAGGTTGTAGTTGATTGGTAGTTAAGCCTAACACTGGACGCATCCATTGGATATCTCCTATTGATTTTTGAAAGTCATTTAAGGTGTTCAACTTCTCTGTTCTTAAAGAAAGCTTTTGTACTGTGAGTGTCTTAGGATATACTTGATATCCTAAATATTGAAAAGGAGCCTGTCTTTGAATTTTTTCTGTAGCTATATGCAGTTTGTAGTACTTTAATGTTTCCATGGTCCTTTGTAGACATGCTTCTAACATTTGTTCCTCAGGTACACATCCCAAAATATCATCCATATAATGTAACAATATTACTTTTGGAAAGGCTTTTCTTACTGGAGCAAGAGCAGCAGCAACATACATTTGGCACATAGTAGGGCTGTTTTTCATTCCCTGTGGCAAAACTGTCCATTCATATCTTTTATAAGGCTCAGCCAAATTAACACTAGGCACTGAAAAAGCACATCTTTTCATACCCTCCTTATCTAGAGGGATAGAATAGAAACAATCCTTAATGTCTATAACCCATAGAGGCCATTCTCTTGGCAACTGAGTAGGAGATGGAAGTCCAGGCTGAAGAGTTCCCATAGTTTCCATCTGTTCATTTATTCTTCTTAGATCAGTTAACATCCTCCATTTTCCAGATTTCTTTTTCACCACAAATACTGGGGAATTCCAAGGACTTAGAGAAGGCCGCAAGTGTCCTTGGTCAAGTTGTTCTTGCACTATGTCTAATAAGGCCTGAATTTTATCACTTCTTAAGGGCCACTGTTCTACCCACACTGGTGAATCAGTCTTCCACTGAATAGGAACTGGTGAAAGTGCAGGTAGGCCTTCAACAGCAGCCCTGCCTAAAAAGCTGAAGTGCTTATTTGTAATCCTATCTGCTGTAAAATGTCTCTTCCCCACAGATTGATGGGGATTTTTTCAACCACAAAAGGAGTAAAAGCTCCTGTTTCTCCTTCAAATACCTATCTCAAAGGCCTAGCACTAACTTCTGGGGCTATTGATCCTCCCACCCCAGACATATAGCAGACATGTCTGCTTTAATCTTTGGCCAGTGACCGGGCCAATTGGCACCTCTAATAACTGTACGATCTGCACCCGTGTCTACCGATCCTTCAAATGGTATTCCGTTTATATAAATAGTAAGCATAGGTCGGTCAGCTGTCACAGCTGCTGTCCAATATATTCCTGGATTTTGTTCATTGGAGTCAAAATCTAGGCGACTATCACGAGGTTGCTTATTAGGGGTACGTAACAATATGCCTGATGCTACTACTTCTCCTGGTTGATAAATCACACGTTGTCTGCCTGTGTTAGTGACTGGGATATTAGATACACGTTCTCCAGTTTCCCACATCAGTGTATGGATGGACACTGTTTTGTAGGCACTCTCAGAAGGTGAAATGGTCAAGCCTACTGTGCCTGGAGGCAAAGGATCCATAGGCTCAACAGGAACAGATTTCACTTCTCCAGGGAGTATCTCGGTAGTCTCTCCTGCACACAACTCTATTTTTCCTAATTTCAATCCCTTTCTTCCATCTGATTGCCTTTTGGCTGATTGATCATGTCTTAAAATTCTCTGGATGTAACCTCGGTTGCCATCATGCCCCACTTCGGGGGCTGAAGCTGGGCCCCACCTGTCATTTCCCTGTGTCAATCTACATTCGGAGGCCCAGTGGAGGCCCTTGTGACATTTTGGACATGGAGTTTTAGGTCTTCTCTCACCCTGTCTTCTCACTGTATCTCCATATCTACACTGAGCTCTTAGATGCCCAATTTTTCCACATTGAAAACATCGCCGAGTTTCTCTAGAAGGCCCTTGCCAGGAGGGACCCTGTCTTTCCACGTTCATCATTGTCCGGGTGTAAAAAGCATTTGTTCCCACTGTAGCACAGCGTCTTATGATCTCCTCTAAAGGAGCATCTTTGTCTAATCCCCATATAATTCTTTTGCAAATCTCATTGGCATTTTCCTTAGCCAGATGTCTGGTCATTATTTCTGTAGCTGAATTTTCTCCAATAGTTCTTTTGACAGCAGTTTGCAAATGTCCCACAAAATCTGCAAAAGGTTCATTGGGACCTTGCTGTATTTTAGTGAAAGCCTCTCCACGATCTTTCTGTCCAGGAAGGACACCCCAAGCTTTTATTGCAGCCTTAGCAATTTGCTCATATATTGTCATGGTATAATTAATCTGTTCTGAATTCTCTCCATAACAACCTTCACCAGCCAAGTGCTCAAAAGTGAATTGTGTGTTAACTCCTATTTCCAAATTGCATCTGTCTTGAATTTTACATAATTCATGAAATTCCACAAGCCATAATAAATTTTCTCCAGGTTCCAGGCATGTCCTTGCTATGGATTTCCAATCATTTGGGGTTAGGACTTCATAAGACAAACCATCTAGTAACATTTTAACATAAGCTGATGTAGCCCCATAAAGGGTACAACCTTTTTTCAAATCTTTAATTTTATTCAAATCTAAAGGTGCATATCTTCTCCTTTTTTGACCTACAGAGTCAATATTTTCAATCACAGGATATGCATGTATAAAATCACTTATATCCTGTCCTTCTCTCTTAGCTTTAACCAATGCTTTTTCTAATCTTGTCATAGGCTTAGGCTGCTTCACAGGCAATTCTGTTTGTGTTTCTGCCTCTTCCCCTCCTTCTTCCTCCACCTCTGAAGGTGGGGTGGATGTGGGCCTGCCAATAATCTGTTCTCTAGGCAGGGTTGAAGCTTCTTCAAGAGAATCATACCATAATTCCTCATTTAAATCCTCTTGCTCTAAGGCAAGATCTTGATCTTTCCTTTTTTCCTCACACTTCCTCCTCTGTTCCTTTTTAAAACTTTTCCTTCTCCAACAACTTGCTTGATAGTTTAAGGTTAATTGAACTATGTTGTAGATATAAAATACTTCTGCAGAAATTGAACGAGGCCCATTTTTTGCATAAAATTCTTTCATTTCAAATCCCACTAGCTTCCATTTATCTACATCTATCTTTTCTTCCTCTAAGAACCAAGGGGATGTGCGTCTTAATGCAGCCAAGAGTTTAGCAATCTGTACCCATGTTACAAGTAAACTCTGCTCCTCAATTATCTTGATTATACTCTCTATAGTACCACTCCTGAATGGGGGTGGAGCTGAGGTTGCTTCTGGGGCTGGGGATGAGTCGGCTGAGGTCCAGGGATTGAATATAGCTAACATCTGCCCCATTTCAGCTATAAGAGATTCCTGGTTTAGCCCTTAACAAGTTAAGTTCCTTATTTATCTATTAGCACGCTCACTTAATCTTTAACAAAGTTTCCTCGTTACTCACAGTTCTGGCTCAGAGAGACTGAGATCTGGATGGGAGGCTTTTCCACTGGAATCAGGACCGTGTCTGTCCCTGTTCGGGCGCCAAATTGCGAAGGTCTGGTCTAGCTCCTCTTGTCAGGATAAGCAAAAGTCCTTGCCCCACGTGTGGACGCCAAATGTAGCGTGCTGTCGTCTCCAGAAGCTGCTGGATCGCTCTCTGGGAAGAGATCTGCTGTGTCTACTCAAATCTCTCAGACAGATTCTTCTTCCTGTAGTGAACTGTTGTCTCCAGGGAGTTGCTGTTAACTCTTGTCCAGAGAAGTGACTTCCCTTCCTGCAGAGAGCTGCATCAAGCCAGATGTAGTGCAGAGTCTTCTCCTTGAATCCTGGCTCTGAATCTTTTGCAGCTCTTATCCTTCTCCAGGCAGACTGACTTTCCAGGCCCACTGTTGCCTCCTTTATCCTCCCAGAGAATGGGCGTGGGATAATGCAAGGGCTTCAGGGAAGAACCACTTCAGCCAATGAGTTTGCTCCTTCTATCAAGTAAACCTGAGTTCTCACCTTGTAATTGTCCAGACAACCTGAATTCTCACCTTGTCACTGTCCAGACAACGTGAGTTCTCACCTAGTAATCCTAACAATACCAAGTGAGCACTACCCTCATCTGATGAGCATTTGCTTTGCTTACCTTCTCCATGGAGACCTCATTGTGTCATGCCCATTGTGACACGCCTGAGAACACCCAAGGTTTTCTGACTTAAAGGGGATGTTCTCTCCCCAACAACCCAGTTGGATCCTGACAGCCAAGGGGGTAGTATGTGAATAGAAGAATAGATGAGTGGACAAATAGACTAATAGACTAGATACATAGATAAGTGCTGATAGATAGATGGGATAGATAGGGTAAACAAATAGATTCAATAGATACACTTGATGCATAGTTAAATAGATAATGATGGGTAGATAAGTGAAAAGATAGATTTATAGTAGAAAAGTTTATAGCTATCAAAGATATTTATAGGAAAAAAAGTGATTTATAGTTAGAAAAGAGATTTATATGAAAAAAGCGATACATAGGTAGAAAAGAGATATATATAGTTAAAAAAGTGATTTAGGAGAAGAAACGAGATTTATAGGTAGAAAAGAGATTTATAGGCAGAAGAGAATGAATAGCTGCCTTAAATTATACATAGATAATGAAGGAGTCAATGGAGGGTTAGGTAAATCAGTAAATAAATTACTGGAGAGAGAGATCCATTTGGGCCCTCATCAGCATGATACCAAGGGCTGCTGTCATAGATTGAGACTGCCTTCACGTCAGTATTAAACTATTATATTTTATTCTTCAATATTATAGAAGCTAAAATGGTTGCTTTCTATCTGGCTTGGGAAATTGTTGACTTCTCTTTCTTCCCCTCTTCCCCCACGCCCCCCCAAAATTGCATTTTGTGGATGGTTATTCTAGTAGATCAATTGGACACATATCTTTCACTTATGCTGTAACATTTTACCTTTTCAGGCATCCTATAAGCCACTGCTGAAGCAGAGGAGATACTGAACCAGTTGTGACCAGATGCTGGCGATATTGAACGCATCTTAAGCCACGGGATCGACTTAAAACGGGATTTAACCTGTTCATGAAGGTAAAGCATCTACATAGAGATAATGTACCTGCAGCTTCCCTCCTGCAGTCAGTGTTAATAGGAGATCAAGGTAGGGCCTGGTTGCTGACTAGCCCTATATATAAACTAGAAGTACAAATAATCTGGGAAATAGAGAGCCTACACTTAAAAGCAAACAAACAAACAAAAGCAAATTCTTTTAGTTCGGAAACTATTTTCTTTTTCCTCATCCTATGGCTGGTTCCCAGAAAAAAGATGACTTGCTCATATTAGAGGTTTCATAAATGCTTGTTAAATTCAATTACATATAGATGAAGACTTTTTCTAAAATTATAGGCAGCTGGCTGGTTCAGTGGATAACACTGTTGGACCTCCCTTGAATCAGCAACTGATTTCAAACACCAGCTGTAGGACTCTGGGCAAATCACTTAATCTGTGTTTGCCTCAATTTCCTCCTCTGTAAATTGGGAATGATACAATCATGTTTGCTCCACAGAGGATAAGGCTCTGAGAACTATTTGTTTTCAAGTAGAGTCACAGCATCGTGGATTTTGAGCTGGCAGCAATATTTCAGGGTTTCTACTTCCATATTTTACAAAGAAAGTCACTGAGACACAAGGAGGTTTAGTATAGTTAATATATTGTTCAAGCGCATACAAGTTGTAAGTGGCAGAGACAAGATTCAAACAGATCCTGTTAATACTATCGTGTTACCTCTAAGTGTTCATTATATATGGGTGTATGGGTGTCCATATATGTGTGTGTATATTTCCATACTCCAATCTTCTAACCTATAACTAAACATATTTACTCTTAAAAAAAAAAAAAAAAAGTGGTGGGATGGGGTAGGGGAAAGACACTGTAATAAAGTAACATTAAACAAGTGGTATTTTGCTCTGCTGTTTATTT
The DNA here is from genome assembly GCF_048593235.1 of Sminthopsis crassicaudata. Lineage (NCBI taxonomy): Eukaryota > Metazoa > Chordata > Mammalia > Dasyuromorphia > Dasyuridae > Sminthopsis > Sminthopsis crassicaudata. Next base: position 197,681,450 of record NC_133622.1, read on the forward strand.
CTTACTTTCATGACTTTATATTATCACTTTAAACTCCCTGAGCCTCAGTTTCCTCACATGTTAAATGAGATAGTTGAGCTCCATGACCACTAGGAAACTACATTTCAAGTTCTAAAATTGTGATTCCACAGTGAAAATCTAGCAACATTGTGTCCTAATGTAAGATCTGTATTTGATCATTAATGAGTCATATATTTTCTCTTGGATTTTATATAGTTCATTTGTAGCAACATTAACCTGGCATTCCCTTCTGAGGGCTGACCCCATCCTTGTTGTGGTGACTGTTAGAGGTGGGCCGCCCTCATCCCGGTGACCATCCACTCCAGATCCTCTTTGTGGTTGGTGGGGTGACAATATCAGAAGCCAAAATGTTGAAAGATCTCGTTTCTTCCCTGAAGCCTGGAACACAGGTACCGAACCCGAAATAACAGGACATTCATCTCCCTGGCCCAAGGATGGGAGAGTCTGGCTGTTCCCACAAGACTTGGTCTGAGCCTTAGGGGTAGCATTTGAGGAGATGATCTATAGAATTCTGGAGATGGTGAAGCACTGTGTAAAGGTCAGATAATTCTCTTACTACTACCATTATTACTTGTACTCTTACCCCTATTATTATTACTACTATTTCTACTATTACTCCTCTTCCTACTCCTATTAGTATTACTCCTACGATTACTACTATTACTCTTCCACCAACTACTACAATTACTGCCACTCTTATTATTGTTATTATTCCTTCTAGATCTCTTCCTCCTGCTACTAGTACTATCATTGCTCCTATTACTATTAATACTCCTTTTACTACCACTACTACTATTATTTCTACTACCACTTTTACTATTTCTATTACTCCTACTAGTACTGCTACTCCTACTCCTACTCCTACTAGTGTCACTCCTATTCCTATCATTATTACTGTTGCTATTACTACTTCTTCTACTACTATTATTCCTACTCCTATTATTATTAATACTACTACCATTACTATTACTTTTATCATTACTACTCTTTTTACTACTTCTATCACTACTTTTATTCCTCTTCCTATTACTGTTACTACTCATAATACTCCTACTTCTTCTACGCCTCCACCTCCTACTACTGCCACTACTCCTTTGTCCGGAAGTCCATATGTTTTCTAAATAAAGAGGTTTCCTAAAAAATATTGTTAAAAGAAGACTTGCGCATAAAGCCTGAGCACAATCCTCATCAGATGAGCAGTTGACTTGCTTACCTTGGCCATGGAGACCTCATTGTGTGATGCTCATTGTGACATGCCGGAGAACACCCAAAGTTTTCTGACTTAAAGGTGATGTTCTCTTCCCAACAACCCAGTTGGATCCTGACAGCAAAGGGAGTAGTATGTGAATAGAAGAATGCATGAGTGGACTAATAGACTGATAGACTAGATACATAGATTCCTGGTGATGGATGAATGGGATAGAGAAGATAAACAAATAGATTGAATAGATACACTTAATGCATAGTTAAAAAGATAATGATGGATAGATAAGTGAAAAGATAGATTTATAGTAGAAAAGTTTATAGGTAGAAAAGTGATTTATAGGAAGAAAAGTGATTTATAGGTAGCAAACAGCTCTATAGGAAGAAAAGCCATTTATAGGTAGAAAAGAGATATTTAGATTAAAAAAAGGGATTTAGAAGTAGAAAAGAGATTTATAGGCAGAAGAGAATGAATAGCTGGATTAAAATATACATACAACCCCCCCCCAAATATTGCAGTTCGTGGATGGTTTTTCCAGTATATCAAATGGACACATATCTTTCACTTATGCTTTCACATTTTTTCTTTTCAGGCAACCTATAAGCCAATACTGAAGCAAAGGAGATACTGAAGCCAGAGTGACCAGATTCTGGCGATATTGAAAACATGTCTTTGGAAATCTACTTGAAACGGGATTTAGATTGTTGTTGGGGAGTTTTGATCTATACTTTGGAGTTTATTGCACTGGTGGGGGGAAGGGGAGAGAGGATGTTTCTGAGTTTGATTGTTGGGGAGTTTTGATATCTATACTTTGGAGTTTATTGTACTGGTGGGGGGAAGGGGAGAGATGATGTTTCTGAGTTTGATGTGATTTTAAAAATAAAAAATGTTTTTTTTTCTGTTTCCAAAAGTTTCAAGTTGTCATTCTTTCAGCTCCCACATGATTAGTGATATTTCCCAGTTTCTTCTTTACTATCTGATGATTATATTTGCCAGCTGGTTAATCCTAAAGAAATACTTGTTGGCAAACTTATTGGGTAAACAACATTTTTCCCTTATTTGCAGCTAGCCCATACTGCTGATGGGTAAATCTGGCTATCCTATCTGGGTTTGGGAATAAGAGAGGGAGGCAGATTTGTTCTTCTTTGAGATTGTGAAAAAACTGTAAGCAGGCCCTTTGCCATCAGAGGCTGGGGACCGTCTGAAAATCTGGGAGCAAAGAGGTAGTGGGGGTTAACAAGCAGCAGGGCTGTTGTGTTCTAGCCAGAGAAGTTCCAGAGAAGCTCGGAACTGGCCCTGCTGAAGTCTTTTGGATCTTCCTGGAGGAGCAGAGCAGCCATTCTACACCAGAAGGGCAATTCAGAATGACAAGGGACTGGCTTAGAGATTTGCATCCAGGTGCTTCCCCTCAGCTCTAGGGGAAGGCTGAGCCAGAAAATAATTGGTGTCCCCACAGGCTTGTGCTAGAGCCCCCCATTCCCCCTTTGAAGTTTCTTCTGCCTGACTTGTGCTCATTATAATCTATATGACTGAAATGTCAAACTTCTGTTTCTGAAAATCTAACCTTTCTTCAGAAGCTGGGAACCTAAATCCCCTGGATGAAGAAGGGGGATAGTAAGAGTGCTAGAAAAGCAAATGGGTGCTCTGGAGACGGCAAGATTGGAGATGGGAAAACCCCGTCTGATTTGATTCCATAGATAGTGGCAAAGGTCAGGTTAGCCACAAAAGATGTTTGCACTGATTGATAAAGCTGGAACAATACCTCTTGGGAATTGATGTACAGGCTCTGGCAAGAAAATGAAACCAAACTAACTCCCAAGCAGGATGCAGCCTTAATTGGCTGAAGGGCCCCAGAAGACCCTGGACAAGCCAGTCAAGCCGGCTTCCAGAGCTAGTCCTTAGCTTGGCCTTGGGAATCCTCCCAGGGGGTGGAAGAGGAGGAGGTCTGGATTGCTCTCTGACAGCACCTTCTCATCCTCCATCTTGGGCTTTCCACTTCTGGGCTTGGGCTTGGAGGGTCTCATCTACAGAAAACCACCTTCTTGAGGGCAAGAACTGTTGGAGTTTTTCCTTGGTAGCTCTGCCATTTTTCCACTTCGAATCACTTCCGATTTACCAATATTTATTAAGGAAACAAGCATTTATTAAACTCCTATGTACCAAGCACTGTGCTAAGCACTTTACACATATTCTCTCCTGAACATCACTGGGAGGTAGGTGCTAATATCCACTCTCTCAGTTAAAGAAACTGAGGCAACAGGTCAGCAAAATAGAGGCGAGATTGAAACAGATCTTGTCTTGTACAGACAACCCTGGCCTAATTAACAAGGGGATTCTAGATCTGCAGCGTTCAATGGGGTGTTTTCCAAATTCTACATGATGAAAGGTACCGGATGAAGCGGTCTGGGGTCTTAACCGTGGCCCTAGCTCCTTCTGCTTTGCAGCCAAACCCTAGGCTCCATCCCAAGAGCAATATGTGGGCTTGGCTCCCTTTCCCGCTGGTGCTTCTACTCATGTCCCCAGTTTCTGGTCCCTGTGTCCTTTGTGACCATATCATTCATCTGGTAGCCCACCTCATCCATCTTCCTTAGACTACTCAATCAGCAAAGCTCAATTAAACAAGGAGCAAACATATATTACATACTTACTAGGGGTCGTATATTTCACTAGACCCTGGAGACATAAAGGTAAAAACAAAATGGTCTTGCCCGCAAAGTTTATATTCTATTGGGGAAAATGATGTCAACAAAAAGAACTAGGAAGACAATCTATGCATAAGCAAGATAATTGTATAAATATTTTTACATACATTGGATTAAGCATATATTTTCATATATTTAACATGTGAATCCCCTGTCATCTTCCCTGTCATCTAGGGGAAGAGGTGGAAGGAAGGAGGGGAAAAGTTGGAAGAGAAGGTTTTGCAAGGGTCAGTGTTAAAAACTTACCCCTTCATATGTTTTGTAAATAAAAAGCTTTCCTCAAACAATTTTTAAAAAGAAAAAAAACCCACATACCAGGTGAGCACTACCCTCATCTGATGAGCATTTGCTTTGCTTACCTTCTCCATGGAGACCTCATTGTGTCATGCCCATTGTGACACGCCTGAGAACACCCAAGGTTTTCTGACTTAAAGGGGATGTTCTCTCCCCAACAACCCAGTTGGATCCTGACAGCCAAGGGAGTAGTATGTGAATAGAAGAATAGATGAGTGGACAAATAGACTAATAGACTAGATACATAGATAAGTGCTGATAGATAGATGGGATAGATAGGGTAAACAAATAGATTCAATAGATACACTTGATGCATAGTTAAATAGATAATGATCGGTAGATAAGTGAAAAGATAGATTTATAGTAGAAAAGTTTATAGGTAGAAAAGATATTTATAGGAAAAAAAAAGTGATTTATAGTTAGAAAAGAGATTTATATGAAAAAAGCGATACATAGGTAGAAAAGAGATATATATAGTTAAAAAAGTGATTTAGGAGAAGAAACGAGATTTATAGGTAGAAAAGAGATTTATAGGCAGAAGAGAATGAATAGCTGCCTTAAATTATACATAGATAATGAAGGAGTCAATGGAGGGTTAGGTAAATCAGTAAATAAATTACTGGAGAGAGAGATCCATTTGGGCCCTCATCAGCATGATACCAAGGGCTGCTGTCATAGATTGAGACTGCCTTCACGTCAGTATTAAACTATTATATTTTATTCTTCAATATTATAGAAGCTAAAATGGTTGCTTTCTATCTGGCTTGGGAAATTGTTGACTTCTCTTTCTTCCCCTCTTCCCCCACGCCCCCCCAAAATTGCATTTTGTGGATGGTTATTCTAGTAGATCAATTGGACACATATCTTTCACTTATGCTGTAACATTTTACCTTTTCAGGCATCCTATAAGCCACTGCTGAAGCAGAGCAGATACTGAACCAGTTGTGACCAGATGCTGGCGATATTGAACGCATCTTAAGCCTCGGGATCGACTTAAAACGGGATTTAACCTGTTCATGAAGGTAAAGCATCTACATAGAGATAATGTACCTGCAGCTTCCCTCCTGCAGTCAGTGTTAATAGGAGATCAAGGTAGGGCCTGGTTGCTGACTAGCCCTATATATATACTAGAAGTACAAATAATCTGGGAAATAGAGAGCCTACACTTAAAAGCAAACAAACAAACAAAAGCAAATTCTTTTAGTTCGGAAACTATTTTCTTTTTCCTCATCCTATGGCTGGTTCCCAGAAAAAAGATGACTTGCTCATATTAGAGGTTTCATAAATGCTTGTTAAATTCAATTACATATAGATGAAGACTTTTTCTAAAATTATAGGCAGCTGGCTGGTTCAGTGGATAACACTGTTGGACCTCCCTTGAATCAGCAACTGATTTCAAACACCAGCTGTAGGACTCTGGGCAAGTCACTTAATCTGTGTTTGCCTCAATTTCCTCCTCTGTAAATTGGGAATGATACAATCATGTTTGCTCCACAGAGGATAAGCCTCTGAGAACTATTTGTTTTCAAGTAGAGTCACAGCATCGTGGATTTTGAGCTGGCAGCAATATTTCAGGGTTTCTACTTCCATATTTTACAAAGAAAGTCACTGAGACACAAGGAGGTTTAGTATAGTTAATATATTGTTCAAGCGCATACAAGTTGTAAGTGGCAGAGACAAGATTCAAACAGATCCTGTTAATACTATCGTGTTACCTCTAAGTGTTCATTATATATGGGTGTATGGGTGTCCATATATGTGTGTGTATATTTCCATACTCCAATCTTCTAACCTATAACTAAACATATTTACTCTTAAAAAAAAAAAGTGGTGGGATGGGGTAGGGGAAAGACACTGTAATAAAGTAACATTAAACAAGTGGTATTTTGCTCTGCTGTTTATTTCTTACTTTCATGACTTTATATTATCACTTTAAACTCCCTGAGCCTCAGTTTTCTCACATGTTAAATGAGATAGTTGAGCTCCATGACCACTAGGAAACTACATTTCCAGTTCTAAAATTGTGATTCCACAGTGAAAATCTAGCAACATTGTGTCCTAATGTAAGATCTGTATTTGATCATTAATGAGTCATATATTTTCTCTTGGATTTTATATAGTTCATTTGTAGCAACATTAACCTGGCATTCTTTTCTGAGGGCTGACCCCATCCTTGTTGTGGTGACTGTTAGAGGTGAGCCGCCCTCATCCCGGTGACCATCCACTCCAGATCCTCTTTGTGGTTGGTGGGGTGACAATATCAGAAGCCAAAATGTTGAAAGATCTCGTTTCTTCCCTGAAGCCTGGAACACAGGTACCGAACCCGAAATAACAGGACATGCATCTCCCTGGCCCAAGGATGGGAGAGTCTGGCTGTTCCCACAAGACTTGGTCTGAGCCTTAGGGGTAGCATTTGAGGAGATGATCTATAGAATTCGGGAGATGGTGAAGCACTGTGTAAAGGTCAGATAATTCTCTTACTACTACTATTATTACTTGTACTCTTACGCCTATTATTATTACTACTATTTCTACTATTACTCCTCTTCCTACTCCTATTAGTATTACTCCTACGATTACTACTATTACTCTTCCACCCACTACTACAATTACTGCCACTCTTATTATTGTTATTATTCCTTCTAGATCTCTTCCTCCTGCTACTAGTACTATCATTGCTCCTATTCCTATTAATACTCCTTTTACTACCACTACTACTATTATTTCTACTACCACTTTTACTATTTCTATTACTATTACTCCTACTGCTACTGCTACTCCTACTCCTACTAGTGTCACTCCTATTCCTATCATTATTACTGTTGCTATTACTACTTCTTCTACTACTATTATTCCTACTCCTATTATTATTAGTACTACTACCATTACTATTACTTTTATCATTACTACTCTTTTTACTACTTCTATCACTACTTTTATTCCTCTTCCTATTACTGTTACTACTCATACTACTCCTACTTCTTCTACGCCTCCACCTCCTACTACTGCCACTACTCCTTTGTCCGGAAGTCCATATGTTTTCTAAATAAAGAGGTTTCCTAAAAAATATTGTTAAAAGAAGACTTGCGCATAAAGCCTGAGCACAATCCTCATCAGATGAGCAGTTGACTTGCTTACCTTGGCCATGGAGACCTCATTGTGTGATGCTCATTGTGACATGCCGGAGAACACCCAAAGTTTTCTGACTTCAAGGTGATGTTCTCTTCCCAACAACCCAGTTGGATCCTGACAGCAAAGGGAGTAGTATGTGAATAGAAGAATGCATGAGTGGACTAATAGACTGATAGACTAGATACATAGATTCCTGGTGATGGATGAATGGGATAGAGAAGATAAACAAATAGATTGAATAGATACACTTAATGCATAGTTAAAAAGATAATGATGGATAGATAAGTGAAAAGATAGATTTATAGTAGAAAAGTTTATAGGTAGAAAAGTGATTTATAGGAAGAAAAGTGATTTATAGGTAGCAAACAGCTCTATAGGAAGAAAAGCCATTTATAGGTAGAAAAGAGATATTTAGATTAAAAAAAGGGATTTAGAAGTAGAAAAGAGATTTATAGGCAGAAGAGAATGAATAGCTGGATTAAAATATACATACAACCCCCCCCCAAATATTGCAGTTCGTGGATGGTTTTTCCAGTATATCAAATGGACACATATCTTTCACTTATGCTTTCACATTTTTTCTTTTCAGGCAACCTATAAGCCAATACTGAAGCAAAGGAGATACTGAAGCCAGAGTGACCAGATTCTGGCGATATTGAAAACATGTCTTTGGAAATCTACTTGAAACGGGATTTAGATTGTTGTTGGGGAGTTTTGATCTATACTTTGGAGTTTATTGCACTGGTGGGGGGAAGGAGAGAGAGGATGTTTCTGAGTTTGATTGTTGGGGAGTTTTGATATCTATACTTTGGAGTTTATTGTACTGGTGGGGGGAAGGGGAGAGATGATGTTTCTGAGTTTGATGTGTTTTTAAAAATAAAAAATGTTTTTTTTTCTGTTTCCAAAAGTTTCAAGTTGTCATTCTTTCAGCTCCCACATGATTAGTGATATTTCCCAGTTTCTTCTTTACTATCTGATGATTATATTTGCCAGCTGGTTAATCCTAAAGAAATACTTGTTGGCAAACTTATTGGGTAAACAACATTTTTCCCTTATTTGCAGCTAGCCCATACTGCTGATGGGTAAATCTGGCTATCCTATCTGGGTTTGGGAATAAGAGAGGGAGGCAGATTTGTTCTTCTTTGAGATTGTGAAAAAACTGTAAGCAGGCCCTTTGCCATCAGAGGCTGGGGACCGTCTGAAAATCTGGGAGCAAAGAGGTAGTGGGGGTTAACAAGCAGCAGGGCTGTTGTGTTCTAGCCAGAGAAGTTCCAGAGAAGCTCGGAACTGGCCCTGCTGAAGTCTTTTGGATCTTCCTGGAGGAGCAGAGCAGCCATTCTACACCAGAAGGGCAATTCAGAATGACAAGGGACTGGCTTAGAGATTTGCATCCAGGTGCTTCCCCTCAGCTCTAGGGGAAGGCTGAGCCAGAAAATAATTGGTGTCCCTACAGGCTTGTGCTAGAGCCCCCCATTCCCCCTTTGAAGTTTCTTCTGCCTGACTTGTGCTCATTATAATCTATATGACTGAAATGTCAAACTTCTGTTTCTGAAAATCTAACCTTTCTTCAGAAGCTGGGAACCTAAATCCCCTGGATGAAGAAGGGGGATAGTAAGAGTGCTAGAAAAGCAAATGGGTGCTCTGGAGACGGCAAGATTGGAGATGGGAAAACCCCGTCTGATTTGATTCCATAGATAGTGGCAAAGGTCAGGTTAGCCACAAAAGATGTTTGCACTGATTGATAAAGCTGGAACAATACCTCTTGGGAATTGATGTACAGGCTCTGGCAAGAAAATGAAACCAAACTAACTCCCAAGCAGGATGCAGCCTTAATTGGCTGAAGGGCCCCAGAAGACCCTGGACAAGCCAGTCAAGCCGGCTTCCAGAGCTAGTCCTTAGCTTGGCCTTGGGAATCCTCCCAGGGGGTGGAAGAGGAGGAGGTCTGGATTGCTCTCTGACAGCACCTTCTCATCCTCCATCTTGGGCTTTCCACTTCTGGGCTTGGGCTTGGAGGGTCTCATCTACAGAAAACCACCTTCTTGAGGGCAAGAACTGTTGGAGTTTTTCCTTGGTAGCTCTGCCATTTTTCCACTTCGAATCACTTCCGATTTACCAATATTTATTAAGGAAACAAGCATTTATTAAACTCCTATGTACCAAGCACTGTGCTAAGCACTTTACACATATTCTCTCCTGAACATCACTGGGAGGTAGGTGCTAATATCCACTCTCTCAGTTAAAGAAACTGAGGCAACAGGTCAGCAAAATAGAGGCGAGATTGAAACAGATCTTGTCTTGTACAGACAACCCTGGCCTAATTAACAAGGGGATTCTAGATCTGCAGCGTTCAATGGGGTGTTTTCCAAATTCTACATGATGAAAGGTACCGGATGAAGCGGTCTGGGGTCTTAACCGTGGCCCTAGCTCCTTCTGCTTTGCAGCCAAACCCTAGGCTCCATCCCAAGAGCAATATGTGGGCTTGGCTCCCTTTCCCGCTGGTGCTTCTACTCATGTCCCCAGTTTCTGGTCCCTGTGTCCTTTGTGACCATATCATTCATCTGGTAGCCCACCTCATCCATCTTCCTTAGACTACTCAATCAGCAAAGCTCAATTAAACAAGGAGCAAACATATATTACATACTTACTAGGGGTCGTATATTTCACTAGACCCTGGAGACATAAAGGTAAAAACAAAATGGTCTTGCCCGCAAAGTTTATATTCTATTGGGGAAAATGATGTCAACAAAAAGAACTAGGAAGACAATCTATGCATAAGCAAGATAATTGTATAAATATTTTTACATACATTGGATTAAGCATATATTTTCATATATTTAACATGTGAATCCCCTGTCATCTTCCCTGTCATCTAGGGGAAGAGGTGGAAGGAAGGAGGGGAAAAGTTGGAAGAGAAGGTTTTGCAAGGGTCAGTGTTAAAAACTTACCCCTTCATATGTTTTGTAAATAAAAAGCTTTCCTCAAACAATTTTTAAAAAGGAAAAAAACCCACATACCAGGTGAGCACTACCCTCATCTGATGAGCATTTGCTTTGCTTACCTTCTCCATGGAGACCTCATTGTGTCATGCCCATTGTGACACGCCTGAGAACACCCAAGGTTTTCTGACTTAAAGGGGATGTTCTCTCCCCAACAACCCAGTTGGATCCTGACAGCCAAGGGAGTAGTATGTGAATAGAAGAATAGATGAGTGGACAAATAGACTAATAGACTAGATACATAGATAAGTGCTGATAGATAGATGGGATAGATAGGGTAAACAAATAGATTCAATAGATACACTTGATGCATAGTTAAATAGATAATGATCGGTAGATAAGTGAAAAGATAGATTTATAGTAGAAAAGTTTATAGGTAGAAAAGATATTTATAGGAAAAAAAAAGTGATTTATAGTTAGAAAAGAGATTTATATGAAAAAAGCGATACATAGGTAGAAAAGAGATATATATAGTTAAAAAAGTGATTTAGGAGAAGAAACGAGATTTATAGGTAGAAAAGAGATTTATAGGCAGAAGAGAATGAATAGCTGCCTTAAATTATACATAGATAATGAAGGAGTCAATGGAGGGTTAGGTAAATCAGTAAATAAATTACTGGAGAGAGAGATCCATTTGGGCCCTCATCAGCATGATACCAAGGGCTGCTGTCATAGATTGAGACTGCCTTCACGTCAGTATTAAACTATTATATTTTATTCTTCAATATTATAGAAGCTAAAATGGTTGCTTTCTATCTGGCTTGGGAAATTGTTGACTTCTCTTTCTTCCCCTCTTCCCCCACGCCCCCCCAAAATTGCATTTTGTGGATGGTTATTCTAGTAGATCAATTGGACACATATCTTTCACTTATGCTGTAACATTTTACCTTTTCAGGCATCCTATAAGCCACTGCTGAAGCAGAGGAGATACTGAACCAGTTGTGACCAGATGCTGGCGATATTGAACGCATCTTAAGCCTCGGGATCGACTTAAAACGGGATTTAACCTCTTCATGAAGGTAAAGCATCTACATAGAGATAATGTACCTGCAGCTTCCCTCCTGCAGTCAGTGTTAATAGGAGATCAAGGTAGGGCCTGGTTGCTGACTAGCCCTATATGTAAACTAGAAGTACAAATAATCTGGGAAATAGAGAGCCTACACTTAAAAGCAAACAAACAAACAAAAGCAAATTCTTTTAGTTCGGAAACTATTTTCTTTTTCCTCATCCTATGGCTGGTTCCCAGAAAAAAGATGACTTGCTCATATTAGAGGTTTCATAAATGCTTGTTAAATTCAATTACATATAGATGAAGACTTTTTCTAAAATTATAGGCAGCTGGCTGGTTCAGTGGATAACACTGTTGGACCTCCCTTGAATCAGCAACTGATTTCAAACACCAGCTGTAGGACTCTGGGCAAGTCACTTAATCTGTGTTTGCCTCAATTTCCTCCTCTGTAAATTGGGAATGATACAATCATGTTTGCTCCACAGAGGATAAGCCTCTGAGAACTATTTGTTTTCAAGTAGAGTCACAGCATCGTGGATTTTGAGCTGGCAGCAATATTTCAGGGTTTCTACTTCCATATTTTACAAAGAAAGTCACTGAGACACAAGGAGGTTTAGTATAGTTAATATATTGTTCAAGCGCATACAAGTTGTAAGTGGCAGAGACAAGATTCAAACAGATCCTGTTAATACTATCGTGTTACCTCTAAGTGTTCATTATATATGGGTGTATGGGTGTCCATATATGTGTGTGTATATTTCCATACTCCAATCTTCTAACCTATAACTAAACATATTTACTCTTAAAAAAAAAAGTGCTGGGATGGGGTAGGGGAAAGACACTGTAATAAAGTAACATTAAACAAGTGGTATTTTGCTCTGCTATTTATTTCTTACTTTCATGACTTTATATTATCACTTTAAACTCCCTGAGCCTCAGTTTCCTCACATGTTAAATGAGATAGTTGAGCTCCATGACCACTAGGAAACTACATTTCCAGTTCTAAAATTGTGATTCCACAGTGAAAATCTAGCAACATTGTGTCCTAATGTAAGATCTGTATTTGATCATTAATGAGTCATATATTTTCTCTTGGATTTTATATAGTTCATTTGTAGCAACATTAACCTGGCATTCCCTTCTGAGGGCTGACCCCATCCTTGTTGTGGTGACTGTTAGAGGTGGGCCGCCCTCATCCCGGTGACCATCCACTCCAGATCCTCTTTGTGGTTGGTGGGGTGACAATATCAGAAGCCAAAATGTTGAAAGATCTCGTTTCTTCCCTGAAGCCTGGAACACAGGTACCGAACCCGAAATAACAGGACATGCATCTCCCTGGCCCAAGGATGGGAGAGTCTGGCTGTTCCCACAAGACTTGGTCTGAGCCTTAGGGGTAGCATTTGAGGAGATGATCTATAGAATTCGGGAGATGGTGAAGCACTGTGTAAAGGTCAGATAATTCTCTTACTACTACTATTATTACTTGTACTCTTACGCCTATTATTATTACTACTATTTCTACTATTACTCCTCTTCCTACTCCTATTAGTATTACTCCTACGATTACTACTATTACTCTTCCACCCACTACTACAATTACTGCCACTCTTATTATTGTTATTATTCCTTCTAGATCTCTTCCTCCTGCTACTAGTACTATCATTGCTCCTATTCCTATTAATACTCCTTTTACTACCACTACTACTATTATTTCTACTACCACTTTTACTATTTCTATTACTATTACTCCTACTGCTACTGCTACTCCTACTCCTACTAGTGTCACTCCTATTCCTATCATTATTACTGTTGCTATTACTACTTCTTCTACTACTATTATTCCTACTCCTATTATTATTAGTACTACTACCATTACTATTACTTTTATCATTACTACTCTTTTTACTACTTCTATCACTACTTTTATTCCTCTTCCTATTACTGTTACTACTCATACTACTCCTACTTCTTCTACGCCTCCACCTCCTACTACTGCCACTACTCCTTTGTCCGGAAGTCCATATGTTTTCTAAATAAAGAGGTTTCCTAAAAAATATTGTTAAAAGAAGACTTGCGCATAAAGCCTGAGCACAATCCTCATCAGATGAGCAGTTGACTTGCTTACCTTGGCCATGGAGACCTCATTGTGTGATGCTCATTGTGACATGCCGGAGAACACCCAAAGTTTTCTGACTTCAAGGTGATGTTCTCTTCCCAACAACCCAGTTGGATCCTGACAGCAAAGGGAGTAGTATGTGAATAGAAGAATGCATGAGTGGACTAATAGACTGATAGACTAGATACATAGATTCCTGGTGATGGATGAATGGGATAGAGAAGATAAACAAATAGATTGAATAGATACACTTAATGCATAGTTAAAAAGATAATGATGGATAGATAAGTGAAAAGATAGATTTATAGTAGAAAAGTTTATAGGTAGAAAAGTGATTTATAGGAAGAAAAGTGATTTATAGGTAGCAAACAGCTCTATAGGAAGAAAAGCCATTTATAGGTAGAAAAGAGATATTTAGATTAAAAAAAGGGATTTAGAAGTAGAAAAGAGATTTATAGGCAGAAGAGAATGAATAGCTGGATTAAAATATACATACAACCCCCCCCCAAATATTGCAGTTCGTGGATGGTTTTTCCAGTATATCAAATGGACACATATCTTTCACTTATGCTTTCACATTTTTTCTTTTCAGGCAACCTATAAGCCAATACTGAAGCAAAGGAGATACTGAAGCCAGAGTGACCAGATTCTGGCGATATTGAAAACATGTCTTTGGAAATCTACTTGAAACGGGATTTAGATTGTTGTTGGGGAGTTTTGATCTATACTTTGGAGTTTATTGCACTGGTGGGGGGAAGGGGAGAGAGGATGTTTCTGAGTTTGATTGTTGGGGAGTTTTGATATCTATACTTGGAGTTTATTGTACTGGTGGGGGGAAGGGGAGAGATGATGTTTCTGAGTTTGATGTGTTTTTAAAAATAAAAAATGTTTTTTTTTCTGTTTCCAAAAGTTTCAAGTTGTCATTCTTTCAGCTCCCACATGATTAGTGATATTTCCCAGTTTCTTCTTTACTATCTGATGATTATATTTGCCAGCTGGTTAATCCTAAAGAAATACTTGTTGGCAAACTTATTGGGTAAACAACATTTTTCCCTTATTTGCAGCTAGCCCATACTGCTGATGGGTAAATCTGGCTATCCTATCTGGGTTTGGGAATAAGAGAGGGAGGCAGATTTGTTCTTCTTTGAGATTGTGAAAAAACTGTAAGCAGGCCCTTTGCCATCAGAGGCTGGGGACCGTCTGAAAATCTGGGAGCAAAGAGGTAGTGGGGGTTAACAAGCAGCAGGGCTGTTGTGTTCTAGCCAGAGAAGTTCCAGAGAAGCTCGGAACTGGCCCTGCTGAAGTCTTTTGGATCTTCCTGGAGGAGCAGAGCAGCCATTCTACACCAGAAGGGCAATTCAGAATGACAAGGGACTGGCTTAGAGATTTGCATCCAGGTGCTTCCCCTCAGCTCTAGGGGAAGGCTGAGCCAGAAAATAATTGGTGTCCCCACAGGCTTGTGCTAGAGCCCCCCATTCCCCCTTTGAAGTTTCTTCTGCCTGACTTGTGCTCATTATAATCTATATGACTGAAATGTCAAACTTCTGTTTCTGAAAATCTAACCTTTCTTCAGAAGCTGGGAACCTAAATCCCCTGGATGAAGAAGGGGGATAGTAAGAGTGCTAGAAAAGCAAATGGGTGCTCTGGAGACGGCAAGATTGGAGATGGGAAAACCCCGTCTGATTTGATTCCATAGATAGTGGCAAAGGTCAGGTTAGCCACAAAAGATGTTTGCACTGATTGATAAAGCTGGAACAATACCTCTTGGGAATTGATGTACAGGCTCTGGCAAGAAAATGAAACCAAACTAACTCCCAAGCAGGATGCAGCCTTAATTGGCTGAAGGGCCCCAGAAGACCCTGGACAAGCCAGTCAAGCCGGCTTCCAGAGCTAGTCCTTAGCTTGGCCTTGGGAATCCTCCCAGGGGGTGGAAGAGGAGGAGGTCTGGATTGCTCTCTGACAGCACCTTCTCATCCTCCATCTTGGGCTTTCCACTTCTGGGCTTGGGCTTGGAGGGTCTCATCTACAGAAAACCACCTTCTTGAGGGCAAGAACTGTTGGAGTTTTTCCTTGGTAGCTCTGCCATTTTTCCACTTCGAATCACTTCCGATTTACCAATATTTATTAAGGAAACAAGCATTTATTAAACTCCTATGTACCAAGCACTGTGCTAAGCACTTTACACATATTCTCTCCTGAACATCACTGGGAGGTAGGTGCTAATATCCACTCTCTCAGTTAAAGAAACTGAGGCAACAGGTCAGCAAAATAGAGGCGAGATTGAAACAGATCTTGTCTTGTACAGACAACCCTGGCCTAATTAACAAGGGGATTCTAGATCTGCAGCGTTCAATGGGGTGTTTTCCAAATTCTACATGATGAAAGGTACCGGATGAAGCGGTCTGGGGTCTTAACCGTGGCCCTAGCTCCTTCTGCTTTGCAGCCAAACCCTAGGCTCCATCCCAAGAGCAATATGTGGGCTTGGCTCCCTTTCCCGCTGGTGCTTCTACTCATGTCCCCAGTTTCTGGTCCCTGTGTCCTTTGTGACCATATCATTCATCTGGTAGCCCAGCTCATCCATCTTCCTTAGACTACTCAATCAGCAAAGCTCAATTAAACAAGGAGCAAACATATATTACATACTTACTAGGGGTCGTATATTTCACTAGACCCTGGAGACATAAAGGTAAAAACAAAATGGTCTTGCCCGCAAAGTTTATATTCTATTGGGGAAAATGATGTCAACAAAAAGAACTAGGAAGACAATCTATGCATAAGCAAGATAATTGTATAAATATTTTTACATACATTGGATTAAGCATATATTTTCATATATTTAACATGTGAATCCCCTGTCATCTTCCCTGTCATCTAGGGGAAGAGGTGGAAGGAAGGAGGGGAAAAGTTGGAAGAGAAGGTTTTGCAAGGGTCAGTGTTAAAAACTTACCCCTTCATATGTTTTGTAAATAAAAAGCTTTCCTCAAACAATTTTTAAAAAGAAAAAAAACCCACATACCAGGTGAGCACTACCCTCATCTGATGAGCATTTGCTTTGCTTACCTTCTCCATGGAGACCTCATTGTGTCATGCCCATTGTGACACGCCTGAGAACACCCAAGGTTTTCTGACTTAAAGGGGATGTTCTCTCCCCAACAACCCAGTTGGATCCTGACAGCCAAGGGAGTAGTATGTGAATAGAAGAATAGATGAGTGGACAAATAGACTAATAGACTAGATACATAGATAAGTGCTGATAGATAGATGGGATAGATAGGGTAAACAAATAGATTCAATAGATACACTTGATGCATAGTTAAATAGATAATGATGGGTAGATAAGTGAAAAGATAGATTTATAGTAGAAAAGTTTATAGGTAGAAAAGATATTTATTGGAAAAAAAAGTGATTTATAGTTAGAAAAGAGATTTATATGAAAAAAGCGATACATAGGTAGAAAAGAGATATATATAGTTAAAAAAGTGATTTAGGAGAAGAAACGAGATTTATAGGTAGAAAAGAGATGTATAGGCAGAAGAGAATGAATAGCTGCCTTAAATTATACATAGATAATGAAGGAGTCAATGGAGGGTTAGGTAAATCAGTAAATAAATTACTGGAGAGAGAGATCCATTTGGGCCCTCATCAGCATGATACCAAGGGCTGCTGTCATAGATTGAGACTGCCTTCACGTCAGTATTAAACTATTATATTTTATTCTTCAATATTATAGAAGCTAAAATGGTTGCTTTCTATCTGGCTTGGGAAATTGTTGACTTCTCTTTCTTCCCCTCTTCCCCCACGCCCCCCCAAAATTGCATTTTGTGGATGGTTATTCTAGTAGATCAATTGGACACATATCTTTCACTTATGCTGTAACATTTTACCTTTTCAGGCATCCTATAAGCCACTGCTGAAGCAGAGGAGATACTGAACCAGTTGTGACCAGATGCTGGCGATATTGAACGCATCTTAAGCCTCGGGATCGACTTAAAACGGGATTTAACCTCTTCATGAAGGTAAAGCATCTACATAGAGATAATGTACCTGCAGCTTCCCTCCTGCAGTCAGTGTTAATAGGAGATCAAGGTAGGGCCTGGTTGCTGACTAGCCCTATATGTAAACTAGAAGTACAAATAATCTGGGAAATAGAGAGCCTACACTTAAAAGCAAACAAACAAACAAAAGCAAATTCTTTTAGTTCGGAAACTATTTTCTTTTTCCTCATCCTATGGCTGGTTCCCAGAAAAAAGATGACTTGCTCATATTAGAGGTTTCATAAATGCTTGTTAAATTCAATTACATATAGATGAAGACTTTTTCTAAAATTATAGGCAGCTGGCTGGTTCAGTGGATAACACTGTTGGACCTCCCTTGAATCAGCAACTGATTTCAAACACCAGCTGTAGGACTCTGGGCAAGTCACTTAATCTGTGTTTGCCTCAATTTCCTCCTCTGTAAATTGGGAATGATACAATCATGTTTGCTCCACAGAGGATAAGCCTCTGAGAACTATTTGTTTTCAAGTAGAGTCACAGCATCGTGGATTTTGAGCTGGCAGCAATATTTCAGGGTTTCTACTTCCATATTTTACAAAGAAAGTCACTGAGACACAAGGAGGTTTAGTATAGTTAATATATTGTTCAAGCGCATACAAGTTGTAAGTGGCAGAGACAAGATTCAAACAGATCCTGTTAATACTATCGTGTTACCTCTAAGTGTTCATTATATATGGGTGTATGTGTGTCCATATATGTGTGTGTATATTTCCATACTCCAATCTTCTAACCTATAACTAAACATATTTACTCTTAAAAAAAAAAAAGTGGTGGGATGGGGTAGGGGAAAGACACTGTAATAAAGTAACATTAAACAAGTGGTATTTTGCTCTGCTGTTTATTTCTTACTTTCATGACTTTATATTATCACTTTAAACTCCCTGAGCCTCAGTTTCCTCACATGTTAAATGAGATAGTTGAGCTCCATGACCACTAGGAAACTACATTTCCAGTTCTAAAATTGTGATTCCACAGTGAAAATCTAGCAACATTGTGTCCTAATGTAAGATCTGTATTTGATCATTAATGAGTCATATATTTTCTCTTGGATTTTATATAGTTCATTTGTAGCAACATTAACCTGGCATTCTTTTCTGAGGGCTGACCCCATCCTTGTTGTGGTGACTGTTAGAGGTGGGCCGCCCTCATCCCGGTGACCATCCACTCCAGATCCTCTTTGTGGTTGGTGGGGTGACAATATCAGAAGCCAAAATGTTGAAAGATCTCGTTTCTTCCCTGAAGCCTGGAACACAGGTACCGAACCCGAAATAACAGGACATGCATCTCCCTGGCCCAAGGATGGGAGAGTCTGGCTGTTCCCACAAGACTTGGTCTGAGCCTTAGGGGTAGCATTTGAGGAGATGATCTATAGAATTCGGGAGATGGTGAAGCACTGTGTAAAGGTCAGATAATTCTCTTACTACTACTATTATTACTTGTACTCTTACCCCTATTATTATTACTACTATTTCTACTATTACTCCTCTTCCTACTCCTATTAGTATTACTCCTACGATTACTACTATTACTCTTACACCAACTACTACAATTACTGCCACTCTTATTATTGTTATTATTCCTTCTAGATCTCTTCCTCCTGCTACTAGTACTATCATTGCTCCTATTACTATTAATACTCCTTTTACTACCACTACTACTATTATTTCTACTACCACTTTTACTATTACTATTACTCCTACTGCTACTGCTACTCCTACTCCTACTAGTGTCACTCCTATTCCTATCATTATTACTGTTGCTATTACTACTTCTTCTACTACTATTATTCCTACTCCTATTATTATTAGTACTACTACCATTACTATTACTTTTATCATTACTACTCTTTTTACTACTTCTATCACTACTTTTATTCCTCTTCCTATTACTGTTACTACTCATACTACTCCTACTTCTTCTACGCCTCCACCTCCTACTACTGCCACTACTCCTTTGTCCGGAAGTCCATATGTTTTCTAAATAAAGAGGTTTCCTAAAAAGTATTGTTAAAAGAAGACTTGCGCATAAAGCCTGAGCACAATCCTCATCAGATGAGCAGTTGACTTGCTTACCTTGGCCATGGAGACCTCATTGTGTGATGCTCATTGTGACATGCCGGAGAACACCCAAAGTTTTCTGACTTAAAGGTGATGTTCTCTTCCCAACAACCCAGTTGGATCCTGACAGCAAAGGGAGTAGTATGTGAATAGAAGAATGGATGAGTGGACTAATAGACTGATAGACTAGATACATAGATTCCTGGTGATGGATGAATGGGATAGAGAAGATAAACAAATAGATTGAATAGATACACTTAATGCATAGTTAAAAAGATAATGATGGATAGATAAGTGAAAAGATAGATTTATAGTAGAAAAGTTTATAGGTAGAAAAGTGATTTATAGGAAGAAAAGTGATTTATAGGTAGCAAACAGCTCTATAGGAAGAAAAGCCATTTATAGGTAGAAAAGAGATTTTTAGATTAAAAAAAGGGATTTAGAAGTAGAAAAGAGATTTATAGGCAGAAGAGAATGAATAGCTGGATTAAAATATACATACAACCCCCCCCCCCAAATATTGCAGTTCGTGGATGGTTTTTCCAGTATATCAAATGGACACATATCTTTCACTTATGCTTTCACATTTTATCTTTTCAGGCAACCTATAAGCCAATACTGAAGCAAAGGAGATACTGAAGCCAGAGTGACCAGATTCTGGCGATATTGAAAACATGTCTTTGGAAATCTACTTGAAACGGGATTTAGATTATTGTTGGGGAGTTTTGATCTATACTTTGGAGTTTATTGCACTGGTGGGGGGAAGGGGAGAGAGGATGTTTCTGAGTTTGATTGTTGGGGAGTTTTGATATCTATACTTTGGAGTTTATTGTACTGGTGGGGGGAAGGGGAGAGATGATGTTTCTGAGTTTGATGTGTTTTTAAAAATAAAAAATGTTTTTTTTTCTGTTTCCAAAAGTTTCAAGTTGTCATTCTTTCAGCTCCCACATGATTAGTGATATTTCCCAGTTTCTTCTTTACTATCTGATGATTATATTTGCCAGCTGGTTAATCCTAAAGAAATACTTGTTGGCAAACTTATTGGGTAAACAACATTTTTCCCTTATTTGCAGCTAGCCCATACTGCTGATGGGTAAAGCTGGCTATCCTATCTGGGTTTGGGAATAAGAGAGGGAGGCAGATTTGTTCTTCTTTGAGATTGTGAAAAAACTGTAAGCAGGCCCTTTGCCATCAGAGGCTGGGGACCGTCTGAAAATCTGGGAGCAAAGAGGTAGTGGGGGTTAACAAGCAGCAGGGCTGTTGTGTTCTAGCCAGAGAAGTTCCAGAGAAGCTCGGAACTGGCCCTGCTGAAGTCTTTTGGATCTTCCTGGAGGAGCAGAGCAGCCATTCTACACCAGAAGGGCAATTCAGAATGACAAGGGACTGGCTTAGAGATTTGCATCCAGGTGCTTCCCCTCAGCTCTAGGGGAAGGCTGAGCCAGAAAATAATTGGTGTCCCCACAGGCTTGTGCTAGAGCCCCCCATTCCCCCTTTGAAGTTTCTTCTGCCTGACTTGTGCTCATTATAATCTATATGACTGAAATGTCAAACTTCTGTTTCTGAAAATCTAACCTTTCTTCAGAAGCTGGGAACCTAAATCCCCTGGATGAAGAAGGGGGATAGTAAGAGTGCTAGAAAAGCAAATGGGTGCTCTGGAGACGGCAAGATTGGAGATGGGAAAACCCCGTCTGATTTGATTCCATAGATAGTGGCAAAGGTCAGGTTAGCCACAAAAGATGTTTGCACTGATTGATAAAGCTGGAACAATACCTCTTGGGAATTGATGTACAGGCTCTGGCAAGAAAATGAAACCAAACTAACTCCCAAGCAGGATGCAGCCTTAATTGGCTGAAGGGCCCCAGAAGACCCTGGACAAGCCAGTCAAGCCGGCTTCCAGAGCTAGTCCTTAGCTTGGCCTTGGGAATCCTCCCAGGGGGTGGAAGAGGAGGAGGTCTGGATTGCTCTCTGACAGCACCTTCTCATCCTCCATCTTGGGCTTTCCACTTCTGGGCTTGGGCTTGGAGGGTCTCATCTACAGAAAACCACCTTCTTGAGGGCAAGAACTGTTGGAGTTTTTCCTTGGTAGCTCTGCCATTTTTCCACTTCGAATCACTTCCGATTTACCAATATTTATTAAGGAAACAAGCATTTATTAAACTCCTATGTACCAAGCACTGTGCTAAGCACTTTACACATATTCTCTCCTGAACATCACTGGGAGGTAGGTGCTAATATCCACTCTCTCAGTTAAAGAAACTGAGGCAACAGGTCAGCAAAATAGAGGCGAGATTGAAACAGATCTTGTCTTGTACAGACAACCCTGGCCTAATTAACAAGGGGATTCTAGATCTGCAGCGTTCAATGGGGTGTTTTCCAAATTCTACATGATGAAAGGTACCGGATGAAGCGGTCTGGGGTCTTAACCGTGGCCCTAGCTCCTTCTGCTTTGCAGCCAAACCCTAGGCTCCATCCCAAGAGCAATATGTGGGCTTGGCTCCCTTTCCCGCTGGTGCTTCTACTCATGTCCCCAGTTTCTGGTCCCTGTGTCCTTTGTGACCATATCATTCATCTGGTAGCCCACCTCATCCATCTTCCTTAGACTACTCAATCAGCAAAGCTCAATTAAACAAGGAGCAAACATATATTACATACTTACTAGGGGTCGTATATTTCACTAGACCCTGGAGACATAAAGGTAAAAACAAAATGGTCTTGCCCGCAAAGTTTATATTCTATTGGGGAAAATGATGTCAACAAAAAGAACTAGGAAGACAATCTATGCATAAGCAAGATAATTGTATAAATATTTTTACATACATTGGATTAAGCATATATTTTCATATATTTAACATGTGAATCCCCTGTCATCTTCCCTGTCATCTAGGGGAAGAGGTGGAAGGAAGGAGGGGAAAAGTTGGAAGAGAAGGTTTTGCAAGGGTCAGTGTTAAAAACTTACCCCTTCATATGTTTTGTAAATAAAAAGCTTTCCTCAAACAATTTTTAAAAAGAAAAAAAACCCACATACCAGGTGAGCACTACCCTCATCTGATGAGCATTTGCTTTGCTTACCTTCTCCATGGAGACCTCATTGTGTCATGCCCATTGTGACACGCCTGAGAACACCCAAGGTTTTCTGACTTAAAGGGGATGTTCTCTCCCCAACAACCCAGTTGGATCCTGACAGCCAAGGGAGTAGTATGTGAATAGAAGAATAGATGAGTGGACAAATAGACTAATAGACTAGATACATAGATAAGTGCTGATAGATAGATGGGATAGATAGGGTAAACAAATAGATTCAATAGATACACTTGATGCATAGTTAAAACGATAATGATGGATAGATAAGTGAAAAGATAGATTTATAGTAGAAAAGTTTATAGGTAGAAAAGATATTTATTGGAAAAAAAAGTGATTTATAGTTAGAAAAGAGATTTATATGAAAAAAGCGATACATAGGTAGAAAAGAGATATATATAGTTAAAAAAGTGATTTAGGAGAAGAAACGAGATTTATAGGTAGAAAAGAGATTTATAGGCAGAAGAGAATGAATAGCTGCCTTAAATTATACATAGATAATGAAGGAGTCAATGGAGGGTTAGGTAAATCAGTAAATAAATTACTGGAGAGAGAGATCCATTTGGGCCCTCATCAGCATGATACCAAGGGCTGCTGTCATAGATTGAGACTGCCTTCACGTCAGTATTAAACTATTATATTTTATTCTTCAATATTATAGAAGCTAAAATGGTTGCTTTCTATCTAGCTTGGGAAATTGTTGACTTCTCTTTCTTCCCCTCTTCCCCCACGCCCCCCCAAAATTGCATTTTGTGGATGGTTATTCTAGTAGATCAATTGGACACATATCTTTCACTTATGCTGTAACATTTTACCTTTTCAGGCATCCTATAAGCCACTGCTGAAGCAGAGGAGATACTGAACCAGTTGTGACCAGATGCTGGCGATATTGAACGCATCTTAAGCCTCGGGATCGACTTAAAACGGGATTTAACCTGTTCATGAAGGTAAAGCATCTACATAGAGATAATGTACCTGCAGCTTCCCTTCTGCAGTCAGTGTTAATAGGAGATCAAGGTAGGGCCTGGTTGCTGACTAGCCCTATATATATATACTAGAAGTACAAATAATCTGGGAAATAGAGAGCCTACACTTAAAAGCAAACAAACAAACAAAAGCAAATTCTTTTAGTTCGGAAACTATTTTCTTTTTCCTCATCCTATGGCTGGTTCCCAGAAAAAAGATGACTTGCTCATATTAGAGGTTTCATAAATGCTTGTTAAATTCAATTACATATAGATGAAGACTTTTTCTAAAATTATAGGCAGCTGGATGGTTCAGTGGATAACACTGTTGGACCTCCCTTGAATCAGCAACTGATTTCAAACACCAGCTGTAGGACTCTGGGCAAGTCACTTAATCTGAGTTTGCCTCAATTTCCTCCTCTGTAAATTGGGAATGATACAATCATGTTTGCTCCACAGAGGATAAGCCTCTGAGAACTATTTGTTTTCAAGTAGAGTCACAGCATCGTGGATTTTGAGCTGGCAGCAATATTTCAGGGTTTCTACTTCCATATTTTACAAAGAAAGTCACTGAGACACAAGGAGGTTTAGTATAGTTAATATATTGTTCAAGCGCATACAAGTTGTAAGTGGCAGAGACAAGATTCAAACAGATCCTGTTAATACTATCGTGTTACCTCTAAGTGTTCATTATATATGGGTGTATGGGTGTCCATATATGTGTGTGTATATTTCCATACTCCAATCTTCTAACCTATAACTAAACATATTTACTCTTAAAAAAAAAAAAGTGGTGGGATGGGGTAGGGGAAAGACACTGTAATAAAGTAACATTAAACAAGTGGTATTTTGCTCTGCTGTTTATTTCTTACTTTCATGACTTTATATTATCACTTTAAACTCCCTGAGCCTCAGTTTCCTCACATGTTAAATGAGATAGTTGAGCTCCATGACCACTAGGAAACTGCATTTCCAGTTCTAAAATTGTGATTCCACAGTGAAAATCTAGCAACATTGTGTCCTAATGTAAGATCTGTATTTGATCATTAATGAGTCATATATTTTCTCTTGGATTTTATATAGTTCATTTGTAGCAACATTAACCTGGCATTCCCTTCTGAGGGCTGACCCCATCCTTGTTGTGGTGACTGTTAGAGGTGGGCCGCCCTCATCCCGGTGACCATCCACTCCAGATCCTCTTTGTGGTTGGTGGGGTGACAATATCAGAAGCCAAAATGTTGAAAGATCTCGTTTCTTCCCTGAAGCCTAGAACACAGGTACCGAACCCGAAATAACAGGACATGCATCTCCCTGGCCCAAGGATGGGAGAGTCTGGCTGTTCCCACAAGACTTGTTCTGAGCCTTAGGGGTAGCATTTGAGGAGATGATCTATAGAATTCGGGAGATGGTGAAGCACTGTGTAAAGGTCAGATAATTCTCTTACTACTACTATTATTACTTGTACTCTTATCCCTATTATTATTACTACTATTTCTACTATTACTCCTCTTCCTACTCCTATTAGTATTACTCCTACAATTACTACTATTACTCTTCCAACCACTACTACAATTACTGCCACTCTTATTATTGTTATTATTCCTTCTAGATCTCTTCCTCCTGCTACTAGTACTATCATTGCTCCTATTCCTATTCATACTCCTTTTACTACCACTACTACTATTATTTCTACTACCACTTTTACTATTACTATTACTCCTACTGCTACTGCTACTCCTACTCCTACTAGTGTCACTCCTATTCCTATCATTATTACTGTTGCTATTACTACTTCTTCTACTACTATTATTCCTACTCCTATTATTATTAGTACTACTACCATTACTATTACTTTTATCATTACTACTCTTTTTACTACTTCTATCACTACTTTTATTCCTCTTCCTATTACTGTTACTACTCATACTACTCCTACTTCTTCTACGCCTCCACGTCCTACTACTGCCACTACTCCTTTGTCCGGAAGTCCATATGTTTTCTAAATAAAGAGGTTTCCTAAAAAATATTGTTAAAAGAAGACTTGCGCATAAAGCCTGAGCACAATCCTCATCAGATGAGCAGTTGACTTGCTTACCTTGGCCATGGAGACCTCATTGTGTGATGCTCATTGTGACATGCCGGAGAACACCCAAAGTTTTCTGACTTCAAGGTGATGTTCTCTTCCCAACAACCCAGTTGGATCCTGACAGGAAAAGGGAGTAGTATGTGAATAGAAGAATGCATGAGTGGACTAATAGACTGATAGACTAGATACATAGATTCCTGGTGATGGATGAATGGGATAGAGAAGATAAACAAATAGATTGAATAGATACACTTAATGCATAGTTAAAAAGATAATGATGGATAGATAAGTGAAAAGATAGATTTATAGTAGAAAAGTTTATAGGTAGAAAAGTGATTTATAGGAAGAAAAGTGATTTATAGGTAGCAAACAGCTCTATAGGAAGAAAAGCCATTTATAGGTAGAAAAGAGATATTTAGATTAAAAAAAGGGATTTAGAAGTAGAAAAGAGATTTATAGGCAGAAGAGAATGAATAGCTGGATTAAAATATACATACAACCCCCACCCAAAATATTGCAGTTTGTGGATGGTTTTTCCAGTATTTCAAATGGACACATATCTTTCACTTATGCTTTCACATTTTATCTTTTCAGGCAACCTATAAGCCAATACTGAAGCAAAGGAGATACTGAAGCCAGAGTGACCAGATTCTGGCGATATTGAAAACATGTCTTTGGAAATCTACTTGAAACGGGATTTAGATTGTTGTTGGGGAGTTTTGATCTATACTTTGGAGTTTATTGCACTGGTGGGGGGAAGGGGAGAGAGGATGTTTCTGAGTTTGATTGTTGGGGAGTTTTGATATCTATACTTTGGAGTTTATTGTACTGGTGGGGGGAAGGGGAGAGATGATGTTTCTGAGTTTGATGTGTTTTTAAAAATAAAAAATGTTTTTTTTCTGTTTCCAAAAGTTTCAAGTTGTCATTCTTTCAGCTCCCACATGATTAGTGATATTTCCCAGTTTCTTCTTTACTATCTGATGATTATATTTGCCAGCTGGTTAATCCTAAAGAAATACTTGTTGGCAAACTTATTGGGTAAACAACATTTTTCCCTTATTTGCAGCTAGCCCATACTGCTGATGGGTAAAGCTGGCTATCCTATCTGGGTTTGGGAATAAGAGAGGGAGGCAGATTTGTTCTTCTTTGAGATTGTGAAAAAACTGTAAGCAGGCCCTTTGCCATCAGAGGCTGGGGACCGTCTGAAAATCTGGGAGCAAAGAGGTAGTGGGGGTTAACAAGCAGCAGGGCTGTTGTGTTCTAGCCAGAGAAGTTCCAGAGAAGCTTGGAACTGGCCCTGCTGAAGTCTTCTGGATCTTCCTGGAGGAGCAGAGCAGCCATTCTACACCAGGAGGGCAATTCAGAATGACAAGGGACTGGCTTAGAGATTTGCATCCAGGTGCTTCCCCTCAGCTCTAGGGGAAGGCTGAGCCAGAAAATAATTGGTGTCCCCACAGGCTTGTGCTAGAGCCCCCCATTCCCCCTTTGAAGTTTCTTCTGCCTGACTTGTGCTCATTATAATCTATATGACTGAAATGTCAAACTTCTGTTTCTGAAAATCTAACCTTTCTTCAGAAGCTGGGAACCTAAATCCCCTGGATGAAGAAGGGGGATAGTAAGAGTGCTAGAAAAGCAAATGGGTGCTCTGGAGACGGCAAGATTGGAGATGGGAAAACCCCGTCTGATTTGATTCCATAGATAGTGGCAAAGGTCAGGTTAGCCACAAAAGATGTTTGCACTGATTGATAAAGCTGGAACAATACCTCTTGGGAATTGATGTACAGGCTCTGGCAAGAAAATGAAACCAAACTAACTCCCAAGCAGGATGCAGCCTTAATTGGCTGAAGGGCCCCAGAAGACCCTGGACAAGCCAGTCAAGCCGGCTTCCAGAGCTAGTCCTTAGCTTGGCCTTGGGAATCCTCCCAGGGGGTGGAAGAGGAGGAGGTCTGGATTGCTCTCTGACAGCACCTTCTCATCCTCCATCTTGGGCTTTCCACTTCTGGGCTTGGGCTTGGAGGGTCTCATCTACAGAAAACCACCTTCTTGAGGGCAAGAACTGTTGGAGCTTTTCCGTGGCAGCTCTGCCATTTTTCCACTTCGAATCACTTCCGATTTACCAATATTTATTAAGGAAACAAGCATTTATTAAACTCCTATGTACCAAGCACTGTGCTAAGCACTTTACACATATTCTCTCCTGAACATCACTGGGAGGTAGGTGCTAATATCCACTCTCTCAGTTAAAGAAACTGAGGCAACAGGTCAGCAAAATAGAGGCGAGATTGAAACAGATCTTGTCTTGTACAGACAACCCTGGCCTAATTAACAAGGGGATTCTAGATCTGCAGCGTTCAATGGGGTGTTTTCCAAATTCTACATGATGAAAGGTACCGGATGAAGCGGTCTGGGGTCTTAACCGTGGCCCTAGCTCCTTCTGCTTTGCAGCCAAACCCTAGGCTCCATCCCAAGAGCAATATGTGGGCTTGGCTCCCTTTCCCGCTGGTGCTTCTACTCATGTCCCCAGTTTCTGGTCCCTGTGTCCTTTGTGACCATATCATTCATCTGGTAGCCCACCTCATCCATCTTCCTTAGACTACTCAATCAGCAAAGCTCAATTAAACAAGGAGCAAACATATATTACATACTTACTAGGGGTCGTATATTTCACTAGACCCTGGAGACATAAAGGTAAAAACAAAATGGTCTTGCCCGCAAAGTTTATATTCTATTGGGGAAAATGATGTCAACAAAAAGAACTAGGAAGACAATCTATGCATAAGCAAGATAATTGTATAAATATTTTTACATACATTGGATTAAGCATATATTTTCATATATTTAACATGTGAATCCCCTGTCATCTTCCCTGTCATCTAGGGGAAGAGGTGGAAGGAAGGAGGGGAAAAGTTGGAAGAGAAGGTTTTGCAAGGGTCAGTGTTAAAAACTTACCCCTTCATATGTTTTGTAAATAAAAAGCTTTCCTCAAACAATTTTTAAAAAGAAAAAAAACCCACATACCAGGTGAGCACTACCCTCATCTGATGAGCATTTGCTTTGCTTACCTTCTCCATGGAGACCTCATTGTGTCATGCCCATTGTGACACGCCTGAGAACACCCAAGGTTTTCTGACTTAAAGGGGATGTTCTCTCCCCAACAACCCAGTTGGATCCTGACAGCCAAGGGAGTAGTATGTGAATAGAAGAATAGATGAGTGGACAAATAGACTAATAGACTAGATACATAGATAAGTGCTGATAGATAGATGGGATAGATAGGGTAAACAAATAGATTCAATAGATACACTTGATGCATAGTTAAATAGATAATGATGGGTAGATAAGTGAAAAGATAGATTTATAGTAGAAAAGTTTATAGGTAGAAAAGATATTTATAGGAAAAAAAGTGATTTATAGTTAGAAAAGGGATTTATATGAAAAAAGCGATACATAGGTAGAAAAGAGATATATATATAGTTAAAAAAGTGATTTAGGAGAAGAAACGAGATTTATAGGTAGAAAAGAGATTTATAGGCAGAAGAGAATGAATAGCTGCCTTAAATTATACATAGATAATGAAGGAGTCAATGGAGGGTTAGGTAAATCAGTAAATAAATTACTGGAGAGAGAGATCCATTTGGGCCCTCATCAGCATGATACCAAGGGCTGCTGTCATAGATTGAGACTGCCTTCACGTCAGTATTAAACTATTATATTTTATTCTTCAATATTATAGAAGCTAAAATGGTTGCTTTCTATCTGGCTTGGGAAATTGTTGACTTCTCTTTCTTCCCCTCTTCCCCCACGCCCCCCCAAAATTGCATTTTGTGGATGGTTATTCTAGTAGATCAATTGGACACATATCTTTCACTTATGCTGTAACATTTTACCTTTTCAGGCATCCTATAAGCCACTGCTGAAGCAGAGGAGATACTGAACCAGTTGTGACCAGATGCTGGCGATATTGAACGCATCTTAAGCCTCGGGATCGACTTAAAACGGGATTTAACCTGTTCATGAAGGTAAAGCATCTACATAGAGATAATGTACCTGCAGCTTCCCTCCTGCAGTCAGTGTTAATAGGAGATCAAGGTAGGGCCTGGTTGCTGACTAGCCCTATATATATATACTAGAAGTACAAATAATCTGGGAAATAGAGAGCCTACACTTAAAAGCAAACAAACAAACAAAAGCAAATTCTTTTAGTTCGGAAACTATTTTCTTTTTCCTCATCCTATGGCTGGTTCCCAGAAAAAAGATGACTTGCTCATATTAGAGGTTTCATAAATGCTTGTTAAATTCAATTACATATAGATGAAGACTTTTTCTAAAATTATAGGCAGCTGGCTGGTTCAGTGGATAACACTGTTGGACCTCCCTTGAATCAGCAACTGATTTCAAACACCAGCTGTAGGACTCTGGGCAAGTCACTTAATCTGTGTTTGCCTCAATTTCCTCCTCTGTAAATTGGGAATGATACAATCATGTTTGCTCCACAGAGGATAAGCCTCTGAGAACTATTTGTTTTCAAGTAGAGTCACAGCATCGTGGATTTTGAGCTGGCAGCAATATTTCAGGGTTTCTACTTCCATATTTTACAAAGAAAGTCACTGAGACACAAGGAGGTTTAGTATAGTTAATATATTGTTCAAGCGCATACAAGTTGTAAGTGGCAGAGACAAGATTCAAACAGATCCTGTTAATACTATCGTGTTACCTCTAAGTGTTCATTATATATGGGTGTATGGGTGTCCATATATGTGTGTGTATATTTCCATACTCCAATCTTCTAACCTATAACTAAACATATTTACTCTTAAAAAAAAAAAAAGTGGTGGGATGGGGTAGGGGAAAGACACTGTAATAAAGTAACATTAAACAAGTGGTATTTTGCTCTTCTGTTTATTTCTTACTTTCATGACTTTATATTATCACTTTAAACTCCCTGAGCCTCAGTTTCCTCACATGTTAAATGAGATAGTTGAGCTCCATGACCACTAGGAAACTACATTTCCAGTTCTAAAATTGTGATTCCACAGTGAAAATCTAGCAACATTGTGTCCTAATGTAAGATCTGTATTTGATCATTAATGAGTCATATATTTTCTCTTGGATTTTATATAGTTCATTTGTAGCAACATTAACCTGGCATTCCCTTCTGAGGGCTGACCCCATCCTTGTTGTGGTGACTGTTAGAGGTGGGCCGCCCTCATCCCGGTGACCATCCACTCCAGATCCTCTTTGTGGTTGGTGGGGTGACGATATCAGAAGCCAAAATGTTGAAAGATCTCGTTTCTTCCCTGAAGCCTGGAACACAGGTACCGAACCCGAAATAACAGGACATGCATCTCCCTGGCCCAAGGATGGGAGAGTCTGGCTGTTCCCACAAGACTTGGTCTGAGCCTTAGGGGTAGCATTTGAGGAGATGATCTATAGAATTCGGGAGATGGTGAAGCACTGTGTAAAGGTCAGATAATTCTCTTACTACTACTATTATTACTTGTACTCTTACCCCTATTATTATTACTACTATTTCTACTATTACTCCTCTTCCTACTCCTATTAGTATTACTCCTATGATTACTACTATTACTCTTCCACCAACTACTACAATTACTGCCACTCTTATTACTGTTATTATTCCTTGTAGATCTCTTCCTCCTGCTACTAGTACTATCATTGCTCCTATTCCTATTAATACTCCTTTTACTACCACTACTACTATTATTTCTACTACCACTTTTATTATTACTATTACTACTACTACTCCTCCTCCTACTCCTACTCCTACTCCTACTATAGTGTAACTCCTATTCCTATCATCATTACTGTTGCTATTACTACTACTTCTACTACTATTATTCCTACTCCTATTCCTGTTACTACTCATACTACTCCTACTTCTTCTACTCCTCCACCTCCTACTACTAAAACTACTCCTTGGTCCCTACTATTACTATAATTACTACTAGCACTACCACTACTACTACTACTACTACTACTACTACTACTACTACTACTACTACTACTACTATTGCTACTCTTACTTCTATTACTATTATTACTCCTACTGTGAGTACTGTTAAATTTTTCTAGTGCCATGACCAATTTCTTCTCCTAGAAGGGAGCCGACAACTTAACTATTACAACACCAGAAAGGGTGAAAGTGAGATTGTACAGCTGATAGAGGGCAGGGGCTTCAAGGCAGGAAGACTTAGAGTTCCAATTTTTCTTCCAAAACTTACTATATATTTTGACCTTAAACAAGTCATTTTACATCTGCTCTCAGTTTGCTCAATAGTGAAACGTTGTTTACCATAATCTCTATTGCCTAAGTTGTTGTGAGAGTCAAATGAGATTATAATTATAAAATAGTACAAATGCCAGCAAGTTATCATTATTTTTTATTGATTTTTGATTATAGCACATTTTTTTTGACAGTACACTGGCATATTTTTCTTTACAACATTATCCCTTGTACTCCTTTCTGTTCTGAATTATTCCCGTACTTCCCCACTAGGCCCTCCCATAGAGGGCAGGCATTGCCATACATATTTAAATATCTTATAGTATATTCTTGGTACAATATATATGTGCAGAACCAAATTTTATTGTTGTTGTTATTGCAAAGGAAGAATTGTATTCGGAAGGTAAAAATAATCTGTGAAGAAAAATAAAAAGCAAACAAACAAAATGCTCTCACTTTACATATCCCAGTGTTCAGGTTCTGGGTGTAGCTGATTCTCTCCATCATTGATCAAGTGGACTTGTATTAGCTATTGTCTATGTTGAAGATATCCACTTCCATTCGAACACAACCTCATACAGTATCATTGTTGAAGTGTATAATGATCTCCTAGTTCTGCTCGTTTGACTCAGCATCAGTTGATGTAAGTCTCTCCAAGCCTCTCTGTTTTCCTCCTGTTGGTCATTTCTTACAGAACAAGAATATTGCATAACATTCTTATACCATAATTTACCCAACCATTCTCCAATTGATGGACATCCGTTCATTGTCCAGTTTCTAGCCACTACAAAAAGTGCTGCCACAAACATTTTGGCACATACAAGTCATTTTCCCTTCTTTAGGATTTCTTTGGGATATAAGCCCCGTAGTAGCACTGCTAGGTCAACGGATTGGCAGATTTTGATAACTTTTGGGGCATAATTCCAGATTGCTCTGCAGAATGGTTGGATTCTTTCACAACTCCACCAGCAAGGCATCATTTTCCCAATTTTCTCACAGCCCCTCCAACATTCATCATTGTTTTTTCCTGTCATCTTAACGAATGTGACAGGTGTGTAGTGGTATCTCACACTTGTGATTTGGAACTTGTGAGTGGAAATAGTTTTAATTTCATCATCTGAAAATTGTCCATATCCTTTCACCCTTTTTCAATTTGAGAATGGCTTGTTTTCTTATAAATTAGCATCAATTCTCTCTATATCTTGGAAGTGAGGCCTTTCTCAGAACCTTTAACTGTAAAAATGTTTTCCCAATTGGTTACTTCCCTTCTAATCTTCCTGGCATTAGTTTTCCCCCCCCTGTGATAACTTTTTAATTTGATGTAACCTAAATTTTCTATTTTGTGATCAATAATGATCTCTAGGTCTCCTTTGGTCACATAATCCTTCCTCCTCCACAAGTCTGAGATGTAAACTATCCTATGTTCCTCTAATTTATTTATGACCTCGTTCTTTATGCCTAAATCATGGACCCATTTTGATCTTAAGTGTGGGTCCATGCCTAGTTTCTCCCATACTAATTTCCAGTTTTTCCAGCAGTTTTTGTCAAATAATGAATTCTTATGCCAAAAGTTGGGATCTCTGGGTTTGTCAAACACTAGATTGCTATTTTTATTCACTATCTTGCCCTGTGAACCTATGCTACTCCACTGAACAACTAGTCTATTTCTTAAGCAATACCAAATGGTTTTGGTGACTGTTGCTTTATAATATAGTTCTATATCAGGTACAGCTAGACAGCTAGACCACCTTCCTTTTTTTTTTCATTACTTACCTTGAAATTCTTGAACTTCTGTTGTTCCATATGAATTCTGTTATTTTTTCTAGGTCTTTAAAAAAGTTCCTTGGGAGTCAGATTGGTATAGCACTGAATAAATAGATTAGTTTAGGGAGTATTGTCATCTTCATTATATTCTCTCGGCCTATCCAAAAGCATTGAACGTCTTTCTAATTATTTAAATCTGACTTCATTTTTCTGGCAAGTGTTTCGTAATTTTGCTCCTGACTTTCCTTTGTTAGATATATTCCCAAATATTTTGTACTATCGACAGTTATTTTGAATGGAATTTCTCTTTGTGTCTCTTGCTGTTGGATTGTGTTGCTAATGTATAAAAATGCTGAGGATTTCTGTGGATTTATTTTGTATCCTGCAATTTTGCTAAAGTTCTGAATTGTTTATAATAGCTTTTTTAGCAGAGTCTTTGGGGTTCTCTAAGTATACCATAATGTCATCTGCAAAGATTGATAGTTTTATTTCCTCATTTCCTACTCTTAATTTTTGAATCTCTTTCTCGGCTCTTTTTGCCGAGGCTAGCGTTTGTAGTACTATATTGAATAGTAATGGTGATAGTGGGAAACCTTGTTTCACTCCTTATCTTACAGGGAAAAGTTCCTAAGATATTTGCTGACGGTTTTAAATATAGGTTCCTTATCATTTTAAGGAATAGTTCATTTATTCCTATACTCTCAAGTCTTTTTTTGTAGGAATGGATGTTGGATTTGATCAAATGCTTTTTCTGCATCTATTGAGAAGATCATATGGTTTTTAGTAATTTGATTATTAATATGGACAATTATACTAATAGTTTTCCCAATATTAAACCAACCCAGCACTGCTGGTATAAATCCTGCTTGATCGTAGTGTATTATCCTGGGGATGATTCTCTGAAGTCTTTTTGCTAATATCTTATTTAAGATTTTAGCATCAATATTCAAGAAGGAAAATGGTCTTTAGTTTTCTTTCTCTGTTTACAATCTACCTGGTTTTAGGTATCAGTACCATGTCTGGGGCATAAAAGGAATTTGGTAGGCCTCCTTCAATTCATTTTTTTTTCAAATAGTTTATATAGTATTAGAGTTAGTTGTTCTTTAAATGTTTGGTAGAATTCATATGTCAATCCATCTCTTCCTGAGGATTTTTTCTTAGGGTGTTGGTTGATAAATTGTTCTATTTCTTTTTCCGAAATGGGACTATTTAGACTTCTTACTTCTTCCTCTGTTAATCTGCGCAAGTTATATTTCCTCCACAAGTCTGAGAGATAAACTATCCTTTGTTCCTCTAATTTATTTATGATCTCATTCTTTATTCCTAACTCATGGACCCATTTTGATCTTTTCTCCCTATTTGCTGTTAAGTGTGGGTCCATGCCTAGTTTCTACCATAATAATTTCCAGTTTTCCCAGCAGTTTCTGTCAAATAATGAATACGTATTCCAAAATCTGGGATCTTTGGGTTTGTCAAAAACTAGATTGCTATTTTTATTCAATATCTTGCCCTGTGAAGCTAACCTATTCCACTGATCAACTAGTCTATTTATTAGCCAACACCCAATGGTTTTGGTGACTGCTGCTTTATAATATACTTTAGATCAGGTACAGCTAGGCTACCTTCATTTGATTATTTTTTTTTTCTCATTACTTCCCTT
The DNA here is from genome assembly GCF_048593235.1 of Sminthopsis crassicaudata. NCBI lineage: Eukaryota > Metazoa > Chordata > Mammalia > Dasyuromorphia > Dasyuridae > Sminthopsis > Sminthopsis crassicaudata. Next base: position 197,716,833 of record NC_133622.1, read on the forward strand.
GCAATTCTCAACCTTTTGTTCTTTCCTATGAATGTTGTTGTTATTTTTTCTAGGTCATTAAAATAGTTTCTGATTGGTGTAGCACTAAATAAATAGATTAATTTAGAGAGTATTGTCATCTTGATAATATTCGCTCTGCTTATCCAAGAGCACTGAATGTCTTTCCAATTATTTAAATCTGACTTCATTTTTGTGGCAAGTGTTTTGTAATTTTTCTCATATAATTCCTGACTATTCTTTGGTAGATGGATTCCCAAATACTTTATACTCTCAACATTTGTTTGGAATGGAATTTCTCTTTGTATCTCTTGCTGTTGGATTGTGTTGGTAATATGTAAAAATGCTGAGGATTTAGGTGGATTTATTTTGTATCTTGAAACTTTGCTAAAGTTCTGAATTAATTCTAATAGCTTTTTAGCAGAGTCTTAGGGGTTCTCTAAGTATACCATCATGTCATCTGCAAAGAGTGATAGTTTGATTTCCTCATTAGCTACTCTAATTCCTGGAATCTCTCTGGGCTCTTATTGCCCAGGCTAGCATTTCTAATACAATATGGAATAGTAATGGTGATAGTGAGCAACCGTTGTTTCACTCCTTATCTTACTGGGAAAGGTTCCAGTGTATCACCATTACATATGATGTTTACTGACAGTTTTAAATATATAATCATGATTTTAAGGAATAGTCCATTTATTCCTGTACTCTCAAAGGTTTGTAGTAGGAATGGATGTTGGATTTTATGAAATGCTTTTTCTTCATCTATTGAGATGATCATATGGTTTTTGTTAATTTGGTTATTGATATAGTTGATTATACAAATAGTGTTCCTAATATTGAACCAGCCCTGCATTCCTGGTATAAATCCCACTTGGCCATAGTTTATCATCCTGGGGAGGGTTTTCTGTAGTCTTTTGGATAATATTTTATTTAAGATTTTAGCATCATTAGGGAGATTGGTCTATAATTTTGTTTCTCTGTTTTCAGCCTACCTGGTTTAGGTATCAGTACCATGTCTGTGTCATAAAAGGAATTTGGTAGGACTCCTTCAATCCCTATTTTTTCAAATAGTTTCTATAACATTGGAGTTGTTTTTTAAATTTTTGGTAGAATTCACATGTAAATCCATCTGGTGCTGGGGATTATTTTTTCTTAGGGAGTTGGTTAATAGCTTCTTCTATTGCTTTTTCTGAAATGGGACTATTCAGACTATTTCCTTCTTCCTCTGTTAGTCTGGGCAAGCTTATTTTTGAAGGTATTCTTCCACTTCATTTAAGTTATCGAATTTATTGCCGTAAAGTTGGGCAAAGTAGCTCCTAACTATTGTTCTAATTTCCTCTTCATTAGGGGTGAGTTCTCCCTTTTCATTTTTAAGACTAACAATTTTTGTTTCAAATACAGACAACTACAGGCACACAGTAGTAGACAGAGTCTAAAGTCGAGTCCTGACTTCTTTTAATCATCTTTTCTTTCTTAACTTTTTTGGATCATGGACTTTTTTGACTTACTGCTGAATGCCTCTTCTAGGAATAGACGTTTTTAAATGCTTAAAACAAAGGAACAGGATAACGAGGGAATCACGATTACTGAAATACTGTTTTAAAATGTTTTTTTCTCAATAGTATTTTATTTTTTCCAAATACAGGTAAAGACAGTTTTCGACATTCATTATTAAAATTAGTTTTGAAAATAAACGTGATATATCCCAGGTTGAGAACCTGTGCACTAGGAACTTGGAATTTTCCCCCTCTCTCCACTCCTGGAAATGTCTCCATTCTTTATGAGGACACTCTGTTCCAAGCTGAAGTTGCTCTGAATTCCTTGGGAAACTGAAGGAGGAATAGACCTGGCTGAGTCTCCCCAGGCCTACTCCTTGGTTACTTGAACTGTGGTTCTGTGAGGAACCCATACAGAACTATCAGCCTCCACCTTGGAGCTGGTGAAGAACCAGTTCTATTTCTGTGGGCAATGCCATGCCAGAGGCACTTGTTGCTTCTCTGTTGCCAATTACTTCTTTAAAAGCCTGGGTGTATTTATTAATACAGACAGAATAATTTCTCATAGATCCACCGAATGCACTCCCTGGGATGTAAGGCACACACAGACAAACAAAGGGAGGCCTTGCATCCCACAGCACCAAGCTCTAATCCCTCTTAGTCTGCAAACTCAAAAATTCCATTACTCAGGACAATCATGAAGCAGAGAAGAATGGTCAATAATTGTAGGGAGTCACTCTGGCACCCTTTAAGGAGGGTATCTGCAAACAGCTTAGAGCCCCTTCCTCAACCTGGAAGGCTCTAAATCTTACCCATGCTCACTGATCAGAGAAGGAGCTCCCCGGCTGCCGGGATACTAGCATGGGAAGGCGCTGAGTGCTTTTCCTTCATTGTGCATTGCTTACCAGGAGATGTAGCCGCTCCAGTGTTCATGGCACACTCTTGGGCTTCACGGGGCAGAGACAGGTTACTGAGGGGAGGGGTAAGTTGGAGGTCTGAGCCAGTGAGGCAATGGTAATGTTCTTGGGTTTTAGTCACCAAGCATTCATCAAATGCCCAGTGCAGCAGACAGATCCCAGGCCTGAAGCCAGATGTGGCCTCAGGCTCACTGGCCTTGTCACCAAGGGAGAGGGGGCCCAGCTAGCTCATTTTTGAAAGGGGGAAAAAAAGAATACCTCCACTTCCAGGTTTGAGAGGAGGATCCAATTGGGATACATGCAAAGTTTAGCAGACATCCTGGCCTGTTCCTAGCCTTGGATTTAAATTGGTTGGATTTATTCAGGGAACTCGGCTGCTTGACGATTGGAACACATCGTTTTATTTCATTGAAAAGGGTCTTTACCCTACAATTTCTCAAAGCAAATGCTTCTGTTTAATGTGAGCTTCAATCTCTTCCCCCAGTTGTTGCAACATTAGATTTATTGGTGTATTAAGCAGATGTTGTTCTCAGGGCATGTTGCTCGTGACCTCTTCCAGACTTACTATCCTATGGATCTAACATGATAACCTTGGCCTAAGATTGGATGTGTCTTGTACAGACAACCCTGGCCTAATTAACAAAAGGATCCAAGATCTGCAGTGTTCAAATTGTCCAAGATGAAAGGTACCTGATGAAGAGGTCCGGGGACATAAACTTGGCCCTAGGCTCCATCCCAAGAGCAATATGTGGGCTTAGCTCCCTTTCCCGCTGGCTGCTTCTACTCATGTCCCCAGATTCTGGTCCCTGTGTCTTTTGTGACTGTATCATTCTTTGGTAGTCCACCTCATCCATCAGGCCTTAGACTACTCAATAAGCAAAGCACAATTAAACAAGGAGCAAACATATATTACATATACTTACTAGGGGTCAGATATTACACTAGACCCTGGAGACATAAAGATAAAAACAAAATGGTCTTGCCCTCAAAGTTTATATATTATTGCGGAAAATGATGTCAACAAAAAAAAAGTAGGAAGAAAATCATTGCATAAGCAAGATAATTGCATAAATATTTTCATATACATTGGATTTATCCTATATTTTCACATATATAACATGTAATGACTGGTCATTTAGGGAAGGAGGTGGAAGGAAGGAGGGGGAATGTTGGAACATGAGGTTTCGCAAGGCTCAGTGTTGTAAACTTGCCCCTTCATATGTTTTCTACATAAAGAGGTTTCCTAAAAAATATTGTTAAAAGAAAACTTCCGCATAAAGCCTGAGCACAATCCTCATCAGATGAGCAGTTGACTTGCTTACCTTGGCCATGGAGACCTCATTGTGTCATGCCCATTGTGACACGCCTGAGAACACCCAAGGTTTTCTGACTTAAAGGTGATGTTCTCTCCCCAACCACCCAGTTGGATCCTGACAGCAAAGGAAGTAGTACGTGAATAGAAGAATGGATGAGTGGACTAATAGACTGATAGACTAGATACATAGATTATTGGTGATGGATGGATGGGATAGAGAAGATAAACAAATAGATTGAATAGATACACTTAATGCATAGTTAAAAAGATAATGATGGATAGATAAGTGAAAAGATAGATTTATAGTAGAAAAGTTTATAGGTAGAAAAGTGATTTATAGGTAGAAAAGAAATTTTTAGATTAAAAAAAGGGATTTAGAAGTAGAAAAGAGATTTATAGGCAGAAGAGAATGAATAGCTGGATTAAAATATACATACACCCCCCCCCAAAATATTGCAGTTTGTGGATGGTTTTTCCAGTATATGAAATGGACACATATCTTTCACTTATGCTGTAACATTTTACCTTTTCAGGCAACCTATAAGCCAATACTGAAGCAAAGGATATACTGAAGTCAGAGTGACCAGATTCTGGCGATATTGCTACGATCTACTTAAAATGGGATTTAGATTGTTGTTGGGGAGTTTTGATCTACACTTTGGAGTTTATTGCACTGGTGGGGGGAAGGGAAGAGATGATGTTTCTGAGTTTGATTGTTGGGGAGTTTTGATATCTATACTTTGGAGTTTATTGTACTGGTGGGCAGAAGGGGAGAGATGATGTTTCTGAGTTTGATGTGGTTTTAAAAATAAAAAAAGGTTTTTTTTTTTTTTTTTTCTGTTTCCAAAAGTGTCAAGTTGTCATTCTTTCAGCTCCCACATGATTAGTGATATTTCCCAGTTTCTTCTGTACTATCTGGTGATTACATTTGCCAGCTCGTTAATCCTAAAGAAATACTTCTTGGCAAACTTATTGGGTAAACTACCTTTTTCCCTTATTTCCAGCTAGCCCATACTGCTGATGGGTAAAGCTATGGGCTAAGCTGGCTATCCTATCTGGGTTTGGGAATAAGAGAGGCAGGCAGATTTGTTCTTCTTTGAGATTGTGAAAAAACTGTAAGTAGGACCTTTGCCATCAGAGGCTGGGGACCATCTGAAAGTCTGGGAACAAAGAGGTAGTGAGGGTTAACAAGCAGCAGGGCTGTTGTGTTCTAGCCAGAGAAGTTCCAGAGAAGCTCGGAACTGGCCCTGCTGAAGTCTTTTGGATCTTCCTGGAGGAGCAGAGCAGCCATTCTCCACCAGGAGGGCAATTCAGAATGACAAGGGACTGGCTTAGAGATTTGCATCCAGGTGCTTCCCCTCAGCTCTAGGGGAAGGCTGAGCCAGAAAATAATTGGTGTCCCCACAGGCTTGTGCTAGAGCCCCCCATTCCCCCTTAGAAGTTTCTTCTGCCTGACTTGTGCTCATTATAATCTATATGAGTGAAATGTCAAACTTCTGTTTCTGAAAATAACCTTTCTACAGAAGCTGGGAACCTAAATCCCCTGGATGAAGAAGAGGGATAGTAAGAGTGCTAGAAAAGCAAATGGGTGCTCTGGAGACAGCAAGATTGGAGATGGGAAAACCCCATCTGATTTGATTCCATAGATAGTGGCAAACGTCAGGTTAGCCACAAAGGATGTTTGCACTGATTGATAAAGCTGGAACAATACCTCTTGGGAATTGATGTACAGGCCCTGGCAAGAAAATGAAACCAAACTAACTCCCAAGCAGGATGCAGCCTTAATTGGCTGAAGGACCCCAGAAGACCCTGGACAAGCCAGTCAAGCCGGCTTCCAGAGCTAGTCCTTAGCTTGGCCTTGGGAATCCTCCCAGGGGGTGGAAGAGGAGGAGGTCTGGATTGCTCTCTGACAGCACCTTCTCATCCTCCATCTTGGGCTTTCCACTTCTGGGCTTGGGCTTGGAGGGTCTCATCTACAGAAAACCACCTTCTTGAGGGCAAGAACTGTTGGAGTTTTTCCTTGGTAGCTCTGCCATTTTTCCACTTCGAATCACTTCCGATTTACCAATATTTATTAAGGAAACAAGCATTTATTAAACTCTTTTGTACTAAGCACTGTGCTAAGCACTTTACACATATTCTCTCCTTAACATCACTGGGAGGTAGGTGCTAACTGAGGCAACAGGTCAGCAAAATAGAGGCGAGATTGAAACAGATCTTGTCTTGTACAGACAACCCTGGCCTAATTAACAAGGGGATTCTAGATCTGCAGCGTTCAATGGGGTGTTTTCCAAATTCTACATGATGAAAGGTACCTGATGAAGCGGTCTGGGGCCTTAACCGTGGCCCTAGCTCCTTCTGCTTTGCAGCCAAACCCTAGGCTCCATCCCAAGAGCAATATGTGGGCTTGGCTCCCTTTCCCGCTGGCGCTTCTATTCATGTCCCCAGTTTCTGGTCCCTGTGTCTTTTGTGACCATATCATTCATCTGGTAGCTCACCTCATCCATCTTCCTTAGACTACTCAATCAGCAAAGCTCAATTAAACAAGGAGCAAACATACATTACATACTTACTAGGGGTCATATATTTCACTAGACCCTGGAGACATAAAGGTAAAAACAAAATGGTCTTGCCCGCAAAGTTTATATTCTATTGGGGAAAATGATGTCAACAAAAAGAACTAGGAAGATAATCTATGCATAAGCAAGATAATTGTACAAATATTTTTACATACATTGGATTAAGCATATATTTTCACATATTTAACATGTAATTACCTGTCATCTAGGGGAAGAGGTGGAAGGAAAGAGGGGAAAAGTTGGAAGAGAAGGTTTTGCAAAGGTCAGTGTTAAAAACTTACCCCTTCATATGTTTTGTAAATAAAAAGCTTTCCTCAAATAATTTTTTAAAAGAAAAAACTCCATAATACCATGTAGCGTGTTGTCGTCTCCAGAAGCTGCTGGATCACTCTCTGGGAAGAGATCTGCTGTGTCTACTCACATCTCTCAGACAGATTCTTCTTCCTGTAGTGAACTGTTGTCTCCAGGTAGTTGCTGTTAACTCTTGTCCAGAGAAGTGACTCCCCTTCCTGCAGAGAGCTGCATCAAGCCAGACTTAGTGCAGAGTCTTCTCCTTGAATCCTGGCTCTGAATCTCTTCCAGCTCTCATCCTTCTCCAGGCAGACTGACTTTCCAGGCCTACTGTTGCCTCTTTTATCCTCCCAGAGAAAGGGCGTGGCATAATGCAAGGGCTTCTGGGAAGAACCACTTTAGCCAATGAGCTTGCTCCTTCTATCAAGGCATCCTGAGTTCTCACCTTGTAATTGTCTAGACAACCTGAATTCTCACCTTGTCACTGTCCAGACAACGTGAGTTCTCACCTAGTAATCCTAATATCTCCCCCTTTCTTTTGATTTAGAACATAGGACAGTCATGACCTTGAAACCTAAAGCCATCAATATGGGAAGTATTACAGATAATTACATAAATTACATAAGCACATAGTAACATAGTAACATAACACATGCTAGAAGTATATAACATAATCAAATAATCATAAATTGAAAATTTATAAATGTCCATAAATCCATTGTCCATTAGTCTCATCTTGTGTGAGGAAGTCCAATGATTCCTGCTGGTTTTAAACTTCTTTAACAGTCTTTTTATTAGCCATGCTCTTTCGGTGTAAGATGTTTCTTAGATCTTCTCCTTTATTTTGAGGTCTTTCTCTTTTTCTGTCTCTCTCTGATGGACAAGGCGAATATGACTCGTTGGCACCCATCTGATTCCTTCTCCTGCTGAAGAAATACAAGCAAACCCTCTCCCCCAGGCAGTTAACCTACCTGGTCCCTTCCATTCACCACTTTCTGGATCTCTCCACATCACCTGGCGATTATCTAAGGACAGTGGAGCTGCTCGCACTGGACACTGCCCTTCTGGTGGGTTATAAAACCTGTCTGCCGCAGCCAGTGCATCTTTGTCAAAAATTAGAAAATTAATGGTATAGAGAACTAAATTTAGAAGTTCTCTAGGGTTACCTGTGGCTCCCCCTTTCTTTTGTTTTTGGAGGAGTGTCTTAATATCTCTGTTTCTTCTCTCTACTCTTGCCTGCCCTTGAGGATTAAAGGGTATGCCCGTGGTATGTAAAATCTTATACTGTGCACAAAAGTGTGTAAAATGTTTGGACGTATATGCAGGTCCATTGTCTGTTTTTATTGCTTGTGGCACACCCATAATTGCAAATGCTTGTATAAGGAATTCAGTGACCACTCGGGCTGTCTCTTTTGCTGCTGGCACTGCAAATGTGAATCCTGAAAAGGTGTCTACCACGACATGGATAAAAGATAGACGACCAAAAGATTTATAATGGGTCACATCCATTTGCCAGATTTCATTGGGTCTCAAACCACGAGGATTCTTCACTGGAGGGAGTGTAGGAGCATGGCAAGGAAGACAAGCTGTACAGCTTTTTACTATGCTCCTAGCTTCCTCTCTTGTGATTCCAAATTGTAAACGTAAAGCTCGAGCAGCCTGATGATATTTAGAATGAGATTCTTGTGCTTCCTGAAATAAAGGACTACTGGCTAACATCGTTAGAAGGCTATCTGCCTTTGAATTTCCAACAAAAATGGGACCTGGAAGTCCACTATGTGAGTGGACATGCAAGATATAAATCTTGCCTGGATGTTTTCTCACTTGCTCTTGAAGTTCCTTAAAGAGCTGATAAATATTAGAGGCTGCAAATTTTATTTGGGCTGTGGCAATTCTTTGTACTACACCTACAGAATAAGCTGAATCAGTAATTATATTTACGTCTCCTGGGTAATAAGTAAGAGCTAGCATGATAGCAAATAATTCATTCTGTTGAGTGGATTGAAAAGGAGTCCTGATTACTCTCTTTATGGTTAAATCATGAGAGTATACAGCACAAATATTTTCTTTGGAGGCGTCTGTAAAGATTGTTGGTCCTTTAAGAGGAACCTTGGAAACCTTTTCTTCAAAGATCCATCGCCAATTATGTAGTAGCCGGGTAATCTTTAATGGAGATCCATGTGCAAAATTTGGAGCGGTGGCCAATAAAATTTGCCATTCTGGGATGGTCTCACAGCATACATTAATTTGTGCGTTAGTATAGAATGTGTATATTTTTTCAGGACTTATTCCAGATAATTGTGTTACTCTCTTAATAGCCTTTAATAAAATCCTAGCCACAAGCACTGGGTAAGGTGTAAGGCTTTGTTCTGGTTGTGCTGGGAGGTTCATCCACTCAATCACTCTGTCTCCTTGATGAAGGACTGCTGTGGGTGCCTCTTTTGTAGCAAAAACTGATATTTCCAAGGGTTTTTGAGTGACTCTTTCAACCACATTTTGTGCTTCTTTTGTAAGCTGGCGTGGTGAATTTAAAGCACTGTCTCCCCTTAAAATGTCATATAGAGGTTGTAGTTGATTGGTAGTTAAGCCTAACACTGGACGCATCCATTGGATATCTCCTATTGATTTTTGAAAGTCATTTAAGGTGTTCAACTTCTCTGTTCTTAAAGAAAGCTTTTGTACTGTGAGTGTCTTAGGATATACTTGATATCCTAAATATTGAAAAGGAGCCTGTCTTTGAATTTTTTCTGTAGCTATATGCAGTTTGTAGTACTTTAATGTTTCCATGGTCCTTTGTAGACATGCTTCTAACATTTGTTCCTCAGGTACACATCCCAAAATATCATCCATATAATGTAACAATATTACTTTTGGAAAGGCTTTTCTTACTGGAGCAAGAGCAGCAGCAACATACATTTGGCACATAGTAGGGCTGTTTTTCATTCCCTGTGGCAAAACTGTCCATTCATATCTTTTATAAGGCTCAGCCAAATTAACACTAGGCACTGAAAAAGCACATCTTTTCATACCCTCCTTATCTAGAGGGATAGAATAGAAACAATCCTTAATGTCTATAACCCATAGAGGCCATTCTCTTGGCAACTGAGTAGGAGATGGAAGTCCAGGCTGAAGAGTTCCCATAGTTTCCATCTGTTCATTTACTCTTCTTAGATCAGTTAACATCCTCCATTTTCCAGATTTCTTTTTCACCACAAATACTGGGGAATTCCAAGGACTTAGAGAAGGCCGCAAGTGTCCTTGGTCAAGTTGTTCTTGCACTATGTCTAATAAGGCCTGAATTTTATCACTTCTTAAGGGCCACTGTTCTACCCACACTGGTGAATCAGTCTTCCACTGAATAGGAACTGGTGAAAGTGCAGGTAGGCCTTCAACAGCAGCCCTGCCTAAAAAGCTGAAGTGCTTATTTGTAATCCTATCTGCTGTAAAATGTCTCTTCCCCACAGATTGATGGGGATTTTTTCAACCACAAAAGGAGTAAAAGCTCCTGTTTCTCCTTCAAATACCTATCTCAAAGGCCTAGCACTAACTTCTGGGGCTATTGATCCTCCCACCCCAGACATATAGCAGACATGTCTGCTTTAATCTTTGGCCAGTGACCGGGCCAATTGGCACCTCTAATAACTGTACGATCTGCACCCGTGTCTACCGATCCTTCAAATGGTATTCCGTTTATATAAATAGTAAGCATAGGTCGGTCAGCTGTCACAGCTGCTGTCCAATATATTCCTGGATTTTGTTCATTGGAGTCAAAATCTAGGCGACTATCACGAGGTTGCTTATTAGGGGTACGTAACAATATGCCTGATGCTACTACTTCTCCTGGTTGATAAATCACACGTTGTCTGCCTGTGTTAGTGACTGGGATATTAGATACACGTTCTCCAGTTTCCCACATCAGTGTATGGATGGACACTGTTTTGTAGGCACTCTCAGAAGGTGAAATGGTCAAGCCTACTGTGCCTGGAGGCAAAGGATCCATAGGCTCAACAGGAACAGATTTCACTTCTCCAGGGAGTATCTCGGTAGTCTCTCCTGCACACAACTCTATTTTTCCTAATTTCAATCCCTTTCTTCCATCTGATTGCCTTTTGGCTGATTGATCATGTCTTAAAATTCTCTGGATGTAACCTCGGTTGCCATCATGCCCCACTTCGGGGGCTGAAGCTGGGCCCCACCTGTCATTTCCCTGTGTCAATCTACATTCGGAGGCCCAGTGGAGGCCCTTGTGACATTTTGGACATGGAGTTTTAGGTCTTCTCTCACCCTGTCTTCTCACTGTATCTCCATATCTACACTGAGCTCTTAGATGCCCAATTTTTCCACATTGAAAACATCGCCGAGTTTCTCTAGAAGGCCCTTGCCAGGAGGGACCCTGTCTTTCCACGTTCATCATTGTCCGGGTGTAAAAAGCATTTGTTCCCACTGTAGCACAGCGTCTTATGATCTCCTCTAAAGGAGCATCTTTGTCTAATCCCCATATAATTCTTTTGCAAATCTCATTGGCATTTTCCTTAGCCAGATGTCTGGTCATTATTTCTGTAGCTGAATTTTCTCCAATAGTTCTTTTGACAGCAGTTTGCAAATGTCCCACAAAATCTGCAAAAGGTTCATTGGGACCTTGCTGTATTTTAGTGAAAGCCTCTCCACGATCTTTCTGTCCAGGAAGGACACCCCAAGCTTTTATTGCAGCCTTAGCAATTTGCTCATATATTGTCATGGTATAATTAATCTGTTCTGAATTCTCTCCATAACAACCTTCACCAGCCAAGTGCTCAAAAGTGAATTGTGTGTTAACTCCTATTTCCAAATTGCATCTGTCTTGAATTTTACATAATTCATGAAATTCCACAAGCCATAATAAATTTTCTCCAGGTTCCAGGCATGTCCTTGCTATGGATTTCCAATCATTTGGGGTTAGGACTTCATAAGACAAACCATCTAGTAACATTTTAACATAAGCTGATGTAGCCCCATAAAGGGTACAACCTTTTTTCAAATCTTTAATTTTATTCAAATCTAAAGGTGCATATCTTCTCCTTTTTTGACCTACAGAGTCAATATTTTCAATCACAGGATATGCATGTATAAAATCACTTATATCCTGTCCTTCTCTCTTAGCTTTAACCAATGCTTTTTCTAATCTTGTCATAGGCTTAGGCTGCTTCACAGGCAATTCTGTTTGTGTTTCTGCCTCTTCCCCTCCTTCTTCCTCCACCTCTGAAGGTGGGGTGGATGTGGGCCTGCCAATAATCTGTTCTCTAGGCAGGGTTGAAGCTTCTTCAAGAGAATCATACCATAATTCCTCATTTAAATCCTCTTGCTCTAAGGCAAGATCTTGATCTTTCCTTTTTTCCTCACACTTCCTCCTCTGTTCCTTTTTAAAACTTTTCCTTCTCCAACAACTTGCTTGATAGTTTAAGGTTAATTGAACTATGTTGTAGATATAAAATACTTCTGCAGAAATTGAACGAGGCCCATTTTTTGCATAAAATTCTTTCATTTCAAATCCCACTAGCTTCCATTTATCTACATCTATCTTTTCTTCCTCTAAGAACCAAGGGGATGTGCGTCTTAATGCAGCCAAGAGTTTAGCAATCTGTACCCATGTTACAAGTAAACTCTGCTCCTCAATTATCTTGATTATACTCTCTATAGTACCACTCCTGAATGGGGGTGGAGCTGAGGTTGCTTCTGGGGCTGGGGATGAGTCGGCTGAGGTCCAGGGATTGAATATAGCTAACATCTGCCCCATTTCAGCTATAAGAGATTCCTGGTTTAGCCCTTAACAAGTTAAGTTCCTTATTTATCTATTAGCACGCTCACTTAATCTTTAACAAAGTTTCCTCGTTACTCACAGTTCTGGCTCAGAGAGACTGAGATCTGGATGGGAGGCTTTTCCACTGGAATCAGGACCGTGTCTGTCCCTGTTCGGGCGCCAAATTGCGAAGGTCTGGTCTAGCTCCTCTTGTCAGGATAAGCAAAAGTCCTTGCCCCACGTGTGGACGCCAAATGTAGCGTGCTGTCGTCTCCAGAAGCTGCTGGATCGCTCTCTGGGAAGAGATCTGCTGTGTCTACTCAAATCTCTCAGACAGATTCTTCTTCCTGTAGTGAACTGTTGTCTCCAGGGAGTTGCTGTTAACTCTTGTCCAGAGAAGTGACTTCCCTTCCTGCAGAGAGCTGCATCAAGCCAGATGTAGTGCAGAGTCTTCTCCTTGAATCCTGGCTCTGAATCACCTGCAGCTCTTATCCTTCTCCAGGCAGACTGACTTTCCAGGCCCACTGTTGCCTCCTTTATCCTCCCAGAGAATGGGCGTGGGATAATGCAAGGGCTTCAGGGAAGAACCACTTCAGCCAATGAGTTTGCTCCTTCTATCAAGTAAACCTGAGTTCTCACCTTGTAATTGTCCAGACAACCTGAATTCTCACCTTGTCACTGTCCAGACAACGTGAGTTCTCACCTAGTAATCCTAACAATACCAAGTGAGCACTACCCTCATCTGATGAGCATTTGCTTTGCTTACCTTCTCCATGGAGACCTCATTGTGTCATGCCCATTGTGACACGCCTGAGAACACCCAAGGTTTTCTGACTTAAAGGGGATGTTCTCTCCCCAACAACCCAGTTGGATCCTGACAGCCAAGGGGGTAGTATGTGAATAGAAGAATAGATGAGTGGACAAATAGACTAATAGACTAGATACATAGATAAGTGCTGATAGATAGATGGGATAGATAGGGTAAACAAATAGATTCAATAGATACACTTGATGCATAGTTAAATAGATAATGATGGGTAGATAAGTGAAAAGATAGATTTATAGTAGAAAAGTTTATAGCTATCAAAGATATTTATAGGAAAAAAAGTGATTTATAGTTAGAAAAGAGATTTATATGAAAAAAGCGATACATAGGTAGAAAAGAGATATATATAGTTAAAAAAGTGATTTAGGAGAAGAAACGAGATTTATAGGTAGAAAAGAGATTTATAGGCAGAAGAGAATGAATAGCTGCCTTAAATTATACATAGATAATGAAGGAGTCAATGGAGGGTTAGGTAAATCAGTAAATAAATTACTGGAGAGAGAGATCCATTTGGGCCCTCATCAGCATGATACCAAGGGCTGCTGTCATAGATTGAGACTGCCTTCACGTCAGTATTAAACTATTATATTTTATTCTTCAATATTATAGAAGCTAAAATGGTTGCTTTCTATCTGGCTTGGGAAATTGTTGACTTCTCTTTCTTCCCCTCTTCCCCCACGCCCCCCCAAAATTGCATTTTGTGGATGGTTATTCTAGTAGATCAATTGGACACATATCTTTCACTTATGCTGTAACATTTTACCTTTTCAGGCATCCTATAAGCCACTGCTGAAGCAGAGGAGATACTGAACCAGTTGTGACCAGATGCTGGCGATATTGAACGCATCTTAAGCCTCGGGATCGACTTAAAACGGGATTTAACCTGTTCATGAAGGTAAAGCATCTACATAGAGATAATGTACCTGCAGCTTCCCTCCTGCAGTCAGTGTTAATAGGAGATCAAGGTAGGGCCTGGTTGCTGACTAGCCCTATATATAAACTAGAAGTACAAATAATCTGGGAAATAGAGAGCCTACACTTAAAAGCAAACAAACAAACAAAAGCAAATTCTTTTAGTTCGGAAACTATTTTCTTTTTCCTCATCCTATGGCTGGTTCCCAGAAAAAAGATGACTTGCTCATATTAGAGGTTTCATAAATGCTTGTTAAATTCAATTACATATAGATGAAGACTTTTTCTAAAATTATAGGCAGCTGGCTGGTTCAGTGGATAACACTGTTGGACCTCCCTTGAATCAGCAACTGATTTCAAACACCAGCTGTAGGACTCTGGGCAAGTCACTTAATCTGTGTTTGCCTCAATTTCCTCCTCTGTAAATTGGGAATGATACAATCATGTTTGCTCCACAGAGGATAAGCCTCTGAGAACTATTTGTTTTCAAGTAGAGTCACAGCATCGTGGATTTTGAGCTGGCAGCAATATTTCAGGGTTTCTACTTCCATATTTTACAAAGAAAGTCACTGAGACACAAGGAGGTTTAGTATAGTTAATATATTGTTCAAGCGCATACAAGTTGTAAGTGGCAGAGACAAGATTCAAACAGATCCTGTTAATACTATCGTGTTACCTCTAAGTGTTCATTATATATGGGTGTATGGGTGTCCATATATGTGTGTGTATATTTCCATACTCCAATCTTCTAACCTATAACTAAACATATTTACTCTTAAAAAAAAAAAGTGGTGGGATGGGGTAGGGGAAAGACACTGTAATAAAGTAACATTAAACAAGTGGTATTTTGCTCTGCTGTTTATTTCTTACTTTCATGACTTTATATTATCACTTTAAACTCCCTGAGCCTCAGTTTCCTCACATGTTAAATGAGATAGTTGAGCTCCATGACCACTAGGAAACTACATTTCCAGTTCTAAAATTGTGATTCCACAGTGAAAATCTAGCAACATTGTGTCCTAATGTAAGATCTGTATTTGATCATTAATGAGTCATATATTTTCTCTTGGATTTTATATAGTTCATTTGTAGCAACATTAACCTGGCATTCCCTTCTGAGGGCTGACCCCATCCTTGTTGTGGTGACTGTTAGAGGTGGGCCGCCCTCATCCCGGTGACCATCCACTCCAGATCCTCTTTGTGGTTGGTGGGGTGACAATATCAGAAGCCAAAATGTTGAAAGATCTCGTTTCTTCCCTGAAGCCTGGAACACAGGTACCGAACCCGAAATAACAGGACATGCATCTCCCTGGCCCAAGGATGGGAGAGTCTGGCTGTTCCCACAAGACTTGGTCTGAGCCTTAGGGGTAGCATTTGAGGAGATGATCTATAGAATTCGGGAGATGGTGAAGCACTGTGTAAAGGTCAGATAATTCTCTTACTACTACCATTATTACTTGTACTCTTACCCCTATTATTATTACTACTATTTCTACTATTACTCCTCTTCTTACTCCTATTAGTATTACTCCTACGATTACTACTATTACTCTTCCACCAACTACTACAATTACTGCCACTCTTATTATTGTTATTATTCCTTCTAGATCTCTTCCTCCTGCTACTAGTGCTATCATTGCTCCTATTACTATTAATACTCCTTTTACTACCACTACTACTATTATTTCTACTACCACTTTTACTATTTCTATTACTCCTACTAGTACTGCTACTCCTACTCCTACTCCTACTAGTGTCACTCCTATTCCTATCATTATTACTGTTGCTATTACTACTTCTTCTACTACTATTATTCCTACTCCTATTATTATTAATACTACTACCATTACTATTACTTTTATCATTACTACTCTTTTTACTACTTCTATCACTACTTTTATTCCTCTTCCTATTACTGTTACTACTCATAATACTCCTACTTCTTCTACGCCTCCACCTCCTACTACTGCCACTACTCCTTTGTCCGGAAGTCCATATGTTTTCTAAATAAAGAGGTTTCCTAAAAAATATTGTTAAAAGAAGACTTGCGCATAAAGCCTGAGCACAATCCTCATCAGATGAGCAGTTGACTTGCTTACCTTGGCCATGGAGACCTCATTGTGTGATGCTCATTGTGACATGCCGGAGAACACCCAAAGTTTTCTGACTTAAAGGTGATGTTCTCTTCCCAACAACCCAGTTGGATCCTGACAGCAAAGGGAGTAGTATGTGAATAGAAGAATGGATGAGTGGACTAATAGACTGGTAGACTAGATACATAGATTCCTGGTGATGGATGGATCAGATAGAGAAGATAAACAAATAGATTGAATAGATACACTTAATGCATAGTTAAAAAGATAATGATGGATAGATAAGTGAAAAGATAGATTTATAGTAGAAAAGTTTATAGGTAGAAAAGTGATTTATAGGAAGAAAAGTGATTTATAGGTAGCAAACAGCTCTATAGGAAGAAAAGCCATTTATAGGTAGAAAAGAGATATTTAGATTAAAAAAAGGGATTTAGAAGTAGAAAAGAGATTTATAGGCAGAAGAGAATGAATAGCTGGATTAAAATATACATACAACCCCCCCCAAAAATATTGCAGTTCGTGGATGGTTTTTCCAGTATATCAAATGGACACATATCTTTCACTTATGCTTTCACATTTTATCTTTTCAGGCAACCTATAAGCCAATACTGAAGCAAAGGAGATACTGAAGCCAGAGTGACCAGATTCTGGCGATATTGAAAACATGTCTTTGGAAATCTACTTGAAACGGGATTTAGATTGTTGTTGGGGAGTTTTGATCTATACTTTGGAGTTTATTGCACTGGTGGGGGGAAGGGGAGAGAGGATGTTTCTGAGTTTGATTGTTGGGGAGTTTTGATATCTATACTTTGGAGTTTATTGTACTGGTGGGGGGAAGGGGAGAGATGATGTTTCTGAGTTTGATGTGTTTTTAAAAATAAAAAATGTTTTTTTTTCTGTTTCCAAAAGTTTCAAGTTGTCATTCTTTCAGCTCCCACATGATTAGTGATATTTCCCAGTTTCTTCTTTACTATCTGATGATTATATTTGCCAGCTGGTTAATCCTAAAGAAATACTTGTTGGCAAACTTATTGGGTAAACAACATTTTTCCCTTATTTGCAGCTAGCTCATACTGCTGATGGGTAAAGCTGGCTATCCTATCTGGGTTTGGGAATAAGAGAGGGAGGCAGATTTGTTCTTCTTTGAGATTGTGAAAAAACTGTAAGCAGGCCCTTTGCCATCAGAGGCTGGGGACCGTCTGAAAATCTGGGAGCAAAGAGGTAGTGGGGGTTAACAAGCAGCAGGGCTGTTGTGTTCTAGCCAGAGAAGTTCCAGAGAAGCTCGGAACTGGCCCTGCTGAAGTCTTTTGGATCTTCCTGGAGGAGCAGAGCAGCCATTCTACACCAGAAGGGCAATTCAGAATGACAAGGGACTGGCTTAGAGATTTGCATCCAGGTGCTTCCCCTCAGCTCTAGGGGAAGGCTGAGCCAGAAAATAATTGGTGTCCCCACAGGCTTGTGCTAGAGCCCCCCATTCCCCCTTTGAAGTTTCTTCTGCCTGACTTGTGCTCATTATAATCTATATGACTGAAATGTCAAACTTCGGTTTCTGAAAATCTAACCTTTCTTCAGAAGCTGGGAACCTAAATCCCCTGGATGAAGAAGGGGGATAGTAAGAGTGCTAGAAAAGCAAATGGGTGCTCTGGAGACGGCAAGATTGGAGATGGGAAAACCCCGTCTGATTTGATTCCATAGATAGTGGCAAAGGTCAGGTTAGCCACAAAAGATGTTTGCACTGATTGATAAAGCTGGAACAATACCTCTTGGGAATTGATGTACAGGCTCTGGCAAGAAAATGAAACCAAACTAACTCCCAAGCAGGATGCAGCCTTAATTGGCTGAAGGGCCCCAGAAGACCCTGGACAAGCCAGTCAAGCCGGCTTCCAGAGCTAGTCCTTAGCTTGGCCTTGGGAATCCTCCCAGGGGGTGGAAGAGGAGGAGGTCTGGATTGCTCTCTGACAGCACCTTCTCATCCTCCATCTTGGGCTTTCCACTTCTGGGCTTGGGCTTGGAGGGTCTCATCTACAGAAAACCACCTTCTTGAGGGCAAGAACTGTTGGAGTTTTTCCTTGGTAGCTCTGCCATTTTTCCACTTCGAATCACTTCCGATTTACCAATATTTATTAAGGAAACAAGCATTTATTAAACTCCTATGTACCAAGCACTGTGCTAAGCACTTTACACATATTCTCTCCTGAACATCACTGGGAGGTAGGTGCTAATATCCACTCTCTCAGTTAAAGAAACTGAGGCAACAGGTCAGCAAAATAGAGGCGAGATTGAAACAGATCTTGTCTTGTACAGACAACCCTGGCCTAATTAACAAGGGGATTCTAGATCTGCAGCGTTCAATGGGGTGTTTTCCAAATTCTACATGATGAAAGGTACCGGATGAAGCGGTCTGGGGTCTTAACCGTGGCCCTAGCTCCTTCTGCTTTGCAGCCAAACCCTAGGCTCCATCCCAAGAGCAATATGTGGGCTTGGCTCCCTTTCCCGCTGGTGCTTCTACTCATGTCCCCAGTTTCTGGTCCCTGTGTCCTTTGTGACCATATCATTCATCTGGTAGCCCACCTCATCCATCTTCCTTAGACTACTCAATCAGCAAAGCTCAATTAAACAAGGAGCAAACATATATTACATACTCACTAGGGGTCGTATATTTCACTAGACCCTGGAGACATAAAGGTAAAAACAAAATGGTCTTGCCCGCAAAGTTTATATTCTATTGGGGAAAATGATGTCAACAAAAAGAACTAGGAAGACAATCTATGCATAAGCAAGATAATTGTATAAATATTTTTACATACATTGGATTAAGCATATATTTTCATATATTTAACATGTGAATCCCCTGTCATCTTCCCTGTCATCTAGGGGAAGAGGTGGAAGGAAGGAGGGGAAAAGTTGGAAGAGAAGGTTTTGCAAGGGTCAGTGTTAAAAACTTACCCCTTCATATGTTTTGTAAATAAAAAGCTTTCCTCAAACAATTTTTAAAAAGAAAAAAACCCACATACCAGGTGAGCACTACCCTCATCTGATGAGCATTTGCTTTGCTTACCTTCTCCATGGAGACCTCATTGTGTCATGCCCATTGTGACACGCCTGAGAACACCCAAGGTTTTCTGACTTAAAGGGGATGTTCTCTCCCCAACAACCCAGTTGGATCCTGACAGCCAAGGGAGTAGTATGTGAATAGAAGAATAGATGAGTGGACAAATAGACTAATAGACTAGATACATAGATAAGTGCTGATAGATAGATGGGATAGATAGGGTAAACAAATAGATTCAATAGATACACTTGATGCATAGTTAAATAGATAATGATGGGTAGATAAGTGAAAAGATAGATTTATAGTAGAAAAGTTTATAGCTATCAAAGATATTTATAGGAAAAAAAAGTGATTTATAGTTAGAAAAGAGATTTATATGAAAAAAGCAATACATAGGTAGAAAAGAGATATATATAGTTAAAAAAGTGATTTAGGAGAAGAAACGAGATTTATAGGTAGAAAAGAGATGTATAGGCAGAAGAGAATGAATAGCTGCCTTAAATTATACATAGATAATGAAGGAGTCAATGGAGGGTTAGGTAAATCAGTAAATAAATTACTGGAGAGAGAGATCCATTTGGGCCCTCATCAGCATGATACCAAGGGCTGCTATCATAGATTGAGACTGCCTTCACGTCAGTATTAAACTATTATATTTTATTCTTCAATATTATAGAAGCTAAAATGGTTGCTTTCTATCTGGCTTGGGAAATTGTTGACTTCTCTTTCTTCCCCTCTTCCCCCACGCCCCCCCAAAATTGCATTTTGTGGATGGTTATTCTAGTAGATCAATTGGACACATATCTTTCACTTATGCTGTAACATTTTACCTTTTCAGGCATCCTATAAGCCACTGCTGAAGCAGAGGAGATACTGAACCAGTTGTGACCAGATGCTGGCGATATTGAACGCATCTTAAGCCTCGGGATCGACTTAAAACGGGATTTAACCTGTTCATGAAGGTAAAGCATCTACATAGAGATAATGTACCTGCAGCTTCCCTCCTGCAGTCAGTGTTAATAGGAGATCAAGGTAGGGCCTGGTTGCTGACTAGCCCTATATATAAACTAGAAGTACAAATAATCTGGGAAATAGAGAGCCTACACTTAAAAGCAAACAAACAAACAAAAGCAAATTCTTTTAGTTCGGAAACTATTTTCTTTTTCCTCATCCTATGGCTGGTTCCCAGAAAAAAAATGACTTGCTCATATTAGAGGTTTCATAAATGCTTGTTAAATTCAATTACATATAGATGAAGACTTTTTCTAAAATTATAGGCAGCTGGCTGGTTCAGTGGATAACACTGTTGGACCTCCCTTGAATCAGCAACTGATTTCAAACACCAGCTGTAGGACTCTGGGCAAGTCACTTAATCTGTGTTTGCCTCAATTTCCTCCTCTGTAAATTGGGAATGATACAATCATGTTTGCTCCACAGAGGATAAGCCTCTGAGAACTATTTGTTTTCAAGTAGAGTCACAGCATCGTGGATTTTGAGCTGGCAGCAATATTTCAGGGTTTCTACTTCCATATTTTACAAAGAAAGTCACTGAGACACAAGGAGGTTTAGTATAGTTAATATATTGTTCAAGCGCATACAAGTTGTAAGTGGCAGAGACAAGATTCAAACAGATCCTGTTAATACTATCGTGTTACCTCTAAGTGTTCATTATATATGGGTGTATGGGTGTCCATATATGTGTGTGTATATTTCCATACTCCAATCTTCTAACCTATAACTAAACATATTTACTCTTAAAAAAAAAAAGTGGTGGGATGGGGTAGGGGAAAGACACTGTAATAAAGTAACATTAAACAAGTGGTATTTTGCTCTGCTGTTTATTTTTTACTTTCATGACTTTATATTATCACTTTAAACTCCCTGAGCCTCAGTTTTCTCACATGTTAAATGAGATAGTTGAGCTCCATGACCACTAGGAAACTACATTTCCAGTTCTAAAATTGTGATTCCACAGTGAAAATCTAGCAACATTGTGTCCTAATGTAAGATCTGTATTTGATCATTAATGAGTCATATATTTTCTCTTGGATTTTATATAGTTCATTTGTAGCAACATTAACCTGGCATTCCCTTCTGAGGGCTGACCCCATCCTTGTTGTGGTGACTGTTAGAGGTGGGCCGCCCTCATCCCGGTGACCATCCACTCCAGATCCTCTTTGTGGTTGGTGGGGTGACAATATCAGAAGCCAAAATGTTGAAAGATCTCGTTTCTTCCCTGAAGCCTGGAACACAGGTACCGAACCCGAAATAACAGGACATGCATCTCCCTGGCCCAAGGATGGGAGAGTCTGGCTGTTCCCACAAGACTTGGTCTGAGCCTTAGGGGTAGCATTTGAGGAGATGATCTATAGAATTCGGGAGATGGTGAAGCACTGTGTAAAGGTCAGATAATTCTCTTACTACTACTATTATTACTTGTACTCTTACGCCTATTATTATTACTACTATTTCTACTATTACTCCTCTTCCTACTCCTATTAGTATTACTCCTACGATTACTACTATTACTCTTCCACCCACTACTACAATTACTGCCACTCTTATTATTGTTATTATTCCTTCTAGATCTCTTCCTCCTGCTACTAGTACTATCATTGCTCCTATTCCTATTAATACTCCTTTTACTACCACTACTACTATTATTTCTACTACCACTTTTACTATTTCTATTACTATTACTCCTACTGCTACTGCTACTCCTACTCCTACTAGTGTCACTCCTATTCCTATCATTATTACTGTTGCTATTACTACTTCTTCTACTACTATTATTCCTACTCCTATTATTATTAGTACTACTACCATTACTATTACTTTTATCATTACTACTCTTTTTACTACTTCTATCACTACTTTTATTCCTCTTCCTATTACTGTTACTACTCATACTACTCCTACTTCTTCTACGCCTCCACCTCCTACTACTGCCACTACTCCTTTGTCCGGAAGTCCATATGTTTTCTAAATAAAGAGGTTTCCTAAAAAATATTGTTAAAAGAAGACTTGCGCATAAAGCCTGAGCACAATCCTCATCAGATGAGCAGTTGACTTGCTTACCTTGGCCATGGAGACCTCATTGTGTGATGCTCATTGTGACATGCCGGAGAACACCCAAAGTTTTCTGACTTCAAGGTGATGTTCTCTTCCCAACAACCCAGTTGGATCCTGACAGCAAAGGGAGTAGTATGTGAATAGAAGAATGCATGAGTGGACTAATAGACTGATAGACTAGATACATAGATTCCTGGTGATGGATGAATGGGATAGAGAAGATAAACAAATAGATTGAATAGATACACTTAATGCATAGTTAAAAAGATAATGATGGATAGATAAGTGAAAAGATAGATTTATAGTAGAAAAGTTTATAGGTAGAAAAGTGATTTATAGGAAGAAAAGTGATTTATAGGTAGCAAACAGCTCTATAGGAAGAAAAGCCATTTATAGGTAGAAAAGAGATATTTAGATTAAAAAAAGGGATTTAGAAGTAGAAAAGAGATTTATAGGCAGAAGAGAATGAATAGCTGGATTAAAATATACATACAACCCCCCCCAAAATATTGCAGTTCGTGGATGGTTTTTCCAGTATATCAAATGGACACATATCTTTCACTTATGCTTTCACATTTTTTCTTTTCAGGCAACCTATAAGCCAATACTGAAGCAAAGGAGATACTGAAGCCAGAGTGACCAGATTCTGGCGATATTGAAAACATGTCTTTGGAAATCTACTTGAAACGGGATTTAGATTGTTGTTGGGGAGTTTTGATCTATACTTTGGAGTTTATTGCACTGGTGGGGGGAAGGGGAGAGAGGATGTTTCTGAGTTTGATTGTTGGGGAGTTTTGATATCTATACTTTGGAGTTTATTGTACTGGTGGGGGGAAGGGGAGAGATGATGTTTCTGAGTTTGATGTGTTTTTAAAAATAAAAAATGTTTTTTTTTCTGTTTCCAAAAGTTTCAAGTTGTCATTCTTTCAGCTCCCACATGATTAGTGATATTTCCCAGTTTCTTCTTTACTATCTGATGATTATATTTGCCAGCTGGTTAATCCTAAAGAAATACTTGTTGGCAAACTTATTGGGTAAACAACATTTTTCCCTTATTTGCAGCTAGCCCATACTGCTGATGGGTAAAGCTGGCTATCCTATCTGGGTTTGGGAATAAGAGAGGGAGGCAGATTTGTTCTTCTTTGAGATTGTGAAAAAACTGTAAGCAGGCCCTTTGCCATCAGAGGCTGGGGACCGTCTGAAAATCTGGGAGCAAAGAGGTAGTGGGGGTTAACAAGCAGCAGGGCTGTTGTGTTCTAGCCAGAGAAGTTCCAGAGAAGCTCGGAACTGGCCCTGCTGAAGTCTTTTGGATCTTCCTGGAGGAGCAGAGCAGCCATTCTACACCAGAAGGGCAATTCAGAATGACAAGGGACTGGCTTAGAGATTTGCATCCAGGTGCTTCCCCTCAGCTCTAGGGGAAGGCTGAGCCAGAAAATAATTGGTGTCCCCACAGGCTTGTGCTAGAGCCCCCCATTCCCCCTTTGAAGTTTCTTCTGCCTGACTTGTGCTCATTATAATCTATATGACTGAAATGTCAAACTTCGGTTTCTGAAAATCTAACCTTTCTTCAGAAGCTGGGAACCTAAATCCCCTGGATGAAGAAGGGGGATAGTAAGAGTGCTAGAAAAGCAAATGGGTGCTCTGGAGACGGCAAGATTGGAGATGGGAAAACCCCGTCTGATTTGATTCCATAGATAGTGGCAAAGGTCAGGTTAGCCACAAAAGATGTTTGCACTGATTGATAAAGCTGGAACAATACCTCTTGGGAATTGATGTACAGGCTCTGGCAAGAAAATGAAACCAAACTAACTCCCAAGCAGGATGCAGCCTTAATTGGCTGAAGGGCCCCAGAAGACCCTGGACAAGCCAGTCAAGCCGGCTTCCAGAGCTAGTCCTTAGCTTGGCCTTGGGAATCCTCCCAGGGGGTGGAAGAGGAGGAGGTCTGGATTGCTCTCTGACAGCACCTTCTCATCCTCCATCTTGGGCTTTCCACTTCTGGGCTTGGGCTTGGAGGGTCTCATCTACAGAAAACCACCTTCTTGAGGGCAAGAACTGTTGGAGTTTTTCCTTGGTAGCTCTGCCATTTTTCCACTTCGAATCACTTCCGATTTACCAATATTTATTAAGGAAACAAGCATTTATTAAACTCCTATGTACCAAGCACTGTGCTAAGCACTTTACACATATTCTCTCCTGAACATCACTGGGAGGTAGGTGCTAATATCCACTCTCTCAGTTAAAGAAACTGAGGCAACAGGTCAGCAAAATAGAGGCGAGATTGAAACAGATCTTGTCTTGTACAGACAACCCTGGCCTAATTAACAAGGGGATTCTAGATCTGCAGCGTTCAATGGGGTGTTTTCCAAATTCTACATGATGAAAGGTACCGGATGAAGCGGTCTGGGGTCTTAACCGTGGCCCTAGCTCCTTCTGCTTTGCAGCCAAACCCTAGGCTCCATCCCAAGAGCAATATGTGGGCTTGGCTCCCTTTCCCGCTGGTGCTTCTACTCATGTCCCCAGTTTCTGGTCCCTGTGTCCTTTGTGACCATATCATTCATCTGGTAGCCCACCTCATCCATCTTCCTTAGACTACTCAATCAGCAAAGCTCAATTAAACAAGGAGCAAACATATATTACATACTTACTAGGGGTCGTATATTTCACTAGACCCTGGAGACATAAAGGTAAAAACAAAATGGTCTTGCCCGCAAAGTTTATATTCTATTGGGGAAAATGATGTCAACAAAAAGAACTAGGAAGACAATCTATGCATAAGCAAGATAATTGTATAAATATTTTTACATACATTGGATTAAGCATATATTTTCATATATTTAACATGTGAATCCCCTGTCATCTTCCCTGTCATCTAGGGGAAGAGGTGGAAGGAAGGAGGGGAAAAGTTGGAAGAGAAGGTTTTGCAAGGGTCAGTGTTAAAAACTTACCCCTTCATATGTTTTGTAAATAAAAAGCTTTCCTCAAACAATTTTTAAAAAGAAAAAAAACCCACATACCAGGTGAGCACTACCCTCATCTGATGAGCATTTGCTTTGCTTACCTTCTCCATGGAGACCTCATTGTGTCATGCCCATTGTGACACGCCTGAGAACACCCAAGGTTTTCTGACTTAAAGGGGATGTTCTCTCCCCAACAACCCAGTTGGATCCTGACAGCCAAGGGAGTAGTATGTGAATAGAAGAATAGATGAGTGGACAAATAGACTAATAGACTAGATACATAGATAAGTGCTGATAGATAGATGGGATAGATAGGGTAAACAAATAGATTCAATAGATACACTTGATGCATAGTTAAATAGATAATGATCGGTAGATAAGTGAAAAGATAGATTTATAGTAGAAAAGTTTATAGGTAGAAAAGATATTTATAGGAAAAAAAAGTGATTTATAGTTAGAAAAGAGATTTATATGAAAAAAGCGATACATAGGTAGAAAAGAGATATATATAGTTAAAAAAGTGATTTAGGAGAAGAAACGAGATTTATAGGTAGAAAAGAGATGTATAGGCAGAAGAGAATGAATAGCTGCCTTAAATTATACATAGATAATGAAGGAGTCAATGGAGGGTTAGGTAAATCAGTAAATAAATTACTGGAGAGAGAGATCCATTTGGGCCCTCATCAGCATGATACCAAGGGCTGCTGTCATAGATTGAGACTGCCTTCACGTCAGTATTAAACTATTATATTTTATTCTTCAATATTATAGAAGCTAAAATGGTTGCTTTCTATCTGGCTTGGGAAATTGTTGACTTCTCTTTCTTCCCCTCTTCCCCCACGCCCCCCCAAAATTGCATTTTGTGGATGGTTATTCTAGTAGATCAATTGGACACATATCTTTCACTTATGCTGTAACATTTTACCTTTTCAGGCATCCTATAAGCCACTGCTGAAGCAGAGGAGATACTGAACCAGTTGTGACCAGATGCTGGCGATATTGAACGCATCTTAAGCCTCGGGATCGACTTAAAACGGGATTTAACCTGTTCATGAAGGTAAAGCATCTACATAGAGATAATGTACCTGCAGCTTCCCTCCTGCAGTCAGTGTTAATAGGAGATCAAGGTAGGGCCTGGTTGCTGACTAGCCCTATATGTAAACTAGAAGTACAAATAATCTGGGAAATAAAGAGCCTACACTTAAAAGCAAACAAACAAACAAAAGCAAATTCTTTTAGTTCGGAAACTATTTTCTTTTTCCTCATCCTATGGCTGGTTCCCAGAAAAAAGATGACTTGCTCATATTAGAGGTTTCATAAATGCTTGTTAAATTCAATTACATATAGATGAAGACTTTTTCTAAAATTATAGGCAGCTGGCTGGTTCAGTGGATAACACTGTTGGACCTCCCTTGAATCAGCAACTGATTTCAAACACCAGCTGTAGGACTCTGGGCAAGTCACTTAATCTGTGTTTGCCTCAATTTCCTCCTCTGTAAATTGGGAATGATACAATCATGTTTGCTCCACAGAGGATAAGCCTCTGAGAACTATTTGTTTTCAAGTAGAGTCACAGCATCGTGGATTTTGAGCTGGCAGCAATATTTCAGGGTTTCTACTTCCATATTTTACAAAGAAAGTCACTGAGACACAAGGAGGTTTAGTATAGTTAATATATTGTTCAAGCGCATACAAGTTGTAAGTGGCAGAGACAAGATTCAAACAGATCCTGTTAATACTATCGTGTTACCTCTAAGTGTTCATTATATATGGGTGTATGGGTGTCCATATATGTGTGTGTATATTTCCATACTCCAATCTTCTAACCTATAACTAAACATATTTACTCTTAAAAAAAAAAGTGGTGGGATGGGGTAGGGGAAAGACACTGTAATAAAGTAACATTAAACAAGTGGTATTTTGCTCTGCTGTTTATTTCTTACTTTCATGACTTTATATTATCACTTTAAACTCCCTGAGCCTCAGTTTCCTCACATGTTAAATGAGATAGTTGAGCTCCATGACCACTAGGAAACTACATTTCCAGTTCTAAAATTGTGATTCCACAGTGAAAATCTAGCAACATTGTGTCCTAATGTAAGATCTGTATTTGATCATTAATGAGTCATATATTTTCTCTTGGATTTTATATAGTTCATTTGTAGCAACATTAACCTGGCATTCCCTTCTGAGGGCTGACCCCATCCTTGTTGTGGTGACTGTTAGAGGTGGGCCGCCCTCATCCCGGTGACCATCCACTCCAGATCCTCTTTGTGGTTGGTGGGGTGACAATATCAGAAGCCAAAATGTTGAAAGATCTCGTTTCTTCCCTGAAGCCTGGAACACAGGTACCGAACCCGAAATAACAGGACATGCATCTCCCTGGCCCAAGGATGGGAGAGTCTGGCTGTTCCCACAAGACTTGGTCTGAGCCTTAGGGGTAGCATTTGAGGAGATGATCTATAGAATTCGGGAGATGGTGAAGCACTGTGTAAAGGTCAGATAATTCTCTTACTACTACCATTATTACTTGTACTCTTACCCCTATTATTATTACTACTATTTCTACTATTACTCCTCTTCCTACTCCTATTAGTATTACTCCTACGATTACTACTATTACTCTTCCACCAACTACTACAATTACTGCCACTCTTATTATTGTTATTATTCCTTCTAGATCTCTTCCTCCTGCTACTAGTACTATCATTGCTCCTATTACTATTAATACTCCTTTTACTACCACTACTACTATTATTTCTACTACCACTTTTACTATTTCTATTACTCCTACTAGTACTGCTACTCCTACTCCTACTCCTACTAGTGTCACTCCTATTCCTATCATTATTACTGTTGCTATTACTACTTCTTCTACTACTATTATTCCTACTCCTATTATTATTAGTACTACTACCATTACTATTACTTTTATCATTACTACTCTTTTTACTACTTCTATCACTACTTTTATTCCTCTTCCTATTACTGTTACTACTCATACTACTCCTACTTCTTCTACGCCTCCACCTCCTACTACTGCCACTACTCCTTTGTCCGGAAGTCCATATGTTTTCTAAATAAAGAGGTTTCCTAAAAAATATTGTTAAAAGAAGACTTGCGCATAAAGCCTGAGCACAATCCTCATCAGATGAGCAGTTGACTTGCTTACCTTGGCCATGGAGACCTCATTGTGTGATGCTCATTGTGACATGCCGGAGAACACCCAAAGTTTTCTGACTTCAAGGTGATGTTCTCTTCCCAACAACCCAGTTGGATCCTGACAGGAAAAGGGAGTAGTATGTGAATAGAAGAATGCATGAGTGGACTAATAGACTGATAGACTAGATACATAGATTCCTGGTGATGGATGAATGGGATAGAGAAGATAAACAAATAGATTGAATAGATACACTTAATGCATAGTTAAAATGATAATGATGGATAGATAAGTGAAAAGATAGATTTATAGTAGAAAAGTTTATAGGTAGAAAAGTGATTTATAGGAAGAAAAGTGATTTATAGGTAGCAAATAGCTCTATAGGAAGAAAAGCCATTTATAGGTAGAAAAGAGATATTTAGATTAAAAAAAGGGATTTAGAAGTAGAAAAGAGATTTATAGGCAGAAGAGAATGAATAGCTGGATTAAAATATACATACAACCCCCCCCCCAAATATTGCAGTTCGTGGATGGTTTTTCCAGTATATCAAATGGACACATATCTTTCACTTATGCTTTAACATTTTATCTTTTCAGGCAACCTATAAGCCAATACTGAAGCAAAGGAGATACTGAAGCCAGAGTGACCAGATTCTGGCGATATTGAAAACATGTCTTTGGAAATCTACTTGAAACGGGATTTAGATTGTTGTTGGGGAGTTTTGATCTATACTTTGGAGTTTATTGCACTGGTGGGGGGAAGGGGAGAGAGGATGTTTCTGAGTTTGATTGTTGGGGAGTTTTGATATCTATACTTTGGAGTTTATTGTACTGGTGGGGGGAAGGGGAGAGATGATGTTTCTGAGTTTGATGTGTTTTTAAAAATAAAAAATGTTTTTTTTCTGTTTCCAAAAGTTTCAAGTTGTCATTCTTTCAGCTCCCACATGATTAGTGATATTTCCCAGTTTCTTCTTTACTATCTGATGATTATATTTGCCAGCTGGTTAATCCTAAAGAAATACTTGTTGGCAAACTTATTGGGTAAACAACATTTTTCCCTTATTTGCAGCTAGCCCATACTGCTGATGGGTAAAGCTGGCTATCCTATCTGGGTTTGGGAATAAGAGAGGGAGGCAGATTTGTTCTTCTTTGAGATTGTGAAAAAACTGTAAGCAGGCCCTTTGCCATCAGAGGCTGGGGACCGTCTGAAAATCTGGGAGCAAAGAGGTAGTGGGGGTTAACAAGCAGCAGGGCTGTTGTGTTCTAGCCAGAGAAGTTCCAGAGAAGCTCGGAACTGGCCCTGCTGAAGTCTTCTGGATCTTCCTGGAGGAGCAGAGCAGCCATTCTACACCAGGAGGGCAATTCAGAATGACAAGGGACTGGCTTAGAGATTTGCATCCAGGTGCTTCCCCTCAGCTCTAGGGGAAGGCTGAGCCAGAAAATAATTGGTGTCCCCACAGGCTTGTGCTAGAGCCCCCCATTCCCCCTTTGAAGTTTCTTCTGCCTGACTTGTGCTCATTATAATCTATATGACTGAAATGTCAAACTTCTGTTTCTGAAAATCTAACCTTTCTTCAGAAGCTGGGAACCTAAATCCCCTGGATGAAGAAGGGGGATAGTAAGAGTGCTAGAAAAGCAAATGGGTGCTCTGGAGACGGCAAGATTGGAGATGGGAAAACCCCGTCTGATTTGATTCCATAGATAGTGGCAAAGGTCAGGTTAGCCACAAAAGATGTTTGCACTGATTGATAAAGCTGGAACAATACCTCTTGGGAATTGATGTACAGGCTCTGGCAAGAAAATGAAACCAAACTAACTCCCAAGCAGGATGCAGCCTTAATTGGCTGAAGGGCCCCAGAAGACCCTGGACAAGCCAGTCAAGCCGGCTTCCAGAGCTAGTCCTTAGCTTGGCCTTGGGAATCCTCCCAGGGGGTGGAAGAGGAGGAGGTCTGGATTGCTCTCTGACAGCACCTTCTCATCCTCCATCTTGGGCTTTCCACTTCTGGGCTTGGGCTTGGAGGGTCTCATCTACAGAAAACCACCTTCTTGAGGGCAAGAACTGTTGGAGTTTTTCCTTGGTAGCTCTGCCATTTTTCCACTTCGAATCACTTCCGATTTACCAATATTTATTAAGGAAACAAGCATTTATTAAACTCCTATGTACCAAGCACTGTGCCAAGCACTTTACACATATTCTCTCCTGAACATCACTGGGAGGTAGGTGCTAATATCCACTCTCTCAGTTAAAGAAACTGAGGCAACAGGTCAGCAAAATAGAGGCGAGATTGAAACAGATCTTGTCTTGTACAGACAACCCTGGCCTAATTAACAAGGGGATTCTAGATCTGCAGCGTTCAATGGGGTGTTTTCCAAATTCTACATGATGAAAGGTACCGGATGAAGCGGTCTGGGGTCTTAACCGTGGCCCTAGCTCCTTCTGCTTTGCAGCCAAACCCTAGGCTCCATCCCAAGAGCAATATGTGGGCTTGGCTCCCTTTCCCGCTGGTGCTTCTACTCATGTCCCCAGTTTCTGGTCCCTGTGTCCTTTGTGACCATATCATTCATCTGGTAGCCCACCTCATCCATCTTCCTTAGACTACTCAATCAGCAAAGCTCAATTAAACAAGGAGCAAACATATATTACATACTTACTAGGGGTCGTATATTTCACTAGACCCTGGAGACATAAAGGTAAAAACAAAATGGTCTTGCCCGCAAAGTTTATATTCTATTGGGGAAAATGATGTCAACAAAAAGAACTAGGAAGACAATCTATGCATAAGCAAGATAATTGTATAAATATTTTTACATACATTGGATTAAGCATATATTTTCATATATTTAACATGTGAATCCCCTGTCATCTTCCCTGTCATCTAGGGGAAGAGGTGGAAGGAAGGAGGGGAAAAGTTGGAAGAGAAGGTTTTGCAAGGGTCAGTGTTAAAAACTTACCCCTTCATATGTTTTGTAAATAAAAAGCTTTCCTCAAACAATTTTTAAAAAGAAAAAAAAACCCACATACCAGGTGAGCACTACCCTCATCTGATGAGCATTTGCTTTGCTTACCTTCTCCATGGAGACCTCATTGTGTCATGCCCATTGTGACACGCCTGAGAACACCCAAGGTTTTCTGACTTAAAGGGGATGTTCTCTCCCCAACAACCCAGTTGGATCCTGACAGCCAAGGGAGTAGTATGTGAATAGAAGAATAGATGAGTGGACAAATAGACTAATAGACTAGATACATAGATAAGTGCTGATAGATAGATGGGATAGATAGGGTAAACAAATAGATTCAATAGATACACTTGATGCATAGTTAAATAGATAATGATCGGTAGATAAGTGAAAAGATAGATTTATAGTAGAAAAGTTTATAGGTAGAAAAGATATTTATAGGAAAAAAAAAGTGATTTATAGTTAGAAAAGAGATTTATATGAAAAAAGCGATACATAGGTAGAAAAGAGATATATATAGTTAAAAAAGTGATTTAGGAGAAGAAACGAGATTTATAGGTAGAAAAGAGATTTATAGGCAGAAGAGAATGAATAGCTGCCTTAAATTATACATAGATAATGAAGGAGTCAATGGAGGGTTAGGTAAATCAGTAAATAAATTACTGGAGAGAGAGATCCATTTGGGCCCTCATCAGCATGATACCAAGGGCTGCTGTCATAGATTGAGACTGCCTTCACGTCAGTATTAAACTATTATATTTTATTCTTCAATATTATAGAAGCTAAAATGGTTGCTTTCTATCTGGCTTGGGAAATTGTTGACTTCTCTTTCTTCCCCTCTTCCCCCACGCCCCCCCAAAATTGCATTTTGTGGATGGTTATTCTAGTAGATCAATTGGACACATATCTTTCACTTATGCTGTAACATTTTACCTTTTCAGGCATCCTATAAGCCACTGCTGAAGCAGAGGAGATACTGAACCAGTTGTGACCAGATGCTGGCGATATTGAACGCATCTTAAGCCTCGGGATCGACTTAAAACGGGATTTAACCTGTTCATGAAGGGAAAGCATCTACATAGAGATAATGTACCTGCAGCTTCCCTCCTGCAGTCAGTGTTAATAGGAGATCAAGGTAGGGCCTGGTTGCTGACTAGCCCTATATATATATACTAGAAGTACAAATAATCTGGGAAATAGAGAGCCTACACTTAAAAGCAAACAAACAAACAAAAGCAAATTCTTTTAGTTCGGAAACTATTTTCTTTTTCCTCATCCTATGGCTGGTTCCCAGAAAAAAGATGACTTGCTCATATTAGAGGTTTCATAAATGCTTGTTAAATTCAATTACATATAGATGAAGACTTTTTCTAAAATTATAGGCAGCTGGCTGGTTCAGTGGATAACACTGTTGGACCTCCCTTGAATCAGCAACTGATTTCAAACACCAGCTGTAGGACTCTGGGCAAGTCACTTAATCTGTGTTTGCCTCAATTTCCTCCTCTGTAAATTGGGAATGATACAATCATGTTTGCTCCACAGAGGATAAGCCTCTGAGAACTATTTGTTTTCAAGTAGAGTCACAGCATCGTGGATTTTGAGCTGGCAGCAATATTTCAGGGTTTCTACTTCCAAATTTTACAAAGAAAGTCACTGAGACACAAGGAGGTTTAGTATAGTTAATATATTGTTCAAGCGCATACAAGTTGTAAGTGGCAGAGACAAGATTCAAACAGATCCTGTTAATACTATCGTGTTACCTCTAAGTGTTCATTATATATGGGTGTATGGGTGTCCATATATGTGTGTGTGTATATTTCCATACTCCAATCTTCTAACCTATAACTAAACATATTTACTCTTAAAAAAAAAAAAAAGTGGTGGGATGGGGTAGGGGAAAGACACTGTAATAAAGTAACATTAAACAAGTGGTATTTTGCTCTGCTGTTTATTTCTTACTTTCATGACTTTATATTATCACTTTAAACTCCCTGAGCCTCAGTTTCCTCACATGTTAAATGAGATAGTTGAGCTCCATGACCACTAGGAAACTACATTTCCAGTTCTAAAATTGTGATTCCACAGTGAAAATCTAGCAACATTGTGTCCTAATGTAAGATCTGTATTTGATCATTAATGAGTCATATATTTTCTCTTGGATTTTATATAGTTCATTTGTAGCAACATTAACCTGGCATTCCCTTCTGAGGGCTGACCCCATCCTTGTTGTGGTGACTGTTAGAGGTGGGCCGCCCTCATCCCGGTGACCATCCACTCCAGATCCTCTTTGTGGTTGGTGGGGTGACAATATCAGAAGCCAAAATGTTGAAAGATCTCGTTTCTTCCCTGAAGCCTGGAACACAGGTACCGAACCCGAAATAACAGGACATGCATCTCCTTGGCCCAAGGATGGGAGAGTCTGGCTGTTCCCACAAGACTTGGTCTGAGCCTTAGGGGTAGCATTTGAGGAGATGATCTATAGAATTCGGGAGATGGTGAAGCACAGTGTAAAGGTCAGATAATTCTCTTACTACTACTATTATTACTTGTACTCTTACCCCTATTATTATTACTACTATTTCTACTATTACTCCTCTTCCTACTCCTATTAGTATTACTCCTACGATTACTACTATTACTCTTCCACCAACTACTACAATTACTGCCACTCTTATTATTGTTATTATTCCTTCTAGATCTCTTCCTCCTGCTACTAGTACTATCATTGCTCCTATTCCTATTAATACTTCTTTTACTACCACTACTACTATTATTTCTACTACTACTTTTACTATTACTATTACTCCTACTGCTACTGCTACTCCTACTCCTACTAGTGTCACTCCTATTCCTATCATTATTACTGTTGCTATTACTACTTCTTCTACTACTATTATTCCTACTCCTATTATTATTAGTACTACTACCATTACTATTACTTTTATCATTACTACTCTTTTTACTACTTCTATCACTACTTTTATTCCTCTTCCTATTACTGTTACTACTCATACTACTCCTACTTCTTCTACGCCTCCACCTCCTACTACTGCCACTACTCCTTTGTCCGGAAGTCCATATGTTTTCTAAATAAAGAGGTTTCCTAAAAAATATTGTTAAAAGAAGACTTGCGCATAAAGCCTGAGCACAATCCTCATCAGATGAGCAGTTGACTTGCTTACCTTGGCCATGGAGACCTCATTGTGTGATGCTCATTGTGACATGCCGGAGAACACCCAAAGTTTTCTGACTTCAAGGTGATGTTCTCTTCCCAACAACCCAGTTGGATCCTGACAGGAAAAGGGAGTAGTATGTGAATGGAAGAATGCATGAGTGGACTAATAGACTGATAGACTAGATACATAGATTCCTGGTGATGGATGAATGGGATAGAGAAGATAAACAAATAGATTGAATAGATACACTTGATGCATAGTTAAAAAGATAATGATGGATACATAAGTGAAAAGATAGATTTATAGTAGAAAAGTTTATAGGTAGAAAAGTGATTTATAGGAAGAAAAGTGATTTATAGGTAGCAAACAGCTCTATAGGAAGAAAAGCCATTTATAGGTAGAAAAGAGATTTTTAGATTAAAAAAAGGGATTTAGAAGTAGAAAAGAGATTTATAGGCAGAAGAGAATGAATAGCTGGATTAAAATATACATACAACCCCCACCCAAAATATTGCAGTTTGTGGATGGTTTTTCCAGTATATCAAATGGACACATATCTTTCACTTATGCTTTAACATTTTATCTTTTCAGGCAAGCTATAAGCCAGTACTGAAGCAAAGGAGATACTGAAGCCAGAGTGACCAGATTCTGGCGATATTGAAAACATGTCTTTGGAAATCTACTTGAAACGGGATTTAGATTGTTGTTGGGGAGTTTTGATCTATACTTTGGAGTTTATTGCACTGGTGGGGGGAAGGGGAGAGAGGATGTTTCTGAGTTTGATTGTTGGGGAGTTTTGATATCTATACTTTGGAGTTTATTGTACTGGTGGGGGGAAGGGGAGAGATGATGTTTCTGAGTTTGATGTGTTTTTAAAAATAAAAAATGTTTTTTTTCTGTTTCCAAAAGTTTCAAGTTGTCATTCTTTCAGCTCCCACATGATTAGTGATATTTCCCAGTTTCTTCTTTACTATCTGATGATTATATTTGCCAGCTGGTTAATCCTAAAGAAATACTTGTTGGCAAACTTATTGGGTAAACAACATTTTTCCCTTATTTGCAGCTAGCCCATACTGCTGATGGGTAAAGCTGGCTATCCTATCTGGGTTTGGGAATAAGAGAGGGAGGCAGATTTGTTCTTCTTTGAGATTGTGAAAAAACTGTAAGCAGGCCCTTTGCCATCAGAGGCTGGGGACCGTCTGAAAATCTGGGAGCAAAGAGGTAGTGGGGGTTAACAAGCAGCAGGGCTGTTGTGTTCTAGCCAGAGAAGTTCCAGAGAAGCTCGGAACTGGCCCTGCTGAAGT
Organism: Sminthopsis crassicaudata; assembly: GCF_048593235.1. NCBI lineage: Eukaryota > Metazoa > Chordata > Mammalia > Dasyuromorphia > Dasyuridae > Sminthopsis > Sminthopsis crassicaudata. Next base: position 197,752,714 of record NC_133622.1, read on the forward strand.
CTTTTGGATCTTCCTGGAGGAGCAGAGCAGCCATTCTACACCAGAAGGGCAATTCAGAATGACAAGGGACTGGCTTAGAGATTTGCATCCAGGTGCTTCCCCTCAGCTCTAGGGGAAGGCTGAGCCAGAAAATAATTGGTGTCCCTACAGGCTTGTGCTAGAGCCCCCCATTCCCCCTTTGAAGTTTCTTCTGCCTGACTTGTGCTCATTATAATCTATATGACTGAAATGTCAAACTTCTGTTTCTGAAAATCTAACCTTTCTTCAGAAGCTGGGAACCTAAATCCCCTGGATGAAGAAGGGGGATAGTAAGAGTGCTAGAAAAGCAAATGGGTGCTCTGGAGACGGCAAGATTGGAGATGGGAAAACCCCGTCTGATTTGATTCCATAGATAGTGGCAAAGGTCAGGTTAGCCACAAAAGATGTTTGCACTGATTGATAAAGCTGGAACAATACCTCTTGGGAATTGATGTACAGGCTCTGGCAAGAAAATGAAACCAAACTAACTCCCAAGCAGGATGCAGCCTTAATTGGCTGAAGGGCCCCAGAAGACCCTGGACAAGCCAGTCAAGCCGGCTTCCAGAGCTAGTCCTTAGCTTGGCCTTGGGAATCCTCCCAGGGGGTGGAAGAGGAGGAGGTCTGGATTGCTCTCTGACAGCACCTTCTCATCCTCCATCTTGGGCTTTCCACTTCTGGGCTTGGGCTTGGAGGGTCTCATCTACAGAAAACCACCTTCTTGAGGGCAAGAACTGTTGGAGTTTTTCCTTGGTAGCTCTGCCATTTTTCCACTTCGAATCACTTCCGATTTACCAATATTTATTAAGGAAACAAGCATTTATTAAACTCCTATGTACCAAGCACTGTGCTAAGCACTTTACACATATTCTCTCCTGAACATCACTGGGAGGTAGGTGCTAATATCCACTCTCTCAGTTAAAGAAACTGAGGCAACAGGTCAGCAAAATAGAGGCGAGATTGAAACAGATCTTGTCTTGTACAGACAACCCTGGCCTAATTAACAAGGGGGTTCTAGATCTGCAGCGTTCAATGGGGTGTTTTCCAAATTCTACATGATGAAAGGTACCGGATGAAGCGGTCTGGGGTCTTAACCGTGGCCCTAGCTCCTTCTGCTTTGCAGCCAAACCCTAGGCTCCATCCCAAGAGCAATATGTGGGCTTGGCTCCCTTTCCCGCTGGTGCTTCTACTCATGTCCCCAGTTTCTGGTCCCTGTGTCCTTTGTGACCATATCATTCATCTGGTAGCCCACCTCATCCATCTTCCTTAGACTACTCAATCAGCAAAGCTCAATTAAATAAGGAGCAAACATATATTACATACTTACTAGGGGTCGTATATTTCACTAGACCCTGGAGACATAAAGGTAAAAACAAAATGGTCTTGCCCGCAAAGTTTATATTCTATTGGGGAAAATGATGTCAACAAAAAGAACTAGGAAGACAATCTATGCATAAGCAAGATAATTGTATAAATATTTTTACATACATTGGATTAAGCATATATTTTCATATATTTAACATGTGAATCCCCTGTCATCTTCCCTGTCATCTAGGGGAAGAGGTGGAAGGAAGGAGGGGAAAAGTTGGAAGAGAAGGTTTTGCAAGGGTCAGTGTTAAAAACTTACCCCTTCATATGTTTTGTAAATAAAAAGCTTTCCTCAAACAATTTTTAAAAAGAAAAAAAACCCACATACCAGGTGAGCACTACCCTCATCTGATGAGCATTTGCTTTGCTTACCTTCTCCATGGAGACCTCATTGTGTCATGCCCATTGTGACACGCCTGAGAACACCCAAGGTTTTCTGACTTAAAGGGGATGTTCTCGCCCCAACAACCCAGTTGGATCCTGACAGCCAAGGGAGTAGTATGTGAATAGAAGAATAGATGAGTGGACAAATAGACTAATAGACTAGATACATAGATAAGTGCTGATAGATAGATGGGATAGATAGGGTAAACAAATAGATTCAATAGATACACTTGATGCATAGTTAAATAGATAATGATCGGTAGATAAGTGAAAAGATAGATTTATAGTAGAAAAGTTTATAGGTAGAAAAGATATTTATAGGAAAAAAAAGTGATTTATAGTTAGAAAAGAGATTTATATGAAAAAAGCGATACATAGGTAGAAAAGAGATATATATAGTTAAAAAAGTGATTTAGGAGAAGAAACGAGATTTATAGGTAGAAAAGAGATTTATAGGCAGAAGAGAATGAATAGCTGCCTTAAATTATACATAGATAATGAAGGAGTCAATGGAGGGTTAGGTAAATCAGTAAATAAATTACTGGAGAGAGAGATCCATTTGGGCCCTCATCAGCATGATACCAAGGGCTGCTGTCATAGATTGAGACTGCCTTCACGTCAGTATTAAACTATTATATTTTATTCTTCAATATTATAGAAGCTAAAATGGTTGCTTTCTATCTGGCTTGGGAAATTGTTGACTTCTCTTTCTTCCCCTCTTCCCCCACGCCCCCCCAAAATTGCATTTTGTGGATGGTTATTCTAGTAGATCAATTGGACACATATCTTTCACTTATGCTGTAACATTTTACCTTTTCAGGCATCCTATAAGCCACTGCTGAAGCAGAGGAGATACTGAACCAGTTGTGACCAGATGCTGGCGATATTGAACGCATCTTAAGCCTCGGGATCGACTTAAAATGGGATTTAACCTGTTCATGAAGGTAAAGCATCTACATAGAGATAATGTACCTGCAGCTTCCCTCCTGCAGTCAGTGTTAATAGGAGATCAAGGTAGGGCCTGGTTGCTGACTAGCCCTATATATATATACTAGAAGTACAAATAATCTGGGAAATAGAGAGCCTACACTTAAAAGCAAACAAACAAACAAAAGCAAATTCTTTTAGTTCGGAAACTATTTTCTTTTTCCTCATCCTATGGCTGGTTCCCAGAAAAAAGATGACTTGCTCATATTAGAGGTTTCATAAATGCTTGTTAAATTCAATTACATATAGATGAAGACTTTTTCTAAAATTATAGGCAGCTGGCTGGTTCAGTGGATAACACTGTTGGACCTCCCTTGAATCAGCAACTGATTTCAAACACCAGCTGTAGGACTCTGGGCAAGTCACTTAATCTGTGTTTGCCTCAATTTCCTCCTCTGTAAATTGGGAATGATACAATCATGTTTGCTCCACAGAGGATAAGGCTCTGAGAACTATTTGTTTTCAAGTAGAGTCACAGCATCGTGGATTTTGAGCTGGCAGCAATATTTCAGGGTTTCTACTTCCATATTTTACAAAGAAAGTCACTGAGACACAAGGAGGTTTAGTATAGTTAATATATTGTTCAAGCGCATACAAGTTGTAAGTGGCAGAGACAAGATTCAAACAGATCCTGTTAATACTATCGTGTTACCTCTAAGTGTTCATTATATATGGGTGTATGGGTGTCCATATATGTGTGTGTATATTTCCATACTCCAATCTTCTAACCTATAACTAAACATATTTACTCTTAAAAAAAAAAAAAAAAGTGGTGGGATGGGGTAGGGGAAAGACACTGTAATAAAGTAACATTAAACAAGTGGTATTTTGCTCTGCTGTTTATTTCTTACTTTCATGACTTTATATTATCACTTTAAACTCCCTGAGCCTCAGTTTCCTCACATGTTAAATGAGATAGTTGAGCTCCATGACCACTAGGAAACTACATTTCCAGTTCTAAAATTGTGATTCCACAGTGAAAATCTAGCAACATTGTGTCCTAATGTAAGATCTGTATTTGATCATTAATGAGTCATATATTTTCTCTTGGATTTTATATAGTTCATTTGTAGCAACATTAACCTGGCATTCCCTTCTGAGGGCTGACCCCATCCTTGTTGTGGTGACTGTTAGAGGTGGGCCGCCCTCATCCCGGTGACCATCCACTCCAGATCCTCTTTGTGGTTGGTGGGGTGACAATATCAGAAGCCAAAATGTTGAAAGATCTCGTTTCTTCCCTGAAGCCTGGAACACAGGTACCGAACCCGAAATAACAGGACATGCATCTCCCTGGCCCAAGGATGGGAGAGTCTGGCTGTTCCCACAAGACTTGGTCTGAGCCTTAGGGGTAGCATTTGAGGAGATGATCTATAGAATTCGGGAGATGGTGAAGCACTGTGTAAAGGTCAGATAATTCTCTTACTACTACTATTATTACTTGTACTCTTACCCCTATTATTATTACTACTATTTCTACTATTACTCCTCTTCCTACTCCTATTAGTATTACTCCTACGATTACTACTATTACTCTTCCACCAACTACTACAATTACTGCCACTCTTATTATTGTTATTATTCCTTCTAGATCTCTTCCTCCTGCTACTAGTACTATCATTGCTCCTATTCCTATTAATACTCCTTTTACTACCACTACTACTATTATTTCTACTACCACTTTTACTATTACTATTACTCCTACTGCTACTGCTACTCCTACTCCTACTAGTGTCACTCCTATTCCTATCATTATTACTGTTGCTATTACTACTTCTTCTACTACTATTATTCCTACTCCTATTATTATTAGTACTACTACCATTACTATTACTTTTATCATTACTACTCTTTTTACTACTTCTATCACTACTTTTATTCCTCTTCCTATTACTGTTACTACTCATACTACTCCTACTTCTTCTACGCCTCCACCTCCTACTACTGCCACTACTCCTTTGTCCGGAAGTCCATATGTTTTCTAAATAAAGAGGTTTCCTAAAAAATATTGTTAAAAGAAGACTTGCGCATAAAGCCTGAGCACAATCCTCATCAGATGAGCAGTTGACTTGCTTACCTTGGCCATGGAGACCTCATTGTGTGATGCTCATTGTGACATGCCGGAGAACACCCAAAGTTTTCTGACTTCAAGGTGATGTTCTCTTCCCAACAACCCAGTTGGATCCTGACAGGAAAAGGGAGTAGTATGTGAATAGAAGAATGCATGAGTGGACTAATAGACTGATAGACTAGATACATAGATTCCTGGTGATGGATGAATGGGATAGAGAAGATAAACAAATAGATTGAATAGATACACTTAATGCATAGTTAAAAAGATAATGATGGATAGATAAGTGAAAAGATAGATTTATAGTAGAAAAGTTTATAGGTAGAAAAGTGATTTATAGGAAGAAAAGTGATTTATAGGTAGCAAACAGCTCTATAGGAAGAAAAGCCATTTATAGGTAGAAAAGAGATATTTAGATTAAAAAAAGGGATTTAGAAGTAGAAAACAGATTTATAGGCAGAAGAGAATGAATAGCTGGATTAAAATATACATACAACCCCCCCCAAAATATAGCAGTTCGTGGATGGTTTTTCCAGTATATCAAATGGACACATATCTTTCACTTATGCTTTCACATTTTATCTTTTCAGGCAACCTATAAGCCAATAATGAAGCAAAGGAGATACTGAAGCCAGAGTGACCAGATTCTGGCGATATTGAAAACATGTCTTTGGAAATCTACTTGAAACGGGATTTAGATTGTTGTTGGGGAGTTTTGATCTATACTTTGGAGTTTATTGCACTGGTGGGGGGAAGGGGAGAGAGGATGTTTCTGAGTTTGATTGTTGGGGAGTTTTGATATCTATACTTTGGAGTTTATTGTACTGGTGGGGGGAAGGGGAGAGATGATGTTTCTGAGTTTGATGTGTTTTTAAAAATAAAAAATGTTTTTTTTCTGTTTCCAAAAGTTTCAAGTTGTCATTCTTTCAGCTCCCACATGATTAGTGATATTTCCCAGTTTCTTCTTTACTTTCTGATGATTATATTTGCCAGCTGGTTAATCCTAAAGAAATACTTGTTGGCAAACTTATTGGGTAAACAACATTTTTCCCTTATTTGCAGCTAGCCCATACTGCTGATGGGTAAAGCTGGCTATCCTATCTGGGTTTGGGAATAAGAGAGGGAGGCAGATTTGTTCTTCTTTGAGATTGTGAAAAAACTGTAAGCAGGCCCTTTGCCATCAGAGGCTGGGGACCGTCTGAAAATCTGGGAGCAAAGAGGTAGTGGGGGTTAACAAGCAGCAGGGCTGTTGTGTTCTAGCCAGAGAAGTTCCAGAGAAGCTCGGAACTGGCCCTGCTGAAGTCTTTTGGATCTTCCTGGAGGAGCAGAGCAGCCATTCTACACCAGAAGGGCAATTCAGAATGACAAGGGACTGGCTTAGAGATTTGCATCCAGGTGCTTCCCCTCAGCTCTAGGGGAAGGCTGAGCCAGAAAATAATTGGTGTCCCCACAGGCTTGTGCTAGAGCCCCCCATTCCCCCTTTGAAGTTTCTTCTGCCTGACTTGTGCTCATTATAATCTATATGACTGAAATGTCAAACTTCTGTTTCTGAAAATCTAACCTTTCTTCAGAAGCTGGGAACCTAAATCCCCTGGATGAAGAAGGGGGATAGTAAGAGTGCTAGAAAAGCAAATGGGTGCTCTGGAGACGGCAAGATTGGAGATGGGAAAACCCCGTCTGATTTGATTCCATAGATAGTGGCAAAGGTCAGGTTAGCCACAAAAGATGTTTGCACTGATTGATAAAGCTGGAACAATACCTCTTGGGAATTGATGTACAGGCTCTGGCAAGAAAATGAAACCAAACTAACTCCCAAGCAGGATGCAGCCTTAATTGGCTGAAGGGCCCCAGAAGACCCTGGACAAGCCAGTCAAGCCGGCTTCCAGAGCTAGTCCTTAGCTTGGCCTTGGGAATCCTCCCAGAGGGTGGAAGAGGAGGAGGTCTGGATTGCTCTCTGACAGCACCTTCTCATCCTCCATCTTGGGCTTTCCACTTCTGGGCTTGGGCTTGGAGGGTCTCATCTACAGAAAACCACCTTCTTGAGGGCAAGAACTGTTGGAGTTTTTCCTTGGTAGCTCTGCCATTTTTCCACTTCGAATCACTTCCGATTTACCAATATTTATTAAGGAAACAAGCATTTATTAAACTCCTATGTACCAAGCACTGTGCTAAGCACTTTACACATATTCTCTCCTGAACATCACTGGGAGGTAGGTGCTAATATCCACTCTCTCAGTTAAAGAAACTGAGGCAACAGGTCAGCAAAATAGAGGCGAGATTGAAACAGATCTTGTCTTGTACAGACAACCCTGGCCTAATTAACAAGGGGATTCTAGATCTGCAGCGTTCAATGGGGTGTTTTCCAAATTCTACATGATGAAAGGTACCGGATGAAGCGGTCTGGGGTCTTAACCGTGGCCCTAGCTCCTTCTGCTTTGCAGCCAAACCCTAGGCTCCATCCCAAGAGCAATATGTGGGCTTGGCTCCCTTTCCCGCTGGTGCTTCTACTCATGTCCCCAGTTTCTGGTCCCTGTGTCCTTTGTGACCATATCATTCATCTGGTAGCCCACCTCATCCATCTTCCTTAGACTACTCAATCAGCAAAGCTCAATTAAACAAGGAGCAAACATATATTACATACTTACTAGGGGTCGTATATTTCACTAGACCCTGGAGACATAAAGGTAAAAACAAAATGGTCTTGCCCGCAAAATTTATATTCTATTGGGGAAAATGATGTCAACAAAAAGAACTAGGAAGACAATCTATGCATAAGCAAGATAATTGTATAAATATTTTTACATACATTGGATTAAGCATATATTTTCATATATTTAACATGTGAATCCCCTGTCATCTTCCCTGTCATCTAGGGGAAGAGGTGGAAGGAAGGAGGGGAAAAGTTGGAAGAGAAGGTTTTGCAAGGGTCAGTGTTAAAAACTTACCCCTTCATATGTTTTGTAAATAAAAAGCTTTCCTCAAACAATTTTTAAAAAGAAAAAAAACCCACATACCAGGTGAGCACTACCCTCATCTGATGAGCATTTGCTTTGCTTACCTTCTCCATGGAGACCTCATTGTGTCATGCCCATTGTGACACGCCTGAGAACACCCAAGGTTTTCTGACTTAAAGGGGATGTTCTCTCCCCAACAACCCAGTTGGATCCTGACAGCCAAGGGAGTAGTATGTGAATAGAAGAATAGATGAGTGGACAAATAGACTAATAGACTAGATACATAGATAAGTGCTGATAGATAGATGGGATAGATAGGGTAAACAAATAGATTCAATAGATACACTTGATGCATAGTTAAATAGATAATGATCGGTAGATAAGTGAAAAGATAGATTTATAGTAGAAAAGTTTATAGGTAGAAAAGATATTTATAGGAAAAAAAAGTGATTTATAGTTAGAAAAGAGATTTATATGAAAAAAGCGATACATAGGTAGAAAAGAGATATATATAGTTAAAAAAGTGATTTAGGAGAAGAAACGAGATTTATAGGTAGAAAAGAGATGTATAGGCAGAAGAGAATGAATAGCTGCCTTAAATTATACATAGATAATGAAGGAGTCAATGGAGGGTTAGGTAAATCAGTAAATAAATTACTGGAGAGAGAGATCCATTTGGGCCCTCATCAGCATGATACCAAGGGCTGCTGTCATAGATTGAGACTGCCTTCACGTCAGTATTTATATTCTTCAATATTATAGAAGCTAAAATGGTTGCTTTCTATCTGGCTTGGGAAATTGTTGACTTCTCTTTCTTCCCCTCTTCCCCCACGCCCCCCCAAAATTGCATTTTGTGGATGGTTATTCTAGTAGATCAATTGGACACATATCTTTCACTTATGCTGTAACATTTTACCTTTTCAGGCATCCTATAAGCCACTGCTGAAGCAGAGGAGATACTGAACCAGTTGTGACCAGATGCTGGCGATATTGAACGCATCTTAAGCCTCGGGATCGACTTAAAACGGGATTTAACCTGTTCATGAAGGTAAAGCATCTACATAGAGATAATGTACCTGCAGCTTCCCTCCTGCAGTCAGTGTTAATAGGAGATCAAGGTAGGGCCTGGTTGCTGACTAGCCCTATATATATATACTAGAAGTACAAATAATCTGGGAAATAGAGAGCCTACACTTAAAAGCAAACAAACAAACAAAAGCAAATTCTTTTAGTTCGGAAACTATTTTCTTTTTCCTCATCCTATGGCTGGTTCCCAGAAAAAAGATGACTTGCTCATATTAGAGGTTTCATAAATGCTTGTTAAATTCAATTACATATAGATGAAGACTTTTTCTAAAATTATAGGCAGCTGGCTGGTTCAGTGGATAACACTGTTGGACCTCCCTTGAATCAGCAACTGATTTCAAACACCAGCTGTAGGACTCTGGGCAAGTCACTTAATCTGTGTTTGCCTCAATTTCCTCCTCTGTAAATTGGGAATGATACAATCATGTTTGCTCCACAGAGGATAAGCCTCTGAGAACTATTTGTTTTCAAGTAGAGTCACAGCATCGTGGATTTTGAGCTGGCAGCAATATTTCAGGGTTTCTACTTCCATATTTTACAAAGAAAGTCACTGAGACACAAGGAGGTTTAGTATAGTTAATATATTGTTCAAGCGCATACAAGTTGTAAGTGGCAGAGACAAGATTCAAACAGATCCTGTTAATACTATCGTGTTACCTCTAAGTGTTCATTATATATGGGTGTATGGGTGTCCATATATGTGTGTGTATATTTCCATACTCCAATCTTCTAACCTATAACTAAACATATTTACTCTTAAAAAAAAAAAAAAGTGGTGGGATGGGGTAGGGGAAAGACACTGTAATAAAGTAACATTAAACAAGTGGTATTTTGCTCTGCTGTTTATTTCTTACTTTCATGACTTTATATTATCACTTTAAACTCCCTGAGCCTCAGTTTCCTCACATGTTAAATGAGATAGTTGAGCTCCATGACCACTAGGAAACTACATTTCCAGTTCTAAAATTGTGATTCCACAGTGAAAATCTAGCAACATTGTGTCCTAATGTAAGATCTGTATTTGATCATTAATGAGTCATATATTTTCTCTTGGATTTTATATAGTTCATTTGTAGCAACATTAACCTGGCATTCCCTTCTGAGGGCTGACCCCATCCTTGTTGTGGTGACTGTTAGAGGTGGGCCGCCCTCATCCCGGTGACCATCCACTCCAGATCCTCTTTGTGGTTGGTGGGGTGACGATATCAGAAGCCAAAATGTTGAAAGATCTCGTTTCTTCCCTGAAGCCTGGAACACAGGTACCGAACCCGAAATAACAGGACATGCATCTCCCTGGCCCAAGGATGGGAGAGTCTGGCTGTTCCCACAAGACTTGGTCTGAGCCTTAGGGGTAGCATTTGAGGAGATGATCTATAGAATTCGGGAGATGGTGAAGCACTGTGTAAAGGTCAGATAATTCTCTTATTACTACTATTATTACTTGTACTCTTACCCCTATTATTATTACTACTATTTCTACTATTACTCCTCTTCCTACTCCTATTAGTATTACTCCTATGATTACTACTATTACTCTTCCACCAACTACTACAATTACTGCCACTCTTATTACTGTTATTATTCCTTGTAGATCTCTTCCTCCTGCTACTAGTACTATCATTGCTCCTATTCCTATTAATACTCCTTTTACTACCACTACTACTATTATTTCTACTACCACTTTTATTATTACTATTACTACTACTACTACTCCTCCTACTCCTACTCCTACTCCTACTATAGTGTAACTCCTATTCCTATCATCATTACTGTTACTATTACTACTACTTCTACTACTATTATTCCTACTCCTATTCCTGTTACTACTCATACTACTCCTACTTCTTCTACTCCTCCACCTCCTACTACTAAAACTACTCCTTGGTCCCTACTATTACTATAATTACTACTAGCACTACCACTAGTACTACTACTACTACTACTACTACTACTACTACTACTACTACTATTGCTACTCTTACTTCTATTACTATTATTACTCCTACTGTGAGTACTGTTAAATTTTTCTAGTGCCATGACCAATTTCTTCTCCTAGAAGGGAGCCGACAACTTAACTATTACAACACCAGAAAGGGTGAAAGTGAGATTGTACAGCTGATAGAGGGCAGGGGCTTCAAGGCAGGAAGACTTAGAGTTCCAATTTTTCTTCCAAAACTTACTATATATTTTGACCTTAAACAAGTCATTTTACATCTGCTCTCAGTTTGCTCAATAGTGAAACGTTGTTTACAATAATCTCTATTGCCTAAGTTGTTGTGAGAGTCAAATGAGATTATAATTATAAAATAGTACAAATGCCAGCAAGTTATCATTATTTTTTATTGATTTTTGATTATAGCACATTTTTTTTGACAGTACACTGGCATATTTTTCTTTACAACATTATCCCTTGTACTCCTTTCTGTTCTGAATTATTCCCGTACTTCCCCACTAGGCCCTCCCATAGACGGCAGGCATTGCCATACATATTTAAATATCTTATAGTATATTCTTGGTACAATATATATGTGCAGAACCAAATTTTATTGTTGTTGTTATTGCAAAGGAAGAATTGTATTCGGAAGGTAAAAATAATCTGTGAAGAAAAATAAAAAGCAAACAAACAAAATGCTCTCACTTTACATATCCCAGTGTTCAGGTTCTGGGTGTAGCTGATTCTCTCCATCATTGATCAAGTGGACTTGTATTAGCTATTGTCTATGTTGAAGATATCCACTTCCATTCGAACACAACCTCATACAGTATCATTGTTGAAGTGTATAATGATCTCCTAGTTCTGCTCGTTTGACTCAGCATCAGTTGATGTAAGTCTCTCCAAGCCTCTCTGTTTTCCTCCTGTTGGTCATTTCTTACAGAACAAGAATATTGCATAACATTCTTATACCACAATTTACCCAACCATTCTCCAATTGATGGACATCCGTTCATTGTCCAGTTTCTAGCCACTACAAAAAGTGCTGCCACAAACATTTTGGCACATACAGGTCCTTTTCCCTTCTTTAGGATTTCCTTGGGATATAAGCCCCGTAGTAGCACTGCTGGGTCAACGGATTTGCAGATTTTGATAACTTTTGGGGCATAATTCCAGATTGCTCTCCAGAATGGTTGGATTCTTTCACAACTCCACCAGCATGGCATCATTTTCTCAATTTTCTCACAGCCCCTCCAACATTCATCATTATTTGTTCCTGTCATCTTAACGAATGTGACAGGTGTGTAGTAGTATCTCACACTTGTGATTTGGAACTTGTGAGTGGAAATAGTTTTAATTTCATCATCTGAAAATTGTCTGTTCATATCCTTTCACCATTTTTCAATTTGAGAATGGCTTGATTTCTTATAAATTAGCATCAATTCTGTCTATATCTTGGAGGTGAGGCCTTTCTCAGAACCTTTAACTGTAAAAATGTTTTCCCAATTGGTTACTTCCCTTCTCATTTTCTTGGCATTAGTTTGTTCCCCCCCTGTGGAAACTTTTTAATTGGATGTAATCTAAATTTTCTATTTTGTGATCAATAATGATCTTTAGGTCTCCTTTGGTCACATAATCCTTCCTCCTCCACAAGTCTGAGAGGTAAACTATCCTATGTTCCTCTAATTTATTTATGACCTCGTTCTTTATGCCTAAATCATGGACCCATTTTGATCTTAAGTGTGGGTCCATGCCTAGTTTCTCCCATACTAATTTCCAGTTTTCCCAGTTGTTTTTGTCAAATAATGAATTCTTATGGCAAAAGTTGGGATCTCTGGGTTTGTCAAACACTAGATTGCTATTTTTATTCACCTATCTTGCCCTGTGAACCTATCCTACTCCACTGAACAACTAGTCTATTTCTTAAGCAATACCAAATGGTTTTGGTGACTGTTGCTTTATAATATAGTTCTATATCAGGTACAGCTAGACAGCTAGACCACCTTCATTTTTGTTTTCATTACTTACCTTGAAATTCTTGAACTTCTGTTGTTCCATATGAATCCTGTTGTTATTTTTTCTAGGTCTTTAAAGAAGTTCCTTGGAAGTCAGATTGGTATAGCACTAAATAAATAGATTAGTTTAGGGAGTATTGTCATCTTCATTATATTCTCTTGGCCTATCCAAAAGCACTGAACGTCTTTCTAATTATTTAAATCTGACTTCATTTTTGTGCCAAGTGTTTCGTAATTTTGTTCCTGACTTTCCTTTGTTAGATATATTCCCAAATATTTTGTACTATCGACAGTTATTTTGAATGGAATTTCTCTTTGTATCTCTTGCTGTTGGATTGTGTTGGTAAGGTATAAAAATGCTGAGGATTTCTGTGGATTTATTTTGTATCCTGCAATTTTGCTAAAGTTCTGAATTGTTTCTAATAGCTTTTTAGCAGAGTCTTTGGGCTTCTCTAAGTATACCATTATGTCATCTGCAAAGAGTGATAGTTTGATTTCCTCATTTCCTACTCTCAATTCCTTGAATCTCTTTCTCGGCTCTTTTTGCTGAGGCTAGCGTTTCTAGTACTATATTGAATAGTAATGGTGATAGTGGGAAACCTTGTTTCACTCCTTATCTTACAGGGAAAGGTTCCATAAGATATTTGCTGACGGTTTTGAATAGAGGTTCCTTATTATTTTAAGGAATAGTCCATTTATTCCTATACTCTCAAGTGTTTTTTGTAGGAATGGATGTTGGATTTTATCAAATGCTTTTTCTGCATCTATTGAGAAGACCATATGTTTTTTAGTAATTTGATTATTAATATGGACAATTATACTAATAGTTTTCCTAATATTAAACCAACCCAGCACTGCTGGTATAAATCCTCCTTGATCGTAGTGTATTATCCTGGGGATGATTCTCTGAAGTCTTTTTGCTAATATCTTATTTAAGATTTTAGCATCAATATTCAAGAAGGAAAATGGTCTTTAGTTTTCTTTCTCTGTTTACAATCTACCTGGTTTTAGGTATCAGTACCATGTCTGGGGCATAAAAGGAATTTGGTAGGCCTCCTTCAATTCATTTTTTTTTCAAATAGTTTATATAGTATTAGAGTTAGTTGTTCTTTAAATGTGTGGTAGAATTCACATGTCAATCCATCACTTCCTGAGGATTTTTTCTTAGGGTGTTGGTTAATAAATTGTTCTATTTCTTTTTCCGAAATGGGACTATTTAGACTTCTTACTTCTTCCTCTGTTAATCTGCGCAAGTTATATTTCCTCCACAAGTCTGAGAGATAAACTATCCTTTGTTCCTCTAATTTATTTATGATCTCATTCTTTATTCCTAACTCATGGACCCATTTTGATCTTTTCTCACTATTTGCTGTTAAGTGTGGGTCCATGCCTAGTTTCTGCCATAATAATTCCCAGTTTTCCCAGCAGTTTCTGTCAAATAATGAATGCTTATTCCAAAATTTGGGATCTTTGGGTTTGTCAAAAACTAGATTGTTATTTTTATTCAATATCTTGCCCTGTGAAGCTAACCTACTCCACTGATCAACTAGCCTATTTATTAGTCAACACCCAATGGTTTTGGTGACTGCTGCTTTATAATATACTTTAGATCAGGTACAGCTAGGCTACCTTCATTTGATTATTTTTTTTTCTCATTACTTCCCTTGCAATTCTCAACCTTTTGTTCTTTCCTATGAATGTTGTTGTTATTTTTTCTAGGTCATTAAAAGAGTTTCTGATTGGTGTAGCACTAAATAAATAGATTAATTTAGAGAGTATTGTCATCTTGATAATATTCGCTCTGCTTATCCAAGAGCACTGAATGTCTTTCCAATTATTTAAATCTGACTTCATTTTTGTGGCAAGTGTTTTGTAATTTTTCTCATATAATTCCTGACTATTCTTTGGTAGATGGATTCCCAAATACTTTATACTCTCAACATTTGTTTGGAATGGAATTTCTCTTTGTATCTCTTGCTGTTGGATTGTGTTGGTAATATGTAAAAATGCTGAGGATTTAGGTGGATTTATTTTGTATCTTGAAACTTTGCTAAAGTTCTGAATTAATTCTAATAGCTTTTTAGCAGAGTCTTTGGGGTTCTCTAAGTATACCATCATGTCATCTGCAAAGAGTAATAGTTTGATTTCCTCATTAGCTACTCTAATTCCTGGAATCTCTCTAGGCTCTTATTGCCTAGGCTAGCATTTCTAATACAATATGGAATAGTAATGGTGATAGTGAGCAACCGTTGTTTCACTCCTTATCTTCCTGGGAAAGGTTCCAGTGTATCACCATTACATATGATGTTTACTGACAGTTTTAAATATATAATCATGATTTTAAGGAATAGTCCATTTATTCCTATACTCTCAAAGGTTTGTAGTAGGAATGGATGTTGGATTTTATGAAATGCTTTTTCTTCATCTATTGAGATGATCATATGGTTTTTATTAATTTGGTTATTGATATAGTTGATTATACAAATAGTGTTCCTAATATTGAACCAGCCCTGCATTCCTGGTATAAATCCCACTTGGCCATAGTTTATCATCCTGGGGAGGGTTTTCTGTAGTCTTTTGGATAATATTTTATTTAAGATTTTAGCATCATTAGGGAGATTGGTCTATAATTTTGTTTCTCTGTTTTCAGCCTACCTGGTTTAGGTATCAGTACCATGTCTGTGTCATAAAAGGAATTTGGTAGGACTCCTTCAATCCCTATTTTTTCAAATAGTTTCTATAACATTGGAGTTGTTTTTTTAAATTTTTGGTAGAATTCACATGTAAATCCATCTGGTGCTGGGGATTATTTTTTCTTAGGGAGTTGGTTAATAGCTTCTTCTATTGCTTTTTCTGAAATGGGACTATTCAGACTATTTCCTTCTTCCTCTGTTAGTCTGGGCAAGCTTATTTTTGAAGGTATTTTTCCACTTCATTTAAGTTATTGAATTTATTGCCGTAAAGTTGGGCAAAGTAGCTCCTAACTATTGTTCTAATTTCCTCTTCATTAGGGGTGAGTTCTCCCTTTTCATTTTTAAGACTAACAATTTTTGTTTCAAATACAGACAACTACAGGCACACAGTAGTAGACAGAGTCTAAAGTCGAGTCCTGACTTCTTTTAATCATCTTTTCTTTCTTAACTTTTTTGGATCATGGACTTTTTTGACTTACTGCTGAATGCCTCTTCTAGGAATAGACGTTTTTAAATGCTTAAAACAAAGGAACAGGATAACGAGGGAATCACTATTACTGAAATGCTGTTTTAAAATGTTTTTTTCTCAATAGTGTTTTATTTTTTCCAAATACAGGTAAAGACAGTTTTCGACATTCATTATTAAAATTAGTTTTGAAAATAAACGTGATATATCCCAGGTTGAGAACCTGTGCACTAGGAACTTGGAATTTTCCCCCTCTCTCCACTCCTGGAAATGTCTCCATTCTTTATGAGGACACTCTGTTCCAAGCTGAAGTTGCTCTGAATTCCTTGGGAAACTGAAGGAGGAATAGACCTGGCTGAGTCTCCCCAGGCCTACTCCTTGGTTACTTGAACTGTGGTTCTGTGAGGAACCCATACAGAACTATCAGCCTCCACCTTGGAGCTGGTGAAGAACCAGTTCTATTTCTGTGGGCAATGCCAGAGGCACTTGTTGCTTCTCTGTTGCCAATTACTTCTTTAAAAGCCTGGGTGTATTTATTAATACAGACAGAATAATTTCTCATAGATCCACCGAATGCACTCCCTGGGATGTAAGGCACACACAGACAAACAAAGGGAGGCCTTGCATCCCACAGCACCAAGCTCTAATCCCTCTTAGTCTGCAAACTCAAAAATTCCATTACTCAGGACAATCATGAAGCATAAAAGAATGGTCAATAATTGTAGGGAGTCACCCTGGCACCCTTTAAGGAGGGTATCTGCAAACAGCTTAGAGCCCCTTCCTCAACCTGGAAGGCTCTAAATCTTACCCATGCTCACTGATCAGAGAAGGAGCTCCCCGGCTGCCGGGATACTAGCATGGGAAGGCGCTGAGTGCTTTTCCTTCATTGTGCATTGCTTACCAGGAGATGTAGCCGCTCCAGTGTTCATGGCACACTCTTGGGCTTCACGGGGCAGAGACAGGTTACTGAGGGGAGGGGTAAGTTGGAGGTCTGAGCCAGTGAGGCAATGGTAATGTTCTTGGGTTTTAGTCACCAAGCATTCATCAAATGCCCAGTGCAGCAGACAGATCCCAGGCCTGAAGCCAGATGTGGCCTCAGGCTCACTGGCCTTGTCACCAAGGGAGAGGGGGCCCAGCTAGCTCATTTTTGAAAGGGGGAAAAAAAGAATACCTCCACTTCCAGGTTTGAGAGGAGGATCCAATTGGGATACATGCAAAGTTTAGCAGACATCCTGGCCTGTTCCTAGCCTTGGATTTAAATTGGTTGGATTTATTCAGGGAACTCGGCTGCTTGACGATTGGAACACATCGTTTTATTTCATTGAAAAGGGTCTTTACCCTACAATTTCTCAAAGCAAATGCTTCTGTTTAATGTGAGCTTCAATCTCTTCCCCCAGTTGTTGCAACATTAGATTTATTGGTGTATTAAGCAGATGTTGTTCTCAGGGCATGTTGCTCGTGACCTCTTCCAGACTTACTATCCTATGGATCTAACATGATAACCTTGGCCTAAGATTGGATGTGTCTTGTACAGACAACCCTGGCCTAATTAACAAAGGGATCCAAGATTTGCGTCTTTCAAAGGGCTATTTTCCAAATTGTCCAAGATGAAAGGTACCTGATGAAGAGGTCCAGGGACTTAACCATGGCCCTAGGCTCCATCCCAAGAGCAATATGTGGGCTTGGCTCCCTTTCCCCCTGGCTGCTTCTACTCATGTCTTCACATTCTGGTCCCTGTGTCTTTTGTGACCGTATCATTCATTTGGTAGTCCACCTCATCCATCAGGCCTTAGACTACTCAATCAGCAAAGCACAATTAAACAAGGAGCAAAACATATATTACATACTTACTAGGGGTCAGATATTACACTAGACCCTGGAGACATAAAGATAAAAACAAAATGGTCTTGCCCTCAAAGTTTATATATTATTGCGAAAAATGATGTCAACAAAAAAAAAATAGGAAGAAAATCTCTGCATAAGCAAGATAATTGCATGAATATTTTCATATACATTGGATTTATCATATATTTTCACATATATAACATGTAATGACTGGTCATTTAGGGAAGGAGGTGGAAAGAAGGAGGGGGAATGTTGGAACAGGAGGTTTCGCAAGGTTCAGTGTTGAAAACTTGCCCCTGTGTATGTTTTCTACATAAAGAGGTTTCCTAAGAAATATTGTTAAAAGAAGACTTCCGCATAAAGCCTGAGCACAATCCTCATCAGATGAGCAGTTGACTTGCTTACCTTGGCCATGGAGACCTCATTGTGTGATGCTCATTGTGACATGCCGGAGAACACCCAAAGTTTTCTGACTTCAAGGGAGTAGTATGTGAATAGAAGAATGCATGAGTGGACTAATAGACTGATAGACTAGATACATAGATTCCTGGTGATGGATGAATGGGATAGAGAAGATAAACAAATAGATTGAATAGATACACTTAATGCATAGTTAAAAAGATAATGATGGATAGATAAGTGAAAAGATAGATTTATAGTAGAAAAGTTTATAGGTAGAAAAGTGATTTATAGGAAGAAAAGTGATTTATAGGTAGCAAACAGCTCTATAGGAAGAAAAGCCATTTATTGGTAGAAAAGAGATTTTTAGATTAAAAAAAGGGATTTAGAAGTAGAAAAGAGATTTATAGGCAGAAGAGAATGAATAGCTGGATTAAAATATACATACAACCCCCACCCAAAATATTGCAGTTCGTGGATGGTTTTTCCAGTATATCAAATGGACACATATCTTTCACTTATGCTTTAACATTTTATCTTTTCAGGCAACCTATAAGCCAGTACTGAAGCAAAGGAGATACTGAAGCCAGAGTGACCAGATTCTGGCGATATTGAAAACATGTCTTTGGAAATCTACTTGAAACGGGATTTAGATTGTTGTTGGGGAGTTTTGATCTATACTTTGGAGTTTATTGCACTGGTGGGGGGAAGGGGAGAGATGATGTTTCTGAGTTTGATGTGTTTGAAAAATAAAAAATGTTTTTTTTCTGTTTCCAAAAGTTTCAAGTTGTCATTCTTTCAGCTCCCACATGATTAGTGATATTTCCCAGTTTCTTCTTTACTATCTGATGATTATATTTGCCAGCTGGTTAATCCTAAAGAAATACTTGTTGGCAAACTTATTGGGTAAACAACATTTTTCCCTTATTTGCAGCTAGCCCATACTGCTGATGGGTAAAGCTGGCTATCCTATCTGGGTTTGGGAATAAGAGAGGGAGGCAGATTTGTTCTTCTTTGAGATTGTGAAAAAACTGTAAGCAGGCCCTTTGCCATCAGAGGCTGGGGACCGTCTGAAAGTCTGGGAGCAAAGAGGTAGTGGGGGTTAACAAGCAGCAGGGCTGTTGTGTTCTAGCCAGAGAAGTTCCAGAGAAGCTCGGAACTGGCCCTGCTGAAGTCTTTTGGATCTTCCTGGAGGAGCAGAGCAGCCATTCTACACCAGAAGGGCAATTCAGAATGACAAGGGACTGGCTTAGACATTTGCATCCAGGTGCTTCCCCTCAGCTCTAGGGGAAGGCTGAGCCAGAAAATAATTGGTGTCCCCACAGGCTTGTGCTAGAGCCCCCCATTCCCCCTTTGAAGTTTCTTCTGCCTGACTTGTGCTCATTATAATCTATATGACTGAAATGTCAAACTTCTGTTTCTAAAAAATCTAACCTTTCTTTAGAAGCTGGGAACCTAAATCCCCTGGATGAAGAAGGGGGATAGTAAGAGTGCTAGAAAAGCAAATGGTTGCTCTGGAGACGGCAAGATTGGAGATGGGAAAACCCCGTCTGATTTGATTCCATAGATAGTGGCAAATGTCAGGTTAGACACAAAAGATGTTTGCACTGATTGATAAAGCTGGAACAATACCTCTTGGGAATTGATGTACAAGCTCTGGCAAGAAAATGAAACCAAACTAACTCCCAAGCAGGATGCAGCCTTAATTGGCTGAAGGGCCGCAGAAGACCCTGGACAAGCCAGTCAAGCCGGCTTCCAGAGCTAGTCCTTAGCTTGGCCTTGGGAATCCTCCCAGGGGGTGGAAGAGGAGGAGGTCTGGATTGCTCTCTGACAGCACCTTCTCATCCTCCAACTTGGGCTTTCCACTTCTGGGCTTGGGCTTGGAGGGTCTCATCTACAGAAAACCACCTTCTTGAGGGCAAGAACTGTTGGAGTTTTTCCTTGGTAGCTCTGCCAGTTTTCCACTTCGAATCACTTCCGATTTACCAATATTTATTAAGGAAACAAGCACTTATTAAACTCCTATGTACCAAGCACTGTGCTAAGCACTTAACACATATTCTCTCCTGAACATCACTGGGAGGTAGATGCTATTATCCACTCTCTCAGATAAAGAAACTGAGGCAACAGGTCAGCAAAATAGAGGCGAGATTGAAACAGATCTTGTCTTGTACAGACAACCCTGGCCTAATTAACAAGGGGATTCTAGATCTGCAGCGTTCAATGGGGTGTTTTCCAAATTCTACATGATGAAAGGTACCGGATGAAGCGGTCTGGGGTCTTAACCGTGCCCCTAGCTCCTTCTGCTTTGCAGCCAAACCCTAGGCTCCATCCCAAGAGCAATATGTGGGCTTGGCTCCCTTTCCCGCTGGTGCTTCTACTCATGTCCCCAGTTTCTGGTCCCTGTGTCTTTTGTGACCATATCATTCATCTGGTAGCCCACCTCATCCATCTTCCTTAGACTACTCAATCAGCAAAGCTCAATTAAACAAGGAGCAAACATATATTACATACTCACTAGGGGTCATATATTTCACTAGACCCTAGAGACATAAAGGTAAAAACAAAATGGTCTTGCCCGCAAAGTTTATATTCTATTGGGGAAAATTGTTGGGATTACTAGGTGAGAACTCGGGTTGTCTAGATAGTGACAAGGTGAGAATTCAGGTTGGACAATTACAAGGTGAGAACTCAGGTTGACTTGATGGAAGGAGCAGGCTCATTGGCTGAGGTGGTTCTTCCCAGAAGCCCTTGCATTATCCCACGCCCATTCTCTGGGAGGATAAAAGAGACAGCACTGGGCCCAGAGAGCAGATCGGCCTGGAGAAGGATAAGAGCTGGAGGAGATTCAGAGCCAGGATTCAAGAAGAAGACTCTCAATTGCATCAGGCTTGACGGGGCTCTCTGCAGGAAGGGAAGTCACTTCTTTGGACAAGAGTTAACAGCAACTGCCTGGAGACAACGGTTCGTTACAGGAAGAAGAATCTGTCTGAGAGATTTGAGTAGACACAGCAGATCTCTTCCCAGAGAGCGATCCAGCAGCTTCTGGAGACGACAGCTCGATACATTTGGCGCCCGGACAGGGACAGACACGGTCCTGATTCCAGTGGAAAAGCTTCCGATCTAGATCTCAGTCTCTCTGACCCAGAACCGTGAGTAACGAGGAAACTTTGTTAAAGATTAAGTGAGCGTGCTAATAGATAAATAAGGAACTTAACTTGTTAAGGGCTAAACCAGGAATCTCTTATAGCTGAAATGGGGCAGATGTTAGCTATATTCAATCCCTGGACCTCAGCCGACTCATCCCCAGCCCCAGAAGCAACCTCAGCTCCACCCCCATTCAGGAGTGGTACTATAGAGAGTATAATCAACATAATTGAGGAGCAGAGTTTACTTGTAACCTGGGTACAGATTGCTAAACTCTTGGCTGCATTAAGACGCACATCCCCTTGGTTCTTAGAGGAAGAAAAGATAGATGTAGATAAATGGAAGCTAGTGGGATTTGAAATGAAAGAATTTTATGCAAAAAATGGGCCTCGTTCAATTTCTGCAGAAGTATTTTATATCTACAACATAGTTCAATTAGCCTTAAACTATCAAACAAGTTGTTGGAGAAGGAAAAGTTCTAAAAATAAACAGAGGAGGAAGTGTGAGGAAAAAAGGAAAGATCAAGTTCTTTCCCTAGAGCAAGAGGATTTAAATGAGGAATTATGGTATGATTCTCTTGAAGAAGCTTCAACCCTGCCTAGAGAACAGATTATTGACAGGCCCACATCAACCCCACCTTCAGAGATGGAGGAAGAAAGAGGGGAAGAGGCAGAAACACAAACAGAATTGCCTGTGAAGAAGCCTAAGCCTATGACAAGATTAGAAAAAGCATTGGTTAAAGCTAAGAGAGAAGGACAGGATATAAGTGATTTTATAAATGCATATCCTGTGATTGAAGAGATTGACTCTGTAGGTAAAAAAAGGAGAAGATATGCACCTTTAGATTTGAATAAAATTAAGGATTTGAAAAAAAGGTTGTACCCTTTATGGGGCTACATCAGCTTATGTCAAAATGTTACTAGATGGTTTGTCTTATGAAGTCCTAACCCCGAATGATTGGAAATCCATAGCAAGGATATGTCTGGAACCTGGAGAAAAGTTATTATGGCTTGCGGAATTTGATGAATTATGTAAAATTCAAGTCAGATGCAATTTGGAAATAGGAGTTAACACACAATTCACTTTTGAGCACTTAGCTGGTGAAGGTCAGTATGGAGAGAATTCGGAACAGATTAATTATACCATGACAATATATGAGCAAATTGCTAAGGCTGCAATAAAAGCTTGGGGTGTCCTTCCTGGACAGAAAGATTGTGGAGAGGCTTTCACTAAAATACAGCAAGGTCCCAATGAACCTTTTGCAGATTTTGTGGGACGTTTGCAAACTGCTGTCAAAAGAACTATTGGAGAAAATTCAGCTACAGAAATAATGACCAGACATCTGGCTAAGGAAAATGCCAATGAGATTTGCAAAAGAATTATATGGGGATTAGAGGAGATCAGAAGACGCTGTGCTACAGTGGGAACAAATGCTTTTTACACCCGGACAATGATGAATGTGGAAAGACAGGGTCCCTCCTGGCAAGGGCCTTCTAGAGAAACTCGGCGATGTTTTCAATGTGGAAAAATTGGGCATCTAAGAGCTCAGTGTAGATATGGAGATACAGTGAGAAGACAGGGTGAGAGAAGACCTAAAACTCCATGTCCAAAATGTCACAAGGGCCTCCACTGGGCCTCCAAATGTAGATTGACACAGGGAAATGACAGATGGGGCCCAGCTTCAGCCCCCGAAGTGGGGCATGATGGCAGCCGAGGTTAAATCCAGAGAATTTTAAGACATGATCAATCAGCCAAAAGGCAATCAGATGGAAGAAAGGGATTGAAATTAGGAAAAATAGAGTTGTGTGCAGTAGAGACTACCGAGATACTCCCTGGAGAAGTGAAATCTGTTCCTGTTGAGCCTATGGATCCTTTGCCTCCAGGCACAGTAGGCTTGACCATTTCACCTTCTGAGAGTGCCTACAAAACAGTGTCCATCCATACACTGATGTGGGAGACTGGAGAACGTGTATCTAATATCCCAGTCACTAACACAGGCAGACAACGTGTGATTTATCAACCAGGAGAAGTAGTAGCATCAGGCTTATTGTTACGGACCCCTAATAAGCAACCTAATGATAGTCGCCTAGATTTTGACTCCAATGAACAAAATCCAGGAATATATTGGACAGCAGCTGTGACAGTTGACCGACCTATGCTTACTATTTATATAAACGGAATACCATTTGAAGGATTGGTAGACACGGGTGCAGATCGTACAGTTATTAGAGGTGCCAATTGGCCCGGTCACTGGCCAAAGATTAAAGGAGACACCTATATGGCTGGGGTGGGAGGATCAATAGCAGCAGAAGTTAGTGCTAGGCCTTTGAGATGGGTATTTGAAGGAGAAACAGGAGCTTTTACTCTTTTTGTGGTTGAAAAAATCCCCATCAATCTGTGGGGAAGAGACATTTTACAGCAGATAGGATTACAAATAAGCACTTCGGCTTTTTAGGCAGGGCTGCTGTTGAAGGCCTACCTGCACTTTCACCAGTTCCTATTCAGTGGAAGACTGATTCACCAGTGTGGGTAGAACAGTGGCCCTTAAGAAGTGATAAAATTCAGGCCTTATTAGACATAGTGCAAGAACAACTTGACCAAGGACACTTGCGGCCTTCTCTAAGTCCTTGGAATTCCCCAGTATTTGTGGTGAAAAAGAAATCTGGAAAATGGAGGATGATAACTGATCTAAGAAGAGTAAATGAACAGATGGAAACTATGGGAACTCTTCAGCCTGGACTTCCATCTCCTACTCAGTTGCCAAGAGAATGGTCTCTATGGGTTATAGACATTAAGGATTGTTTCTATTCTATTCCTCTAGATAAGGAGGATATGAAAAGATGTGCTTTTTCAGTGCCTAGTGTTAATTTGGCCGAGCCTTATAAAAGATATGAATGGACAGTTTTGCCACAGGGAATGAAAAACAGCCCTACTATGTGCCAAATGTATGTTGCAGCTGCTCTTGCTCCAGTAAGAAAAGCCTTTCCAAAAGTAATATAGTTACATTATATGGATGATATTTTGGGATGTGCACCTGAGGAACAAATGTTAGAAGCATGTCTACAAAGGACCGTGGAAACATTAAAGTACTACAAACTGCATATAGCTACAGAAAAAATTCAAAGACATGCTCCTTTTCAATATTTAGGATATGAAGTATATCCTAAGACACTCACAGTACAAAAGCTTTCTTTAAGAACAGAGAAGTTGAACACCTTAAATGACTTTCAAAAATTAATAGGAGATATCCAATGGATGGGTCCAGTGTTAGGCTTAACTACCAATCAACTACAACCTCTATATGACATTTTAAGGGGAGACAGTGCTTTAAATTCACCACGCCAGCTTACAAAAGAAGCACAAAAGGCTTTGAGAGAAGTTGAACTGGCTTTATCCAATGTGGTTGAAAGAGTCACTCAAAAGCCCTTGGAAATATCAGTTTTTGCTACAAAAGAGGCACCCACAGCAGTCCTTCATCAAGGAGACAGAGTGATTGAG
The DNA here is from genome assembly GCF_048593235.1 of Sminthopsis crassicaudata. Taxonomy (NCBI): domain Eukaryota; kingdom Metazoa; phylum Chordata; class Mammalia; order Dasyuromorphia; family Dasyuridae; genus Sminthopsis; species Sminthopsis crassicaudata. Next base: position 197,777,572 of record NC_133622.1, read on the forward strand.
TGGGTGAACCTCCCAGCACAACCAGAACAAAGCCTTACACCTTACCCAGTGCTTGTGGCTAGGATTTTATTAAAGGCTATTAAGAGAGTAACACAATTATCTGGAATAAGTCCTGAAAAAATATACACATTCTATACTAACGCACAAATTAATGTATGCTGTGAGACCATCCCAGAATGGAAAATTTTATTGGCCACCGCTCCAAATTTTGCACATGGATCTCCATTAAAGATTACCCGGCTACTACATAATTGGCGATGGATTTTTGAAGAAAAGGTTTCTAAGGTTCCTCTTAAAGGACCAACAATCTTTACAGACGCCTCCAAAGAAAATATTTGTGCTATATACTCTCATGATTTAACCATAAAGAGAGTAATCAGGACTCCTTTTCAATCCACTCAACAGAATGAATTATTTGCTATCATGCTAGCTCTTAATTATTACCCAGGAGACGTAAATATAATTACTGATTCAGCCTATTCAGTAGGTGTAGTACAAAGAATTGCCACAGCCCAGATAAAATTTGCAGCCTCTAATATTTATGAGCTCTTTAAGTAACTTCAAGAGCAAGTGAGAAAACATCCAGGCAAGATTTATATCTTGCATGTCCACTCACATAGTGGACTTCCAGGTCCCATTTTTGATGGAAATTCAAAGGCAGATAGCCTTCTAACCATGTTAGCCAGTAGTCCTTTATTTCAGGAAGCACAAGAATCTCATTCTAAATATCATCAGGCTGCTCGAGCTTTACGTTTACAATTTGGAATCACAAGAAAGGAAGCTAGGAGCATAGTAAAAAGCTGTACAGCTTGTCTTCCTTTCCATGCTCCTACACTCCCTCCAGGGAAGAATCCTCGTGGTTTGAGACCCAATGAAATCTGGCAAATGGATGTGACCCATTATAAATGTTTTGGTCGTCTATCTTTTATCCATGTCGTGGTAGACACCTTTTCAGGATTCACATTTGCAATGCCAGCAGCAAAAGAGACAGCCCGAGTGGTCACTGAATTCCTTATACAAGCTTTTGCAATTATGGGTGTGCCACAAGCAATAAAAACAGACAATGGACCTGCATATACGTCCAAACATTTTACACACTTTTGTGCACAGTATAAGATTTTACATACCACGGGCATACCCTTTAATCCTCAAGGGCAGGCAATAGTAGAGAGAAGAAACAGAGATATTAAGACACTCCTCCAAAAACAAAAGAAAGGGGGAGCCACAGGTAACCCTAGAGAACTTCTAAATTTAGTTCTCTATACCATTAATTTTCTAATTTTTGACAAAGATGCACTGGCTCCGGCAGACAGGTTTTATAACCCACCAGAAGGGCAGTGTCCAGTGCGAGCAGCTCCACTGTCCTTAGATAATCGCCAGGTGATGTGGAGAGATCCAGAAAGTGGTGAATGGAAGGGACCAGATAGGTTAACTGCCTGGGGGAGAGGGTTTGCTTGTATTTCTTCAGCAGGAGAAGGAATCAGATGGGTGCCAACGAGTCATATTCGCCTTGTCCATCAGAGAGAGACAGAAAAAGAGAAAGACCTCAAAATAAAGGAGAAGATCTAAGAAACATCTGACACTGAAAGAGCATGGATAATAAGAAGACTGTTAAAGAACTTTAAAAACCAGCAGGAATCATTGGACTTCCTCACACAAGATGAGACTAATGGACAATGGACTTATGGACATTTAAAAATTTTCAATTTATGATTATTTGATTATGTTATTTGTCATATACTTCTAGCATGTATTATGTTACTATGTTACTATGTGCTTATGTAATTTATGTAATTATGTGTAATACTTCCCATATTGCTGGATTTATGTTTCAAGATCATGACTGTCCTATGTTCTAAATCAAAAGAAAGGGGGAGATGTTGGGATTACTAGGTGAGAACTCGGGTTGTCTGGATAGTGACAAGGTAAGAATTCAGGTTGGACAATTACAAGGTGAGAACTCAGGTTGACTTGATGGAAGGAGCAGGCTCATTGGCTGAGGTGGTTCTTCCCAGAAGCCCTTGCATTATCCCACGCCCATTCTCTGGGAGGATAAAAGAGACAGCACTGGGCCCAGAGAGCAGATCGGCCTGGAGAAGGATAAGAGCTGGAGGAGATTCAGAGCCAGGATTCAAGAAGAAGACTCTCAATTGCATCAGGCTTGACAGGGCTCTCTGCAGGAAGGGAAGTCACTTCTTTGGACAAGAGTTAACAGCAACTGCCTGGAGACAACGGTTCGTTACAAGAAGAAGAATCTGTCTGAGAGATTTGAGTAGACACAACAGATCTCTTCCCAGAGAGCGATCCAGCAGCTTCTGGAGACGACAGCTCGATACAGAAAATGATGTCAACAAAAAGAACTAGGAAGAAAATCTATGCATAAGCAAGATAATTGTATAAATATTTTTACATACATTGGATTAAGCATATATTTTCATATATTTAACATGTGAATCCCCTGTAATCTTCCCTGTCATCTAGGGGAAGAGGTGGAAGGAAGGAGGGGAAAAGTTGGAAGAGAAGGTTTTGCAAGGGTCAGTGTTAAAAACTTACCCCTTCATATGTTTTGTAAATAAAAAGCTTTCCTCAAACAATTTTTAAAAAGAAAAAAACCCCATATACCAGGTGAGCACTACCCTCATCTGATGAGCATTTGCTTTGCTTACCTTCTCCATGGAGACCTCATTGTGTCATGCCCATTGTGACACGCCTGAGAACACCCAAGGTTTTCTGACTTAAAGGTGATGTTCTCTCCCCAACAACCCAGTTGGATCCTGACAGCCAAGGGAGTAGTATGTGAATAGAAGAATGGATGAGTGGCCAAATAGACTAATAGACTAGATACATAGATAAGTGGTGATAGATAGATGGGATAGATAGGGTAAACAAATAGATCCAATAGATACACTTGATGCATAGTTAAATAGATAATGATGGGTAGATAAGAGAAAAGATAGATTTATAGTAGAAAAGTTTATAGGTAGAAAAGATATTTATAGGAAAAAAAAGTGATTTATAGTTAGAAAAGAGATTTATATGAAAAAAGCGATACATAGTTAGAAAAGAGATATATATAGTTAAAAAAGTGATTTAGGAGAAGAAACAAGATTTATAGGTAGAAAAGAGATTTATAGGCAGAAGAGAATGAATAGCTGCCTTAAATTATACATAGATAATGAAGGAGTCAATGGAGGGTTAGGTAAATCAGTAAATAAATTACTGGAGAGAGAGATCCATTTGGGCCCTCATCAGCATGATACCAAGGGCTGCTGTCATAGATTGAGACTGCCTTCACGTCAGTATTAAACTATTATATTTTAGTCTTCAATATTATAGAAGCTAAAATGGTTGCTTTCTATCTGGCTTGGGAAATTGTTGACTTCTCTTTCTTCCCCTCTTCCCCCACGCCCCCCCAAAATTGCATTTTGTGGATGGTTATTCTAGTAGATCAATTGGACACATATCTTTCACTTATGCTGTAACATTTTACCTTTTCAGGCATCCTATAAGCCACTGCTGAAGCAGAGGAGATACTGAACCAGTTGTGACCAGATGCTGGCGATATTGAACGCATCTTAAGCCTCGGGATCGACTTAAAACGGGATTTAACCTGTTCATGAAGGTAAAGCATCTACATAGAGATAATGTACCTGCAGCTTCCCTCCTGCAGTCAGTGTTAATAGGAGATCAAGGTAGGGCCTGGTTGCTGACTAGCCCTATATATATACTAGAAGTACAAATAATCTGGGAAATAGAGAGCCTACACTTAAAAGCAAACAAACAAACAAAAGCAAATTCTTTTAGTTCGGAAACTCTTTTCTTTTTCCTCATCCTATGGCTGGTTCCCAGAAAAAAGATGACTTGCTCATATTAGAGGTTTCATAAATGCTTGTTAAATTCAATTACATATAGATGAAGACTTTTTCTAAAATTATAGGCAGCTGGCTGGTTCAGTGGATAACACTGTTGGACCTCCCTTGAATCAGCAACTGATTTCAAACACCAGCTGTAGGACTCTGGGCAAGTCACTTAATCTGTGTTTGCCTCAATTTCCTCCTCTGTAAATTGGGAATGATACAATCATGTTTGCTCCACAGAGGATAAGCCTCTGAGAACTATTTGTTTTCAAGTAGAGTCACAGCATCGTGGATTTTGAGCTGGCAGCAATATTTCAGGGTTTCTACTTCCATATTTTACAAAGAAAGTCACTGAGACACAAGGAGGTTTAGTATAGTTAATATATTGTTCAAGCGCATACAAGTTGTAAGTGGCAGAGACAAGATTCAAACAGATCCTGTTAATACTATCGTGTTACCTCTAAGTGTACATTATATATGGGTGTATGGGTGTCCATATATGTGTGTGTATATTTCCATACTCCAATCTTCTAACCTATAACTAAACATATTTACTCTTAAAAAAAAAAAAAGTGGTGGGATGGGGTAGGGGAAAGACACTGTAATAAAGTAACATTAAACAAGTGGTATTTTGCTCTGCTGTTTATTTCTTACTTTCATGACTTTATATTATCACTTTAAACTCCCTGAGCCTCAGTTTCCTCACATGTTAAATGAGATAGTTGAGCTCCATGACCACTAGGAAACTACATTTCCAGTTCTAAAATTGTGATTCCACAGTGAAAATCTAGCAACATTGTGTCCGAATGTAAGATCTGTATTTGATCATTAATGAGTCATATATTTTCTCTTGGATTTTATATAGTTCATTTGTAGCAACATTAACCTGGCATTCTTTTCTGAGGGCTGACCCCATCCTTGTTGTGGTGACTGTTACAGGTGAGCCGCCCTCATCCCGGTGACCATCCACTCCAGATCCTCTTTGTGGTTGGTGGGGTGACAATATCAGAAGCCAAAATGTTGAAAGATCTCGTTTCTTCCCTGAAGCATGGAACACAGGTACCGAACCCGAAATAACAGGACATGCATCTCCCTGGCCCAAGGATGGGAGAGTCTGGCTGTTCCCACAAGACTTGGTCTGAGCCTTAAGGGTAGCATTTGAGGAGATGATCTATAGAATTCGGGAGATGGTGAAGCACTGTGTAAAGGTCAGATAATTCTCTTACTACTACTATTATTACTTGTACTCTTACCCCTATTATTATTACTACTATTTCTACTATTACTCCTCTTCCTACTCCTATTAGTATTACTCCTACGATTACTACTATTACTCTTCCACCAACTACCACAATTACTGCCACTCTTATTGTTATTATTCCTTCTAGATCTCTTCCTCTTGCTACTAGTACTATCATTGCTCCTATTACTATGAATACTCCTTTTACGACCACTACTACTATTATTTCTACTACCACTTTTACTATTACTATTACTCCTACTGCTACTTTTACTCCTACTCCTACTAGTGTCACTCCTATTCCTATCATTATTACTGTTGCTATTACTATTTCTTCTACTACTATTATTCCTACTCCTATTATTATTAGTACTACTACCATTACTATTACTTTTATCATTACTACTCTTTTTACTACTTCTATCACTACTTTTATTCCTCTTCCTATTACTGTTACTACTCATACTACTCCTACTTCTTCTACGCCTCCACCTCCTACTACTGCCACTACTCCTTTGTCCGGAAGTCCATATGTTTTCTAAATAAAGAGGTTTCCTAAAAAATATTGTTAAAAGAAGACTTGCGCATAAAGCCTGAGCACAATCCTCATCAGATGAGCAGTTGACTTGCTTACCTTGGCCATGGAGACCTCATTGTGTGATGCTCATTGTGACATGCCGGAGAACACCCAAAGTTTTCTGACTTCAAGGTGATGTTCTCTTCCCAACAACCCAGTTGGATCCTGACAGCAAAGGGAGTAGTATGTAAATAGAAGAATGCATGAGTGGACTAATAGACTGATAGAATAGATACATAGATTCCTGGTGATGGATGAATGGGATAGAGAAGATAAACAAATAGATTTAATAGATACACTTAATGCATAGTTAAAAAGATAATGATGGATAGATAAGTGAAAAGATAGATTTATAGTAGAAAAGTTTATAGGTAGAAAAGTGATTTATAGGAAGAAAAGTGATTTATAGGTAGCAAACAGCTCTATAGGAAGAAAAGCCATTTATAGGTAGAAAAGAGATTTTTAGATTAAAAAAAGGGATTTAGAAGTAGAAAAGAGATTTATAGGCAGAAGAGAATGAATAGCTGGATTAAAATATACATACAACCCCCACCCAAAATATTGCAGTTTGTGGATGGTTTTTCCAGTATTTCAAATGGACACATATCTTTCACTTATGCTTTAACATTTTATCTTTTCAGGCAACCTATAAGCCAATACTGAAGCAAAGGAGATACTGAAGCCAGAGTGACCAGATTCTGGCGATATTGAAAACATGTCTTTGGAAATCTACTTGAAACGGGATTTAGATTGTTGTTGGGGAGTTTTGATCTATACTTTGGAGTTTATTGCACTGGTGGGGGGAAGGGGAGAGAGGATGTTTCTGAGTTTGATTGTTGGGGAGTTTTGATATCTATACTTTGGAGTTTATTGTACTGGTGGGGGGAAGGGGAGAGATGATGTTTCTGAGTTTGATGTGTTTTTAAAAATAAAAAATGTTTTTTTTCTGTTTCCAAAAGTTTCAAGTTGTCATTCTTTCAGCTCCCACATGATTAGTGATATTTCCCAGTTTCTTCTTTACTATCTGATGATTATATTTGCCAGCTGGTTAATCCTAAAGAAATACTTGTTGGCAAACTTATTGGGTAAACAACATTTTTCCCTTATTTGCAGCTAGCCCATACTGCTGATGGGTAAAGCTGGCTATCCTATCTGGGTTTGGGAATAAGAGAGGGAGGCAGATTTGTTCTTCTTTGAGATTGTGAAAAAACTGTAAGCAGGCCCTTTGCCATCAGAGGCTGGGGACCGTCTGAAAGTCTGGGAGCAAAGAGGTAGTGGGGGTTAACAAGCAGCAGGGCTGTTGTGTTCTAGCCAGAGAAGTTCCAGAGAAGGTCGGAACTGGCCCTGCTGAAGTCTTTTGGATCTTCCTGGAGGAGCAGAGCAGCCATTCTACACCAGGAGGGCAATTCAGAATGACAAGGGACTGGCTTAGAGATTTGCATCCAGGTGCTTCCCCTCAGCTCTAGGGGAAGGCTGAGCCAGAAAATAATTGGTGTCCCCACAGGCTTGTGCTAGAGCCCCCCATTCCCCCTTTGAAGTTTCTTCTGCCTGACTTGTGCTCATTATAATCTATATGACTGAAATGTCAAACTTCTGTTTCTGAAAATCTAACCTTTCTTCAGAAGCTGGGAACCTAAATCCCATGGATGAAGAAGGGGGATAGTAAGAGTGCTAGAAAAGCAAATGGGTGCTCTGGAGACGGCAAGATTGGAGATGGGAAAACCCCGTCTGATTTGATTCCATAGATATTGGCAAACTTCAGGTTAGCCACAAAAGATGTTTGCACTGATTGATAAAGCTGGAACAATACCTCTTGGGAATTGATGTACAGGCTCTGGCAAGAAAATGAAACCAAACTAGCTCCCAAGCAGGATGCAACCTTAATTGGCTGAAGGGCCCCAGAAGACCCTGGACAAGCCAGTCAAGCCGGCTTCCAGAGCTAGTCCTTAGCTTGGCCTTGGGAATCCTCCCAGGGGGTGGAAGAGGAGGAGGTCTGGATTGCTCTCTGACAGCACCTTCTCATCCTCCATCTTGGGCTTTCCACTTCTGGGCTTGGGCTTGGAGGGTCTCATCTACAGAAAACCACCTTCTTGAGGGCAAGAACTGTTGGAGTTTTTCCTTGGTAGCTCTGCCATTTTTCCACTTCGAATCACTTCCGATTTACCAATATTTATTAAGGAAACAAGCATTTATTAAACTCCTATGTACCAAGCACTGTGCTAAGCACTTTACACATATTCTCTCCTGAACATCACTGGGAGGTAGGTGCTAATATCCACTCTCTCAGTTAAAGAAACTGAGGCAACAGGTCAGCAAAATAGAGGCGAGATTGAAACAGATCTTGTCTTGTACAGACAACCCTGGCCTAATTAACAAGGGGATTCTAGATCTGCAGCGTTCAATGGGGTGTTTTCCAAATTCTACATGATGAAAGGTACCGGATGAAGCGGTCTGGGGTCTTAACCGTGGCCCTAGCTCCTTCTGCTTTGCAGCCAAACCCTAGGCTCCATCCCAAGAGCAATATGTGGGCTTGGCTCCCTTTCCCGCTGGTGCTTCTACTCATGTCCCCAGTTTCTGGTCCCTGTGTCCTTTGTGACCATATCATTCATCTGGTAGCCCACCTCATCCATCTTCCTTAGACTACTCAATCAGCAAAGCTCAATTAAACAAGGAGCAAACATATATTACATACTTACTAGGGGTCGTATATTTCACTAGACCCTGGAGACATAAAGGTAAAAACAAAATGGTCTTGCCCGCAAAGTTTATATTCTATTGGGGAAAATGATGTCAACAAAAAGAACTAGGAAGACAATCTATGCATAAGCAAGATAATTGTATAAATATTTTTACATACATTGGATTAAGCATATATTTTCATATATTTAACATGTGAATCCCCTGTCATCTTCCCTGTCATCTAGGGGAAGAGGTGGAAGGAAGGAGGGGAAAAGTTGGAAGAGAAGGTTTTGCAAGGGTCAGTGTTAAAAACTTACCCCTTCATATGTTTTGTAAATAAAAAGCTTTCCTCAAACAATTTTTAAAAAGAAAAAAAACCCACATACCAGGTGAGCACTACCCTCATCTGATGAGCATTTGCTTTGCTTACCTTCTCCATGGAGACCTCATTGTGTCATGCCCATTGTGACACGCCTGAGAACACCCAAGGTTTTCTGACTTAAAGGGGATGTTCTCTCCCCAACAACCCAGTTGGATCCTGACAGCCAAGGGAGTAGTATGTGAATAGAAGAATAGATGAGTGGACAAATACACTAATAGACTAGATACATAGATAAGTGCTGATAGATAGATGGGATAGATAGGGTAAACAAATAGATTCAATAGATACACTTGATGCATATTTAAATAGATAATGATGGGTAGATAAGTGAAAAGATAGATTTATAGTAGAAAAGTTTATAGGTAGAAAAGATATTTATAGGAAAAAAAGTGATTTATAGTTAGAAAAGGGATTTATATGAAAAAAGCGATACATAGGTAGAAAAGAGATATATATATAGTTAAAAAAGTGATTTAGGAGAAGAAACGAGATTTATAGGTAGAAAAGAGATTTATAGGCAGAAGAGAATGAATAGCTGCCTTAAATTATACATAGATAATGAAGGAGTCAATGGAGGGTTAGGTAAATCAGTAAATAAATTACTGGAGAGAGAGATCCATTTGGGCCCTCATCAGCATGATACCAAGGGCTGCTGTCATAGATTGAGACTGCCTTCACGTCCGTATTAAACTATTATATTTTATTCTTCAATATTATAGAAGCTAAAATGGTTGCTTTCTATCTGGCTTGGGAAATTGTTGACTTCTCTTTCTTCCCCTCTTCCCCCACGCCCCCCCAAAATTGCATTTTGTAGATGGTTATTCTAGTAGATCAATTGGACACATATCTTTCACTTATGCTGTAACATTTTACCTTTTCAGGCATCCTATAAGCCACTGCTGAAGCAGAGGAGATACTGAACCAGTTGTGACCAGATGCTGGCGATATTGAACGCATCTTAAGCCTCGGGATCGACTTAAAACGGGATTTAACCTGTTCATGAAGGTAAAGCATCTACATAGAGATAATGTACCTGCAGCTTCCCTCCTGCAGTCAGTGTTAATAGGAGATCAAGGTAGGGCCTGGTTGCTGACTAGCCCTATATGTAAACTAGAAGTACAAATAATCTGGGAAATAGAGAGCCTACACTTAAAAGCAAACAAACAAACAAAAGCAAATTCTTTTAGTTCGGAAACTATTTTCTTTTTCCTCATCCTATGGCTGGTTCCCAGAAAAAAGATGACTTGCTCATATTAGAGGTTTCATAAATGCTTGTTAAATTCAATTACATATAGATGAAGACTTTTTCTAAAATTATAGGCAGCTGGCTGGTTCAGTGGATAACACGGTTGGACCTCCCTTGAATCAGCAACTGATTTCAAACACCAGCTGTAGGACTCTGGGCAAGTCACTTAATCTGTGTTTGCCTCAATTTCCTCCTCTGTAAATTGGGAATGATACAATCATGTTTGCTCCACAGAGGATAAGGCTCTGAGAACTATTTGTTTTCAAGTAGAGTCACAGCATCGTGGATTTTGAGCTGGCAGCAATATTTCAGGGTTTCTACTTCCAAATTTTACAAAGAAAGTCACTGAGACACAAGGAGGTTTAGTATAGTTAATATATTGTTCAAGCGCATACAAGTTGTAAGTGGCAGAGACAAGATTCAAACAGATCCTGTTAATACTATCGTGTTACCTCTAAGTGTTCATTATATATGGGTGTATGGGTGTCCATATATGTGTGTGTATATTTCCATACTCCAATCTTCTAACCTATAACTAAACATATTTACTCTTAAAAAAAAAAAATTGGTGGGATGGGGTAGGGGAAAGACACTGTAATAAAGTAACATTAAACAAGTGGTATTTTGCTCTGCTGTTTATTTCTTACTTTCATGACTTTATATTATCACTTTAAACTCCCTGAGCCTCAGTTTCCTCACATGTTAAATGAGATAGTTGAGCTCCATGACCACTAGGAAACTACATTTCCAGTTCTAAAATTGTGATTCCACAGTGAAAATCTAGCAACATTGTGTCCTAATGTAAGATCTGTATTTGATCATTAATGAGTCATATATTTTCTCTTGGATTTTATATAGTTCATTTGTAGCAACATTAACCTGGCATTCCCTTCTGAGGGCTGACCCCATCCTTGTTGTGGTGACTGTTAGAGGTGGGCCGCCCTCATCCCGGTGACCATCCACTCCAGATCCTCTTTGTGGTTGGTGGGGTGACGATATCAGAAGCCAAAATGTTGAAAGATCTCGTTTCTTCCCTGAAGCCTGGAACACAGGTACCGAACCCGAAATAACAGGACATGCATCTCCCTGGCCCAAGGATGGGAGAGTCTGGCTGTTCCCACAAGACTTGGTCTGAGCCTTAGGGGTAGCATTTGAGGAGATGATCTATAGAATTCGGGAGATGGTGAAGCACTGTGTAAAGGTCAGATAATTCTCTTACTACTACTATTATTACTTGTACTCTTACCCCTATTATTATTACTACTATTTCTACTATTACTCCTCTTCCTACTCCTATTAGTATTACTCCTATGATTACTACTATTACTCTTCCACCAACTACTACAATTACTGCCACTCTTATTACTGTTATTATTCCTTGTAGATCTCTTCCTCCTGCTACTAGTACTATCATTGCTCCTATTCCTATTAATACTCCTTTTACTACCACTACTACTATTATTTCTACTACCACTTTTATTATTACTATTACTACTACTACTACTCCTCCTACTCCTACTCCTACTCCTACTATAGTGTAACTCCTATTCCTATCATCATTACTGTTGCTATTACTACTACTTCTACTACTATTATTCCTACTCCTATTCCTGTTACTACTCATACTACTCCTACTTCTTCTACTCCTCCACCTCCTACTACTAAAACTACTCCTTGGTCCCTACTATTACTATAATTACTACTAGCACTACCACTAGTACTACTACTACCACTACTACTACTACTACTACTACTACTACTACTACTACTACTACTACTACTACTATTGCTACTCTTACTTCTATTACTATTATTACTCTTACTGTGAGTACTGTTAAATTTTTCTAGTGCCATGACCAATTTCTTCTCCTAGAAGGGAGCCGACAACTTAACTATTACAACACCAGAAAGGGTGAAAGTGAGATTGTACAGCTGATAGAGGGCAGGGGCTTCAAGGCAGGAAGACTTAGAGTTCCAATTTTTCTTCCAAAACTTACTATATATTTTGACCTTAAACAAGTCATTTTACATCTGCTCTCAGTTTGCTCAATAGTGAAACGTTGTTTACCATAATCTCTATTGCCTAAGTTGTTGTGCGAGTCAAATGAGATTATAATTATAAAATAGTACAAATGCCAGCAAGTTATCATTATTTTTTATTGATTTTTGATTATAGCACATTTTTTTTGACAGTACACTGGCATATTTTTCTTTACAACATTATCCCTTGTACTCCTTTCTGTTCTGAATTATTCCCGTACTTCCCCACTAGGCCCTCCCATAGAGGGCAGGCATTGCCATACATATTTAAATATCTTATAGTATATTCTTGGTACAATATATATGTGCAGAACCAAATTTTATTGTTGTTGTTATTGCAAAGGAAGAATTGTATTCGGAAGGTAAAAATAATCTGTGAAGAAAAATAAAAAGCAAACAAACAAAATGCTCTCACTTTACATATCCCAGTGTTCAGGTTCTGGGTGTAGCTGATTCTCTCCATCATTGATCAAGTGGACTTGTATTAGCTATTGTCTATGTTGAAGATATCCACTTCCATTCGAACACAACCTCATACAGTATCATTGTTGAAGTGTATAATGATCTCCTAGTTCTGCTCGTTTGACTCAGCATCAGTTGATGTAAGTCTCTCCAAGCCTCTCTGTTTTCCTCCTGTTGGTCATTTCTTACAGAACAAGAATATTGCATAACATTCTTATACCATAATTTACCCAACCATTCTCCAATTGATGGACATCCGTTCATTGTCCAGTTTCTAGCCACTACAAAAAGTGCTGCCACAAACATTTTGGCACATACAAGTCATTTTCCCTTCTTTAGGATTTCTTTGGGATATAAGCCCCGTAGTAGCACTGCTAGGTCAACGGATTGGCAGATTTTGATAACTTTTGGGGCATAATTCCAGATTGCTCTGCAGAATGGTTGGATTCTTTCACAACTCCACCAGCAAGGCATCATTTTCCCAATTTTCTTACAGCCCCTCCAACATTCATCATTGTTTTTTCCTGTCATCTTAACGAATGTGACAGGTGTGTAGTGGTATCTCACACTTGTGATTTGGAACTTGTGAGTGGAAATAGTTTTAATTTCATCATCTGAAAATTGTCCATATCCTTTCACCCTTTTTCAATTTGAGAATGGCTTGTTTTCTTATAAATTAGCATCAATTCTCTCTATATCTTGGAAGTGAGGCCTTTCTCAGAACCTTTAACTGTAAAAATGTTTTCCCAATTGGTTACTTCCCTTCTAATCTTCCTGGCATTAGTTTTCCCCCCCTGTGATAACTTTTTAATTTGATGTAACCTAAATTTTCTATTTTGTGATCAATAATGATCTCTAGGTCTCCTTTGGTCACATAATCCTTCCTCCTCCACAAGTCTGAGATGTAAACTATCCTATGTTCCTCTAATTTATTTATGACCTCGTTCTTTATGCCTAAATCATGGACCCATTTTGATCTTAAGTGTGGGTCCATGCCTAGTTTCTCCCATACTAATTTCCAGTTTTTCCAGCAGTTTTTGTCAAATAATGAATTCTTATGCCAAAAGTTGGGATCTCTGGGTTTGTCAAACACTAGATTGCTATTTTTATTCACTATCTTGCCCTGTGAACCTATGCTACTCCACTGAACAACTAGTCTATTTCTTAAGCAATACCAAATGGTTTTGGTGACTGTTGCTTTATAATATAGTTCTATATCAGGTACAGCTAGACAGCTAGACCACCTTCCTTTTTTTTTTCATTACTTACCTTGAAATTCTTGAACTTCTGTTGTTCCATATGAATTCTGTTGTTATTTTTTCTAGGTCTTTAAAAAAGTTCCTTGGGAGTCAGATTGGTGTAGCACTGAATAAATAGATTAGTTTAGGGAGTATTGTCATCTTCATTATATTCTCTCGGCCTATCCAAAAGCATTGAACGTCTTTCTAATTATTTAAATCTGACTTCATTTTTCTGGCAAGTGTTTCGTAATTTTGCTCCTGACTTTCCTTTGTTAGATATATTCCCAAATATTTTGTACTATCGACAGTTATTTTGAATGGAATTTCTCTTTGTGTCTCTTGCTGTTGGATTGTGTTGCTAATGTATAAAAATGCTGAGGATTTCTGTGGATTTATTTTGTATCCTGCAATTTTGCTAAAGTTCTGAATTGTTTATAATAGCTTTTTTAGCAGAGTCTTTGGGGTTCTCTAAGTATACCATAATGTCATCTGCAAAGATTGATAGTTTTATTTCCTCATTTCCTACTCTTAATTTTTGAATCTCTTTCTCGGCTCTTTTTGCCGAGGCTAGCGTTTGTAGTACTATATTGAATAGTAATGGTGATAGTGGGAAACCTTGTTTCACTCCTTATCTTACAGGGAAAAGTTCCTAAGATATTTGCTGACGGTTTTAAATATAGGTTCCTTATCATTTTAAGGAATAGTTCATTTATTCCTATACTCTCAAGTCTTTTTTTGTAGGAATGGATGTTGGATTTGATCAAATGCTTTTTCTGCATCTATTGAGAAGATCATATGGTTTTTAGTAATTTGATTATTAATATGGACAATTATACTAATAGTTTTCCCAATATTAAACCAACCCAGCACTGCTGGTATAAATCCTGCTTGATCGTATTGTATTATCCTGGGGATGATTCTCTGAAGTCTTTTTGCTAATATCTTATTTAAGATTTTAGCATCAATATTCAAGAAGGAAAATGGTCTTTAGTTTTCTTTCTCTGTTTACAATCTACCTGGTTTTAGGTATCAGTACCATGTCTGGGGCATAAAAGGAATTTGGTAGGCCTCCTTCAATTCATTTTTTTTTTTTCAAATAGTTTATATAGTATTAGAGTTAGTTGTTCTTTAAATGTTTGGTAGAATTCATATGTCAATCCATCTCTTCCTGAGGATTTTTTCTTAGGGTGTTGGTTAATAAATTGTTCTATTTCTTTTTCCGAAATGGGACTATTTAGACTTCTTACTTCTTCCTCTGTTAATCTGCGCAAGTTATATTTCCTCCACAAGTCTGAGAGATAAACTATCCTTTGTTCCTCTTATTTATTTATGATCTCATTCTTTATTCCTAACTCATGGACCCATTTTGATCTTTTCTCCCTATTTGCTGTTAAGTGTGGGTCCATGCCTAGTTTCTACCATAATAATTTCCAGTTTTCCCAGCAGTTTCTGTCAAATAATGAATACGTATTCCAAAATCTGGGATCTTTGGGTTTGTCAAAAACTAGATTGCTATTTTTATTCAATATCTTGCCCTGTGAAGCTAACCTATTCCACTGATCAACTAGTCTATTTATTAGCCAACACCCAATGGTTTTGGTGACTGCTGCTTTATAATATACTTTAGATCAGGTACAGCTAGGCTACCTTCATTTGATTATTTTTTTTTCTCATTACTTCCCTTGCAATTCTCAACCTTTTGTTCTTTCCTATGAATGTTGTTGTTATTTTTTCTAGGTCATTAAAAGAGTTTCTGATTGGTGTAGCACTAAATAAATAGATTAATTTAGAGAGTATTGTCATCTTGATAATATTCGCTC
Source organism: Sminthopsis crassicaudata (assembly GCF_048593235.1). Lineage (NCBI taxonomy): Eukaryota > Metazoa > Chordata > Mammalia > Dasyuromorphia > Dasyuridae > Sminthopsis > Sminthopsis crassicaudata. The sequence continues at coordinate 197,793,116 of NC_133622.1, forward strand.
TGCTTATCCAAGAGCACTGAATGTCTTTCCAATTATTTAAATCTGACTTCATTTTTGTGGCAAGTGTTTTGTAATTTTTCTCATATAATTCCTGACTATTCTTTGGTAGATGGATTCCCAAATACTTTATACTCTCAACATTTGTTTGGAATGGAATTTCTCTTTGTATCTCTTGCTGTTGGATTGTGTTGGTAATATGTAAAAATGCTGAGGATTTAGGTGGATTTATTTTGTATCTTGAAACTTTGCTAAAGTTCTGAATTAATTCTAATAGCTTTTTAGCAGAGTCTTAGGGGTTCTCTAAGTATACCATCATGTCATCTGCAAAGAGTGATAGTTTGATTTCCTCATTAGCTACTCTAATTCCTGGAATCTCTCTGGGCTCTTATTGCCCAGGCTAGCATTTCTAATACAATATGGAATAGTAATGGTGATAGTGAGCAACCGTTGTTTCACTCCTTATCTTACTGGGAAAGGTTCCAGTGTATCACCATTACATATGATGTTTACGGACAGTTTTAAATATATAATCATGATTTTAAGGAATAGTCCATTTATTCCTGTACTCTCAAAGGTTTGTAGTAGGAATGGATGTTGGATTTTATGAAATGCTTTTTCTTCATCTATTGAGATGATCATATGGTTTTTGTTAATTTGGTTATTGATATAGTTGATTATACAAATAGTGTTCCTAATATTGAACCAGCCCTGCATTCCTGGTATAAATCCCACTTGGCCATAGTTTATCATCCTGGGGAGGGTTTTCTGTAGTCTTTTGGATAATATTTTATTTAAGATTTTAGCATCATTAGGGAGATTGGTCTATAATTTTGTTTCTCTGTTTTCAGCCTACCTGGTTTAGGTATCAGTACCATGTCTGTGTCATAAAAGGAATTTGGTAGGACTCCTTCAATCCCTATTTTTTCAAATAGTTTCTATAACATTGGAGTTGTTTTTTAAATTTTTGGTAGAATTCACATGTAAATCCATCTGGTGCTGGGGATTATTTTTTCTTAGGGAGTTGGTTAATAGCTTCTTCTATTGCTTTTTCTGAAATGGGACTATTCAGACTATTTACTTCTTCCTCTGTTAGTCTGGGCAAGCTTATTTTTGAAGGTATTCTTCCACTTCATTTAAGTTATCGAATTTATTGCCGTAAAGTTGGGCAAAGTAGCTCCTAACTATTGTTCTAATTTCCTCTTCATTAGGGGTGAGTTCTCCCTTTTCATTTTTAAGACTAACAATTTTTGTTTCAAATACAGACAACTACAGGCACACAGTAGTAGACAGAGTCTAAAGTCGAGTCCTGACTTCTTTTAATCATCTTTTCTTTCTTAACTTTTTTGGATCATGGACTTTTTTGACTTACTGCTGAATGCCTCTTCTAGGAATAGACGTTTTTAAATGCTTAAAACAAAGGAACAGGATAACGAGGGAATCACTATTACTGAAATGCTGTTTTAAAATGTTTTTTTCTCAATAGTGTTTTATTTTTTCCAAATACAGGTAAAGACAGTTTTCGACATTCATTATTAAAATTAGTTTTGAAAATAAACGTGATATATCCCAGGTTGAGAACCTGTGCACTAGGAACTTGGAATTTTCCCCCTCTCTCCACTCCTGGAAATGTCTCCATTCTTTATGAGGACACTCTGTTCCAAGCTGAAGTTGCTCTGAATTCCTTGGGAAACTGAAGGAGGAATAGACCTGGCTGAGTCTCCCCAGGCCTACTCCTTGGTTACTTGAACTGTGGTTCTGTGAGGAACCCATACAGAACTATCAGCCTCCACCTTGGAGCTGGTGAAGAAACAGTTCTATTTCTGTGGGCAATGCCAGAGGCACTTGTTGCTTCTCTGTTGCCAATTACTTCTTTAAAAGCCTGGGTGTATTTATTAATACAGACAGAATAATTTCTCATAGATCCACCGAATGCACTCCCTGGGATGTAAGGCACACACAGACAAACAAAGGGAGGCCTTGCATCCCACAGCACCAAGCTCTAATCCCTCTTAGTCTGCAAACTCAAAAATTCCATTACTCAGGACAATCATGAAGCATAGAAGAATGGTCAATAATTGTAGGGAGTCACTCTGGCACCCTTTAAGGAGGGTATCTGCAAACAGCTTAGAGCCCCTTCCTCAACCTGGAAGGCTCTAAATCTTACCCATGCTCACTGATCAGAGAAGGAGCTCCCCGGCTGCCGGGATACTAGCATGGGAAGGCGCTGAGTGCTTTTCCTTCATTGTGCATTGCTTACCAGGAGATGTAGCCGCTCCAGTGTTCATGGCACACTCTTGGGCTTCACGGGGCAGAGACAGGTTACTGAGGGGAGGGGTAAGTTGGAGGTCTGAGCCAGTGAGGCAATGGTAATGTTCTTGGGTTTTAGTCACCAAGCATTCATCAAATGCCCAGTGCAGCAGACAGATCCCAGGCCTGAAGCCAGATGTGGCCTCAGGCTCACTGGCCTTGTCACCAAGGGAGAGGGGGCCCAGCTAGCTCATTTTTGAAAGGGGGAAAAAAAGAATACCTCCACTTCCAGGTTTGAGAGGAGGATCCAATTGGGATACATGCAAAGTTTAGCAGACATCCTGGCCTGTTCCTAGCCTTGGATTTAAATTGGTTGGATTTATTCAGGGAACTCGGCTGCTTGACGATTGGAACACATCGTTTTATTTCATTGAAAAGGGTCTTTACCCTACAATTTCTCAAAGCAAATGCTTCTGTTTAATGTGAGCTTCAATCTCTTCCCCCAGTTGTTGCAACATTAGATTTATTGGTGTATTAAGCAGATGTTGTTCTCAGGGCATGTTGCTCGTGACCTCTTCCAGACTTACTATCCTATGGATCTAACATGATAACCTTGGCCTAAGATTGGATGTGTCTTGTACAGACAACCCTGGCCTAATTAACAAAAGGATCCAAGATCTGCAGTGTTCAAATTGTCCAAGATGAAAGGTACCTGATGAAGAGGTCCGGGGACATAAACTTGGCCCTAGGCTCCATCCCAAGAGCAATATGTGGGCTTAGCTCCCTTTCCCGCTGGCTGCTTCTACTCATGTCCCCAGATTCTGGTCCCTGTGTCTTTTGTGACTGTATCATTCTTTGGTAGTCCACCTCATCCATCAGGCCTTAGACTACTCAATAAGCAAAGCACAATTAAACAAGGAGCAAACATATATTACATATACTTACTAGGGGTCAGATATTACACTAGACCCTGGAGACATAAAGATAAAAACAAAATGGTCTTGCCCTCAAAGTTTATATATTATTGCGGAAAATGATGTCAACAAAAAAAAAGTAGGAAGAAAATCATTGCATAAGCAAGATAATTGCATAAATATTTTCATATACATTGGATTTATCCTATATTTTCACATATATAACATGTAATGACTGGTCATTTAGGGAAGGAGGTGGAAGGAAGGAGGGGGAATGTTGGAACATGAGGTTTCACAAGGCTCAGTGTTGTAAACTTGCCCCTTCATATGTTTTCTACATAAAGAGGTTTCCTAAAAAATATTGTTAAAAGAAAACTTCCGCATAAAGCCTGAGCACAATCCTCATCAGATGAGCAGTTGACTTGCTTACCTTGGCCATGGAGACCTCATTGTGTCATGCCCATTGTGACACGCCTGAGAACACCCAAGGTTTTCTGACTTAAAGGTGATGTTCTCTCCCCAACCACCCAGTTGGATCCTGACAGCAAAGGAAGTAGTACGTGAATAGAAGAATGGATGAGTGGACTAATAGACTGATAGACTAGATACATAGATTATTGGTGATGGATGGATGGGATAGAGAAGATAAACAAATAGATTGAATAGATACACTTAATGCATAGTTAAAAAGATAATGATGGATAGATAAGTGAAAAGATAGATTTATAGTAGAAAAGTTTATAGGTAGAAAAGTGATTTATAGGTAGAAAAGAAATTTTTAGATTAAAAAAAGGGATTTAGAAGTAGAAAAGAGATTTATAGGCAGAAGAGAATGAATAGCTGGATTAAAATATACATACACCCCCCCCCCAAAATATTGCAGTTTGTGGATGGTTTTTCCAGTATATGAAATGGACACATATCTTTCACTTATGCTGTAACATTTTACCTTTTCAGGCAACCTATAAGCCAATACTGAAGCAAAGGATATACTGAAGTCAGAGTGACCAGATTCTGGCGATATTGCTACGATCTACTTAAAATGGGATTTAGATTGTTGTTGGGGAGTTTTGATCTACACTTTGGAGTTTATTGCACTGGTGGGGGGAAGGGAAGAGATGATGTTTCTGAGTTTGATTGTTGGGGAGTTTTGATATCTATACTTTGGAGTTTATTGTACTGGTGGGCAGAAGGGGAGAGATGATGTTTCTGAGTTTGATGTGGTTTTAAAAATAAAAAATGTTTTTTTTTTTTTTTTCTGTTTCCAAAAGTGTCAAGTTGTCATTCTTTCAGCTCCAACATGATTAGTGATATTTCCCAGTTTCTTCTGTACTATCTGGTGATTACATTTGCCAGCTCGTTAATCCTAAAGAAATACTTCTTGGCAAACTTATTGGGTAAACTACCTTTTTCCCTTATTTCCAGCTAGCCCATACTGCTGATGGGTAAAGCTATGGGCTAAGCTGGCTATCCTATCTGGGTTTGGGAATAAGAGAGGCAGGCAGATTTGTTCTTCTTTGAGATTGTGAAAAAACTGTAAGTAGGACCTTTGCCATCAGAGGCTGGGGACCATCTGAAAGTCTGGGAACAAAGAGGTAGTGAGGGTTAACAAGCAGCAGGGCTGTTGTGTTCTAGCCAGAGAAGTTCCAGAGAAGCTCGGAACTGGCCCTGCTGAAGTCTTTTGGATCTTCCTGGAGGAGCAGAGCAGCCATTCTCCACCAGGAGGGCAATTCAGAATGACAAGGGACTGGCTTAGAGATTTGCATCCAGGTGCTTCCCCTCAGCTCTAGGGGAAGGCTGAGCCAGAAAATAATTGGTGTCCCCACAGGCTTGTGCTAGAGCCCCCCATTCCCCCTTTGAAGTTTCTTCTGCCTGACTTGTGCTCATTATAATCTATATGAGTGAAATGTCAAACTTCTGTTTCTGAAAATAACCTTTCTACAGAAGCTGGGAACCTAAATCCCCTGGATGAAGAAGAGGGATAGTAAGAGTGCTAGAAAAGCAAATGGGTGCTCTGGAGACAGCAAGATTGGAGATGGGAAAACCCCATCTGATTTGATTCCATAGATAGTGGCAAACGTCAGGTTAGCCACAAAGGATGTTTGCACTGATTGATAAAGCTGGAACAATACCTCTTGGGAATTGATGTACAGGCCCTGGCAAGAAAATGAAACCAAACTAACTCCCAAGCAGGATGCAGCCTTAATTGGCTGAAGGACCCCAGAAGACCCTGGACAAGCCAGTCAAGCCGGCTTCCAGAGCTAGTCCTTAGCTTGGCCTTGGGAATCCTCCCAGGGGGTGGAAGAGGAGGAGGTCTGGATTGCTCTCTGACAGCACCTTCTCATCCTCCATCTTGGGCTTTCCACTTCTGGGCTTGGGCTTGGAGGGTCTCATCTACAGAAAACCACCTTCTTGAGGGCAAGAACTGTTGGAGTTTTTCCTTGGTAGCTCTGCCATTTTTCCACTTCGAATCACTTCCGATTTACCAATATTTATTAAGGAAACAAGCATTTATTAAACTCTTTTGTACTAAGCACTGTGCTAAGCACTTTACACATATTCTCTCCTGAACATCACTGGGAGGTAGGTGCTAACTGAGGCAACAGGTCAGCAAAATAGAGGCGAGATTGAAACAGATCTTGTCTTGTACAGACAACCCTGGCCTAATTAACAAGGGGATTCTAGATCTGCAGCGTTCAATGGGGTGTTTTCCAAATTCTACATGATGAAAGGTACCTGATGAAGCGGTCTGGGGCCTTAACCGTGGCCCTAGCTCCTTCTGCTTTTCAGCCAAACCCTAGGCTCCATCCCAAGAGCAATATGTGGGCTTGGCTCCCTTTCCCGCTGGCGCTTCTATTCATGTCCCCAGTTTCTGGTCCCTGTGTCTTTTGTGACCATATCATTCATCTGGTAGCTCACCTCATCCATCTTCCTTAGACTACTCAATCAGCAAAGCTCAATTAAACAAGGAGCAAACATACATTACATACTTACTAGGGGTCATATATTTCACTAGACCCTGGAGACATAAAGGTAAAAACAAAATGGTCTTGCCCGCAAAGTTTATATTCTATTGGGGAAAATGATGTCAACAAAAAGAACTAGGAAGACAATCTATGCATAAGCAAGATAATTGTACAAATATTTTTACATACATTGGATTAAACATATATTTTCACATATTTAACATGTAATTACCTGTCATCTAGGGGAAGAGGTGGAAGGAAAGAGGGGAAAAGTTGGAAGAGAAGGTTTTGCAAGGTTCAGTGTTAAAAACTTACCCCTTCATATGTTTTGTAAATAAAAAGCTTTCCTCAAATAATTTTTTAAAAGAAAAAACTCCATAATACCATGTAGCGTGTTGTCGTCTCCAGAAGCTGCTGGATCACTCTCTGGGAAGAGATCTGCTGTGTCTACTCACATCTCTCAGACAGATTCTTCTTCCTGTAGTGAACTGTTGTCTCCAGGTAGTTGCTGTTAACTCTTGTCCAGAGAAGTGACTCCCCTTCCTGCAGAGAGCTGCATCAAGCCAGACTTAGTGCAGAGTCTTCTCCTTGAATCCTGGCTCTGAATCTCTTCCAGCTCTTATCCTTCTCCAGGCAGACTGACTTTCCAGGCCCACTGTTGCCTCTTTTATCCTCCCAGAGAAAGGGCGTGGCATAATGCAAGGGCTTCTGGGAAGAACCACTTTAGCCAATGAGCTTGCTCCTTCTATCAAGGCATCCTGAGTTCTCACCTTGTAATTGTCTAGACAACCTGAATTCTCACCTTGTCACTGTCCAGACAACGTGAGTTCTCACCTAGTAATCCTAACATCTCCCCCTTTCTTTTGATTTAGAACATAGGACAGTCATGACCTTGAAACCTAAAGCCATCAATATGGGAAGTATTACAGATAATTACATAAATTACATAAGCACATAGTAACATTGTAACATAACACATGCTAGAAGTATATAACATAATCAAATAATCATAAATTGAAAATTTATAAATGTCCATAAATCCATTGTCCATTAGTCTCATCTTGTGTGAGGAAGTCCAATGATTCCTGCTGGTTTTAAACTTCTTTAACAGTCTTTTTATTAGCCATGCTCTTTCGGTGTAAGATGTTTCTTAGATCTTCTCCTTTATTTTGAGGTCTTTCTCTTTTTCTGTCTCTCTCTGATGGACAAGGCGAATATGACTCGTTGGCACCCATCTGATTCCTTCTCCTGCTGAAGAAATACAAGCAAACCCTCTCCCCCAGGCAGTTAACCTACCTGGTCCCTTCCATTCACCACTTTCTGGATCTCTCCACATCACCTGGCGATTATCTAAGGACAGTGGAGCTGCTCGCACTGGACACTGCCCTTCTGGTGGGTTATAAAACCTGTCTGCCGGAGCCAGTGCATCTTTGTCAAAAATTAGAAAATTAATGGTATAGAGAACTAAATTTAGAAGTTCTCTAGGGTTACCTGTGGCTCCCCCTTTCTTTTGTTTTTGGAGGAGTGTCTTAATATCTCTGTTTCTTCTCTCTACTCTTGCCTGCCCTTGAGGATTAAAGGGTATGCCCGTGGTATGTAAAATCTTATACTGTGCACAAAAGTGTGTAAAATGTTTGGACGTATATGCAGGTCCATTGTCTGTTTTTATTGCTTGTGGCACACCCATAATTGCAAATGCTTGTATAAGGAATTCAGTGACCACTCGGGCTGTCTCTTTTGCTGCTGGCACTGCAAATGTGAATCCTGAAAAGGTGTCTACCACGACATGGATAAAAGATAGACGACCAAAAGATTTATAATGGGTCACATCCATTTGCCAGATTTCATTGGGTCTCAAACCACGAGGATTCTTCACTGGAGGGAGTGTAGGAGCATGGCAAGGAAGACAAGCTGTACAGCTTTTTACTATGCTCCTAGCTTCCTCTCTTGTGATTCCAAATTGTAAACGTAAAGCTCGAGCAGCCTGATGATATTTAGAATGAGATTCTTGTGCTTCCTGAAATAAAGGACTACTGGCTAACATCGTTAGAAGGCTATCTGCCTTTGAATTTCCAACAAAAATGGGACCTGGAAGTCCACTATGTGAGTGGACATGCAAGATATAAATCTTGCCTGGATGTTTTCTCACTTGCTCTTGAAGTTCCTTAAAGAGCTGATAAATATTAGAGGCTGCAAATTTTATTTGGGCTGTGGCAATTCTTTGTACTACACCTACAGAATAAGCTGAATCAGTAATTATATTTACGTCTCCTGGGTAATAAGTAAGAGCTAGCATGATAGCAAATAATTCATTCTGTTGAGTGGATTGAAAAGGAGTCCTGATTACTCTCTTTATGGTTAAATCATGAGAGTATACAGCACAAATATTTTCTTTGGAGGCGTCTGTAAAGATTGTTGGTCCTTTAAGAGGAACCTTGGAAACCTTTTCTTCAAAGATCCATCGCCAATTATGTAGTAGCCGGGTAATCTTTAATGGAGATCCATGTGCAAAATTTGGAGCGGTGGCCAATAAAATTTGCCATTCTGGGATGGTCTCACAGCATACATTAATTTGTGCGTTAGTATAGAATGTGTATATTTTTTCAGGACTTATTCCAGATAATTGTGTTACTCTCTTAATAGCCTTTAATAAAATCCTAGCCACAAGCACTGGGTAAGGTGTAAGGCTTTGTTCTGGTTGTGCTGGGAGGTTCATTCACTCAATCACTCTGTCTCCTTGATGAAGGACTGCTGTGGGTGCCTCTTTTGTAGCAAAAACTGATATTTCCAAGGGTTTTTGAGTGACTCTTTCAACCACATTTTGTGCTTCTTTTGTAAGCTGGCGTGGTGAATTTAAAGCACTGTCTCCCCTTAAAATGTCATATAGAGGTTGTAGTTGATTGGTAGTTAAGCCTAACACTGGACGCATCCATTGGATATCTCCTATTGATTTTTGAAAGTCATTTAAGGTGTTCAACTTCTCTGTTCTTAAAGAAAGCTTTTGTACTGTGAGTGTCTTAGGATATACTTGATATCCTAAATATTGAAAAGGAGCCTGTCTTTGAATTTTTTCTGTAGCTATATGCAGTTTGTAGTACTTTAATGTTTCCATGGTCCTTTGTAGACATGCTTCTAACATTTGTTCCTCAGGTACACATCCCAAAATATCATCCATATAATGTAACAATATTACTTTTGGAAAGGCTTTTCTTACTGGAGCAAGAGCAGCAGCAACATACATTTGGCACATAGTAGGGCTGTTTTTCATTCCCTGTGGCAAAACTGTCCATTCATATCTTTTATAAGGCTCGGCCAAATTAACACTAGGCACTGAAAAAGCACATCTTTTCATACCCTCCTTATCTAGAGGGATAGAATAGAAACAATCCTTAATGTCTATAACCCATAGAGGCCATTCTCTTGGCAACTGAGTAGGAGATGGAAGTCCAGGCTGAAGAGTTCCCATAGTTTCCATCTGTTCATTTACTCTTCTTAGATCAGTTAACATCCTCCATTTTCCAGATTTCTTTTTCACCACAAATACTGGGGAATTCCAAGGACTTAGAGAAGGCCGCAAGTGTCCTTGGTCAAGTTGTTCTTGCACTATGTCTAATAAGGCCTGAATTTTATCACTTCTTAAGGGCCACTGTTCTACCCACACTGGTGAATCAGTCTTCCACTGAATAGGAACTGGTGAAAGTGCAGGTAGGCCTTCAACAGCAGCCCTGCCTAAAAAGCTGAAGTGCTTATTTGTAATCCTATCTGCTGTAAAATGTCTCTTCCCCACAGATTGATGGGGATTTTTTCAACCACAAAAGGAGTAAAAGCTCCTGTTTCTCCTTCAAATACCTATCTCAAAGGCCTAGCACTAACTTCTGGGGCTATTGATCCTCCCACCCCAGACATATAGCAGACATGTCTGCTTTAATCTTTGGCCAGTGACCGGGCCAATTGGCACCTCTAATAACTGTACGATCTGCACCCGTGTCTACCGATCCTTCAAATGGTATTCCGTTTATATAAATAGTAAGCATAGGTCGGTCAGCTGTCACAGCTGCTGTCCAATATATTCCTGGATTTTGTTCATTGGAGTCAAAATCTAGGCGACTATCACGAGGTTGCTTATTAGGGGTACGTAACAATATGCCTGATGCTACTACTTCTCCTGGTTGATAAATCACACGTTGTCTGCCTGTGTTAGTGACTGGGATATTAGATACACGTTCTCCAGTTTCCCACATCAGTGTATGGATGGACACTGTTTTGTAGGCACTCTCAGAAGGTGAAATGGTCAAGCCTACTGTGCCTGGAGGCAAAGGATCCATAGGCTCAACAGGAACAGATTTCACTTCTCCAGGGAGTATCTCGGTAGTCTCTCCTGCACACAACTCTATTTTTCCTAATTTCAATCCCTTTCTTCCATCTGATTGCCTTTTGGCTGATTGATCATGTCTTAAAATTCTCTGGATGTAACCTCGGCTGCCATCATGCCCCACTTCGGGGGCTGAAGCTGGGCCCCACCTGTCATTTCCCTGTGTCAATCTACATTCGGAGGCCCAGTGGAGGCCCTTGTGACATTTTGGACATGGAGTTTTAGGTCTTCTCTCACCCTGTCTTCTCACTGTATCTCCATATCTACACTGAGCTCTTAGATGCCCAATTTTTCCACATTGAAAACATCGCCGAGTTTCTCTAGAAGGCCCTTGCCAGGAGGGACCCTGTCTTTCCACGTTCATCATTGTCCGGGTGTAAAAAGCATTTGTTCCCACTGTAGCACAGCGTCTTATGATCTCCTCTAAAGGAGCATCTTTGTCTAATCCCCATATAATTCTTTTGCAAATCTCATTGGCATTTTCCTTAGCCAGATGTCTGGTCATTATTTCTGTAGCTGAATTTTCTCCAATAGTTCTTTTGACAGCAGTTTGCAAATGTCCCACAAAATCTGCAAAAGGTTCATTGGGACCTTGCTGTATTTTAGTGAAAGCCTCTCCACGATCTTTCTGTCCAGGAAGGACACCCCAAGCTTTTATTGCAGCCTTAGCAATTTGCTCATATATTATCATGGTATAATTAATCTGTTCTGAATTCTCTCCATACCAACCTTCACCAGCCAAGTGCTCAAAAGTGAATTGTGTGTTAACTCCTATTTCCAAATTGCATCTGTCTTGAATTTTACATAATTCATGAAATTCCACAAGCCATAATAAATTTTCTCCAGGTTCCAGGCATGTCCTTGCTATGGATTTCCAATCATTTGGGGTTAGGACTTCATAAGACAAACCATCTAGTAACATTTTAACATAAGCTGATGTAGCCCCATAAAGGGTACAACCTTTTTTCAAATCTTTAATTTTATTCAAATCTAAAGGTGCATATCTTCTCCTTTTTTGACCTACAGAGTCAATATTTTCAATCACAGGATATGCATGTATAAAATCACTTATATCCTGTCCTTCTCTCTTAGCTTTAACCAATGCTTTTTCTAATCTTGTCATAGGCTTAGGCTGCTTCACAGGCAATTCTGTTTGTGTTTCTGCCTCTTCCCCTCCTTCTTCCTCCACCTCTGAAGGTGGGGTGGATGTGGGCCTGCCAATAATCTGTTCTCTAGGCAGGGTTGAAGCTTCTTCAAGAGAATCATACCATAATTCCTCATTTAAATCCTCTTGCTCTAGGGCAAGATCTTGATCTTTCCTTTTTTCCTCACACTTCCTCCTCTGTTCCTTTTTAAAACTTTTCCTTCTCCAACAACTTGCTTGATAGTTTAAGGTTAATTGAACTATGTTGTAGATATAAAATACTTCTGCAGAAATTGAACGAGGCCCATTTTTTGCATAAAATTCTTTCATTTCAAATCCCACTAGCTTCCATTTATCTACATCTATCTTTTCTTCCTCTAAGAACCAAGGGGATGTGCGTCTTAATGCAGCCAAGAGTTTAGCAATCTGTACTCATGTTACAAGTAAACTCTGCTCCTCAATTATCTTGATTATACTCTCTATAGTACCACTCCTGAATGGGGGTGGAGCTGAGGTTGCTTCTGGGGCTGGGGATGAGTCGGCTGAGGTCCAGGGATTGAATATAGCTAACATCTGCCCCATTTCAGCTATAAGAGATTCCTGGTTTAGCCCTTAACAAGTTAAGTTCCTTATTTATCTATTAGCACGCTCACTTAATCTTTAACAAAGTTTCCTCGTTACTCACAGTTCTGGCTCAGAGAGACTGAGATCTGGATGGGAGGCATTTCCACTGGAATCAGGACCCTGTCTGTCCCTGTTCGGGCGCCAAATTGCGAAGGTCTGGTCTAGCTCCTCTTGTCAGGATAAGCAAAAGTCCTTGCCCCACGTGTGGACGCCAAATGTAGCGTGCTGTCGTCTCCAGAAGCTGCTGGATCGCTCTCTGGGAAGAGATCTGCTGTGTCTACTCAAATCTCTCAGACAGATTCTTCTTCCTGTAGTGAACTGTTGTCTCCAGGGAGTTGCTGTTAACTCTTGTCCAGAGAAGTGACTTCCCTTCCTGCAGAGAGCTGCATCAAGCCAGATGTAGTGCAGAGTCTTCTCCTTGAATCCTGGCTCTGAATCTCCTGCAGCTCTTATCCTTCTCCAGGCAGACTGACTTTCCAGGCCCACTGTTGCCTCCTTTATCCTCCCAGAGAATGGGCGTGGGATAATGCAAGGGCTTCTGGGAAGAACCACTTCATCCAATGAGCTTGCTCCTTCTATAAAGTAAACCTGAGTTCTCACCTTGTAATTGTCCAGACAACCTGAATTCTCACCTTGTCACTGTCCAGACAACGTGAGTTCTCACCTAGTAATCCTAACAATACCAGGTGAGCACTATCCTCATCTGATAAGCATTTGCTTTGCTTACCTTCTCCATGGAGACCTCATTGTGTCATGCCCATTGTGACACGCCTGAGAACACCCAAGGTTTTCTGACTTAAAGGTGAGGTTCTCTCCCCAACAACCCAGTTGGATCCTGACAGCCAAGGGAGTAGTATGTGAATAGAAGAATGGATGAGTGGACAAATAGACTAATAGACTAGATACATAGATAAGTGCTGATAGATAGATGGGATAGATAGGGTAAACAAATAGATCCAATAGATACACTCGATGCATAGTTAAATAGATAATGATGGGTAGATAAGTGAAAAGATAGATTTATAGTAGAAAAGTTTATAGGTAGAAAAGATATTTATAGGAAAAAAAAGTGATTTATAGTTAGAAAAGAGATTTATATGAAAAAAGCGATACATAGGTAGAAAAGAGATATATAGCTAAAAAAGTGATTTAGAAGAAGAAACAAGATTTATAGGTAGAAAAGAGATTTATAGGCAGAAGAGAATGAATAGCTGCCTTAAATTATACATAGATAATGAAGGAGTCAATGGAGGGTTAGGTAAATCAGTAAATAAATTACTGGAGAGAGAGATCCATTTGGGCCCTCATCAGCATGATACCAAGGGCTGCTGTCATAGATTGAGACTGCCTTCACGTCAGTATTTTATTCTTCAATATTATAGAAGCTAAAATGGTTGCTTTCTATCTGGCTTGGGAAATTGTTGACTTCTCTTTCTTCCCCTCTTCCCCCACGCCCCCCCAAAATTGCATTTTGTGGATGGTTATTCTAGTAGATCAATTGGACACATATCTTTCACTTATGCTGTAACATTTTACCTTTTCAGGCATCCTATAAGCCACTGCTGAAGCAGAGGAGATACTGAACCAGTTGTGACCAGATGCTGGCGATATTGAACGCATCTTAAGCCACGGGATCGACTTAAAACGGGATTTAACCTGTTCATGAAGGTAAAGCATCTACATAGAGATAATGTACCTGCAGCTTCCCTCCTGCAGTCAGTGTTAATAGGAGATCAAGGTAGGGCCTAGTTGCTGACTAGCCCTATATATAAACTAGAAGTACAAATAATCTGGGAAATAGAGAGCCTACACTTAAAAGCAAACAAACAAACAAAAGCAAATTCTTTTAGTTCGGAAACTATTTTCTTTTTCCTCATCCTATGGCTGGTTCCCAGAAAAAAGATGACTTGCTCATATTAGAGGTTTCATAAATGCTTGTTAAATTCAATTACATATAGATGAAGACTTTTTCTAAAATTATAGGCAGCTGGCTGGTTCAGTGGATAACACTGTTGGACCTCCCTTGAATCAGCAACTGATTTCAAACACCAGCTGTAGGACTCTGGGCAAGTCACTTAATCTGTGTTTGCCTCAATTTCCTCCTCTGTAAATTGGGAATGATACAATCATGTTTGCTCCACAGAGGATAAGGCTCTGAGAACTATTTGTTTTCAAGTAGAGTCACAGCATCGTGGATTTTGAGCTGGCAGCAATATTTCAGGGTTTCTACTTCCATATTTTACAAAGAAAGTCACTGAGACACAAGGAGGTTTAGTATAGTTAATATATTGTTCAAGCGCATACAAGTTGTAAGTGGCAGAGACAAGATTCAAACAGATCCTGTTAATACTATCGTGTTACCTCTAAGTGTTCATTATATATGGGTGTATGGGTGTCCATATATGTGTGTGTATATTTCCATACTCCAATCTTCTAACCTATAACTAAACATATTTACTCTTAAAAAAAAAAAAAGTGGTGGGATGGGGTAGGGGAAAGACACTGTAATAAAGTAACATTAAACAAGTGGTATTTTGCTCTGCTGTTTATTTCTTACTTTCATGACTTTATATTATCACTTTAAACTCCCTGAGCCTCAGTTTCCTCACATGTTAAATGAGATAGTTGAGCTCCATGACCACTAGGAAACTACATTTCCAGTTCTAAAATTGTGATTCCACAGTGAAAATCTAGCAACATTGTGTCCTAATGTAAGATCTGTATTTGATCATTAATGAGTCATATATTTTCTCTTGGATTTTATATAGTTCATTTGTAGCAACATTAACCTGGCATTCCCTTCTGAGGGCTGACCCCATCCTTGTTGTGGTGACTGTTAGAGGTGGGCCGCCCTCATCCCGGTGACCATCCACTCCAGATCCTCTTTGTGGTTGGTGGGGTGACAATATCAGAAGCCAAAATGTTGAAAGATCTCGTTTCTTCCCTGAAGCCTGGAACACAGGTACCGAACCCGAAATAACAGGACATGCATCTCCCTGGCCCAAGGATGGGAGAGTCTGGCTGTTCCCACAAGACTTGGTCTGAGCCTTAGGGGTAGCATTTGAGGAGATGATCTATAGAATTCGGGAGATGGTGAAGCACTGTGTAAAGGTCAGATAATTCTCTTACTACTACTATTATTACTTGTACTCTTATCCCTATTATTATTACTACTATTTCTACTATTACTCCTCTTCCTACTCCTATTAGTATTACTCCTACAATTACTACTATTACTCTTCCAACCACTACTACAATTACTGCCACTCTTATTATTGTTATTATTCCTTCTAGATCTCTTCCTCCTGCTACTAGTACTATCATTGCTCCTATTCCTATTCATACTCCTTTTACTACCACTACTACTATTATTTCTACTACCACTTTTACTATTACTATTACTCCTACTGCTACTGGTACTCCTACTCCTACTAGTGTCACTCCTATTCCTATCATTATTACTGTTGCTATTACTACTTCTTCTACTACTATTATTCCTACTCCTATTATTATTAGTACTACTACCATTACTATTACTTTTATCATTACTACTCTTTTTACTACTTCTATCACTACTTTTATTCCTCTTCCTATTACTGTTACTACTCATACTACTCCTACTTCTTCTACGCCTCCACGTCCTACTACTGCCACTACTCCTTTGTCCGGAAGTCCATATGTTTTCTAAATAAAGAGGTTTCCTAAAAAATATTGTTAAAAGAAGACTTGCGCATAAAGCCTGAGCACAATCCTCATCAGATGAGCAGTTGACTTGCTTACCTTGGCCATGGAGACCTCATTGTGTGATGCTCATTGTGACATGCCGGAGAACACCCAAAGTTTTCTGACTTCAAGGTGATGTTCTCTTCCCAACAACCCAGTTGGATCCTGACAGGAAAAGGGAGTAGTATGTGAATAGAAGAATGCATGAGTGGACTAATAGACTGATAGACTAGATACATAGATTCCTGGTGATGGATGAATGGGATAGAGAAGATAAACAAATAGATTGAATAGATACACTTAATGCATAGTTAAAAAGATAATGATGGATAGATAAGTGAAAAGATAGATTTATAGTAGAAAAGTTTATAGGTAGAAAAGTGATTTATAGGAAGAAAAGTGATTTATAGGTAGCAAACAGCTCTATAGGAAGAAAAGCCATTTATAGGTAGAAAAGAGATATTTAGATTAAAAAAAGGGATTTAGAAGTAGAAAAGAGATTTATAGGCAGAAGAGAATGAATAGCTGGATTAAAATATACATACAACCCCCCCAAAAAAAATATTGCAGTTCGTGGATGGTTTTTCCAGTATATCAAATGGACACATATCTTTCACTTATGCTTTCACATTTTATCTTTTCAGGCAACCTATAAGCCAATAATGAAGCAAAGGAGATACTGAAGCCAGAGTGACCAGATTCTGGCGATATTGAAAACATGTCTTTGGAAATCTACTTGAAACGGGATTTAGATTGTTGTTGGGGAGTTTTGATCTATACTTTGGAGTTTATTGCACTGGTGGGGGGAAGGGGAGAGAGGATGTTTCTGAGTTTGATTGTTGGGGAGTTTTGATATCTATACTTTGGAGTTTATTGTACTGGTGGGGGGAAGGGGAGAGAGGATGTTTCTGAGTTTGATTGTTGGGGAGTTTTGATATCTATACTTTGGAGTTTATTGTACTGGTGGGGGGAAGGGGAGAGATGATGTTTCTGAGTTTGATGTGTTTTTAAAAATAAAAAATGTTTTTTTTCTGTTTCCAAAAGTTTCAAGTTGTCATTCTTTCAGCTCCCACATGATTAGTGATATTTCCCAGTTTCTTCTTTACTTTCTGATGATTATATTTGCCAGCTGGTTAATCCTAAAGAAATACTTGTTGGCAAACTTATTGGGTAAACAACATTTTTCCCTTATTTGCAGCTAGCCCATACTGCTGATGGGTAAAGCTGGCTATCCTATCTGGGTTTGGGAATAAGAGAGGGAGGCAGATTTGTTCTTCTTTGAGATTGTGAAAAAACTGTAAGCAGGCCCTTTGCCATCAGAGGCTGGGGACCGTCTGAAAATCTGGGAGCAAAGAGGTAGTGGGGGTTAACAAGCAGCAGGGCTGTTGTGTTCTAGCCAGAGAAGTTCCAGAGAAGCTCGGAACTGGCCCTGCTGAAGTCTTTTGGATCTTCCTGGAGGAGCAGAGCAGCCATTCTACACCAGAAGGGCAATTCAGAATGACAAGGGACTGGCTTAGAGATTTGCATCCAGGTGCTTCCCCTCAGCTCTAGGGGAAGGCTGAGCCAGAAAATAATTGGTGTCCCCACAGGCTTGTGCTAGAGCCCCCCATTCCCCCTTTGAAGTTTCTTCTGCCTGACTTGTGCTCATTATAATCTATATGACTGAAATGTCAAACTTCTGTTTCTGAAAATCTAACCTTTCTTCAGAAGCTGGGAACCTAAATCCCCTGGATGAAGAAGGGGGATAGTAAGAGTGCTAGAAAAGCAAATGGGTGCTCTGGAGACGGCAAGATTGGAGATGGGAAAACCCCGTCTGATTTGATTCCATAGATAGTGGCAAAGGTCAGGTTAGCCACAAAAGATGTTTGCACTGATTGATAAAGCTGGAACAATACCTCTTGGGAATTGATGTACAGGCTCTGGCAAGAAAATGAAACCAAACTAACTCCCAAGCAGGATGCAGCCTTAATTGGCTGAAGGGCCCCAGAAGACCCTGGACAAGCCAGTCAAGCCGGCTTCCAGAGCTAGTCCTTAGCTTGGCCTTGGGAATCCTCCCAGGGGGTGGAAGAGGAGGAGGTCTGGATTGCTCTCTGACAGCACCTTCTCATCCTCCATCTTGGGCTTTCCACTTCTGGGCTTGGGCTTGGAGGGTCTCATCTACAGAAAACCACCTTCTTGAGGGCAAGAACTGTTGGAGTTTTTCCTTGGTAGCTCTGCCATTTTTCCACTTCGAATCACTTCCGATTTACCAATATTTATTAAGGAAACAAGCATTTATTAAACTCCTATGTACCAAGCACTGTGCTAAGCACTTTACACATATTCTCTCCTGAACATCACTGGGAGGTAGGTGCTAATATCCACTCTCTCAGTTAAAGAAACTGAGGCAACAGGTCAGCAAAATAGAGGCGAGATTGAAACAGATCTTGTCTTGTACAGACAACCCTGGCCTAATTAACAAGGGGATTCTAGATCTGCAGCGTTCAATGGGGTGTTTTCCAAATTCTACATGATGAAAGGTACCGGATGAAGCGGTCTGGGGTCTTAACCGTGGCCCTAGCTCCTTCTGCTTTGCAGCCAAACCCTAGGCTCCATCCCAAGAGCAATATGTGGGCTTGGCTCCCTTTCCCGCTGGTGCTTCTACTCATGTCCCCAGTTTCTGGTCCCTGTGTCCTTTGTGACCATATCATTCATCTGGTAGCCCACCTCATCCATCTTCCTTAGACTACTCAATCAGCAAAGCTCAATTAAACAAGGAGCAAACATATATTACATACTTACTAGGGGTCGTATATTTCACTAGACCCTGGAGACATAAAGGTAAAAACAAAATGGTCTTGCCCGCAAAGTTTATATTCTATTGGGGAAAATGATGTCAACAAAAAGAACTAGGAAGACAATCTATGCATAAGCAAGATAATTGTATAAATATTTTTACATACATTGGATTAAGCATATATTTTCATATATTTAACATGTGAATCCCCTGTCATCTTCCCTGTCATCTAGGGGAAGAGGTGGAAGGAAGGAGGGGAAAAGTTGGAAGAGAAGGTTTTGCAAGGGTCAGTGTTAAAAACTTACCCCTTCATATGTTTTGTAAATAAAAAGCTTTCCTCAAACAATTTTTAAAAAGAAAAAAAACCCACATACCAGGTGAGCACTACCCTCATCTGATGAGCATTTGCTTTGCTTACCTTCTCCATGGAGACCTCATTGTGTCATGCCCATTGTGACACGCCTGAGAACACCCAAGGTTTTCTGACTTAAAGGGGATGTTCTCTCCCCAACAACCCAGTTGGATCCTGACAGCCAAGGGAGTAGTATGTGAATAGAAGAATAGATGAGTGGACAAATAGACTAATAGACTAGATACATAGATAAGTGCTGATAGATAGATGGGATAGATAGGGTAAACAAATAGATTCAATAGATACACTTGATGCATAGTTAAATAGATAATGATCGGTAGATAAGTGAAAAGATAGATTTATAGTAGAAAAGTTTATAGGTAGAAAAGATATTTATAGGAAAAAAAAGTGATTTATAGTTAGAAAAGAGATTTATATGAAAAAAGCGATACATAGGTAGAAAAGAGATATATATAGTTAAAAAAGTGATTTAGGAGAAGAAACGAGATTTATAGGTAGAAAAGAGATTTATAGGCAGAAGAGAATGAATAGCTGCCTTAAATTATACATAGATAATGAAGGAGTCAATGGAGGGTTAGGTAAATCAGTAAATAAATTACTGGAGAGAGAGATCCATTTGGGCCCTCATCAGCATGATACCAAGGGCTGCTGTCATAGATTGAGACTGCCTTCACGTCAGTATTAAACTATTATATTTTATTCTTCAATATTATAGAAGCTAAAATGGTTGCTTTCTATCTGGCTTGGGAAATTGTTGACTTCTCTTTCTTCCCCTCTTCCCCCACGCCCCCCCAAAATTGCATTTTGTGGATGGTTATTCTAGTAGATCAATTGGACACATATCTTTCACTTATGCTGTAACATTTTACCTTTTCAGGCATCCTATAAGCCACTGCTGAAGCAGAGGAGATACTGAACCAGTTGTGACCAGATGCTGGCGATATTGAACGCATCTTAAGCCTCGGGATCGACTTAAAACGGGATTTAACCTGTTCATGAAGGTAAAGCATCTACATAGAGATAATGTACCTGCAGCTTCCCTCCTGCAGTCAGTGTTAATAGGAGATCAAGGTAGGGCCTGGTTGCTGACTAGCCCTATATATATACTAGAAGTACAAATAATCTGGGAAATAGAGAGCCTACACTTAAAAGCAAACAAACAAACAAAAGCAAATTCTTTTAGTTCAGAAACTATTTTCTTTTTCCTCATCCTATGGCTGGTTCCCAGAAAAAAGATGACTTGCTCATATTAGAGGTTTCATAAATGCTTGTTAAATTCAATTACATATAGATGAAGACTTTTTCTAAAATTATAGGCAGCTGGCTGGTTCAGTGGATAACACTGTTGGACCTCCCTTGAATCAGCAACTGATTTCAAACACCAGCTGTAGGACTCTGGGCAAGTCACTTAATCTGTGTTTGCCTCAATTTCCTCCTCTGTAAATTGGGAATGATACAATCATGTTTGCTCCACAGAGGACAAGCCTCTGAGAACTATTTGTTTTCAAGTAGAGTCACAGCATCGTGGATTTTGAGCTGGCAGCAATATTTCAGGGTTTCTACTTCCATATTTTACAAAGAAAGTCACTGAGACACAAGGAGGTTTAGTATAGTTAATATATTGTTCAAGCGCATACAAGTTGTAAGTGGCAGAGACAAGATTCAAACAGATCCTGTTAATACTATCGTGTTACCTCTAAGTGTTCATTATATATGGGTGTATGTGTGTCCATATATGTGTGTGTATATTTCCATACTCCAATCTTCTAACCTATAACTAAACATATTTACTCTTAAAAAAAAAAAAGTGGTGGGATGGGGTAGGGGAAAGACACTGTAATAAAGTAACATTAAACAAGTGGTATTTTGCTCTGCTGTTTATTTCTTACTTTCATGACTTTATATTATCACTTTAAACTCCCTGAGCCTCAGTTTCCTCACATGTTAAATGAGATAGTTGAGCTCCATGACCACTAGGAAACTACATTTCCAGTTCTAAAATTGTGATTCCACAGTGAAAATCTAGCAACATTGTGTCCTAATGTAAGATCTGTATTTGATCATTAATGAGTCATATATTTTCTCTTGGATTTTATATAGTTCATTTGTAGCAACATTAACCTGGCATTCTTTTCTGAGGGCTGACCCCATCCTTGTTGTGGTGACTGTTAGAGGTGGGCCGCCCTCATCCCGGTGACCATCCACTCCAGATCCTCTTTGTGGTTGGTGGGGTGACAATATCAGAAGCCAAAATGTTGAAAGATCTCGTTTCTTCCCTGAAGCCTGGAACACAGGTACCGAACCCGAAATAACAGGACATGCATCTCCCTGGCCCAAGGATGGGAGAGTCTGGCTGTTCCCACAAGACTTGGTCTGAGCCTTAGGGGTAGCATTTGAGGAGATGATCTATAGAATTCGGGAGATGGTGAAGCACTGTGTAAAGGTCAGATAATTCTCTTACTACTACTATTATTACTTGTACTCTTACCCCTATTATTATTACTACTATTTCTACTATTACTCCTCTTCCTACTCCTATTAGTATTACTCCTACGATTACTACTATTACTCTTCCACCAACTACTACAATTACTGCCACTCTTATTATTGTTATTATTCCTTCTAGATCTCTTCCTCCTGCTACTAGTACTATCATTGCTCCTATTCCTATTAATACTCCTTTTACTACCACTACTACTATTATTTCTACTACCACTTTTACTATTACTATTACTCCTACTGCTACTGCTACTCCTACTCCTACTAGTGTCACTCCTATTCCTATCATTATTACTGTTGCTATTACTACTTCTTCTACTACTATTATTCCTACTCCTATTATTATTAGTACTACTACCATTACTATTACTTTTATCATTACTACTCTTTTTATTACTTCTATCACTACTTTTATTCCTCTTCCTATTACTGTTACTACTCATACTACTCCTACTTCTTCTACGCCTCCACCTCCTACTACTGCCACTACTCCTTTGTCCGGAAGTCCATATGTTTTCTAAATAAAGAGGTTTCCTAAAAAGTATTGTTAAAAGAAGACTTGCGCATAAAGCCTGAGCACAATCCTCATCAGATGAGCAGTTGACTTGCTTACCTTGGCCATGGAGACCTCATTGTGTGATGCTCATTGTGACATGCCGGAGAACACCCAAAGTTTTCTGACTTAAAGGTGATGTTCTCTTCCCAACAACCCAGTTGGATCCTGACAGCAAAGGGAGTAGTATGTGAATAGAAGAATGGATGAGTGGACTAATAGACTGATAGACTAGATACATAGATTCCTGGTGATGGATGAATGGGATAGAGAAGATAAACAAATAGATTGAATAGATACACTTAATGCATAGTTAAAAAGATAATGATGGATAGATAAGTGAAAAGATAGATTTATAGTAGAAAAGTTTATAGGTAGAAAAGTGATTTATAGGAAGAAAAGTGATTTATAGGTAGCAAACAGCTCTATAGGAAGAAAAGCCATTTATAGGTAGAAAAGAGATTTTTAGATTAAAAAAAGGGATTTAGAAGTAGAAAAGAGATTTATAGGCAGAAGAGAATGAATAGCTGGATTAAAATATACATACAACCCCCCCCCCAAATATTGCAGTTCGTGGATGGTTTTTCCAGTATATCAAATGGACACATATCTTTCACTTATGCTTTCACATTTTATCTTTTCAGGCAACCTATAAGCCAATACTGAAGCAAAGGAGATACTGAAGCCAGAGTGACCAGATTCTGGCGATATTGAAAACATGTCTTTGGAAATCTACTTGAAACGGGATTTAGATTATTGTTGGGGAGTTTTGATCTATACTTTGGAGTTTATTGCACTGGTGGGGGGAAGGGGAGAGAGGATGTTTCTGAGTTTGATTGTTGGGGAGTTTTGATATCTATACTTTGGAGTTTATTGTACTGGTGGGGGGAAGGGGAGAGATGATGTTTCTGAGTTTGATGTGTTTTTAAAAATAAAAAATGTTTTTTTTTCTGTTTCCAAAAGTTTCAAGTTGTCATTCTTTCAGCTCCCACATGATTAGTGATATTTCCCAGTTTCTTCTTTACTATCTGATGATTATATTTGCCAGCTGGTTAATCCTAAAGAAATACTTGTTGGCAAACTTATTGGGTAAACAACATTTTTCCCTTATTTGCAGCTAGCCCATACTGCTGATGGGTAAAGCTGGCTATCCTATCTGGGTTTGGGAATAAGAGAGGGAGGCAGATTTGTTCTTCTTTGAGATTGTGAAAAAACTGTAAGCAGGCCCTTTGCCATCAGAGGCTGGGGACCGTCTGAAAATCTGGGAGCAAAGAGGTAGTGGGGGTTAACAAGCAGCAGGGCTGTTGTGTTCTAGCCAGAGAAGTTCCAGAGAAGCTTGGAACTGGCCCTGCTGAAGTCTTCTGGATCTTCCTGGAGGAGCAGAGCAGCCATTCTACACCAGGAGGGCAATTCAGAATGACAAGGGACTGGCTTAGAGATTTGCATCCAGGTGCTTCCCCTCAGCTCTAGGGGAAGGCTGAGCCAGAAAATAATTGGTGTCCCCACAGGCTTGTGCTAGAGCCCCCCATTCCCCCTTTGAAGTTTCTTCTGCCTGACTTGTGCTCATTATAATCTATATGACTGAAATGTCAAACTTCTGTTTCTGAAAATCTAACCTTTCTTCAGAAGCTGGGAACCTAAATCCCCTGGATGAAGAAGGGGGATAGTAAGAGTGCTAGAAAAGCAAATGGGTGCTCTGGAGACGGCAAGATTGGAGATGGGAAAACCCCGTCTGATTTGATTCCATAGATAGTGGCAAAGGTCAGGTTAGCCACAAAAGATGTTTGCACTGATTGATAAAGCTGGAACAATACCTCTTGGGAATTGATGTACAGGCTCTGGCAAGAAAATGAAACCAAACTAACTCCCAAGCAGGATGCAGCCTTAATTGGCTGAAGGGCCCCAGAAGACCCTGGACAAGCCAGTCAAGCCGGCTTCCAGAGCTAGTCCTTAGCTTGGCCTTGGGAATCCTCCCAGGGGGTGGAAGAGGAGGAGGTCTGGATTGCTCTCTGACAGCACCTTCTCATCCTCCATCTTGGGCTTTCCACTTCTGGGCTTGGGCTTGGAGGGTCTCATCTACAGAAAACCACCTTCTTGAGGGCAAGAACTGTTGGAGTTTTTCCTTGGTAGCTCTGCCATTTTTCCACTTCGAATCACTTCCGATTTACCAATATTTATTAAGGAAACAAGCATTTATTAAACTCCTATGTACCAAGCACTGTGCTAAGCACTTTACACATATTCTCTCCTGAACATCACTGGGAGGTAGGTGCTAATATCCACTCTCTCAGTTAAAGAAACTGAGGCAACAGGTCAGCAAAATAGAGGCGAGATTGAAACAGATCTTGTCTTGTACAGACAACCCTGGCCTAATTAACAAGGGGATTCTAGATCTGCAGCGTTCAATGGGGTGTTTTCCAAATTCTACATGATGAAAGGTACCGGATGAAGCGGTCTGGGGTCTTAACCGTGGCCCTAGCTCCTTCTGCTTTGCAGCCAAACCCTAGGCTCCATCCCAAGAGCAATATGTGGGCTTGGCTCCCTTTCCCGCTGGTGCTTCTACTCATGTCCCCAGTTTCTGGTCCCTGTGTCCTTTGTGACCATATCATTCATCTGGTAGCCCACCTCATCCATCTTCCTTAGACTACTCAATCAGCAAAGCTCAATTAAACAAGGAGCAAACATATATTACATACTTACTAGGGGTCGTATATTTCACTAGACCCTGGAGACATAAAGGTAAAAACAAAATGGTCTTGCCCGCAAAGTTTATATTCTATTGGGGAAAATGATGTCAACAAAAAGAACTAGGAAGACAATCTATGCATAAGCAAGATAATTGTATAAATATTTTTACATACATTGGATTAAGCATATATTTTCATATATTTAACATGTGAATCCCCTGTCATCTTCCCTGTCATCTAGGGGAAGAGGTGGAAGGAAGGAGGGGAAAAGTTGGAAGAGAAGGTTTTGCAAGGGTCAGTGTTAAAAACTTACCCCTTCATATGTTTTGTAAATAAAAAGCTTTCCTCAAACAATTTTTAAAAAGAAAAAAAACCCACATACCAGGTGAGCACTACCCTCATCTGATGAGCATTTGCTTTGCTTACCTTCTCCATGGAGACCTCATTGTGTCATGCCCATTGTGACACGCCTGAGAACACCCAAGGTTTTCTGACTTAAAGGGGATGTTCTCTCCCCAACAACCCAGTTGGATCCTGACAGCCAAGGGAGTAGTATGTGAATAGAAGAATAGATGAGTGGACAAATAGACTAATAGACTAGATACATAGATAAGTGCTGATAGATAGATGGGATAGATAGGGTAAACAAATAGATTCAATAGATACACTTGATGCATAGTTAAAACGATAATGATGGATAGATAAGTGAAAAGATAGAATTATAGTAGAAAAGTTTATAGGTAGAAAAGATATTTATAGGAAAAAAAAGTGATTTATAGTTAGAAAAGAGATTTATATGAAAAAAGCGATACATAGGTAGAAAAGAGATATATATAGTTAAAAAAGTGATTTAGGAGAAGAAACGAGATTTATAGGTAGAAAAGAGATTTATAGGCAGAAGAGAATGAATAGCTGCCTTAAATTATACATAGATAATGAAGGAGTCAATGGAGGGTTAGGTAAATCAGTAAATAAATTACTGGAGAGAGAGATCCATTTGGGCCCTCATCAGCATGATACCAAGGGCTGCTGTCATAGATTGAGACTGCCTTCACGTCAGTATTAAACTATTATATTTTATTCTTCAATATTATAGAAGCTAAAATGGTTGCTTTCTATCTGGCTTGGGAAATTGTTGACTTCTCTTTCTTCCCCTCTTCCCCCACGCCCCCCCAAAATTGCATTTTGTGGATGGTTATTCTAGTAGATCAATTGGACACATATCTTTCACTTATGCTGTAACATTTTACCTTTTCAGGCATCCTATAAGCCACTGCTGAAGCAGAGGAGATACTGAACCAGTTGTGACCAGATGCTGGCGATATTGAACGCATCTTAAGCCTCGGGATCGACTTAAAACGGGATTTAACCTGTTCATGAAGGTAAAGCATCTACATAGAGATAATGTACCTGCAGCTTCCCTCCTGCAGTCAGTGTTAATAGGAGATCAAGGTAGGGCCTGGTTGCTGACTAGCCCTATATATATATACTAGAAGTACAAATAATCTGGGAAATAGAGAGCCTACACTTAAAAGCAAACAAACAAACAAAAGCAAATTCTTTTAGTTCGGAAACTATTTTCTTTTTCCTCATCCTATGGCTGGTTCCCAGAAAAAAGATGACTTGCTCATATTAGAGGTTTCATAAATGCTTGTTAAATTCAATTACATATAGATGAAGACTTTTTCTAAAATTATAGGCAGCTGGCTGGTTCAGTGGATAACACTGTTGGACCTCCCTTGAATCAGCAACTGATTTCAAACACCAGCTGTAGGACTCTGGGCAAGTCACTTAATCTGTGTTTGCCTCAATTTCCTCCTCTGTAAATTGGGAATGATACAATCATGTTTGCTCCACAGAGGATAAGCCTCTGAGAACTATTTGTTTTCAAGTAGAGTCACAGCATCGTGGATTTTGAGCTGGCAGCAATATTTCAGGGTTTCTACTTCCATATTTTACAAAGAAAGTCACTGAGACACAAGGAGGTTTAGTATAGTTAATATATTGTTCAAGCGCATACAAGTTGTAAGTGGCAGAGACAAGATTCAAACAGATCCTGTTAATACTATCGTGTTACCTCTAAGTGTTCATTATATATGGGTGTATGGGTGTCCATATATGTGTGTGTATATTTCCATACTCCAATCTTCTAACCTATAACTAAACATATTTACTCTTAAAAAAAAAAAAGTGGTGGGATGGGGTAGGGGAAAGACACTGTAATAAAGTAACATTAAACAAGTGGTATTTTGCTCTGCTGTTTATTTCTTACTTTCATGACTTTATATTATCACTTTAAACTCCCTGAGCCTCAGTTTCCTCACATGTTAAATGAGATAGTTGAGCTCCATGACCACTAGGAAACTGCATTTCCAGTTCTAAAATTGTGATTCCACAGTGAAAATCTAGCAACATTGTGTCCTAATGTAAGATCTGTATTTGATCATTAATGAGTCATATATTTTCTCTTGGATTTTATATAGTTCATTTGTAGCAACATTAACCTGGCATTCCCTTCTGAGGGCTGACCCCATCCTTGTTGTGGTGACTGTTAGAGGTGGGCCGCCCTCATCCCGGTGACCATCCACTCCAGATCCTCTTTGTGGTTGGTGGGGTGACAATATCAGAAGCCAAAATGTTGAAAGATCTCGTTTCTTCCCTGAAGCCTGGAACACAGGTACCGAACCCGAAATAACAGGACATGCATCTCCCTGGCCCAAGGATGGGAGAGTCTGGCTGTTCCCACAAGACTTGTTCTGAGCCTTAGGGGTAGCATTTGAGGAGATGATCTATAGAATTCGGGAGATGGTGAAGCACTGTGTAAAGGTCAGATAATTCTCTTACTACTACTATTATTACTTGTACTCTTATCCCTATTATTATTACTACTATTTCTACTATTACTCCTCTTCCTACTCCTATTAGTATTACTCCTACAATTACTACTATTACTCTTCCAACCACTACTACAATTACTGCCACTCTTATTATTGTTATTATTCCTTCTAGATCTCTTCCTCCTGCTACTAGTACTATCATTGCTCCTATTCCTATTCATACTCCTTTTACTACCACTACTACTATTATTTCTACTACCACTTTTACTATTACTATTACTCCTACTGCTACTGCTACTCCTACTCCTACTAGTGTCACTCCTATTCCTATCATTATTACTGTTGCTATTACTACTTCTTCTACTACTATTATTCCTACTCCTATTATTATTAGTACTACTACCATTACTATTACTTTTATCATTACTACTCTTTTTACTACTTCTATCACTACTTTTATTCCTCTTCCTATTACTGTTACTACTCATACTACTCCTACTTCTTCTACGCCTCCACCTCCTACTACTGCCACTACTCCTTTGTCCGGAAGTCCATATGTTTTCTAAATAAAGAGGTTTCCTAAAAAATATTGTTAAAAGAAGACTTGCGCATAAAGCCTGAGCACAATCCTCATCAGATGAGCAGTTGACTTGCTTACCTTGGCCATGGAGACCTCATTGTGTGATGCTCATTGTGACATGCCGGAGAACACCCAAAGTTTTCTGACTTCAAGGTGATGTTCTCTTCCCAACAACCCAGTTGGATCCTGACAGGAAAAGGGAGTAGTATGTGAATAGAAGAATGCATGAGTGGACTAATAGACTGATAGACTAGATACATAGATTCCTGGTGATGGATGAATGGGATAGAGAAGATAAACAAATAGATTGAATAGATACACTTAATGCATAGTTAAAAAGATAATGATGGATAGATAAGTGAAAAGATAGAATTATAGTAGAAAAGTTTATAGGTAGAAAAGATATTTATAGGAAAAAAAAGTGATTTATAGTTAGAAAAGAGATTTATATGAAAAAAGCGATACATAGGTAGAAAAGAGATATATATAGTTAAAAAAGTGATTTAGGAGAAGAAACGAGATTTATAGGTAGAAAAGAGATTTATAGGCAGAAGAGAATGAATAGCTGCCTTAAATTATACATAGATAATGAAGGAGTCAATGGAGGGTTAGGTAAATCAGTAAATAAATTACTGGAGAGAGAGATCCATTTGGGCCCTCATCAGCATGATACCAAGGGCTGCTGTCATAGATTGAGACTGCCTTCACGTCAGTATTAAACTATTATATTTTATTCTTCAATATTATAGAAGCTAAAATGGTTGCTTTCTATCTGGCTTGGGAAATTGTTGACTTCTCTTTCTTCCCCTCTTCCCCCACGCCCCCCCAAAATTGCATTTTGTGGATGGTTATTCTAGTAGATCAATTGGACACATATCTTTCACTTATGCTGTAACATTTTACCTTTTCAGGCATCCTATAAGCCACTGCTGAAGCAGAGGAGATACTGAACCAGTTGTGACCAGATGCTGGCGATATTGAACGCATCTTAAGCCTCGGGATCGACTTAAAACGGGATTTAACCTGTTCATGAAGGTAAAGCATCTACATAGAGATAATGTACCTGCAGCTTCCCTCCTGCAGTCAGTGTTAATAGGAGATCAAGGTAGGGCCTGGTTGCTGACTAGCCCTATATATATATACTAGAAGTACAAATAATCTGGGAAATAGAGAGCCTACACTTAAAAGCAAACAAACAAACAAAAGCAAATTCTTTTAGTTCGGAAACTATTTTCTTTTTCCTCATCCTATGGCTGGTTCCCAGAAAAAAGATGACTTGCTCATATTAGAGGTTTCATAAATGCTTGTTAAATTCAATTACATATAGATGAAGACTTTTTCTAAAATTATAGGCAGCTGGATGGTTCAGTGGATAACACTGTTGGACCTCCCTTGAATCAGCAACTGATTTCAAACACCAGCTGTAGGACTCTGGGCAAGTCACTTAATCTGAGTTTGCCTCAATTTCCTCCTCTGTAAATTGGGAATGATACAATCATGTTTGCTCCACAGAGGATAAGCCTCTGAGAACTATTTGTTTTCAAGTAGAGTCACAGCATCGTGGATTTTGAGCTGGCAGCAATATTTCAGGGTTTTTACTTCCATATTTTACAAAGAAAGTCACTGAGACACAAGGAGGTTTAGTATAGTTAATATATTGTTCAAGCGCATACAAGTTGTAAGTGGCAGAGACAAGATTCAAACAGATCCTGTTAATACTATCGTGTTACCTCTAAGTGTTCATTATATATGGGTGTATGGGTGTCCATATATGTGTGTGTATATTTCCATACTCCAATCTTCTAACCTATAACTAAACATATTTACTCTTAAAAAAAAAAAAGTGGTGGGATGGGGTAGGGGAAAGACACTGTAATAAAGTAACATTAAACAAGTGGTATTTTGCTCTGCTGTTTATTTCTTACTTTCATGACTTTATATTATCACTTTAAACTCCCTGAGCCTCAGTTTCCTCACATGTTAAATGAGATAGTTGAGCTCCATGACCACTAGGAAACTGCATTTCCAGTTCTAAAATTGTGATTCCACAGTGAAAATCTAGCAACATTGTGTCCTAATGTAAGATCTGTATTTGATCATTAATGAGTCATATATTTTCTCTTGGATTTTATATAGTTCATTTGTAGCAACATTAACCTGGCATTCCCTTCTGAGGGCTGACCCCATCCTTGTTGTGGTGACTGTTAGAGGTGGGCCGCCCTCATCCCGGTGACCATCCACTCCAGATCCTCTTTGTGGTTGGTGGGGTGACAATATCAGAAGCCAAAATGTTGAAAGATCTCGTTTCTTCCCTGAAGCCTGGAACACAGGTACCGAACCCGAAATAACAGGACATGCATCTCCCTGGCCCAAGGATGGGAGAGTCTGGCTGTTCCCACAAGACTTGTTCTGAGCCTTAGGGGTAGCATTTGAGGAGATGATCTATAGAATTCGGGAGATGGTGAAGCACTGTGTAAAGGTCAGATAATTCTCTTACTACTACTATTATTACTTGTACTCTTATCCCTATTATTATTACTACTATTTCTACTATTACTCCTCTTCCTACTCCTATTAGTATTACTCCTACAATTACTACTATTACTCTTCCAACCACTACTACAATTACTGCCACTCTTATTATTGTTATTATTCCTTCTAGATCTCTTCCTCCTGCTACTAGTACTATCATTGCTCCTATTCCTATTCATACTCCTTTTACTACCACTACTACTATTATTTCTACTACCACTTTTACTATTACTATTACTCCTACTGCTACTGCTACTCCTACTCCTACTAGTGTCACTCCTATTCCTATCATTATTACTGTTGCTATTACTACTTCTTCTACTACTATTATTCCTACTCCTATTATTATTAGTACTACTACCATTACTATTACTTTTATCATTACTACTCTTTTTACTACTTCTATCACTACTTTTATTCCTCTTCCTATTACTGTTACTACTCATACTACTCCTACTTCTTCTACGCCTCCACCTCCTACTACTGCCACTACTCCTTTGTCCGGAAGTCCATATGTTTTCTAAATAAAGAGGTTTCCTAAAAAATATTGTTAAAAGAAGACTTGCGCATAAAGCCTGAGCACAATCCTCATCAGATGAGCAGTTGACTTGCTTACCTTGGCCATGGAGACCTCATTGTGTGATGCTCATTGTGACATGCCGGAGAACACCCAAAGTTTTCTGACTTCAAGGTGATGTTCTCTTCCCAACAACCCAGTTGGATCCTGACAGGAAAAGGGAGTAGTATGTGAATAGAAGAATGCATGAGTGGACTAATAGACTGATAGACTAGATACATAGATTCCTGGTGATGGATGAATGGGATAGAGAAGATAAACAAATAGATTGAATAGATACACTTAATGCATAGTTAAAAAGATAATGATGGATAGATAAGTGAAAAGATAGATTTATAGTAGAAAAGTTTATAGGTAGAAAAGTGATTTATAGGAAGAAAAGTGATTTATAGGTAGCAAACAGCTCTATAGGAAGAAAAGCCATTTATAGGTAGAAAAGAGATATTTAGATTAAAAAAAGGGATTTAGAAGTAGAAAAGAGATTTATAGGCAGAAGAGAATGAATAGCTGGATTAAAATATACATACAACCCCCCCCAAAAAAATATTGCAGTTCGTGGATGGTTTTTCCAGTATATCAAATGGACACATATCTTTCACTTATGCTTTCACATTTTATCTTTTCAGGCATCCTATAAGCCAATAATGAAGCAAAGGAGATACTGAAGCCAGAGTGACCAGATTCTGGCGATATTGAAAACATGTCTTTGGAAATCTACTTGAAACGGGATTTAGATTGTTGTTGGGGAGTTTTGATCTATACTTTGGAGTTTATTGCACTGGTGGGGGGAAGGGGAGAGAGGATGTTTCTGAGTTTGATTGTTGGGGAGTTTTGATATCTATACTTTGGAGTTTATTGTACTGGTGGGGGGAAGGGGAGAGATGATGTTTCTGAGTTTGATGTGTTTTTAAAAATAAAAAATGTTTTTTTTCTGTTTCCAAAAGTTTCAAGTTGTCATTCTTTCAGCTCCCACATGATTAGTGATATTTCCCAGTTTCTTCTTTACTATCTGATGATTATATTTGCCAGCTGGTTAATCCTAAAGAAATACTTGTTGGCAAACTTATTGGGTAAACAACATTTTTCCCTTATTTGCAGCTAGCCCATACTGCTGATGGGTAAAGCTGGCTATCCTATCTGGGTTTGGGAATAAGAGAGGGAGGCAGATTTGTTCTTCTTTGAGATTGTGAAAAAACTGTAAGCAGGCCCTTTGCCATCAGAGGCTGGGGACCGTCTGAAAATCTGGGAGCAAAGAGGTAGTGGGGGTTAACAAGCAGCAGGGCTGTTGTGTTCTAGCCAGAGAAGTTCCAGAGAAGCTTGGAACTGGCCCTGCTGAAGTCTTCTGGATCTTCCTGGAGGAGCAGAGCAGCCATTCTACACCAGGAGGGCAATTCAGAATGACAAGGGACTGGCTTAGAGATTTGCATCCAGGTGCTTCCCCTCAGCTCTAGGGGAAGGCTGAGCCAGAAAATAATTGGTGTCCCCACAGGCTTGTGCTAGAGCCCCCCATTCCCCCTTTGAAGTTTCTTCTGCCTGACTTGTGCTCATTATAATCTATATGACTGAAATGTCAAACTTCTGTTTCTGAAAATCTAACCTTTCTTCAGAAGCTGGGAACCTAAATCCCCTGGATGAAGAAGGGGGATAGTAAGAGTGCTAGAAAAGCAAATGGGTGCTCTGGAGACGGCAAGATTGGAGATGGGAAAACCCCGTCTGATTTGATTCCATAGATAGTGGCAAAGGTCAGGTTAGCCACAAAAGATGTTTGCACTGATTGATAAAGCTGGAACAATACCTCTTGGGAATTGATGTACAGGCTCTGGCAAGAAAATGAAACCAAACTAACTCCCAAGCAGGATGCAGCCTTAATTGGCTGAAGGGCCCCAGAAGACCCTGGACAAGCCAGTCAAGCCGGCTTCCAGAGCTAGTCCTTAGCTTGGCCTTGGGAATCCTCCCAGGGGGTGGAAGAGGAGGAGGTCTGGATTGCTCTCTGACAGCACCTTCTCATCCTCCATCTTGGGCTTTCCACTTCTGGGCTTGGGCTTGGAGGGTCTCATCTACAGAAAACCACCTTCTTGAGGGCAAGAACTGTTGGAGTTTTTCCTTGGTAGCTCTGCCATTTTTCCACTTCGAATCACTTCCGATTTACCAATATTTATTAAGGAAACAAGCATTTATTAAACTCCTATGTACCAAGCACTGTGCTAAGCACTTTACACATATTCTCTCCTGAACATCACTGGGAGGTAGGTGCTAATATCCACTCTCTCAGTTAAAGAAACTGAGGCAACAGGTCAGCAAAATAGAGGCGAGATTGAAACAGATCTTGTCTTGTACAGACAACCCTGGCCTAATTAACAAGGGGATTCTAGATCTGCAGCGTTCAATGGGGTGTTTTCCAAATTCTACATGATGAAAGGTACCGGATGAAGCGGTCTGGGGTCTTAACCGTGGCCCTAGCTCCTTCTGCTTTGCAGCCAAACCCTAGGCTCCATCCCAAGAGCAATATGTGGGCTTGGCTCCCTTTCCCGCTGGTGCTTCTACTCATGTCCCCAGTTTCTGGTCCCTGTGTCCTTTGTGACCATATCATTCATCTGGTAGCCCACCTCATCCATCTTCCTTAGACTACTCAATCAGCAAAGCTCAATTAAACAAGGAGCAAACATATATTACATACTTACTAGGGGTCGTATATTTCACTAGACCCTGGAGACATAAAGGTAAAAACAAAATGGTCTTGCCCGCAAAGTTTATATTCTATTGGGGAAAATGATGTCAACAAAAAGAACTAGGAAGACAATCTATGCATAAGCAAGATAATTGTATAAATATTTTTACATACATTGGATTAAGCATATATTTTCATATATTTAACATGTGAATCCCCTGTCATCTTCCCTGTCATCTAGGGGAAGAGGTGGAAGGAAGGAGGGGAAAAGTTGGAAGAGAAGGTTTTGCAAGGGTCAGTGTTAAAAACTTACCCCTTCATATGTTTTGTAAATAAAAAGCTTTCCTCAAACAATTTTTAAAAAGAAAAAAAACCCACATACCAGGTGAGCACTACCCTCATCTGATGAGCATTTGCTTTGCTTACCTTCTCCATGGAGACCTCATTGTGTCATGCCCATTGTGACACGCCTGAGAACACCCAAGGTTTTCTGACTTAAAGGGGATGTTCTCTCCCCAACAACCCAGTTGGATCCTGACAGCCAAGGGAGTAGTATGTGAATAGAAGAATAGATGAGTGGACAAATAGACTAATAGACTAGATACATAGATAAGTGCTGATAGATAGATGGGATAGATAGGGTAAACAAATAGATTCAATAGATACACTTGATGCATAGTTAAATAGATAATGATGGGTAGATAAGTGAAAAGATAGATTTATAGTAGAAAAGTTTATAGGTAGAAAAGATATTTATAGGAAAAAAAGTGATTTATAGTTAGAAAAGGGATTTATATGAAAAAAGCGATACATAGGTAGAAAAGAGATATATATATAGTTAAAAAAGTGATTTAGGAGAAGAAACGAGATTTATAGGTAGAAAAGAGATTTATAGGCAGAAGAGAATGAATAGCTGCCTTAAATTATACATAGATAATGAAGGAGTCAATGGAGGGTTAGGTAAATCAGTAAATAAATTACTGGAGAGAGAGATCCATTTGGGCCCTCATCAGCATGATACCAAGGGCTGCTGTCATAGATTGAGACTGCCTTCACATCAGTATTAAACTATTATATTTTATTCTTCAATATTATAGAAGCTAAAATGGTTGCTTTCTATCTGGCTTGGGAAATTGTTGACTTCTCTTTCTTCCCCTCTTCCCCCACGCCCCCCCAAAATTGCATTTTGTGGATGGTTATTCTAGTAGATCAATTGGACACATATCTTTCACTTATGCTGTAACATTTTACCTTTTCAGGCATCCTATAAGCCACTGCTGAAGCAGAGGAGATACTGAACCAGTTGTGACCAGATGCTGGCGATATTGAACGCATCTTAAGCCTCGGGATCGACTTAAAACGGGATTTAACCTGTTCATGAAGGTAAAGCATCTACATAGAGATAATGTACCTGCAGCTTCCCTCCTGCAGTCAGTGTTAATAGGAGATCAAGGTAGGGCCTGGTTGCTGACTAGCCCTATATATATATACTAGAAGTACAAATAATCTGGGAAATAGAGAGCCTACACTTAAAAGCAAACAAACAAACAAAAGCAAATTCTTTTAGTTCGGAAACTATTTTCTTTTTCCTCATCCTATGGCTGGTTCCCAGAAAAAAGATGACTTGCTCATATTAGAGGTTTCATAAATGCTTGTTAAATTCAATTACATATAGATGAAGACTTTTTCTAAAATTATAGGCAGCTGGCTGGTTCAGTGGATAACACTGTTGGACCTCCCTTGAATCAGCAACTGATTTCAAACACCAGCTGTAGGACTCTGGGCAAGTCACTTAATCTGTGTTTGCCTCAATTTCCTCCTCTGTAAATTGGGAATGATACAATCATGTTTGCTCCACAGAGGATAAGCCTCTGAGAACTATTTGTTTTCAAGTAGAGTCACAGCATCGTGGATTTTGAGCTGGCAGCAATATTTCAGGGTTTCTACTTCCATATTTTACAAAGAAAGTCACTGAGACACAAGGAGGTTTAGTATAGTTAATATATTGTTCAAGCGCATACAAGTTGTAAGTGGCAGAGACAAGATTCAAACAGATCCTGTTAATACTATCGTGTTACCTCTAAGTGTTCATTATATATGGGTGTATGGGTGTCCATATATGTGTGTGTATATTTCCATACTCCAATCTTCTAACCTATAACTAAACATATTTACTCTTAAAAAAAAAAAGTGGTGGGATGGGGTAGGGGAAAGACACTGTAATAAAGTAACATTAAACAAGTGGTATTTTGCTCTTCTGTTTATTTCTTACTTTCATGACTTTATATTATCACTTTAAACTCCCTGAGCCTCAGTTTCCTCACATGTTAAATGAGATAGTTGAGCTCCATGACCACTAGGAAACTACATTTCCAGTTCTAAAATTGTGATTCCACAGTGAAAATCTAGCAACATTGTGTCCTAATGTAAGATCTGTATTTGATCATTAATGAGTCATATATTTTCTCTTGGATTTTATATAGTTCATTTGTAGCAACATTAACCTGGCATTCCCTTCTGAGGGCTGACCCCATCCTTGTTGTGGTGACTGTTAGAGGTGGGCCGCCCTCATCCCGGTGACCATCCACTCCAGATCCTCTTTGTGGTTGGTGGGGTGACGATATCAGAAGCCAAAATGTTGAAAGATCTCGTTTCTTCCCTGAAGCCTGGAACACAGGTACCGAACCCGAAATAACAGGACATGCATCTCCCTGGCCCAAGGATGGGAGAGTCTGGCTGTTCCCACAAGACTTGGTCTGAGCCTTAGGGGTAGCATTTGAGGAGATGATCTATAGAATTCGGGAGATGGTGAAGCACTGTGTAAAGGTCAGATAATTCTCTTACTACTACTATTATTACTTGTACTCTTACCCCTATTATTATTACTACTATTTCTACTATTACTCCTCTTCCTACTCCTATTAGTATTACTCCTATGATTACTACTATTACTCTTCCACCAACTACTACAATTACTGCCACTCTTATTACTGTTATTATTCCTTGTAGATCTCTTCCTCCTGCTACTAGTACTATCATTGCTCCTATTCCTATTCATACTCCTTTTACTACCACTACTACTATTATTTCTACTACCACTTTTATTATTACTATTACTACTACTACTCCTCCTCCTACTCCTACTCCTACTCCTACTATAGTGTAACTCCTATTCCTATCATCATTACTGTTGCTATTACTACTACTTCTACTACTATTATTCCTACTCCTATTCCTGTTACTACTCATACTACTCCTACTTCTTCTACTCCTCCACCTCCTACTACTAAAACTACTCCTTGGTCCCTACTATTACTATAATTACTACTAGCACTACCACTACTACTACTACTACTACTACTACTACTACTACTACTACTACTACTACTACTATTGCTACTCTTACTTCTATTACTATTATTACTCCTACTGTGAGTACTGTTAAATTTTTCTAGTGCCATGACCAATTTCTTCTCCTAGAAGGGAGCCGACAACTTAACTATTACAACACCAGAAAGGGTGAAAGTGAGATTGTACAGCTGATAGAGGGCAGGGGCTTCAAGGCAGGAAGACTTAGAGTTCCAATTTTTCTTCCAAAACTTACTATATATTTTGACCTTAAACAAGTCATTTTACATCTGCTCTCAGTTTGCTCAATAGTGAAACGTTGTTTACCATAATCTCTATTGCCTAAGTTGTTGTGAGAGTCAAATGAGATTATAATTATAAAATAGTACAAATGCCAGCAAGTTATCATTATTTTTTATTGATTTTTGATTATAGCACATTTTTTTTGACAGTACACTGGCATATTTTTCTTTACAACATTATCCCTTGTACTCCTTTCTGTTCTGAATTATTCCCGTACTTCCCCACTAGGCCCTCCCATAGAGGGCAGGCATTGCCATACATATTTAAATATCTTATAGTATATTCTTGGTACAATATATATGTGCAGAACCAAATTTTATTGTTGTTGTTATTGCAAAGGAAGAATTGTATTCGGAAGGTAAAAATAATCTGTGAAGAAAAATAAAAAGCAAACAAACAAAATGCTCTCACTTTACATATCCCAGTGTTCAGGTTCTGGGTGTAGCTGATTCTCTCCATCATTGATCAAGTGGACTTGTATTAGCTATTGTCTATGTTGAAGATATCCACTTCCATTCGAACACAACCTCATACAGTATCATTGTTGAAGTGTATAATGATCTCCTAGTTCTGCTCGTTTGACTCAGCATCAGTTGATGTAAGTCTCTCCAAGCCTCTCTGTTTTCCTCCTGTTGGTCATTTCTTACAGAACAAGAATATTGCATAACATTCTTATACCATAATTTACCCAACCAT
Organism: Sminthopsis crassicaudata; assembly: GCF_048593235.1. Classification (NCBI taxonomy): domain Eukaryota; kingdom Metazoa; phylum Chordata; class Mammalia; order Dasyuromorphia; family Dasyuridae; genus Sminthopsis; species Sminthopsis crassicaudata. The sequence goes on from NC_133622.1 coordinate 197,831,535, forward strand.
TCTCCAATTGATGGACATCCGTTCATTGTCCAGTTTCTAGCCACTACAAAAAGTGCTGCCACAAACATTTTGGCACATACAAGTCATTTTCCCTTCTTTAGGATTTCTTTGGGATATAAGCCCCGTAGTAGCACTGCTAGGTCAACGGATTGGCAGATTTTGATAACTTTTGGGGCATAATTCCAGATTGCTCTGCAGAATGGTTGGATTCTTTCACAACTCCACCAGCAAGGCATCATTTTCCCAATTTTCTCACAGCCCCTCCAACATTCATCATTGTTTTTTCCTGTCATCTTAACGAATGTGACAGGTGTGTAGTGGTATCTCACACTTGTGATTTGGAACTTGTGAGTGGAAATAGTTTTAATTTCATCATCTGAAAATTGTCCATATCCTTTCACCCTTTTTCAATTTGAGAATGGCTTGTTTTCTTATAAATTAGCATCAATTCTCTCTATATCTTGGAAGTGAGGCCTTTCTCAGAACCTTTAACTGTAAAAATGTTTTCCCAATTGGTTACTTCCCTTCTAATCTTCCTGGCATTAGTTTCCCCCCCCCTGTGATAACTTTTTAATTTGATGTAACCTAAATTTTCTATTTTGTGATCAATAATGATCTCTAGGTCTCCTTTGGTCACATAATCCTTCCTCCTCCACAAGTCTGAGATGTAAACTATCCTATGTTCCTCTAATTTATTTATGACCTCGTTCTTTATGCCTAAATCATGGACCCATTTTGATCTTAAGTGTGGGTCCATGCCTAGTTTCTCCCATACTAATTTCCAGTTTTTCCAGCAGTTTTTGTCAAATAATGAATTCTTATGCCAAAAGTTGGGATCTCTGGGTTTGTCAAACACTAGATTGCTATTTTTATTCACTATCTTGCCCTGTGAACCTATGCTACTCCACTGAACAACTAGTCTATTTCTTAAGCAATACCAAATGGTTTTGGTGACTGTTGCTTTATAATATAGTTCTATATCAGGTACAGCTAGACAGCTAGACCACCTTCCTTTTTTTTTTCATTACTTACCTTGAAATTCTTGAACTTCTGTTGTTCCATATGAATTCTGTTATTTTTTCTAGGTCTTTAAAAAAGTTCCTTGGGAGTCAGATTGGTATAGCACTGAATAAATAGATTAGTTTAGGGAGTATTGTCATCTTCATTATATTCTCTCGGCCTATCCAAAAGCATTGAACGTCTTTCTAATTATTTAAATCTGACTTCATTTTTCTGGCAAGTGTTTCGTAATTTTGCTCCTGACTTTCCTTTGTTAGATATATTCCCAAATATTTTGTACTATCGACAGTTATTTTGAATGGAATTTCTCTTTGTGTCTCTTGCTGTTGGATTGTGTTGCTAATGTATAAAAATGCTGAGGATTTCTGTGGATTTATTTTGTATCCTGCAATTTTGCTAAAGTTCTGAATTGTTTATAATAGCTTTTTTAGCAGAGTCTTTGGGGTTCTCTAAGTATACCATAATGTCATCTGCAAAGATTGATAGTTTTATTTCCTCATTTCCTACTCTTAATTTTTGAATCTCTTTCTCGGCTCTTTTTGCCGAGGCTAGCGTTTGTAGTACTATATTGAATAGTAATGGTGATAGTGGGAAACCTTGTTTCACTCCTTATCTTACAGGGAAAAGTTCCTAAGATATTTGCTGACGGTTTTAAATATAGGTTCCTTATCATTTTAAGGAATAGTTCATTTATTCCTATACTCTCAAGTCTTTTTTTGTAGGAATGGATGTTGGATTTGATCAAATGCTTTTTCTGCATCTATTGAGAAGATCATATGGTTTTTAGTAATTTGATTATTAATATGGACAATTATACTAATAGTTTTCCCAATATTAAACCAACCCAGCACTGCTGGTATAAATCCTGCTTGATCGTAGTGTATTATCCTGGGGATGATTCTCTGAAGTCTTTTTGCTAATATCTTATTTAAGATTTTAGCATCAATATTCAAGAAGGAAAATGGTCTTTAGTTTTCTTTCTCTGTTTACAATCTACCTGGTTTTAGGTATCAGTACCATGTCTGGGGCATAAAAGGAATTTGGTAGGCCTCCTTCAATTCATTTTTTTTTCAAATAGTTTATATAGTATTAGAGTTAGTTGTTCTTTAAATGTTTGGTAGAATTCATATGTCAATCCATCTCTTCCTGAGGATTTTTTCTTAGGGTGTTGGTTGATAAATTGTTCTATTTCTTTTTCCGAAATGGGACTATTTAGACTTCTTACTTCTTCCTCTGTTAATCTGCGCAAGTTATATTTCCTCCACAAGTCTGAGAGATAAACTATCCTTTGTTCCTCTAATTTATTTATGATCTCATTCTTTATTCCTAACTCATGGACCCATTTTGATCTTTTCTCCCTATTTGCTGTTAAGTGTGGGTCCATGCCTAGTTTCTACCATAATAATTTCCAGTTTTCCCAGCAGTTTCTGTCAAATAATGAATACGTATTCCAAAATCTGGGATCTTTGGGTTTGTCAAAAACTAGATTGCTATTTTTATTCAATATCTTGCCCTGTGAAGCTAACCTATTCCACTGATCAACTAGTCTATTTATTAGCCAACACCCAATGGTTTTGGTGACTGCTGCTTTATAATATACTTTAGATCAGGTACAGCTAGGCTACCTTCATTTGATTATTTTTTTTTTCTCATTACTTCCCTTGCAATTCTCAACCTTTTGTTCTTTCCTATGAATGTTGTTGTTATTTTTTCTAGGTCATTAAAATAGTTTCTGATTGGTGTAGCACTAAATAAATAGATTAATTTAGAGAGTATTGTCATCTTGATAATATTCGCTCTGCTTATCCAAGAGCACTGAATGTCTTTCCAATTATTTAAATCTGACTTCATTTTTGTGGCAAGTGTTTTGTAATTTTTCTCATATAATTCCTGACTATTCTTTGGTAGATGGATTCCCAAATACTTTATACTCTCAACATTTGTTTGGAATGGAATTTCTCTTTGTATCTCTTGCTGTTGGATTGTGTTGGTAATATGTAAAAATGCTGAGGATTTAGGTGGATTTATTTTGTATCTTGAAACTTTGCTAAAGTTCTGAATTAATTCTAATAGCTTTTTAGCAGAGTCTTAGGGGTTCTCTAAGTATACCATCATGTCATCTGCAAAGAGTGATAGTTTGATTTCCTCATTAGCTACTCTAATTCCTGGAATCTCTCTGGGCTCTTATTGCCCAGGCTAGCATTTCTAATACAATATGGAATAGTAATGGTGATAGTGAGCAACCGTTGTTTCACTCCTTATCTTACTGGGAAAGGTTCCAGTGTATCACCATTACATATGATGTTTACGGACAGTTTTAAATATATAATCATGATTTTAAGGAATAGTCCATTTATTCCTGTACTCTCAAAGGTTTGTAGTAGGAATGGATGTTGGATTTTATGAAATGCTTTTTCTTCATCTATTGAGATGATCATATGGTTTTTGTTAATTTGGTTATTGATATAGTTGATTATACAAATAGTGTTCCTAATATTGAACCAGCCCTGCATTCCTGGTATAAATCCCACTTGGCCATAGTTTATCATCCTGGGGAGGGTTTTCTGTAGTCTTTTGGATAATATTTTATTTAAGATTTTAGCATCATTAGGGAGATTGGTCTATAATTTTGTTTCTCTGTTTTCAGCCTACCTGGTTTAGGTATCAGTACCATGTCTGTGTCATAAAAGGAATTTGGTAGGACTTTTTCAATCCCTATTTTTTCAAATAGTTTCTATAACATTGGAGTTGTTTTTTAAATTTTTGGTAGAATTCACATGTAAATCCATCTGGTGCTGGGGATTATTTTTTCTTAGGGAGTTGGTTAATAGCTTCTTCTATTGCTTTTTCTGAAATGGGACTATTCAGACTATTTCCTTCTTCCTCTGTTAGTCTGGGCAAGCTTATTTTTGAAGGTATTCTTCCACTTCATTTAAGTTATCGAATTTATTGCCGTAAAGTTGGGCAAAGTAGCTCCTAACTATTGTTCTAATTTCCTCTTCATTAGGGGTGAGTTCTCCCTTTTCATTTTTAAGACTAACAATTTTTGTTTCAAATACAGACAACTACAGGCACACAGTAGTAGACAGAGTCTAAAGTCGAGTCCTGACTTCTTTTAATCATCTTTTCTTTCTTAACTTTTTTGGATCATGGACTTTTTTGACTTACTGCTGAATGCCTCTTCTAGGAATAGACGTTTTTAAATGCTTAAAACAAAGGAACAGGATAACGAGGGAATCACTATTACTGAAATGCTGTTTTAAAATGTTTTTTTCTCAATAGTATTTTATTTTTTCCAAATACAGGTAAAGACAGTTTTCGACATTCATTATTAAAATTAGTTTTGAAAATAAACGTGATATATCCCAGGTTGAGAACCTGTGCACTAGGAACTTGGAATTTTCCCCCTCTCTCCACTCCTGGAAATGTCTCCATTCTTTATGAGGACACTCTGTTCCAAGCTGAAGTTGCTCTGAATTCCTTGGGAAACTGAAGGAGGAATAGACCTGGCTGAGTCTCCCCAGGCCTACTCCTTGGTTACTTGAACTGTGGTTCTGTGAGGAACCCATACAGAACTATCAGCCTCCACCTTGGAGCTGGTGAAGAACCAGTTCTATTTCTGTGGGCAATGCCATGCCAGAGGCACTTGTTGCTTCTCTGTTGCCAATTACTTCTTTAAAAGCCTGGGTGTATTTATTAATACAGACAGAATAATTTCTCATAGATCCACCGAATGCACTCCCTGGGATGTAAGGCACACACAGACAAACAAAGGGAGGCCTTGCATCCCACAGCACCAAGCTCTAATCCCTCTTAGTCTGCAAACTCAAAAATTCCATTACTCAGGACAATCATGAAGCAGAGAAGAATGGTCAATAATTGTAGGGAGTCACTCTGGCACCCTTTAAGGAGGGTATCTGCAAACAGCTTAGAGCCCCTTCCTCAACCTGGAAGGCTCTAAATCTTACCCATGCTCACTGATCAGAGAAGGAGCTCCCCGGCTGCCGGGATACTAGCATGGGAAGGCGCTGAGTGCTTTTCCTTCATTGTGCATTGCTTACCAGGAGATGTAGCCGCTCCAGTGTTCATGGCACACTCTTGGGCTTCACGGGGCAGAGACAGGTTACTGAGGGGAGGGGTAAGTTGGAGGTCTGAGCCAGTGAGGCAATGGTAATGTTCTTGGGTTTTAGTCACCAAGCATTCATCAAATGCCCAGTGCAGCAGACAGATCCCAGGCCTGAAGCCAGATGTGGCCTCAGGCTCACTGGCCTTGTCACCAAGGGAGAGGGGGCCCAGCTAGCTCATTTTTGAAAGGGGGAAAAAAAGAATACCTCCACTTCCAGGTTTGAGAGGAGGATCCAATTGGGATACATGCAAAGTTTAGCAGACATCCTGGCCTGTTCCTAGCCTTGGATTTAAATTGGTTGGATTTATTCAGGGAACTCGGCTGCTTGACGATTGGAACACATCGTTTTATTTCATTGAAAAGGGTCTTTACCCTACAATTTCTCAAAGCAAATGCTTCTGTTTAATGTGAGCTTCAATCTCTTCCCCCAGTTGTTGCAACATTAGATTTATTGGTGTATTAAGCAGATGTTGTTCTCAGGGCATGTTGCTCGTGACCTCTTCCAGACTTACTATCCTATGGATCTAACATGATAACCTTGGCCTAAGATTGGATGTGTCTTGTACAGACAACCCTGGCCTAATTAACAAAAGGATCCAAGATCTGCAGTGTTCAAATTGTCCAAGATGAAAGGTACCTGATGAAGAGGTCCGGGGACATAAACTTGGCCCTAGGCTCCATCCCAAGAGCAATATGTGGGCTTAGCTCCCTTTCCCGCTGGCTGCTTCTACTCATGTCCCCAGATTCTGGTCCCTGTGTCTTTTGTGACTGTATCATTCTTTGGTAGTCCACCTCATCCATCAGGCCTTAGACTACTCAATAAGCAAAGCACAATTAAACAAGGAGCAAACATATATTACATATACTTACTAGGGGTCAGATATTACACTAGACCCTGGAGACATAAAGATAAAAACAAAATGGTCTTGCCCTCAAAGTTTATATATTATTGCGGAAAATGATGTCAACAAAAAAAAAGTAGGAAGAAAATCATTGCATAAGCAAGATAATTGCATAAATATTTTCATATACATTGGATTTATCCTATATTTTCACATATATAACATGTAATGACTGGTCATTTAGGGAAGGAGGTGGAAGGAAGGAGGGGGAATGTTGGAACATGAGGTTTCGCAAGGCTCAGTGTTGTAAACTTGCCCCTTCATATGTTTTCTACATAAAGAGGTTTCCTAAAAAATATTGTTAAAAGAAAACTTCCGCATAAAGCCTGAGCACAATCCTCATCAGATGAGCAGTTGACTTGCTTACCTTGGCCATGGAGACCTCATTGTGTCATGCCCATTGTGACACGCCTGAGAACACCCAAGGTTTTCTGACTTAAAGGTGATGTTCTCTCCCCAACCACCCAGTTGGATCCTGACAGCAAAGGAAGTAGTACGTGAATAGAAGAATGGATGAGTGGACTAATAGACTGATAGACTAGATACATAGATTATTGGTGATGGATGGATGGGATAGAGAAGATAAACAAATAGATTGAATAGATACACTTAATGCATAGTTAAAAAGATAATGATGGATAGATAAGTGAAAAGATAGATTTATAGTAGAAAAGTTTATAGGTAGAAAAGTGATTTATAGGTAGAAAAGAAATTTTTAGATTAAAAAAAGGGATTTAGAAGTAGAAAAGAGATTTATAGGCAGAAGAGAATGAATAGCTGGATTAAAATATACATACACCCCCCCCCCAAAATATTGCAGTTTGTGGATGGTTTTTCCAGTATATGAAATGGACACATATCTTTCACTTATGCTGTAACATTTTACCTTTTCAGGCAACCTATAAGCCAATACTGAAGCAAAGGATATACTGAAGTCAGAGTGACCAGATTCTGGCGATATTGCTACGATCTACTTAAAATGGGATTTAGATTGTTGTTGGGGAGTTTTGATCTACACTTTGGAGTTTATTGCACTGGTGGGGGGAAGGGAAGAGATGATGTTTCTGAGTTTGATTGTTGGGGAGTTTTGATATCTATACTTTGGAGTTTATTGTACTGGTGGGCAGAAGGGGAGAGATGATGTTTCTGAGTTTGATGTGGTTTTAAAAATAAAAAAAGGTTTTTTTTTTTTTTTCTGTTTCCAAAAGTGTCAAGTTGTCATTCTTTCAGCTCCCACATGATTAGTGATATTTCCCAGTTTCTTCTGTACTATCTGGTGATTACATTTGCCAGCTCGTTAATCCTAAAGAAATACTTCTTGGCAAACTTATTGGGTAAACTACCTTTTTCCCTTATTTCCAGCTAGCCCATACTGCTGATGGGTAAAGCTATGGGCTAAGCTGGCTATCCTATCTGGGTTTGGGAATAAGAGAGGCAGGCAGATTTGTTCTTCTTTGAGATTGTGAAAAAACTGTAAGTAGGACCTTTGCCATCAGAGGCTGGGGACCATCTGAAAGTCTGGGAACAAAGAGGTAGTGAGGGTTAACAAGCAGCAGGGCTGTTGTGTTCTAGCCAGAGAAGTTCCAGAGAAGCTCGGAACTGGCCCTGCTGAAGTCTTTTGGATCTTCCTGGAGGAGCAGAGCAGCCATTCTCCACCAGGAGGGCAATTCAGAATGACAAGGGACTGGCTTAGAGATTTGCATCCAGGTGCTTCCCCTCAGCTCTAGGGGAAGGCTGAGCCAGAAAATAATTGGTGTCCCCACAGGCTTGTGCTAGAGCCCCCCATTCCCCCTTAGAAGTTTCTTCTGCCTGACTTGTGCTCATTATAATCTATATGAGTGAAATGTCAAACTTCTGTTTCTGAAAATAACCTTTCTACAGAAGCTGGGAACCTAAATCCCCTGGATGAAGAAGAGGGATAGTAAGAGTGCTAGAAAAGCAAATGGGTGCTCTGGAGACAGCAAGATTGGAGATGGGAAAACCCCATCTGATTTGATTCCATAGATAGTGGCAAACGTCAGGTTAGCCACAAAGGATGTTTGCACTGATTGATAAAGCTGGAACAATACCTCTTGGGAATTGATGTACAGGCCCTGGCAAGAAAATGAAACCAAACTAACTCCCAAGCAGGATGCAGCCTTAATTGGCTGAAGGGCCCCAGAAGACCCTGGACAAGCCAGTCAAGCCGGCTTCCAGAGCTAGTCCTTAGCTTGGCCTTGGGAATCCTCCCAGGGGGTGGAAGAGGAGGAGGTCTGAATTGCTCTCTGACAGCACCTTCTCATCCTCCATCTTGGGCTTTCCACTTCTGGGCTTGGGCTTGGAGGGTCTCATCTACAGAAAACCACCTTCTTGAGGGCAAGAACTGTTGGAGTTTTTCCTTGGTAGCTCTGCCATTTTTCCACTTCGAATCACTTCCGATTTACCAATATTTATTAAGGAAACAAGCATTTATTAAACTCTTTTGTACTAAGCACTGTGCTAAGCACTTTACACATATTCTCTCCTTAACATCACTGGGAGGTAGGTGCTAACTGAGGCAACAGGTCAGCAAAATAGAGGCGAGATTGAAACAGATCTTGTCTTGTACAGACAACCCTGGCCTAATTAACAAGGGGATTCTAGATCTGCAGCGTTCAATGGGGTGTTTTCCAAATTCTACATGATGAAAGGTACCTGATGAAGCGGTCTGGGGCCTTAACCGTGGCCCTAGCTCCTTCTGCTTTGCAGCCAAACCCTAGGCTCCATCCCAAGAGCAATATGTGGGCTTGGCTCCCTTTCCCGCTGGCGCTTCTATTCATGTCCCCAGTTTCTGGTCCCTGTGTCTTTTGTGACCATATCATTCATCTGGTAGCTCACCTCATCCATCTTCCTTAGACTACTCAATCAGCAAAGCTCAATTAAACAAGGAGCAAACATACATTACATACTTACTAGGGGTCATATATTTCACTAGACCCTGGAGACATAAAGGTAAAAACAAAATGGTCTTGCCCGCAAAGTTTATATTCTATTGGGGAAAATGATGTCAACAAAAAGAACTAGGAAGAAAATCTATGCATAAGCAAGATAATTGTACAAATATTTTTACATACATTGGATTAAGCATATATTTTCACATATTTAACATGTAATTACCTGTCATCTAGGGGAAGAGGTGGAAGGAAAGAGGGGAAAAGTTGGAAGAGAAGGTTTTGCAAAGGTCAGTGTTAAAAACTTACCCCTTCATATGTTTTGTAAATAAAAAGCTTTCCTCAAATAATTTTTTAAAAGAAAAAACTCCATAATACCATGTAGCGTGTTGTCGTCTCCAGAAGCTGCTGGATCACTCTCTGGGAAGAGATCTGCTGTGTCTACTCACATCTCTCAGACAGATTCTTCTTCCTGTAGTGAACTGTTGTCTCCAGGTAGTTGCTGTTAACTCTTGTCCAGAGAAGTGACTCCCCTTCCTGCAGAGAGCTGCATCAAGCCAGACTTAGTGCAGAGTCTTCTCCTTGAATCCTGGCTCTGAATCTCTTCCAGCTCTCATCCTTCTCCAGGCAGACTGACTTTCCAGGCCCACTGTTGCCTCTTTTATCCTCCCAGAGAAAGGGCGTGGCATAATGCAAGGGCTTCTGGGAAGAACCACTTTAGCCAATGAGCTTGCTCCTTCTATCAAGGCATCCTGAGTTCTCACCTTGTAATTGTCTAGACAACCTGAATTCTCACCTTGTCACTGTCCAGACAACGTGAGTTCTCACCTAGTAATCCTAATATCTCCCCCTTTCTTTTGATTTAGAACATAGGACAGTCATGACCTTGAAACCTAAAGCCATCAATATGGGAAGTATTACAGATAATTACATAAATTACATAAGCACATAGTAACATAGTAACATAACACATGCTAGAAGTATATAACATAATCAAATAATCATAAATTGAAAATTTATAAATGTCCATAAATCCATTGTCCATTAGTCTCATCTTGTGTGAGGAAGTCCAATGATTCCTGCTGGTTTTAAACTTCTTTAACAGTCTTTTTATTAGCCATGCTCTTTCGGTGTAAGATGTTTCTTAGATCTTCTCCTTTATTTTGAGGTCTTTCTCTTTTTCTGTCTCTCTCTGATGGACAAGGCGAATATGACTCGTTGGCACCCATCTGATTCCTTCTCCTGCTGAAGAAATACAAGCAAACCCTCTCCCCCAGGCAGTTAACCTACCTGGTCCCTTCCATTCACCACTTTCTGGATCTCTCCACATCACCTGGCGATTATCTAAGGACAGTGGAGCTGCTCGCACTGGACACTGCCCTTCTGGTGGGTTATAAAACCTGTCTGCCGCAGCCAGTGCATCTTTGTCAAAAATTAGAAAATTAATGGTATAGAGAACTAAATTTAGAAGTTCTCTAGGGTTACCTGTGGCTCCCCCTTTCTTTTGTTTTTGGAGGAGTGTCTTAATATCTCTGTTTCTTCTCTCTACTCTTGCCTGCCCTTGAGGATTAAAGGGTATGCCCGTGGTATGTAAAATCTTATACTGTGCACAAAAGTGTGTAAAATGTTTGGACGTATATGCAGGTCCATTGTCTGTTTTTATTGCTTGTGGCACACCCATAATTGCAAATGCTTGTATAAGGAATTCAGTGACCACTCGGGCTGTCTCTTTTGCTGCTGGCACTGCAAATGTGAATCCTGAAAAGGTGTCTACCACGACATGGATAAAAGATAGACGACCAAAAGATTTATAATGGGTCACATCCATTTGCCAGATTTCATTGGGTCTCAAACCACGAGGATTCTTCACTGGAGGGAGTGTAGGAGCATGGCAAGGAAGACAAGCTGTACAGCTTTTTACTATGCTCCTAGCTTCCTCTCTTGTGATTCCAAATTGTAAACGTAAAGCTCGAGCAGCCTGATGATATTTAGAATGAGATTCTTGTGCTTCCTGAAATAAAGGACTACTGGCTAACATCGTTAGAAGGCTATCTGCCTTTGAATTTCCAACAAAAATGGGACCTGGAAGTCCACTATGTGAGTGGACATGCAAGATATAAATCTTGCCTGGATGTTTTCTCACTTGCTCTTGAAGTTCCTTAAAGAGCTGATAAATATTAGAGGCTGCAAATTTTATTTGGGCTGTGGCAATTCTTTGTACTACACCTACAGAATAAGCTGAATCAGTAATTATATTTACGTCTCCTGGGTAATAAGTAAGAGCTAGCATGATAGCAAATAATTCATTCTGTTGAGTGGATTGAAAAGGAGTCCTGATTACTCTCTTTATGGTTAAATCATGAGAGTATACAGCACAAATATTTTCTTTGGAGGCGTCTGTAAAGATTGTTGGTCCTTTAAGAGGAACCTTGGAAACCTTTTCTTCAAAGATCCATCGCCAATTATGTAGTAGCCGGGTAATCTTTAATGGAGATCCATGTGCAAAATTTGGAGCGGTGGCCAATAAAATTTGCCATTCTGGGATGGTCTCACAGCATACATTAATTTGTGCGTTAGTATAGAATGTGTATATTTTTTCAGGACTTATTCCAGATAATTGTGTTACTCTCTTAATAGCCTTTAATAAAATCCTAGCCACAAGCACTGGGTAAGGTGTAAGGCTTTGTTCTGGTTGTGCTGGGAGGTTCATTCACTCAATCACTCTGTCTCCTTGATGAAGGACTGCTGTGGGTGCCTCTTTTGTAGCAAAAACTGATATTTCCAAGGGTTTTTGAGTGACTCTTTCAACCACATTTTGTGCTTCTTTTGTAAGCTGGCGTGGTGAATTTAAAGCACTGTCTCCCCTTAAAATGTCATATAGAGGTTGTAGTTGATTGGTAGTTAAGCCTAACACTGGACGCATCCATTGGATATCTCCTATTGATTTTTGAAAGTCATTTAAGGTGTTCAACTTCTCTGTTCTTAAAGAAAGCTTTTGTACTGTGAGTGTCTTAGGATATACTTGATATCCTAAATATTGAAAAGGAGCCTGTCTTTGAATTTTTTCTGTAGCTATATGCAGTTTGTAGTACTTTAATGTTTCCATGGTCCTTTGTAGACATGCTTCTAACATTTGTTCCTCAGGTACACATCCCAAAATATCATCCATATAATGTAACAATATTACTTTTGGAAAGGCTTTTCTTACTGGAGCAAGAGCAGCAGCAACATACATTTGGCACATAGTAGGGCTGTTTTTCATTCCCTGTGGCAAAACTGTCCATTCATATCTTTTATAAGGCTCAGCCAAATTAACACTAGGCACTGAAAAAGCACATCTTTTCATACCCTCCTTATCTAGAGGGATAGAATAGAAACAATCCTTAATGTCTATAACCCATAGAGGCCATTCTCTTGGCAACTGAGTAGGAGATGGAAGTCCAGGCTGAAGAGTTCCCATAGTTTCCATCTGTTCATTTACTCTTCTTAGATCAGTTAACATCCTCCATTTTCCAGATTTCTTTTTCACCACAAATACTGGGGAATTCCAAGGACTTAGAGAAGGCCGCAAGTGTCCTTGGTCAAGTTGTTCTTGCACTATGTCTAATAAGGCCTGAATTTTATCACTTCTTAAGGGCCACTGTTCTACCCACACTGGTGAATCAGTCTTCCACTGAATAGGAACTGGTGAAAGTGCAGGTAGGCCTTCAACAGCAGCCCTGCCTAAAAAGCTGAAGTGCTTATTTGTAATCCTATCTGCTGTAAAATGTCTCTTCCCCACAGATTGATGGGGATTTTTTCAACCACAAAAGGAGTAAAAGCTCCTGTTTCTCCTTCAAATACCTATCTCAAAGGCCTAGCACTAACTTCTGGGGCTATTGATCCTCCCACCCCAGACATATAGCAGACATGTCTGCTTTAATCTTTGGCCAGTGACCGGGCCAATTGGCACCTCTAATAACTGTACGATCTGCACCCGTGTCTACCGATCCTTCAAATGGTATTCCGTTTATATAAATAGTAAGCATAGGTCGGTCAGCTGTCACAGCTGCTGTCCAATATATTCCTGGATTTTGTTCATTGGAGTCAAAATCTAGGCGACTATCACGAGGTTGCTTATTAGGGGTACGTAACAATATGCCTGATGCTACTACTTCTCCTGGTTGATAAATCACACGTTGTCTGCCTGTGTTAGTGACTGGGATATTAGATACACGTTCTCCAGTTTCCCACATCAGTGTATGGATGGACACTGTTTTGTAGGCACTCTCAGAAGGTGAAATGGTCAAGCCTACTGTGCCTGGAGGCAAAGGATCCATAGGCTCAACAGGAACAGATTTCACTTCTCCAGGGAGTATCTCGGTAGTCTCTCCTGCACACAACTCTATTTTTCCTAATTTCAATCCCTTTCTTCCATCTGATTGCCTTTTGGCTGATTGATCATGTCTTAAAATTCTCTGGATGTAACCTCGGTTGCCATCATGCCCCACTTCGGGGGCTGAAGCTGGGCCCCACCTGTCATTTCCCTGTGTCAATCTACATTCGGAGGCCCAGTGGAGGCCCTTGTGACATTTTGGACATGGAGTTTTAGGTCTTCTCTCACCCTGTCTTCTCACTGTATCTCCATATCTACACTGAGCTCTTAGATGCCCAATTTTTCCACATTGAAAACATCGCCGAGTTTCTCTAGAAGGCCCTTGCCAGGAGGGACCCTGTCTTTCCACGTTCATCATTGTCCGGGTGTAAAAAGCATTTGTTCCCACTGTAGCACAGCGTCTTATGATCTCCTCTAAAGGAGCATCTTTGTCTAATCCCCATATAATTCTTTTGCAAATCTCATTGGCATTTTCCTTAGCCAGATGTCTGGTCATTATTTCTGTAGCTGAATTTTCTCCAATAGTTCTTTTGACAGCAGTTTGCAAATGTCCCACAAAATCTGCAAAAGGTTCATTGGGACCTTGCTGTATTTTAGTGAAAGCCTCTCCACGATCTTTCTGTCCAGGAAGGACACCCCAAGCTTTTATTGCAGCCTTAGCAATTTGCTCATATATTGTCATGGTATAATTAATCTGTTCTGAATTCTCTCCATAACAACCTTCACCAGCCAAGTGCTCAAAAGTGAATTGTGTGTTAACTCCTATTTCCAAATTGCATCTGTCTTGAATTTTACATAATTCATGAAATTCCACAAGCCATAATAAATTTTCTCCAGGTTCCAGGCATGTCCTTGCTATGGATTTCCAATCATTTGGGGTTAGGACTTCATAAGACAAACCATCTAGTAACATTTTAACATAAGCTGATGTAGCCCCATAAAGGGTACAACCTTTTTTCAAATCTTTAATTTTATTCAAATCTAAAGGTGCATATCTTCTCCTTTTTTGACCTACAGAGTCAATATTTTCAATCACAGGATATGCATGTATAAAATCACTTATATCCTGTCCTTCTCTCTTAGCTTTAACCAATGCTTTTTCTAATCTTGTCATAGGCTTAGGCTGCTTCACAGGCAATTCTGTTTGTGTTTCTGCCTCTTCCCCTCCTTCTTCCTCCACCTCTGAAGGTGGGGTGGATGTGGGCCTGCCAATAATCTGTTCTCTAGGCAGGGTTGAAGCTTCTTCAAGAGAATCATACCATAATTCCTCATTTAAATCCTCTTGCTCTAAGGCAAGATCTTGATCTTTCCTTTTTTCCTCACACTTCCTCCTCTGTTCCTTTTTAAAACTTTTCCTTCTCCAACAACTTGCTTGATAGTTTAAGGTTAATTGAACTATGTTGTAGATATAAAATACTTCTGCAGAAATTGAACGAGGCCCATTTTTTGCATAAAATTCTTTCATTTCAAATCCCACTAGCTTCCATTTATCTACATCTATCTTTTCTTCCTCTAAGAACCAAGGGGATGTGCGTCTTAATGCAGCCAAGAGTTTAGCAATCTGTACCCATGTTACAAGTAAACTCTGCTCCTCAATTATCTTGATTATACTCTCTATAGTACCACTCCTGAATGGGGGTGGAGCTGAGGTTGCTTCTGGGGCTGGGGATGAGTCGGCTGAGGTCCAGGGATTGAATATAGCTAACATCTGCCCCATTTCAGCTATAAGAGATTCCTGGTTTAGCCCTTAACAAGTTAAGTTCCTTATTTATCTATTAGCACGCTCACTTAATCTTTAACAAAGTTTCCTCGTTACTCACAGTTCTGGCTCAGAGAGACTGAGATCTGGATGGGAGGCTTTTCCACTGGAATCAGGACCGTGTCTGTCCCTGTTCGGGCGCCAAATTGCGAAGGTCTGGTCTAGCTCCTCTTGTCAGGATAAGCAAAAGTCCTTGCCCCACGTGTGGACGCCAAATGTAGCGTGCTGTCGTCTCCAGAAGCTGCTGGATCGCTCTCTGGGAAGAGATCTGCTGTGTCTACTCAAATCTCTCAGACAGATTCTTCTTCCTGTAGTGAACTGTTGTCTCCAGGGAGTTGCTGTTAACTCTTGTCCAGAGAAGTGACTTCCCTTCCTGCAGAGAGCTGCATCAAGCCAGATGTAGTGCAGAGTCTTCTCCTTGAATCCTGGCTCTGAATCACCTGCAGCTCTTATCCTTCTCCAGGCAGACTGACTTTCCAGGCCCACTGTTGCCTCCTTTATCCTCCCAGAGAATGGGCGTGGGATAATGCAAGGGCTTCAGGGAAGAACCACTTCAGCCAATGAGTTTGCTCCTTCTATCAAGTAAACCTGAGTTCTCACCTTGTAATTGTCCAGACAACCTGAATTCTCACCTTGTCACTGTACAGACAACGTGAGTTCTCACCTAGTAATCCTAACAATACCAAGTGAGCACTACCCTCATCTGATGAGCATTTGCTTTGCTTACCTTCTCCATGGAGACCTCATTGTGTCATGCCCATTGTGACACGCCTGAGAACACCCAAGGTTTTCTGACTTAAAGGGGATGTTCTCTCCCCAACAACCCAGTTGGATCCTGACAGCCAAGGGGGTAGTATGTGAATAGAAGAATAGATGAGTGGACAAATAGACTAATAGACTAGATACATAGATAAGTGCTGATAGATAGATGGGATAGATAGGGTAAACAAATAGATTCAATAGATACACTTGATGCATAGTTAAATAGATAATGATGGGTAGATAAGTGAAAAGATAGATTTATAGTAGAAAAGTTTATAGCTATCAAAGATATTTATAGGAAAAAAAGTGATTTATAGTTAGAAAAGAGATTTATATGAAAAAAGCGATACATAGGTAGAAAAGAGATATATATAGTTAAAAAAGTGATTTAGGAGAAGAAACGAGATTTATAGGTAGAAAAGAGATTTATAGGCAGAAGAGAATGAATAGCTGCCTTAAATTATACATAGATAATGAAGGAGTCAATGGAGGGTTAGGTAAATCAGTAAATAAATTACTGGAGAGAGAGATCCATTTGGGCCCTCATCAGCATGATACCAAGGGCTGCTGTCATAGATTGAGACTGCCTTCACGTCAGTATTAAACTATTATATTTTATTCTTCAATATTATAGAAGCTAAAATGGTTGCTTTCTATCTGGCTTGGGAAATTGTTGACTTCTCTTTCTTCCCCTCTTCCCCCACGCCCCCCCAAAATTGCATTTTGTGGATGGTTATTCTAGTAGATCAATTGGACACATATCTTTCACTTATGCTGTAACATTTTACCTTTTCAGGCATCCTATAAGCCACTGCTGAAGCAGAGGAGATACTGAACCAGTTGTGACCAGATGCTGGCGATATTGAACGCATCTTAAGCCTCGGGATCGACTTAAAACGGGATTTAACCTGTTCATGAAGGTAAAGCATCTACATAGAGATAATGTACCTGCAGCTTCCCTCCTGCAGTCAGTGTTAATAGGAGATCAAGGTAGGGCCTGGTTGCTGACTAGCCCTATATATAAACTAGAAGTACAAATAATCTGGGAAATAGAGAGCCTACACTTAAAAGCAAACAAACAAACAAAAGCAAATTCTTTTAGTTCGGAAACTATTTTCTTTTTCCTCATCCTATGGCTGGTTCCCAGAAAAAAGATGACTTGCTCATATTAGAGGTTTCATAAATGCTTGTTAAATTCAATTACATATAGATGAAGACTTTTTCTAAAATTATAGGCAGCTGGCTGGTTCAGTGGATAACACTGTTGGACCTCCCTTGAATCAGCAACTGATTTCAAACACCAGCTGTAGGACTCTGGGCAAGTCACTTAATCTGTGTTTGCCTCAATTTCCTCCTCTGTAAATTGGGAATGATACAATCATGTTTGCTCCACAGAGGATAAGCCTCTGAGAACTATTTGTTTTCAAGTAGAGTCACAGCATCGTGGATTTTGAGCTGGCAGCAATATTTCAGGGTTTCTACTTCCATATTTTACAAAGAAAGTCACTGAGACACAAGGAGGTTTAGTATAGTTAATATATTGTTCAAGCGCATACAAGTTGTAAGTGGCAGAGACAAGATTCAAACAGATCCTGTTAATACTATCGTGTTACCTCTAAGTGTTCATTATATATGGGTGTATGGGTGTCCATATATGTGTGTGTATATTTCCATACTCCAATCTTCTAACCTATAACTAAACATATTTACTCTTAAAAAAAAAAAAGTGGTGGGATGGGGTAGGGGAAAGACACTGTAATAAAGTAACATTAAACAAGTGGTATTTTGCTCTGCTGTTTATTTCTTACTTTCATGACTTTATATTATCACTTTAAACTCCCTGAGCCTCAGTTTCCTCACATGTTAAATGAGATAGTTGAGCTCCATGACCACTAGGAAACTACATTTCCAGTTCTAAAATTGTGATTCCACAGTGAAAATCTAGCAACATTGTGTCCTAATGTAAGATCTGTATTTGATCATTAATGAGTCATATATTTTCTCTTGGATTTTATATAGTTCATTTGTAGCAACATTAACCTGGCATTCCCTTCTGAGGGCTGACCCCATCCTTGTTGTGGTGACTGTTAGAGGTGGGCCGCCCTCATCCCGGTGACCATCCACTCCAGATCCTCTTTGTGGTTGGTGGGGTGACAATATCAGAAGCCAAAATGTTGAAAGATCTCGTTTCTTCCCTGAAGCCTGGAACACAGGTACCGAACCCGAAATAACAGGACATGCATCTCCCTGGCCCAAGGATGGGAGAGTCTGGCTGTTCCCACAAGACTTGGTCTGAGCCTTAGGGGTAGCATTTGAGGAGATGATCTATAGAATTCGGGAGATGGTGAAGCACTGTGTAAAGGTCAGATAATTCTCTTACTACTACCATTATTACTTGTACTCTTACCCCTATTATTATTACTACTATTTCTACTATTACTCCTCTTCCTACTCCTATTAGTATTACTCCTACGATTACTACTATTACTCTTCCACCAACTACTACAATTACTGCCACTCTTATTATTGTTATTATTCCTTCTAGATCTCTTCCTCCTGCTACTAGTACTATCATTGCTCCTATTACTATTAATACTCCTTTTACTACCACTACTACTATTATTTCTACTACCACTTTTACTATTTCTATTACTATTACTCCTACTGCTACTGCTACTCCTACTCCTACTAGTGTCACTCCTATTCCTATCATTATTACTGTTGCTATTACTACTTCTTCTACTACTATTATTCCTACTCCTATTATTATTAGTACTACTACCATTACTATTACTTTTATCATTACTACTCTTTTTACTACTTCTATCACTACTTTTATTCCTCTTCCTATTACTGTTACTACTCATACTACTCCTACTTCTTCTACGCCTCCACCTCCTACTACTGCCACTACTCCTTTGTCCGGAAGTCCATATGTTTTCTAAATAAAGAGGTTTCCTAAAAAATATTGTTAAAAGAAGACTTGCGCATAAAGCCTGAGCACAATCCTCATCAGATGAGCAGTTGACTTGCTTACCTTGGCCATGGAGACCTCATTGTGTGATGCTCATTGTGACATGCCGGAGAACACCCAAAGTTTTCTGACTTCAAGGTGATGTTCTCTTCCCAACAACCCAGTTGGATCCTGACAGCAAAGGGAGTAGTATGTGAATAGAAGAATGCATGAGTGGACTAATAGACTGATAGACTAGATACATAGATTCCTGGTGATGGATGAATGGGATAGAGAAGATAAACAAATAGATTGAATAGATACACTTAATGCATAGTTAAAAAGATAATGATGGATAGATAAGTGAAAAGATAGATTTATAGTAGAAAAGTTTATAGGTAGAAAAGTGATTTATAGGAAGAAAAGTGATTTATAGGTAGCAAACAGCTCTATAGGAAGAAAAGCCATTTATAGGTAGAAAAGAGATATTTAGATTAAAAAAAGGGATTTAGAAGTAGAAAAGAGATTTATAGGCAGAAGAGAATGAATAGCTGGATTAAAATATACATACAACCCCCCCCCAAATATTGCAGTTCGTGGATGGTTTTTCCAGTATATCAAATGGACACATATCTTTCACTTATGCTTTCACATTTTTTCTTTTCAGGCAACCTATAAGCCAATACTGAAGCAAAGGAGATACTGAAGCCAGAGTGACCAGATTCTGGCGATATTGAAAACATGTCTTTGGAAATCTACTTGAAACGGGATTTAGATTGTTGTTGGGGAGTTTTGATCTATACTTTGGAGTTTATTGCACTGGTGGGGGGAAGGGGAGAGAGGATGTTTCTGAGTTTGATTGTTGGGGAGTTTTGATATCTATACTTTGGAGTTTATTGTACTGGTGGGGGGAAGGGGAGAGATGATGTTTCTGAGTTTGATGTGTTTTTAAAAATAAAAAATGTTTTTTTTTTCTGTTTCCAAAAGTTTCAAGTTGTCATTCTTTCAGCTCCCACATGATTAGTGATATTTCCCAGTTTCTTCTTTACTATCTGATGATTATATTTGCCAGCTGGTTAATCCTAAAGAAATACTTGTTGGCAAACTTATTGGGTAAACAACATTTTTCCCTTATTTGCAGCTAGCCCATACTGCTGTTGGGTAAAGCTGGCTATCCTATCTGGGTTTGGGAATAAGAGAGGGAGGCAGATTTGTTCTTCTTTGAGATTGTGAAAAAACTGTAAGCAGGCCCTTTGCCATCAGAGGCTGGGGACCGTCTGAAAGTCTGGGAGCAAAGAGGTAGTGGGGGTTAACAAGCAGCAGGGCTGTTGTGTTCTAGCCAGAGAAGTTCCAGAGAAGCTCGGAACTGGCCCTGCTGAAGTCTTCTGGATCTTCCTGGAGGAGCAGAGCAGCCATTCTACACCAGGAGGGCAATTCAGAATGACAAGGGACTGGCTTAGAGATTTGCACCCAGTTGCTTCCCCTCAGCTCTAGGGGAAGGCTGAGCCAGAAAATAATTGGTGTCCCCACAGGCTTGTGCTAGAGCCCCCCATTCCCCCTTTGAAGTTTCTTCTGCCTGACTTGTGCTCATTATAATCTATATGACTGAAATGTCAAACTTCTGTTTCTAAAAATCTAACCTTTCTTCAGAAGCTGGGAACCTAAATCCCCTGGATGAAGAAGGGGGATAGTAAGAGTGCTAGAAAAGCAAATGGTTGCTCTGGAGACGGCAAGATTGGAGATGGGAAAACCCCGTCTGATTTGATTCCATAGATAGTGGCAAATGTCAGGTTAGCCACAAAAGATGTTTGCACTGATTGATAAAGCTGGAACAATACCTCTTGGGAATTGATGTACAAGCTCTGGCAAGAAAATGAAACCAAACTAACTCCCAAGCAGGATGCAGCCTTAATTGGCTGAAGGGCCCCAGAAGACCCTGGACAAACCAGTCAAGCCCGCTTCCAGAGCTAGTCCTTAGCTTGGCCTTAGGAATCCTCCCAGGGGGTGGAAGAGGAGGAGGTCTGGATTGCTCTCTGACAGCACCTTCTCATCCTCCATCTTGGGCTTTCCACTTCTGGGCTTGGGCTTGGAGGGTCTCATCTACAGAAAACCACCTTCTTGAGGGCAAGAACTGTTGGGGTTTTTCCTTGGTAGCTCTGCCAGTTTTCCACTTCGAATCACTTCCGATTTACCAATATTTATTAAGGAAACAAGCACTTATTAAACTCCTATGTACCAAGCACTGTGCTAAGCACTTTACACATATTCTCTCCTTAACATCACTGGGAGGTAGGTGCTATTATCCACTCTCTCAGATAAAGAAACTGAGGCAACAGGTCAGCAAAATAGAGGCGAGATTGAAACAGATCTTGTCTTGTACAGACAACCCTGGCCTAATTAACAAGGGGATTCTAGATCTGCAGCGTTCAATGGGGTGTTTTCCAAATTCTACATGATGAAAGGTACCGGATGAAGCGGTCTGGGGTCTTAACCGTGCCCCTAGCTCCTTCTGCTTTCCAGCCAAACCCTAGGCTCCATCCCAAGAGCAATATGTGGGCTTGGCTCCCTTTCCCGCTGGTGCTTCTACTCATGTCCCCAGTTTCTGGTCCCTGTGTCTTTTGTGACCATATCATTCATCTGGTAGCCCACCTCATCCATCTTCCTGAGACTACTCAATCAGCAAAGCTCAATTAAACAAGGAGCAAACATATATTACATACTCACTAGGGGTCATATATTTCACTAGACCCTAGAGACATAAAGGTAAAAACAAAATGGTCTTGCCCGCAAAGTTTATATTCTATTGGGGAAAATTGTTGGGATTACTAGGTGAGAACTCGGGTTGTCTGGATAGTGACAAGGTGAGAATTCAGGTTGGACAATTACAAGGTGAGAACTCAGGTTGACTTGATGGAAGGAGCAGGCTCATTGGCTGAGGTGGTTCTTCCCAGAAGCCCTTGCATTATCCCACGCCCATTCTCTGGGAGGATAAAAGAGACAGCACTGGGCCCAGAGAGCAGATCGGCCTGGAGAAGGATAAGAGCTGGAGGAGATTCAGAGCCAGGATTCAAGAAGAAGACTCTCAATTGCATCAGGCTTGACAGGGCTCTCTGCAGGAAGGGAAGTCACTTCTTTGGACAAGAGTTAACAGCAACTGCCTGGAGACAACGGTTCGTTACAGGAAGAAGAATCTGTTTGAGAGATTTGAGTAGACACAGCAGATCTCTTCCCAGAGAGCGATCCAGCAGCTTCTGGAGACGACAGCTCGATACAGAAAATGATGTCAACAAAAAGAACTAGGAAGAAAATCTATGCATAAGCAAGATAATTGTATAAATATTTTTACATACATTGGATTAAGCATATATTTTCATATATTTAACATGTGAATCCCCTGTCATCTTCCCTGTCATCTAGGGGAAGAGGTGGAAGGAAGGAGGGGAAAAGTTGGAAGAGAAGGTTTTGCAAGGGTCAGTGTTAAAAACTTACCCCTTCATATGTTTTGTAAATAAAAAGCTTTCCTCAAACAATTTTTAAAAAGAAAAAAAACCCACATACCAGGTGAGCACTACCCTCATCTGATGAGCATTTGCTTTGCTTACCTTCTCCATGGAGACCTCATTGTGTCATACCCATTGTGACACGCCTGAGAACACCCAAGGTTTTCTGACTTAAAGGTGATGTTCTCTCCCCAACAACCCAGTTGGATCCTGACAGCCAAGGGAGTAGTATGTGAATAGAAGAATAGATGAGTGGACAAATAGACTAATAGACTAGATACATAGATAAGTGCTGATAGATAGATGGGATAGATAGGGTAAACAAATAGATTCAATAGATACACTTGATGCATAGTTAAATAGATAATGATGGATAGATAAGTGAAAAGATAGATTTATAGTAGAAAAGTTTATAGGTAGAAAAGATATTTATAGGAAAAAAAAGTGATTTATAGTTAGAAAAGAGATTTATATGAAAAAAGCGATACATAGGTAGAAAAGAGATATATATAGTTAAAAAAGTGATTTAGGAGAAGAAACGAGATTTATAGGTAGAAAAGAGATTTATAGGCAGAAGAGAATGAATAGCTGCCTTAAATTATACATAGATAATGAAGGAGTCAATGGAGGGTTAGGTAAATCAGTAAATAAATTACTGGAGAGAGAGATCCATTTGGGCCCTCATCAGCATGATACCAAGGGCTGCTGTCATAGATTGAGACTGCCTTCACGTCAGTATTAAACTATTATATTTTATTCTTCAATATTATAGAAGCTAAAATGGTTGCTTTCTATCTGGCTTGGGAAATTGTTGACTTCTCTTTCTTCCCCTCTTCCCCCACGCCCCCCCAAAAATTGCATTTTGTGGATGGTTATTCTAGTAGATCAATTGGACACATATCTTTCACTTATGCTGTAACATTTTACCTTTTCAGGCATCCTATAAGCCACTGCTGAAGCAGAGGAGATACTGAACCAGTTGTGACCAGATGCTGGCGATATTGAACGCATCTTAAGCCTCGGGATCGACTTAAAACGGGATTTAACCTGTTCATGAAGGTAAAGCATCTACATAGAGATAATGTACCTGCAGCTTCCCTCCTGCAGTCAGTGTTAATAGGAGATCAAGGTAGGGCCTGGTTGCTGACTAGCCCTATATATAAACTAGAAGTACAAATAATCTGGGAAATAGAGAGCCTACACTTAAAAGCAAACAAACAAACAAAAGCAAATTCTTTTAGTTCGGAAACTATTTTCTTTTTCCTCATCCTATGGCTGGTTCCCAGAAAAAAGATGACTTGCTCATATTAGAGGTTTCATAAATGCTTGTTAAATTCAATAACATATAGATGAAGACTTTTTCTAAAATTATAGGCAGCTGGCTGGTTCAGTGGATAACACTGTTGGACCTCCCTTGAATCAGCAACTGATTTCAAACACCAGCTGTAGGACTCTGGGCAAGTCACTTAATCTGTGTTTGCCTCAATTTCCTCCTCTGTAAATTGGGAATGATACAATCATGTTTGCTCCACAGAGGATAAGCCTCTGAGAACTATTTGTTTTCAAGTAGAGTCACAGCATCGTGGATTTTGAGCTGGCAGCAATATTTCAGGGTTTCTACTTCCATATTTTACAAAGAAAGTCACTGAGACACAAGGAGGTTTAGTATAGTTAATATATTGTTCAAGCGCATACAAGTTGTAAGTGGCAGAGACAAGATTCAAACAGATCCTGTTAATACTATCGTGTTACCTCTAAGTGTTCATTATATATGGGTGTATGGGTGTCCATATATGTGTGTGTATATTTCCATACTCCAATCTTCTAACCTATAACTAAACATATTTACTCTTAAAAAAAAAAAAGTGGTGGGATGGGGTAGGGGAAAGACACTGTAATAAAGTAACATTAAACAAGTGGTATTTTGCTCTGCTGTTTATTTCTTACTTTCATGACTTTATATTATCACTTTAAACTCCCTGAGCCTCAGTTTCCTCACATGTTAAATGAGATAGTTGAGCTCCATGACCACTAGGAAACTACATTTCCAGTTCTAAAATTGTGATTCCACAGTGAAAATCTAGCAACATTGTGTCCTAATGTAAGATCTGTATTTGATCATTAATGAGTCATATATTTTCTCTTGGATTTTATATAGTTCATTTGTAGCAACATTAACCTGGCATTCCCTTCTGAGGGCTGACCCCATCCTTGTTGTGGTGACTGTTAGAGGTGGGCCGCCCTCATCCCGGTGACCATCCACTCCAGATCCTCTTTGTGGTTGGTGGGGTGACGATATCAGAAGCCAAAATGTTGAAAGATCTCGTTTCTTCCCTGAAGCCTGGAACACAGGTACCGAACCCGAAATAACAGGACATGCATCTCCCTGGCCCAAGGATGGGAGAGTCTGGCTGTTCCCACAAGACTTGGTCTGAGCCTTAGGGGTAGCATTTGAGGAGATGATCTATAGAATTCGGGAGATGGTGAAGCACTGTGTAAAGGTCAGATAATTCTCTTACTACTACTATTATTACTTGTACTCTTACCCCTATTATTATTACTACTATTTCTACTATTACTCCTCTTCCTACTCCTATTAGTATTACTCCTATGATTACTACTATTACTCTTCCACCAACTACTACAATTACTGCCACTCTTATTACTGTTATTATTCCTTGTAGATCTCTTCCTCCTGCTACTAGTACTATCATTGCTCCTATTCCTATTAATACTCCTTTTACTACCACTACTACTATTATTTCTACTACCACTTTTATTATTACTATTACTACTACTACTACTCCTCCTACTCCTACTCCTACTCCTACTATAGTGTAACTCCTATTCCTATCATCATTACTGTTGCTATTACTACTACTTCTACTACTATTATTCCTACTCCTATTCCTGTTACTACTCATACTACTCCTACTTCTTCTACTCCTCCACCTCCTACTACTAAAACTACTCCTTGGTCCCTACTATTACTATAATTACTACTAGCACTACCACTAGTACTACTACTACCACTACTACTACTACTACTACTACTACTACTACTACTACTACTACTACTACTATTGCTACTCTTACTTCTATTACTATTATTACTCCTACTGTGAGTACTGTTAAATTTTTCTAGTGCCATGACCAATTTCTTCTCCTAGAAGGGAGCCGACAACTTAACTATTACAACACCAGAAAGGGTGAAAGTGAGATTGTACAGCTGATAGAGGGCAGGGGCTTCAAGGCAGGAAGACTTAGAGTTCCAATTTTTCTTCCAAAACTTACTATATATTTTGACCTTAAACAAGTCATTTTACATCTGCTCTCAGTTTGCTCAATAGTGAAACGTTGTTTACAATAATCTCTATTGCCTAAGTTGTTGTGAGAGTCAAATGAGATTATAATTATAAAATAGTACAAATGCCAGCAAGTTATCATTTGTTGGGATTACTAGGTGAGAACTGAGGTTGTCTGGATGGTGACAAGGTGAGAATTCAGGTTTTCTGGACAATTACAAGGTGAGAACTCAGGTTGACTTGATAGAGGGGGCAAGCTCATTGGCTGGGGTGGTTCTTCCCAGAAGCCCTTGCATTATCCCACGCCCATTCTCTGGGAGGATAAAAAGAGACAGCAATGGGCGCAGAGGGCAGATCGGCCTGGAGAAGGATAAGAGCTGGAGGAGATTCAAGAAGAAAGACTCTGAATTGCATCAGGCTTGACGGGGCTCTCTGCAGGAAGGGAAGTCACTTCTTTGGACAAGAGTTAACAGCAACTGCCTGGAGACAACGGTTCGTTACAGGAAGAAGAATCTGTCTGAGAGATTTGAGTAGACACAGCAGATCTCTTCCCAGAGAGCGATCCAGCAGCTTCTGGAGACGACAGCACGTTACATTTGGCGTCCACACGTGGGGCAAGGACTTTTGCTTATCCTGACAAGAGGAGCTAGACCAGACCTTCGCAATTTGGCGCCCGAACAGGGACAGACACAGTCCTGATTCCAGTGGAAAAGCTTCCAATCTAGATCTCAGTCTCTCTGACCCAGAACCGTGAGTAACGAGGAAACTTTGTTAAAGATTAAGTGAGCGTGCTAATAGATAAATAAGGAACTTAACTTGTTAAGGGCTAAACCAGGAATCTCTTATAGCTGAAATGGGGCAGATGTTAGCTATATTCAATCCCTGGACCTCAGCCGACTCAACCTCAGCCCCAGACGCAACCTCAGCTCCATTCAGGAGTGGTACTATAGAGAGTATAATCAACATAATTGAGGAGCAGAGTTTACTTGTAACCTGGGTACAGATTGCTAAACTCTTGGCTGCATTAAGACGCACATCCCCTTGGTTCTTAGAGGAAGAAAAGATAGATGTAGATAAATGGAAGCTAGTGGGATATGAAATGAAAGAATTTCAAGCAAAAAATGGGCCTCGTTCAATTTCTGCAGAAGTATTTTATATCTACAACATAGTTCAATTAGCCTTAAACTATCAAGCAAGTTGTAGGAGAAGGAAAAGTTCTAAAAATGAACAGAGGAGGAAGTGTGAGGAAAAAAGGAAAGATCAAGATCTTTCCCTAGAGCAAGAGGATTTAAATGAGGAATTATGGTATGATTCTCTTGAAGAAGCTTCAACCCTGCCTAGAGAACAGATTATTGACAGGCCTACATCAACCCCACCTTCAGAGATGGAGGAAGAAAGAGGGGAAGAGGCAGAAACACAAACAGAATTGCCTGTGAAGAAGCCTAAGCCTATGACAAGATTAGAAAAAGCATTGGTTAAAGCTAAGAGAGAAGGACAGGATATAAGTGATTTTATACATGCATATCCTGTGATTGAAAATACTGACTCTGTAGGTAAAAAAAGGAGAAGATATGCACCTTTAGATTTGAATAAAATTAAGGATTTGAAAAAAGGTTGTACCCTTTATGGGGCTACATCAGCTTATGTCAAAATGTTACTAGATGGTTTGTCTTATGAAGTCCTAACCCCGAATGATTGGAAATCCATAGCAAGGACATGTCTGGAGCCTGGAGAAAATTTATTATGGCTTGCGGAATTTCATGAATTATGTAAAATTCAAGTCAGATGCAATTTGGAAATAGGAGTTAACACACAATTCACTTTTGAGCACTTAGCTGGTGAAGGTCAATATGGAGAGAATTCGGAACAGATTAATTATACCATGACAATATATGAACAAATTGCTAAGGCTGCAATAAAAGCTTGGGGTGTCCTCCCTGGACAGAAAGATTGCGGAGAGGCTTTCACTAAAATACAGCAAGGTCCCAATGAACCTTTTGCAGATTTTGTGGGACGTTTGCAAACTGCTGTCAAAAGAACTATTGGAGAAAATTCAGCTACAGAAATAATGACCAGACATCTGGCTAAAGAAAATGCCAATGAGATTTGCAAAAGAATTATATGGGGATTAGACAAAGATGCTCCTTTAGAGGAGATCATAAGACGCTGTGCTACAGTGGGAACAAATGCTTTTTACACCTGGACAATGATGAATGTGGAAAGACAGGGTCCCTCCTGGCAAAGGCCTTCTAGAGAAACTCGGCGATGTTTTCAATGTGGAAAAATTGGACATCTAAGAGCTCAGTGTAGGTATGGAGATACAGTGAGAAGACAGGGTGAGAGAAGACCTAAAACCCCATGTCCAAAATGCAACAGAGGACTCCATTGGGCATCAGAGTGTAGAATAATTCAGGGAAATGGGATGAGGGGCCCAGGTCCAGGGCCCCAGGCGAAAAAGACTTGGGGCATGATGGCAACTGATGTTACACCCAAAGAACCTTTAGAAGGCCAGGACTCTGATTTAATCAATCAGCAGAGAAGCAATCACATGGCAGAAAGGGATTACCTGATAAGTCAGTCAAAAGGCAATCAGATTGCAAAAATGGATTACACTTGGGGAGAATACAAGCCTTTTAAACCAACAGGGCTGTATCCAGTGCAAACAATTCCAATGTAATTGCCAGATGATGAGAAGAGATTTAGAAAGTGATAAATAGAAGGAAATTAGATAGGTTGGCTGCCTGGGAGAGAGGGTTTGCTTGTATTTCTTCAACAGGAGAAGGAATCAGATGGGTGCCAACGAGTCGTATTCGCCTTGTCCATCAGAGAGAGACAGAAAAAGAGAAAGATCTCAAAATAAAGGAGAAGATCTAAGAAACATCTTACACCGAAAGAGCATGGATAATAAGAAGACTATTAAAGAACTTTAAAAACCAGCAGGAATCATTGGACTTCCTCACACAAGATGAGAATAATGGACAATGGACTTATGGACATTTATAAATTTTCAATTTATGATTATTTGATTATGTTATATACTTCTAGCATGCGTTATGTTACTATGTTACTATATGCTTATGTAATTTATGTAATTATCTGTAATACTTCCCATATTGATGGATTTATGTTTCAAGGTCATTTATGTAATTATCTGTAATATTTCCCATATTGATGGATTTATGTTTCAAGGTCATGACTGTCCTATGTTCTAAATCAAAAGAAAGGGGGAGATGTTGGGATTACTAGGTGAGAACTGAGGTTGTCTGGATGGTGACAAGGTGAGAATTCAGGTTTTCTGGACAATTACAAGGTGAGAACTCAGGTTGACTTGATAGAGGGGGCAAGCTCATTGGCTGGGGTGGTTCTTCCCAGAAGCCCTTGCATTATCCCACGCCCATTCTCTGGGAGGATAAAAAGAGACAGCAATGGGCGCAGAGGGCAGATCGGCCTGGAGAAGGATAAGAGCTGGAGGAGATTCAAGAAGAAAGACTCTGAATTGCATCAGGCTTGACGGGGCTCTCTGCAGGAAGGGAAGTCACTTCTTTGGACAAGAGTTAACAGCAACTGCCTGGAGACAACGGTTCGTTACAGGAAGAAGAATCTGTCTGAGAGATTTGAGTAGACACAGCAGATCTCTTCCCAGAGAGCGATCCAGCAGCTTCTAGAGACAACAGCTCGCTACAATCATTATTTTTTATTGATTTTTGATTATAGCACATTTTTTTTGACAGTACACTGGCATATTTTTCTTTACAACATTATCCCTTGTACTCCTTTCTGTTCTGAATTATTCCCGTACTTCCCCACTAGGCCCTCCCATAGACGGCAGGCATTGCCATACATATTTAAATATCTTATAGTATATTCTTGGTACAATATATATGTGCAGAACCAAATTTTATTGTTGTTGTTATTGCAAAGGAAGAATTGTATTCGGAAGGTAAAAATAATCTGTGAAGAAAAATAAAAAGCAAACAAACAAAATGCTCTCACTTTACATATCCCAGTGTTCAGGTTCTGGGTGTAGCTGATTCTCTCCATCATTGATCAAGTGGACTTGTATTAGCTATTGTCTATGTTGAAGATATCCACTTCCATTCGAACACAACCTCATACAGTATCATTGTTGAAGTGTATAATGATCTCCTAGTTCTGCTCGTTTGACTCAGCATCAGTTGATGTAAGTCTCTCCAAGCCTCTCTGTTTTCCTCCTGTTGGTCATTTCTTACAGAACAAGAATATTGCATAACATTCTTATACCATAATTTACCCAACCATTCTCCAATTGATGGACATCCGTTCATTGTCCAGTTTCTAGCCACTACAAAAAGTGCTGCCACAAACATTTTGGCACATACAAGTCATTTTCCCTTCTTTAGGATTTCTTTGGGATATAAGCCCCGTAGTAGCACTGCTAGGTCAACGGATTGGCAGATTTTGATAACTTTTGGGGCATAATTCCAGATTGCTCTGCAGAATGGTTGGATTCTTTCACAACTCCACCAGCAAGGCATCATTTTCCCAATTTTCTCACAGCCCCTCCAACATTCATCATTGTTTTTTCCTGTCATCTTAACGAATGTGACAGATGTGTAGTGGTATCTCACACTTGTGATTTGGAACTTGTGAGTGGAAATAGTTTTAATTTCATCATCTGAAAATTGTCCATATCCTTTCACCCTTTTTCAATTTGAGAATGGCTTGTTTTCTTATAAATTAGCATCAATTCTCTCTATATCTTGGAAGTGAGGCCTTTCTCAGAACCTTTAACTGTAAAAATGTTTTCCCAATTGGTTACTTCCCTTCTAATCTTCCTGGCATTAGTTTTCCCCCCCCTGTGATAACTTTTTAATTTGATGTAACCTAAATTTTCTATTTTGTGATCAATAATGATCTCTAGGTCTCCTTTGGTCACATAATCCTTCCTCCTCCACAAGTCTGAGATGTAAACTATCCTATGTTCCTCTAATTTATTTATGACCTCGTTCTTTATGCCTAAATCATGGACCCATTTTGATCTTAAGTGTGGGTCCATGCCTAGTTTCTCCCATACTAATTTCCAGTTTTTCCAGCAGTTTTTGTCAAATAATGAATTCTTATGCCAAAAGTTGGGATCTCTGGGTTTGTCAAACACTAGATTGCTATTTTTATTCACTATCTTGCCCTGTGAACCTATGCTACTCCACTGAACAACTAGTCTATTTCTTAAGCAATACCAAATGGTTTTGGTGACTGTTGCTTTATAATATAGTTCTATATCAGGTACAGCTAGACAGCTAGACCACCTTCCTTTTTTTTTTCATTACTTACCTTGAAATTCTTGAACTTCTGTTGTTCCATATGAATTCTGTTATTTTTTCTAGGTCTTTAAAAAAGTTCCTTGGGAGTCAGATTGGTATAGCACTGAATAAATAGATTAGTTTAGGGAGTATTGTCATCTTCATTATATTCTCTCGGCCTATCCAAAAGCATTGAACGTCTTTCTAATTATTTAAATCTGACTTCATTTTTCTGGCAAGTGTTTCGTAATTTTGCTCCTGACTTTCCTTTGTTAGATATATTCCCAAATATTTTGTACTATCGACAGTTATTTTGAATGGAATTTCTCTTTGTGTCTCTTGCTGTTGGATTGTGTTGCTAATGTATAAAAATGCTGAGGATTTCTGTGGATTTATTTTGTATCCTGCAATTTTGCTAAAGTTCTGAATTGTTTATAATAGCTTTTTTAGCAGAGTCTTGGGGGTTCTCTAAGTATACCATAATGTCATCTGCAAAGATTGATAGTTTTATTTCCTCATTTCCTACTCTTAATTTTTGAATCTCTTTCTCGGCTCTTTTTGCCGAGGCTAGCGTTTGTAGTACTATATTGAATAGTAATGGTGATAGTGGGAAACCTTGTTTCACTCCTTATCTTACAGGGAAAAGTTCCTAAGATATTTGCTGACGGTTTTAAATATAGGTTCCTTATCATTTTAAGGAATAGTTCATTTATTCCTATACTCTCAAGTCTTTTTTTGTAGGAATGGATGTTGGATTTGATCAAATGCTTTTTCTGCATCTATTGAGAAGATCATATGGTTTTTAGTAATTTGATTATTAATATGGACAATTATACTAATAGTTTTCCCAATATTAAACCAACCCAGCACTGCTGGTATAAATCCTGCTTGATCGTAGTGTATTATCCTGGGGATGATTCTCTGAAGTCTTTTTGCTAATATCTTATTTAAGATTTTAGCATCAATATTCAAGAAGGAAAATGGTCTTTAGTTTTCTTTCTCTGTTTACAATCTACCTGGTTTTAGGTATCAGTACCATGTCTGGGGCATAAAAGGAATTTGGTAGGCCTCCTTCAATTCATTTTTTTTTCAAATAGTTTATATAGTATTAGAGTTAGTTGTTCTTTAAATGTTTGGTAGAATTCATATGTCAATCCATCTCTTCCTGAGGATTTTTTCTTAGGGTGTTGGTTGATAAATTGTTCTATTTCTTTTTCCGAAATGGGACTATTTAGACTTCTTACTTCTTCCTCTGTTAATCTGCGCAAGTTATATTTCCTCCACAAGTCTGAGAGATAAACTATCCTTTGTTCCTCTAATTTATTTATGATCTCATTCTTTATTCCTAACTCATGGACCCATTTTGATCTTTTCTCCCTATTTGCTGTTAAGTGTGGGTCCATGCCTAGTTTCTACCATAATAATTTCCAGTTTTCCCAGCAGTTTCTGTCAAATAATGAATACGTATTCCAAAATCTGGGATCTTTGGGTTTGTCAAAAACTAGATTGCTATTTTTATTCAATATCTTGCCCTGTGAAGCTAACCTATTCCACTGATCAACTAGTCTATTTATTAGCCAACACCCAATGGTTTTGGTGACTGCTGCTTTATAATATACTTTAGATCAGGTACAGCTAGGCTACCTTCATTTGATTATTTTTTTTTTCTCATTACTTCCCTTGCAATTCTCAACCTTTTGTTCTTTCCTATGAATGTTGTTGTTATTTTTTCTAGGTCATTAAAATAGTTTCTGATTGGTGTAGCACTAAATAAATAGATTAATTTAGAGAGTATTGTCATCTTGATAATATTCGCTCTGCTTATCCAAGAGCACTGAATGTCTTTCCAATTATTTAAATCTGACTTCATTTTTGTGGCAAGTGTTTTGTAATTTTTCTCATATAATTCCTGACTATTCTTTGGTAGATGGATTCCCAAATACTTTATACTCTCAACATTTGTTTGGAATGGAATTTCTCTTTGTATCTCTTGCTGTTGGATTGTGTTGGTAATATGTAAAAATGCTGAGGATTTAGGTGGATTTATTTTGTATCTTGAAACTTTGCTAAAGTTCTGAATTAATTCTAATAGCTTTTTAGCAGAGTCTTAGGGGTTCTCTAAGTATACCATCATGTCATCTGCAAAGAGTGATAGTTTGATTTCCTCATTAGCTACTCTAATTCCTGGAATCTCTCTGGGCTCTTATTGCCCAGGCTAGCATTTCTAATACAATATGGAATAGTAATGGTGATAGTGAGCAACCGTTGTTTCACTCCTTATCTTACTGGGAAAGGTTCCAGTGTATCACCATTACATATGATGTTTACTGACAGTTTTAAATATATAATCATGATTTTAAGGAATAGTCCATTTATTCCTGTACTCTCAAAGGTTTGTAGTAGGAATGGATGTTGGATTTTATGAAATGCTTTTTCTTCATCTATTGAGATGATCATATGGTTTTTGTTAATTTGGTTATTGATATAGTTGATTATACAAATAGTGTTCCTAATATTGAACCAGCCCTGCATTCCTGGTATAAATCCCACTTGGCCATAGTTTATCATCCTGGGGAGGGTTTTCTGTAGTCTTTTGGATAATATTTTATTTAAGATTTTAGCATCATTAGGGAGATTGGTCTATAATTTTGTTTCTCTGTTTTCAGCCTACCTGGTTTAGGTATCAGTACCATGTCTGTGTCATAAAAGGAATTTGGTAGGACTCCTTCAATCCCTATTTTTTCAAATAGTTTCTATAACATTGGAGTTGTTTTTTAAATTTTTGGTAGAATTCACATGTAAATCCATCTGGTGCTGGGGATTATTTTTTCTTAGGGAGTTGGTTAATAGCTTCTTCTATTGCTTTTTCTGAAATGGGACTATTCAGACTATTTCCTTCTTCCTCTGTTAGTCTGGGCAAGCTTATTTTTGAAGGTATTCTTCCACTTCATTTAAGTTATCGAATTTATTGCCGTAAAGTTGGGCAAAGTAGCTCCTAACTATTGTTCTAATTTCCTCTTCATTAGGGGTGAGTTCTCCCTTTTCATTTTTAAGACTAACAATTTTTGTTTCAAATACAGACAACTACAGGCACACAGTAGTAGACAGAGTCTAAAGTCGAGTCCTGACTTCTTTTAATCATCTTTTCTTTCTTAACTTTTTTGGATCATGGACTTTTTTGACTTACTGCTGAATGCCTCTTCTAGGAATAGACGTTTTTAAATGCTTAAAACAAAGGAACAGGATAACGAGGGAATCACGATTACTGAAATACTGTTTTAAAATGTTTTTTTCTCAATAGTATTTTATTTTTTCCAAATACAGGTAAAGACAGTTTTCGACATTCATTATTAAAATTAGTTTTGAAAATAAACGTGATATATCCCAGGTTGAGAACCTGTGCACTAGGAACTTGGAATTTTCCCCCTCTCTCCACTCCTGGAAATGTCTCCATTCTTTATGAGGACACTCTGTTCCAAGCTGAAGTTGCTCTGAATTCCTTGGGAAACTGAAGGAGGAATAGACCTGGCTGAGTCTCCCCAGGCCTACTCCTTGGTTACTTGAACTGTGGTTCTGTGAGGAACCCATACAGAACTATCAGCCTCCACCTTGGAGCTGGTGAAGAACCAGTTCTATTTCTGTGGGCAATGCCATGCCAGAGGCACTTGTTGCTTCTCTGTTGCCAATTACTTCTTTAAAAGCCTGGGTGTATTTATTAATACAGACAGAATAATTTCTCATAGATCCACCGAATGCACTCCCTGGGATGTAAGGCACACACAGACAAACAAAGGGAGGCCTTGCATCCCACAGCACCAAGCTCTAATCCCTCTTAGTCTGCAAACTCAAAAATTCCATTACTCAGGACAATCATGAAGCATAGAAGAATGGTCAATAATTGTAGGGAGTCACTCTGGCACCCTTTAAGGAGGGTATCTGCAAACAGCTTAGAGCCCCTTCCTCAACCTGGAAGGCTCTAAATCTTACCCATGCTCACTGATCAGAGAAGGAGCTCCCCGGCTGCCGGGATACTAGCATGGGAAGGCGCTGAGTGCTTTTCCTTCATTGTGCATTGCTTACCAGGAGATGTAGCCGCTCCAGTGTTCATGGCACACTCTTGGGCTTCACGGGGCAGAGACAGGTTACTGAGGGGAGGGGTAAGTTGGAGGTCTGAGCCAGTGAGGCAATGGTAATGTTCTTGGGTTTTAGTCACCAAGCATTCATCAAATGCCCAGTGCAGCAGACAGATCCCAGGCCTGAAGCCAGATGTGGCCTCAGGCTCACTGGCCTTGTCACCAAGGGAGAGGGGGCCCAGCTAGCTCATTTTTGAAAGGGGGAAAAAAAGAATACCTCCACTTCCAGGTTTGAGAGGAGGATCCAATTGGGATACATGCAAAGTTTAGCAGACATCCTGGCCTGTTCCTAGCCTTGGATTTAAATTGGTTGGATTTATTCAGGGAACTCGGCTGCTTGACGATTGGAACACATCGTTTTATTTCATTGAAAAGGGTCTTTACCCTACAATTTCTCAAAGCAAATGCTTCTGTTTAATGTGAGCTTCAATCTCTTCCCCCAGTTGTTGCAACATTAGATTTATTGGTGTATTAAGCAGATGTTGTTCTCAGGGCATGTTGCTCGTGACCTCTTCCAGACTTACTATCCTATGGATCTAACATGATAACCTTGGCCTAAGATTGGATGTGTCTTGTACAGACAACCCTGGCCTAATTAACAAAAGGATCCAAGATCTGCAGTGTTCAAATTGTCCAAGATGAAAGGTACCTGATGAAGAGGTCCGGGGACATAAACTTGGCCCTAGGCTCCATCCCAAGAGCAATATGTGGGCTTAGCTCCCTTTCCCGCTGGCTGCTTCTACTCATGTCCCCAGATTCTGGTCCCTGTGTCTTTTGTGACTGTATCATTCTTTGGTAGTCCACCTCATCCATCAGGCCTTAGACTACTCAATAAGCAAAGCACAATTAAACAAGGAGCAAACATATATTACATATACTTACTAGGGGTCAGATATTACACTAGACCCTGGAGACATAAAGATAAAAACAAAATGGTCTTGCCCTCAAAGTTTATATATTATTGCGAAAAATGATGTCAACAAAAAAAAAGTAGGAAGAAAATCATTGCATAAGCAAGATAATTGCATAAATATTTTCATATACATTGGATTTATCCTATATTTTCACATATATAACATGTAATGACTGGTCATTTAGGGAAGGAGGTGGAAGGAAGGAGGGGGAATGTTGGAACATGAGGTTTCGCAAGGCTCAGTGTTGTAAACTTGCCCCTTCATATGTTTTCTACATAAAGAGGTTTCCTAAAAAATATTGTTAAAAGAAAACTTCCGCATAAAGCCTGAGCACAATCCTCATCAGATGAGCAGTTGACTTGCTTACCTTGGCCATGGAGACCTCATTGTGTCATGCCCATTGTGACACGCCTGAGAACACCCAAGGTTTTCTGACTTAAAGGTGATGTTCTCTCCCCAACCACCCAGTTGGATCCTGACAGCAAAGGAAGTAGTACGTGAATAGAAGAATGGATGAGTGGACTAATAGACTGATAGACTAGATACATAGATTATTGGTGATGGATGGATGGGATAGAGAAGATAAACAAATAGATTGAATAGATACACTTAATGCATAGTTAAAAAGATAATGATGGATAGATAAGTGAAAAGATAGATTTATAGTAGAAAAGTTTATAGGTAGAAAAGTGATTTATAGGTAGAAAAGAAATTTTTAGATTAAAAAAAGGGATTTAGAAGTAGAAAAGAGATTTATAGGCAGAAGAGAATGAATAGCTGGATTAAAATATACATACACCCCCCCCCCAAAATATTGCAGTTTGTGGATGGTTTTTCCAGTATATGAAATGGACACATATCTTTCACTTATGCTGTAACATTTTACCTTTTCAGGCAACCTATAAGCCAATACTGAAGCAAAGGATATACTGAAGTCAGAGTGACCAGATTCTGGCGATATTGCTACAATCTACTTAAAATGGGATTTAGATTGTTGTTGGGGAGTTTTGATCTACACTTTGGAGTTTATTGCACTGGTGGGGGGAAGGGAAGAGATGATGTTTCTGAGTTTGATTGTTGGGGAGTTTTGATATCTATACTTTGGAGTTTATTGTACTGGTGGGCAGAAGGGGAGAGATGATGTTTCTGAGTTTGATGTGGTTTTAAAAATAAAAAAAGGTTTTTTTTTTTTTTTCTGTTTCCAAAAGTGTCAAGTTGTCATTCTTTCAGCTCCCACATGATTAGTGATATTTCCCAGTTTCTTCTGTACTATCTGGTGATTACATTTGCCAGCTCGTTAATCCTAAAGAAATACTTCTTGGCAAACTTATTGGGTAAACTACCTTTTTCCCTTATTTCCAGCTAGCCCATACTGCTGATGGGTAAAGCTATGGGCTAAGCTGGCTATCCTATCTGGGTTTGGGAATAAGAGAGGCAGGCAGATTTGTTCTTCTTTGAGATTGTGAAAAAACTGTAAGTAGGACCTTTGCCATCAGAGGCTGGGGACCATCTGAAAGTCTGGGAACAAAGAGGTAGTGAGGGTTAACAAGCAGCAGGGCTGTTGTGTTCTAGCCAGAGAAGTTCCAGAGAAGCTCGGAACTGGCCCTGCTGAAGTCTTTTGGATCTTCCTGGAGGAGCAGAGCAGCCATTCTCCACCAGGAGGGCAATTCAGAATGACAAGGGACTGGCTTAGAGATTTGCATCCAGGTGCTTCCCCTCAGCTCTAGGGGAAGGCTGAGCCAGAAAATAATTGGTGTCCCCACAGGCTTGTGCTAGAGCCCCCCATTCCCCCTTAGAAGTTTCTTCTGCCTGACTTGTGCTCATTATAATCTATATGAGTGAAATGTCAAACTTCTGTTTCTGAAAATAACCTTTCTACAGAAGCTGGGAACCTAAATCCCCTGGATGAAGAAGAGGGATAGTAAGAGTGCTAGAAAAGCAAATGGGTGCTCTGGAGACAGCAAGATTGGAGATGGGAAAACCCCATCTGATTTGATTCCATAGATAGTGGCAAACGTCAGGTTAGCCACAAAGGATGTTTGCACTGATTGATAAAGCTGGAACAATACCTCTTGGGAATTGATGTACAGGCCCTGGCAAGAAAATGAAACCAAACTAACTCCCAAGCAGGATGCAGCCTTAATTGGCTGAAGGACCCCAGAAGACCCTGGACAAGCCAGTCAAGCCGGCTTCCAGAGCTAGTCCTTAGCTTGGCCTTGGGAATCCTCCCAGGGGGTGGAAGAGGAGGAGGTCTGGATTGCTCTCTGACAGCACCTTCTCATCCTCCATCTTGGGCTTTCCACTTCTGGGCTTGGGCTTGGAGGGTCTCATCTACAGAAAACCACCTTCTTGAGGGCAAGAACTGTTGGAGTTTTTCCTTGGTAGCTCTGCCATTTTTCCACTTCGAATCACTTCCGATTTACCAATATTTATTAAGGAAACAAGCATTTATTAAACTCTTTTGTACTAAGCACTGTGCTAAGCACTTTACACATATTCTCTCCTTAACATCACTGGGAGGTAGGTGCTAACTGAGGCAACAGGTCAGCAAAATAGAGGCGAGATTGAAACAGATCTTGTCTTGTACAGACAACCCTGGCCTAATTAACAAGGGGATTCTAGATCTGCAGCGTTCAATGGGGTGTTTTCCAAATTCTACATGATGAAAGGTACCTGATGAAGCGGTCTGGGGCCTTAACCGTGGCCCTAGCTCCTTCTGCTTTTCAGCCAAACCCTAGGCTCCATCCCAAGAGCAATATGTGGGCTTGGCTCCCTTTCCCGCTGGCGCTTCTATTCATGTCCCCAGTTTCTGGTCCCTGTGTCTTTTGTGACCATATCATTCATCTGGTAGCTCACCTCATCCATCTTCCTTAGACTACTCAATCAGCAAAGCTCAATTAAACAAGGAGCAAACATACATTACATACTTACTAGGGGTCATATATTTCACTAGACCCTGGAGACATAAAGGTAAAAACAAAATGGTCTTGCCCGCAAAGTTTATATTCTATTGGGGAAAATGATGTCAACAAAAAGAACTAGGAAGAAAATCTATGCATAAGCAAGATAATTGTACAAATATTTTTACATACATTGGATTAAGCATATATTTTCACATATTTAACATGTAATTACCTGTCATCTAGGGGAAGAGGTGGAAGGAAAGAGGGGAAAAGTTGGAAGAGAAGGTTTTGCAAAGGTCAGTGTTAAAAACTTACCCCTTCATATGTTTTGTAAATAAAAAGCTTTCCTCAAATAATTTTTTAAAAGAAAAAACTCCATAATACCATGTAGCGTGTTGTCGTCTCCAGAAGCTGCTGGATCACTCTCTGGGAAGAGATCTGCTGTGTCTACTCACATCTCTCAGACAGATTCTTCTTCCTGTAGTGAACTGTTGTCTCCAGGTAGTTGCTGTTAACTCTTGTCCAGAGAAGTGACTCCCCTTCCTGCAGAGAGCTGCATCAAGCCAGACTTAGTGCAGAGTCTTCTCCTTGAATCCTGGCTCTGAATCTCTTCCAGCTCTCATCCTTCTCCAGGCAGACTGACTTTCCAGGCCCACTGTTGCCTCTTTTATCCTCCCAGAGAAAGGGCGTGGCATAATGCAAGGGCTTCTGGGAAGAACCACTTTAGCCAATGAGCTTGCTCCTTCTATCAAGGCATCCTGAGTTCTCACCTTGTAATTGTCTAGACAACCTGAATTCTCACCTTGTCACTGTCCAGACAACGTGAGTTCTCACCTAGTAATCCTAATATCTCCCCCTTTCTTTTGATTTAGAACATAGGACAGTCATGACCTTGAAACCTAAAGCCATCAATATGGGAAGTATTACAGATAATTACATAAATTACATAAGCACATAGTAACATAGTAACATAACACATGCTAGAAGTATATAACATAATCAAATAATCATAAATTGAAAATTTATAAATGTCCATAAATCCATTGTCCATTAGTCTCATCTTGTGTGAGGAAGTCCAATGATTCCTGCTGGTTTTAAACTTCTTTAACAGTCTTTTTATTAGCCATGCTCTTTCGGTGTAAGATGTTTCTTAGATCTTCTCCTTTATTTTGAGGTCTTTCTCTTTTTCTGTCTCTCTCTGATGGACAAGGCGAATATGACTCGTTGGCACCCATCTGATTCCTTCTCCTGCTGAAGAAATACAAGCAAACCCTCTCCCCCAGGCAGTTAACCTACCTGGTCCCTTCCATTCACCACTTTCTGGATCTCTCCACATCACCTGGCGATTATCTAAGGACAGTGGAGCTGCTCGCACTGGACACTGCCCTTCTGGTGGGTTATAAAACCTGTCTGCCGCAGCCAGTGCATCTTTGTCAAAAATTAGAAAATTAATGGTATAGAGAACTAAATTTAGAAGTTCTCTAGGGTTACCTGTGGCTCCCCCTTTCTTTTGTTTTTGGAGGAGTGTCTTAATATCTCTGTTTCTTCTCTCTACTCTTGCCTGCCCTTGAGGATTAAAGGGTATGCCCGTGGTATGTAAAATCTTATACTGTGCACAAAAGTGTGTAAAATGTTTGGACGTATATGCAGGTCCATTGTCTGTTTTTATTGCTTGTGGCACACCCATAATTGCAAATGCTTGTATAAGGAATTCAGTGACCACTCGGGCTGTCTCTTTTGCTGCTGGCACTGCAAATGTGAATCCTGAAAAGGTGTCTACCACGACATGGATAAAAGATAGACGACCAAAAGATTTATAATGGGTCACATCCATTTGCCAGATTTCATTGGGTCTCAAACCACGAGGATTCTTCACTGGAGGGAGTGTAGGAGCATGGCAAGGAAGACAAGCTGTACAGCTTTTTACTATGCTCCTAGCTTCCTCTCTTGTGATTCCAAATTGTAAACGTAAAGCTCGAGCAGCCTGATGATATTTAGAATGAGATTCTTGTGCTTCCTGAAATAAAGGACTACTGGCTAACATCGTTAGAAGGCTATCTGCCTTTGAATTTCCAACAAAAATGGGACCTGGAAGTCCACTATGTGAGTGGACATGCAAGATATAAATCTTGCCTGGATGTTTTCTCACTTGCTCTTGAAGTTCCTTAAAGAGCTGATAAATATTAGAGGCTGCAAATTTTATTTGGGCTGTGGCAATTCTTTGTACTACACCTACAGAATAAGCTGAATCAGTAATTATATTTACGTCTCCTGGGTAATAAGTAAGAGCTAGCATGATAGCAAATAATTCATTCTGTTGAGTGGATTGAAAAGGAGTCCTGATTACTCTCTTTATGGTTAAATCATGAGAGTATACAGCACAAATATTTTCTTTGGAGGCGTCTGTAAAGATTGTTGGTCCTTTAAGAGGAACCTTGGAAACCTTTTCTTCAAAGATCCATCGCCAATTATGTAGTAGCCGGGTAATCTTTAATGGAGATCCATGTGCAAAATTTGGAGCGGTGGCCAATAAAATTTGCCATTCTGGGATGGTCTCACAGCATACATTAATTTGTGCGTTAGTATAGAATGTGTATATTTTTTCAGGACTTATTCCAGATAATTGTGTTACTCTCTTAATAGCCTTTAATAAAATCCTAGCCACAAGCACTGGGTAAGGTGTAAGGCTTTGTTCTGGTTGTGCTGGGAGGTTCATTCACTCAATCACTCTGTCTCCTTGATGAAGGACTGCTGTGGGTGCCTCTTTTGTAGCAAAAACTGATATTTCCAAGGGTTTTTGAGTGACTCTTTCAAC
Source organism: Sminthopsis crassicaudata (assembly GCF_048593235.1). NCBI lineage: Eukaryota > Metazoa > Chordata > Mammalia > Dasyuromorphia > Dasyuridae > Sminthopsis > Sminthopsis crassicaudata. The sequence goes on from NC_133622.1 coordinate 197,873,190, forward strand.
CACATTTTGTGCTTCTTTTGTAAGCTGGCGTGGTGAATTTAAAGCACTGTCTCCCCTTAAAATGTCATATAGAGGTTGTAGTTGATTGGTAGTTAAGCCTAACACTGGACGCATCCATTGGATATCTCCTATTGATTTTTGAAAGTCATTTAAGGTGTTCAACTTCTCTGTTCTTAAAGAAAGCTTTTGTACTGTGAGTGTCTTAGGATATACTTGATATCCTAAATATTGAAAAGGAGCCTGTCTTTGAATTTTTTCTGTAGCTATATGCAGTTTGTAGTACTTTAATGTTTCCATGGTCCTTTGTAGACATGCTTCTAACATTTGTTCCTCAGGTACACATCCCAAAATATCATCCATATAATGTAACAATATTACTTTTGGAAAGGCTTTTCTTACTGGAGCAAGAGCAGCAGCAACATACATTTGGCACATAGTAGGGCTGTTTTTCATTCCCTGTGGCAAAACTGTCCATTCATATCTTTTATAAGGCTCAGCCAAATTAACACTAGGCACTGAAAAAGCACATCTTTTCATACCCTCCTTATCTAGAGGGATAGAATAGAAACAATCCTTAATGTCTATAACCCATAGAGGCCATTCTCTTGGCAACTGAGTAGGAGATGGAAGTCCAGGCTGAAGAGTTCCCATAGTTTCCATCTGTTCATTTACTCTTCTTAGATCAGTTAACATCCTCCATTTTCCAGATTTCTTTTTCACCACAAATACTGGGGAATTCCAAGGACTTAGAGAAGGCCGCAAGTGTCCTTGGTCAAGTTGTTCTTGCACTATGTCTAATAAGGCCTGAATTTTATCACTTCTTAAGGGCCACTGTTCTACCCACACTGGTGAATCAGTCTTCCACTGAATAGGAACTGGTGAAAGTGCAGGTAGGCCTTCAACAGCAGCCCTGCCTAAAAAGCTGAAGTGCTTATTTGTAATCCTATCTGCTGTAAAATGTCTCTTCCCCACAGATTGATGGGGATTTTTTCAACCACAAAAGGAGTAAAAGCTCCTGTTTCTCCTTCAAATACCTATCTCAAAGGCCTAGCACTAACTTCTGGGGCTATTGATCCTCCCACCCCAGACATATAGCAGACATGTCTGCTTTAATCTTTGGCCAGTGACCGGGCCAATTGGCACCTCTAATAACTGTACGATCTGCACCCGTGTCTACCGATCCTTCAAATGGTATTCCGTTTATATAAATAGTAAGCATAGGTCGGTCAGCTGTCACAGCTGCTGTCCAATATATTCCTGGATTTTGTTCATTGGAGTCAAAATCTAGGCGACTATCACGAGGTTGCTTATTAGGGGTACGTAACAATATGCCTGATGCTACTACTTCTCCTGGTTGATAAATCACACGTTGTCTGCCTGTGTTAGTGACTGGGATATTAGATACACGTTCTCCAGTTTCCCACATCAGTGTATGGATGGACACTGTTTTGTAGGCACTCTCAGAAGGTGAAATGGTCAAGCCTACTGTGCCTGGAGGCAAAGGATCCATAGGCTCAACAGGAACAGATTTCACTTCTCCAGGGAGTATCTCGGTAGTCTCTCCTGCACACAACTCTATTTTTCCTAATTTCAATCCCTTTCTTCCATCTGATTGCCTTTTGGCTGATTGATCATGTCTTAAAATTCTCTGGATGTAACCTCGGTTGCCATCATGCCCCACTTCGGGGGCTGAAGCTGGGCCCCACCTGTCATTTCCCTGTGTCAATCTACATTCGGAGGCCCAGTGGAGGCCCTTGTGACATTTTGGACATGGAGTTTTAGGTCTTCTCTCACCCTGTCTTCTCACTGTATCTCCATATCTACACTGAGCTCTTAGATGCCCAATTTTTCCACATTGAAAACATCGCCGAGTTTCTCTAGAAGGCCCTTGCCAGGAGGGACCCTGTCTTTCCACGTTCATCATTGTCCGGGTGTAAAAAGCATTTGTTCCCACTGTAGCACAGCGTCTTATGATCTCCTCTAAAGGAGCATCTTTGTCTAATCCCCATATAATTCTTTTGCAAATCTCATTGGCATTTTCCTTAGCCAGATGTCTGGTCATTATTTCTGTAGCTGAATTTTCTCCAATAGTTCTTTTGACAGCAGTTTGCAAATGTCCCACAAAATCTGCAAAAGGTTCATTGGGACCTTGCTGTATTTTAGTGAAAGCCTCTCCACGATCTTTCTGTCCAGGAAGGACACCCCAAGCTTTTATTGCAGCCTTAGCAATTTGCTCATATATTGTCATGGTATAATTAATCTGTTCTGAATTCTCTCCATAACAACCTTCACCAGCCAAGTGCTCAAAAGTGAATTGTGTGTTAACTCCTATTTCCAAATTGCATCTGTCTTGAATTTTACATAATTCATGAAATTCCACAAGCCATAATAAATTTTCTCCAGGTTCCAGGCATGTCCTTGCTATGGATTTCCAATCATTTGGGGTTAGGACTTCATAAGACAAACCATCTAGTAACATTTTAACATAAGCTGATGTAGCCCCATAAAGGGTACAACCTTTTTTCAAATCTTTAATTTTATTCAAATCTAAAGGTGCATATCTTCTCCTTTTTTGACCTACAGAGTCAATATTTTCAATCACAGGATATGCATGTATAAAATCACTTATATCCTGTCCTTCTCTCTTAGCTTTAACCAATGCTTTTTCTAATCTTGTCATAGGCTTAGGCTGCTTCACAGGCAATTCTGTTTGTGTTTCTGCCTCTTCCCCTCCTTCTTCCTCCACCTCTGAAGGTGGGGTGGATGTGGGCCTGCCAATAATCTGTTCTCTAGGCAGGGTTGAAGCTTCTTCAAGAGAATCATACCATAATTCCTCATTTAAATCCTCTTGCTCTAAGGCAAGATCTTGATCTTTCCTTTTTTCCTCACACTTCCTCCTCTGTTCCTTTTTAAAACTTTTCCTTCTCCAACAACTTGCTTGATAGTTTAAGGTTAATTGAACTATGTTGTAGATATAAAATACTTCTGCAGAAATTGAACGAGGCCCATTTTTTGCATAAAATTCTTTCATTTCAAATCCCACTAGCTTCCATTTATCTACATCTATCTTTTCTTCCTCTAAGAACCAAGGGGATGTGCGTCTTAATGCAGCCAAGAGTTTAGCAATCTGTACCCATGTTACAAGTAAACTCTGCTCCTCAATTATCTTGATTATACTCTCTATAGTACCACGACTGAATGGGGGTGGAGCTGAGGTTGCTTCTGGGGCTGGGGATGAGTCGGCTGAGGTCCAGGGATTGAATATAGCTAACATCTGCCCCATTTCAGCTATAAGAGATTCCTGGTTTAGCCCTTAACAAGTTAAGTTCCTTATTTATCTATTAGCACGCTCACTTAATCTTTAACAAAGTTTCCTCGTTACTCACAATTCTGGCTCAGAGAGACTGAGATCTGGATGGGAGGCTTTTCCACTGGAATCAGGACCGTGTCTGTCCCTGTTCGGGCGCCAAATTGCGAAGGTCTGGTCTAGCTCCTCTTGTCAGGATAAGCAAAAGTCCTTGCCCCACATGTGGACGCCAAATGTAGCGTGCTGTCGTCTCCAGAAGCTGCTGGATCGCTCTCTGGGAAGAGATCTGCTGTGTCTACTCAAATCTCTCAGACAGATTCTTCTTCCTGTAGTGAACTGTTGTCTCCAGGGAGTTGCTGTTAACTCTTGTCCAGAGAAGTGACTTCCCTTCCTGCAGAGAGCTGCATCAAGCCAGATGTAGTGCAGAGTCTTCTCCTTGAATCCTGGCTCTGAATCACCTGCAGCTCTTATCCTTCTCCAGGCAGACTGACTTTCCAGGCCCACTGTTGCCTCCTTTATCCTCCCAGAGAATGGGCGTGGGATAATGCAAGGGCTTCAGGGAAGAACCACTTCAGCCAATGAGTTTGCTCCTTCTATCAAGTAAACCTGAGTTCTCACCTTGTAATTGTCCAGACAACCTGAATTCTCACCTTGTCACTGTCCAGACAACGTGAGTTCTCACCTAGTAATCCTAACAATACCAAGTGAGCACTACCCTCATCTGATGAGCATTTGCTTTGCTTACCTTCTCCATGGAGACCTCATTGTGTCATGCCCATTGTGACACGCCTGAGAACACCCAAGGTTTTCTGACTTAAAGGGGATGTTCTCTCCCCAACAACCCAGTTGGATCCTGACAGCCAAGGGGGTAGTATGTGAATAGAAGAATAGATGAGTGGACAAATAGACTAATAGACTAGATACATAGATAAGTGCTGATAGATAGATGGGATAGATAGGGTAAACAAATAGATTCAATAGATACACTTGATGCATAGTTAAATAGATAATGATGGGTAGATAAGTGAAAAGATAGATTTATAGTAGAAAAGTTTATAGCTATCAAAGATATTTATAGGAAAAAAAGTGATTTATAGTTAGAAAAGAGATTTATATGAAAAAAGCGATACATAGGTAGAAAAGAGATATATATAGTTAAAAAAGTGATTTAGGAGAAGAAACGAGATTTATAGGTAGAAAAGAGATTTATAGGCAGAAGAGAATGAATAGCTGCCTTAAATTATACATAGATAATGAAGGAGTCAATGGAGGGTTAGGTAAATCAGTAAATAAATTACTGGAGAGAGAGATCCATTTGGGCCCTCATCAGCATGATACCAAGGGCTGCTGTCATAGATTGAGACTGCCTTCACGTCAGTATTAAACTATTATATTTTATTCTTCAATATTATAGAAGCTAAAATGGTTGCTTTCTATCTGGCTTGGGAAATTGTTGACTTCTCTTTCTTCCCCTCTTCCCCCACGCCCCCCCAAAATTGCATTTTGTGGATGGTTATTCTAGTAGATCAATTGGACACATATCTTTCACTTATGCTGTAACATTTTACCTTTTCAGGCATCCTATAAGCCACTGCTGAAGCAGAGGAGATACTGAACCAGTTGTGACCAGATGCTGGCGATATTGAACGCATCTTAAGCCTCGGGATCGACTTAAAACGGGATTTAACCTGTTCATGAAGGTAAAGCATCTACATAGAGATAATGTACCTGCAGCTTCCCTCCTGCAGTCAGTGTTAATAGGAGATCAAGGTAGGGCCTGGTTGCTGACTAGCCCTATATATAAACTAGAAGTACAAATAATCTGGGAAATAGAGAGCCTACACTTAAAAGCAAACAAACAAACAAAAGCAAATTCTTTTAGTTCGGAAACTATTTTCTTTTTCCTCATCCTATGGCTGGTTCCCAGAAAAAAGATGACTTGCTCATATTAGAGGTTTCATAAATGCTTGTTAAATTCAATTACATATAGATGAAGACTTTTTCTAAAATTATAGGCAGCTGGCTGGTTCAGTGGATAACACTGTTGGACCTCCCTTGAATCAGCAACTGATTTCAAACACCAGCTGTAGGACTCTGGGCAAGTCACTTAATCTGTGTTTGCCTCAATTTCCTCCTCTGTAAATTGGGAATGATACAATCATGTTTGCTCCACAGAGGATAAGCCTCTGAGAACTATTTGTTTTCAAGTAGAGTCACAGCATCGTGGATTTTGAGCTGGCAGCAATATTTCAGGGTTTCTACTTCCATATTTTACAAAGAAAGTCACTGAGACACAAGGAGGTTTAGTATAGTTAATATATTGTTCAAGCGCATACAAGTTGTAAGTGGCAGAGACAAGATTCAAACAGATCCTGTTAATACTATCGTGTTACCTCTAAGTGTTCATTATATATGGGTGTATGTGTGTCCATATATGTGTGTGTATATTTCCATACTCCAATCTTCTAACCTATAACTAAACATATTTACTCTTAAAAAAAAAAAAGTGGTGGGATGGGGTAGGGGAAAGACACTGTAATAAAGTAACATTAAACAAGTGGTATTTTGCTCTGCTGTTTATTTCTTACTTTCATGACTTTATATTATCACTTTAAACTCCCTGAGCCTCAGTTTCCTCACATGTTAAATGAGATAGTTGAGCTCCATGACCACTAGGAAACTACATTTCCAGTTCTAAAATTGTGATTCCACAGTGAAAATCTAGCAACATTGTGTCCTAATGTAAGATCTGTATTTGATCATTAATGAGTCATATATTTTCTCTTGGATTTTATATAGTTCATTTGTAGCAACATTAACCTGGCATTCCCTTCTGAGGGCTGACCCCATCCTTGTTGTGGTGACTGTTAGAGGTGGGCCGCCCTCATCCCGGTGACCATCCACTCCAGATCCTCTTTGTGGTTGGTGGGGTGACAATATCAGAAGCCAAAATGTTGAAAGATCTCGTTTCTTCCCTGAAGCCTGGAACACAGGTACCGAACCCGAAATAACAGGACATGCATCTCCCTGGCCCAAGGATGGGAGAGTCTGGCTGTTCCCACAAGACTTGGTCTGAGCCTTAGGGGTAGCATTTGAGGAGATGATCTATAGAATTCGGGAGATGGTGAAGCACTGTGTAAAGGTCAGATAATTCTCTTACTACTACCATTATTACTTGTACTCTTACCCCTATTATTATTACTACTATTTCTACTATTACTCCTCTTCCTACTCCTATTAGTATTACTCCTACGATTACTACTATTACTCTTCCACCAACTACTACAATTACTGCCACTCTTATTATTGTTATTATTCCTTCTAGATCTCTTCCTCCTGCTACTAGTGCTATCATTGCTCCTATTACTATTAATACTCCTTTTACTACCACTACTACTATTATTTCTACTACCACTTTTACTATTTCTATTACTCCTACTAGTACTGCTACTCCTACTCCTACTCCTACTAGTGTCACTCCTATTCCTATCATTATTACTGTTGCTATTACTACTTCTTCTACTACTATTATTCCTACTCCTATTATTATTAATACTACTACCATTACTATTACTTTTATCATTACTACTCTTTTTACTACTTCTATCACTACTTTTATTCCTCTTCCTATTACTGTTACTACTCATAATACTCCTACTTCTTCTACGCCTCCACCTCCTACTACTGCCACTACTCCTTTGTCCGGAAGTCCATATGTTTTCTAAATAAAGAGGTTTCCTAAAAAATATTGTTAAAAGAAGACTTGCGCATAAAGCCTGAGCACAATCCTCATCAGATGAGCAGTTGACTTGCTTACCTTGGCCATGGAGACCTCATTGTGTGATGCTCATTGTGACATGCCGGAGAACACCCAAAGTTTTCTGACTTAAAGGTGATGTTCTCTTCCCAACAACCCAGTTGGATCCTGACAGCAAAGGGAGTAGTATGTGAATAGAAGAATGGATGAGTGGACTAATAGACTGGTAGACTAGATACATAGATTCCTGGTGATGGATGGATCAGATAGAGAAGATAAACAAATAGATTGAATAGATACACTTAATGCATAGTTAAAAAGATAATGATGGATAGATAAGTGAAAAGATAGATTTATAGTAGAAAAGTTTATAGGTAGAAAAGTGATTTATAGGAAGAAAAGTGATTTATAGGTAGCAAACAGCTCTATAGGAAGAAAAGCCATTTATAGGTAGAAAAGAGATATTTAGATTAAAAAAAGGGATTTAGAAGTAGAAAAGAGATTTATAGGCAGAAGAGAATGAATAGCTGGATTAAAATATACATACAACCCCCCCCCAAAATATTGCAGTTCGTGGATGGTTTTTCCAGTATATCAAATGGACACATATCTTTCACTTATGCTTTCACATTTTATCTTTTCAGGCAACCTATAAGCCAATACTGAAGCAAAGGAGATACTGAAGCCAGAGTGACCAGATTCTGGCGATATTGAAAACATGTCTTTGGAAATCTACTTGAAACGGGATTTAGATTGTTGTTGGGGAGTTTTGATCTATACTTTGGAGTTTATTGCACTGGTGGGGGGAAGGGGAGAGAGGATGTTTCTGAGTTTGATTGTTGGGGAGTTTTGATATCTATACTTTGGAGTTTATTGTACTGGTGGGGGGAAGGGGAGAGATGATGTTTCTGAGTTTGATGTGTTTTTAAAAATAAAAAATGTTTTTTTTTCTGTTTCCAAAAGTTTCAAGTTGTCATTCTTTCAGCTCCCACATGATTAGTGATATTTCCCAGTTTCTTCTTTACTATCTGATGATTATATTTGCCAGCTGGTTAATCCTAAAGAAATACTTGTTGGCAAACTTATTGGGTAAACAACATTTTTCCCTTATTTGCAGCTAGCCCATACTGCTGATGGGTAAAGCTGGCTATCCTATCTGGGTTTGGGAATAAGAGAGGGAGGCAGATTTGTTCTTCTTTGAGATTGTGAAAAAACTGTAAGCAGGCCCTTTGCCATCAGAGGCTGGGGACCGTCTGAAAATCTGGGAGCAAAGAGGTAGTGGGGGTTAACAAGCAGCAGGGCTGTTGTGTTCTAGCCAGAGAAGTTCCAGAGAAGCTCGGAACTGGCCCTGCTGAAGTCTTTTGGATCTTCCTGGAGGAGCAGAGCAGCCATTCTACACCAGAAGGGCAATTCAGAATGACAAGGGACTGGCTTAGAGATTTGCATCCAGGTGCTTCCCCTCAGCTCTAGGGGAAGGCTGAGCCAGAAAATAATTGGTGTCCCCACAGGCTTGTGCTAGAGCCCCCCATTCCCCCTTTGAAGTTTCTTCTGCCTGACTTGTGCTCATTATAATCTATATGACTGAAATGTCAAACTTCTGTTTCTGAAAATCTAACCTTTCTTCAGAAGCTGGGAACCTAAATCCCCTGGATGAAGAAGGGGGATAGTAAGAGTGCTAGAAAAGCAAATGGGTGCTCTGGAGACGGCAAGATTGGAGATGGGAAAACCCCGTCTGATTTGATTCCATAGATAGTGGCAAAGGTCAGGTTAGCCACAAAAGATGTTTGCACTGATTGATAAAGCTGGAACAATACCTCTTGGGAATTGATGTACAGGCTCTGGCAAGAAAATGAAACCAAACTAACTCCCAAGCAGGATGCAGCCTTAATTGGCTGAAGGGCCCCAGAAGACCCTGGACAAGCCAGTCAAGCCGGCTTCCAGAGCTAGTCCTTAGCTTGGCCTTGGGAATCCTCCCAGGGGGTGGAAGAGGAGGAGGTCTGGATTGCTCTCTGACAGCACCTTCTCATCCTCCATCTTGGGCTTTCCACTTCTGGGCTTGGGCTTGGAGGGTCTCATCTACAGAAAACCACCTTCTTGAGGGCAAGAACTGTTGGAGTTTTTCCTTGGTAGCTCTGCCATTTTTCCACTTCGAATCACTTCCGATTTACCAATATTTATTAAGGAAACAAGCATTTATTAAACTCCTATTTACCAAGCACTGTGCTAAGCACTTTACACATATTCTCTCCTGAACATCACTGGGAGGTAGGTGCTAATATCCACTCTCTCAGTTAAAGAAACTGAGGCAAAAAGTCAGCAAAATAGAGGCGAGATTGAAACAGATCTTGTCTTGTACAGACAACCCTGGCCTAATTAACAAGGGGATTCTAGATCTGCAGCGTTCAATGGGGTGTTTTCCAAATTCTACATGATGAAAGGTACCGGATGAAGCGGTCTGGGGTCTTAACCGTGGCCCTAGCTCCTTCTGCTTTGCAGCCAAACCCTAGGCTCCATCCCAAGAGCAATATGTGGGCTTGGCTCCCTTTCCCGCTGGTGCTTCTACTCATGTCCCCAGTTTCTGGTCCCTGTGTCCTTTGTGACCATATCATTCATCTGGTAGCCCACCTCATCCATCTTCCTTAGACTACTCAATCAGCAAAGCTCAATTAAACAAGGAGCAAACATATATTACATACTCACTAGGGGTCGTATATTTCACTAGACCCTGGAGACATAAAGGTAAAAACAAAATGGTCTTGCCCGCAAAGTTTATATTCTATTGGGGAAAATGATGTCAACAAAAAGAACTAGGAAGACAATCTATGCATAAGCAAGATAATTGTATAAATATTTTTACATACATTGGATTAAGCATATATTTTCATATATTTAACATGTGAATCCCCTGTCATCTTCCCTGTCATCTAGGGGAAGAGGTGGAAGGAAGGAGGGGAAAAGTTGGAAGAGAAGGTTTTGCAAGGGTCAGTGTTAAAAACTTACCCCTTCATATGTTTTGTAAATAAAAAGCTTTCCTCAAACAATTTTTAAAAAGAAAAAAACCCACATACCAGGTGAGCACTACCGTCATCTGATGAGCATTTGCTTTGCTTACCTTCTCCATGGAGACCTCATTGTGTCATGCCCATTGTGACACGCCTGAGAACACCCAAGGTTTTCTGACTTAAAGGGGATGTTCTCTCCCCAACAACCCAGTTGGATCCTGACAGCCAAGGGAGTAGTATGTGAATAGAAGAATAGATGAGTGGACAAATAGACTAATAGACTAGATACATAGATAAGTGCTGATAGATAGATGGGATAGATAGGGTAAACAAATAGATTCAATAGATACACTTGATGCATGGTTAAATAGATAATGATGGGTAGATAAGTGAAAAGATAGATTTATAGTAGAAAAGTTTATAGCTATCAAAGATATTTATAGGAAAAAAAAGTGATTTATAGTTAGAAAAGAGATTTATATGAAAAAAGCGATACATAGGTAGAAAAGAGATATATATATAGTTAAAAAAGTGATTTAGGAGAAGAAACGAGATTTATAGGTAGAAAAGAGATTTATAGGCAGAAGAGAATGAATAGCTGCCTTAAATTATACATAGATAATGAAGGAGTCAATGGAGGGTTAGGTAAATCAGTAAATAAATTACTGGAGAGAGAGATCCATTTGGGCCCTCATCAGCATGATACCAAGGGCTGCTATCATAGATTGAGACTGCCTTCACGTCAGTATTAAACTATTATATTTTATTCTTCAATATTATAGAAGCTAAAATGGTTGCTTTCTATCTGGCTTGGGAAATTGTTGACTTCTCTTTCTTCCCCTCTTCCCCCACGCCCCCCCAAAATTGCATTTTGTGGATGGTTATTCTAGTAGATCAATTGGACACATATCTTTCACTTATGCTGTAACATTTTACCTTTTCAGGCATCCTATAAGCCACTGCTGAAGCAGAGGAGATACTGAACCAGTTGTGACCAGATGCTGGCGATATTGAACGCATCTTAAGCCTCGGGATCGACTTAAAACGGGATTTAACCTGTTCATGAAGGTAAAGCATCTACATAGAGATAATGTACCTGCAGCTTCCCTCCTGCAGTCAGTGTTAATAGGAGATCAAGGTAGGGCCTGGTTGCTGACTAGCCCTATATATAAACTAGAAGTACAAATAATCTGGGAAATAGAGAGCCTACACTTAAAAGCAAACAAACAAACAAAAGCAAATTCTTTTAGTTCGGAAACTATTTTCTTTTTCCTCATCCTATGGCTGGTTCCCAGAAAAAAAATGACTTGCTCATATTAGAGGTTTCATAAATGCTTGTTAAATTCAATTACATATAGATGAAGACTTTTTCTAAAATTATAGGCAGCTGGCTGGTTCAGTGGATAACACTGTTGGACCTCCCTTGAATCAGCAACTGATTTCAAACACCAGCTGTAGGACTCTGGGCAAGTCACTTAATCTGTGTTTGCCTCAATTTCCTCCTCTGTAAATTGGGAATGATACAATCATGTTTGCTCCACAGAGGATAAGCCTCTGAGAACTATTTGTTTTCAAGTAGAGTCACAGCATCGTGGATTTTGAGCTGGCAGCAATATTTCAGGGTTTCTACTTTCATATTTTACAAAGAAAGTCACTGAGACACAAGGAGGTTTAGTATAGTTAATATATTGTTCAAGCGCATACAAGTTGTAAGTGGCAGAGACAAGATTCAAACAGATCCTGTTAATACTATCGTGTTACCTCTAAGTGTTCATTATATATGGGTGTATGGGTGTCCATATATGTGTGTGTATATTTCCATTCTCCAATCTTCTAACCTATAACTAAACATATTTACTCTTAAAAAAAAAAAAGTGGTGGGATGGGGTAGGGGAAAGACACTGTAATAAAGTAACATTAAACAAGTGGTATTTTGCTCTGCTGTTTATTTCTTACTTTCATGACTTTATATTATCACTTTAAACTCCCTGAGCCTCAGTTTTCTCACATGTTAAATGAGATAGTTGAGCTCCATGACCACTAGGAAACTACATTTCCAGTTCTAAAATTGTGATTCCACAGTGAAAATCTAGCAACATTGTGTCCTAATGTAAGATCTGTATTTGATCATTAATGAGTCATATATTTTCTCTTGGATTTTATATAGTTCATTTGTAGCAACATTAACCTGGCATTCCCTTCTGAGGGCTGACCCCATCCTTGTTGTGGTGACTGTTAGAGGTGGGCCGCCCTCATCCCGGTGACCATCCACTCCAGATCCTCTTTGTGGTTGGTGGGGTGACAATATCAGAAGCCAAAATGTTGAAAGATCTCGTTTCTTCCCTGAAGCCTGGAACACAGGTACCGAACCCGAAATAACAGGACATGCATCTCCCTGGCCCAAGGATGGGAGAGTCTGGCTGTTCCCACAAGACTTGGTCTGAGCCTTAGGGGTAGCATTTGAGGAGATGATCTATAGAATTCGGGAGATGGTGAAGCACTGTGTAAAGGTCAGATAATTCTCTTACTACTACTATTATTACTTGTACTCTTACGCCTATTATTATTACTACTATTTCTACTATTACTCCTCTTCCTACTCCTATTAGTATTACTCCTACGATTACTACTATTACTCTTCCACCCACTACTACAATTACTGCCACTCTTATTATTGTTATTATTCCTTCTAGATCTCTTCCTCCTGCTACTAGTACTATCATTGCTCCTATTCCTATTAATACTCCTTTTACTACCACTACTACTATTATTTCTACTACCACTTTTACTATTTCTATTACTATTACTCCTACTGCTACTGCTACTCCTACTCCTACTAGTGTCACTCCTATTCCTATCATTATTACTGTTGCTATTACTACTTCTTCTACTACTATTATTCCTACTCCTATTATTATTAGTACTACTACCATTACTATTACTTTTATCATTACTACTCTTTTTACTACTTCTATCACTACTTTTATTCCTCTTCCTATTACTGTTACTACTCATACTACTCCTACTTCTTCTACGCCTCCACCTCCTACTACTGCCACTACTCCTTTGTCCGGAAGTCCATATGTTTTCTAAATAAAGAGGTTTCCTAAAAAATATTGTTAAAAGAAGACTTGCGCATAAAGCCTGAGCACAATCCTCATCAGATGAGCAGTTGACTTGCTTACCTTGGCCATGGAGACCTCATTGTGTGATGCTCATTGTGACATGCCGGAGAACACCCAAAGTTTTCTGACTTCAAGGTGATGTTCTCTTCCCAACAACCCAGTTGCATCCTGACAGCAAAGGGAGTAGTATGTGAATAGAAGAATGCATGAGTGGACTAATAGACTGATAGACTAGATACATAGATTCCTGGTGATGGATGAATGGGATAGAGAAGATAAACAAATAGATTGAATAGATACACTTAATGCATAGTTAAAAAGATAATGATGGATAGATAAGTGAAAAGATAGATTTATAGTAGAAAAGTTTATAGGTAGAAAAGTGATTTATAGGAAGAAAAGTGATTTATAGGTAGCAAACAGCTCTATAGGAAGAAAAGCCATTTATAGGTAGAAAAGAGATATTTAGATTAAAAAAAGGGATTTAGAAGTAGAAAAGAGATTTATAGGCAGAAGAGAATGAATAGCTGGATTAAAATATACATACAACCCCCCCCAAAATATTGCAGTTCGTGGATGGTTTTTCCAGTATATCAAATGGACACATATCTTTCACTTATGCTTTCACATTTTTTCTTTTCAGGCAACCTATAAGCCAATACTGAAGCAAAGGAGATACTGAAGCCAGAGTGACCAGATTCTGGCGATATTGAAAACATGTCTTTGGAAATCTACTTGAAACGGGATTTAGATTGTTGTTGGGGAGTTTTGATCTATACTTTGGAGTTTATTGCACTGGTGGGGGGAAGGGGAGAGAGGATGTTTCTGAGTTTGATTGTTGGGGAGTTTTGATATCTATACTTTGGAGTTTATTGTACTGGTGGGGGGAAGGGGAGAGATGATGTTTCTGAGTTTGATGTGTTTTTAAAAATAAAAAATGTTTTTTTTTCTGTTTCCAAAAGTTTCAAGTTGTCATTCTTTCAGCTCCCACATGATTAGTGATATTTCCCAGTTTCTTCTTTACTATCTGATGATTATATTTGCCAGCTGGTTAATCCTAAAGAAATACTTGTTGGCAAACTTATTGGGTAAACAACATTTTTCCCTTATTTGCAGCTAGCCCATACTGCTGATGGGTAAAGCTGGCTATCCTATCTGGGTTTGGGAATAAGAGAGGGAGGCAGATTTGTTCTTCTTTGAGATTGTGAAAAAACTGTAAGCAGGCCCTTTGCCATCAGAGGCTGGGGACCGTCTGAAAATCTGGGAGCAAAGAGGTAGTGGGGGTTAACAAGCAGCAGGGCTGTTGTGTTCTAGCCAGAGAAGTTCCAGAGAAGCTCGGAACTGGCCCTGCTGAAGTCTTTTGGATCTTCCTGGAGGAGCAGAGCAGCCATTCTACACCAGAAGGGCAATTCAGAATGACAAGGGACTGGCTTAGAGATTTGCATCCAGGTGCTTCCCCTCAGCTCTAGGGGAAGGCTGAGCCAGAAAATAATTGGTGTCCCCACAGGCTTGTGCTAGAGCCCCCCATTCCCCCTTTGAAGTTTCTTCTGCCTGACTTGTGCTCATTATAATCTATATGACTGAAATGTCAAACTTCGGTTTCTGAAAATCTAACCTTTCTTCAGAAGCTGGGAACCTAAATCCCCTGGATGAAGAAGGGGGATAGTAAGAGTGCTAGAAAAGCAAATGGGTGCTCTGGAGACGGCAAGATTGGAGATGGGAAAACCCCGTCTGATTTGATTCCATAGATAGTGGCAAAGGTCAGGTTAGCCACAAAAGATGTTTGCACTGATTGATAAAGCTGGAACAATACCTCTTGGGAATTGATGTACAGGCTCTGGCAAGAAAATGAAACCAAACTAACTCCCAAGCAGGATGCAGCCTTAATTGGCTGAAGGGCCCCAGAAGACCCTGGACAAGCCAGTCAAGCCGGCTTCCAGAGCTAGTCCTTAGCTTGGCCTTGGGAATCCTCCCAGGGGGTGGAAGAGGAGGAGGTCTGGATTGCTCTCTGACAGCACCTTCTCATCCTCCATCTTGGGCTTTCCACTTCTGGGCTTGGGCTTGGAGGGTCTCATCTACAGAAAACCACCTTCTTGAGGGCAAGAACTGTTGGAGTTTTTCCTTGGTAGCTCTGCCATTTTTCCACTTCGAATCACTTCCGATTTACCAATATTTATTAAGGAAACAAGCATTTATTAAACTCCTATGTACCAAGCACTGTGCTAAGCACTTTACACATATTCTCTCCTGAACATCACTGGGAGGTAGGTGCTAATATCCACTCTCTCAGTTAAAGAAACTGAGGCAACAGGTCAGCAAAATAGAGGCGAGATTGAAACAGATCTTGTCTTGTACAGACAACCCTGGCCTAATTAACAAGGGGATTCTAGATCTGCAGCGTTCAATGGGGTGTTTTCCAAATTCTACATGATGAAAGGTACCGGATGAAGCGGTCTGGGGTCTTAACCGTGGCCCTAGCTCCTTCTGCTTTGCAGCCAAACCCTAGGCTCCATCCCAAGAGCAATATGTGGGCTTGGCTCCCTTTCCCGCTGGTGCTTCTACTCATGTCCCCAGTTTCTGGTCCCTGTGTCCTTTGTGACCATATCATTCATCTGGTAGCCCACCTCATCCATCTTCCTTAGACTACTCAATCAGCAAAGCTCAATTAAACAAGGAGCAAACATATATTACATACTTACTAGGGGTCGTATATTTCACTAGACCCTGGAGACATAAAGGTAAAAACAAAATGGTCTTGCCCGCAAAGTTTATATTCTATTGGGGAAAATGATGTCAACAAAAAGAACTAGGAAGACAATCTATGCATAAGCAAGATAATTGTATAAATATTTTTACATACATTGGATTAAGCATATATTTTCATATATTTAACATGTGAATCCCCTGTCATCTTCCCTGTCATCTAGGGGAAGAGGTGGAAGGAAGGAGGGGAAAAGTTGGAAGAGAAGGTTTTGCAAGGGTCAGTGTTAAAAACTTACCCCTTCATATGTTTTGTAAATAAAAAGCTTTCCTCAAACAATTTTTAAAAAGAAAAAAAACCGACATACCAGGTGAGCACTACCCTCATCTGATGAGCATTTGCTTTGCTTACCTTCTCCATGGAGACCTCATTGTGTCATGCCCATTGTGACACGCCTGAGAACACCCAAGGTTTTCTGACTTAAAGGGGATGTTCTCTCCCCAACAACCCAGTTGGATCCTGACAGCCAAGGGAGTAGTATGTGAATAGAAGAATAGATGAGTGGACAAATAGACTAATAGACTAGATACATAGATAAGTGCTGATAGATAGATGGGATAGATAGGGTAAACAAATAGATTCAATAGATACACTTGATGCATAGTTAAATAGATAATGATGGGTAGATAAGTGAAAAGATAGATTTATAGTAGAAAAGTTTATAGGTAGAAAAGATATTTATAGGAAAAAAAAGTGATTTATAGTTAGAAAAGAGATTTATATGAAAAAAGCGATACATAGGTAGAAAAGAGATATATATAGTTAAAAAAGTGATTTAGGAGAAGAAACGAGATTTATAGGTAGAAAAGAGATGTATAGGCAGAAGAGAATGAATAGCTGCCTTAAATTATACATAGATAATGAAGGAGTCAATGGAGGGTTAGGTAAATCAGTAAATAAATTACTGGAGAGAGAGATCCATTTGGGCCCTCATCAGCATGATACCAAGGGCTGCTGTCATAGATTGAGACTGCCTTCACGTCAGTATTAAACTATTATATTTTATTCTTCAATATTATAGAAGCTAAAATGGTTGCTTTCTATCTGGCTTGGGAAATTGTTGACTTCTCTTTCTTCCCCTCTTCCCCCACGCCCCCCCAAAATTGCATTTTGTGGATGGTTATTCTAGTAGATCAATTGGACACATATCTTTCACTTATGCTGTAACATTTTACCTTTTCAGGCATCCTATAAGCCACTGCTGAAGCAGAGGAGATACTGAACCAGTTGTGACCAGATGCTGGCGATATTGAACGCATCTTAAGCCTCGGGATCGACTTAAAACGGGATTTAACCTGTTCATGAAGGTAAAGCATCTACATAGAGATAATGTACCTGCAGCTTCCCTCCTGCAGTCAGTGTTAATAGGAGATCAAGGTAGGGCCTGGTTGCTGACTAGCCCTATATGTAAACTAGAAGTACAAATAATCTGGGAAATAAAGAGCCTACACTTAAAAGCAAACAAACAAACAAAAGCAAATTCTTTTAGTTCGGAAACTATTTTCTTTTTCCTCATCCTATGGCTGGTTCCCAGAAAAAAGATGACTTGCTCATATTAGAGGTTTCATAAATGCTTGTTAAATTCAATTACATATAGATGAAGACTTTTTCTAAAATTATAGGCAGCTGGCTGGTTCAGTGGATAACACTGTTGGACCTCCCTTGAATCAGCAACTGATTTCAAACACCAGCTGTAGGACTCTGGGCAAGTCACTTAATCTGTGTTTGCCTCAATTTCCTCCTCTGTAAATTGGGAATGATACAATCATGTTTGCTCCACAGAGGATAAGCCTCTGAGAACTATTTGTTTTCAAGTAGAGTCACAGCATCGTGGATTTTGAGCTGGCAGCAATATTTCAGGGTTTCTACTTCCATATTTTACAAAGAAAGTCACTGAGACACAAGGAGGTTTAGTATAGTTAATATATTGTTCAAGCGCATACAAGTTGTAAGTGGCAGAGACAAGATTCAAACAGATCCTGTTAATACTATCGTGTTACCTCTAAGTGTTCATTATATATGGGTGTATGGGTGTCCATATATGTGTGTGTATATTTCCATACTCCAATCTTCTAACCTATAACTAAACATATTTACTCTTAAAAAAAAAAGTGGTGGGATGGGGTAGGGGAAAGACACTGTAATAAAGTAACATTAAACAAGTGGTATTTTGCTCTGCTGTTTATTTCTTACTTTCATGACTTTATATTATCACTTTAAACTCCCTGAGCCTCAGTTTCCTCACATGTTAAATGAGATAGTTGACCTCCATGACCACTAGGAAACTACATTTCCAGTTCTAAAATTGTGATTCCACAGTGAAAATCTAGCAACATTGTGTCCTAATGTAAGATCTGTATTTGATCATTAATGAGTCATATATTTTCTCTTGGATTTTATATAGTTCATTTGTAGCAACATTAACCTGGCATTCCCTTCTGAGGGCTGACCCCATCCTTGTTGTGGTGACTGTTAGAGGTGGGCCGCCCTCATCCCGGTGACCATCCACTCCAGATCCTCTTTGTGGTTGGTGGGGTGACAATATCAGAAGCCAAAATGTTGAAAGATCTCGTTTCTTCCCTGAAGCCTGGAACACAGGTACCGAACCCGAAATAACAGGACATGCATCTCCCTGGCCCAAGGATGGGAGAGTCTGGCTGTTCCCACAAGACTTGGTCTGAGCCTTAGGGGTAGCATTTGAGGAGATGATCTATAGAATTCGGGAGATGGTGAAGCACTGTGTAAAGGTCAGATAATTCTCTTACTACTACCATTATTACTTGTACTCTTACCCCTATTATTATTACTACTATTTCTACTATTACTCCTCTTCCTACTCCTATTAGTATTACTCCTACGATTACTACTATTACTCTTCCACCCACTACTACAATTACTGCCACTCTTATTATTGTTATTATTCCTTCTAGATCTCTTCCTCCTGCTACTAGTACTATCATTGCTCCTATTCCTATTAATACTCCTTTTACTACCACTACTACTATTATTTCTACTACCACTTTTACTATTTCTATTACTATTACTCCTACTGCTACTGCTACTCCTACTCCTACTAGTGTCACTCCTATTCCTATCATTATTACTGTTGCTATTACTACTTCTTCTACTACTATTATTCCTACTCCTATTATTATTAGTACTACTACCATTACTATTACTTTTATCATTACTACTCTTTTTACTACTTCTATCACTACTTTTATTCCTCTTCCTATTACTGTTACTACTCATACTACTCCTACTTCTTCTACGCCTCCACCTCCTACTACTGCCACTACTCCTTTGTCCGGAAGTCCATATGTTTTCTAAATAAAGAGGTTTCCTAAAAAATATTGTTAAAAGAAGACTTGCGCATAAAGCCTGAGCACAATCCTCATCAGATGAGCAGTTGACTTGCTTACCTTGGCCATGGAGACCTCATTGTGTGATGCTCATTGTGACATGCCGGAGAACACCCAAAGTTTTCTGACTTCAAGGTGATGTTCTCTTCCCAACAACCCAGTTGCATCCTGACAGCAAAGGGAGTAGTATGTGAATAGAAGAATGCATGAGTGGACTAATAGACTGATAGACTAGATACATAGATTCCTGGTGATGGATGAATGGGATAGAGAAGATAAACAAATAGATTGAATAGATACACTTAATGCATAGTTAAAAAGATAATGATGGATAGATAAGTGAAAAGATAGATTTATAGTAGAAAAGTTTATAGGTAGAAAAGTGATTTATAGGAAGAAAAGTGATTTATAGGTAGCAAACAGCTCTATAGGAAGAAAAGCCATTTATAGGTAGAAAAGAGATATTTAGATTAAAAAAAGGGATTTAGAAGTAGAAAAGAGATTTATAGGCAGAAGAGAATGAATAGCTGGATTAAAATATACATACAACCCCCCCCAAAATATTGCAGTTCGTGGATGGTTTTTCCAGTATATCAAATGGACACATATCTTTCACTTATGCTTTCACATTTTTTCTTTTCAGGCAACCTATAAGCCAATACTGAAGCAAAGGAGATACTGAAGCCAGAGTGACCAGATTCTGGCGATATTGAAAACATGTCTTTGGAAATCTACTTGAAACGGGATTTAGATTGTTGTTGGGGAGTTTTGATCTATACTTTGGAGTTTATTGCACTGGTGGGGGGAAGGGGAGAGAGGATGTTTCTGAGTTTGATTGTTGGGGAGTTTTGATATCTATACTTTGGAGTTTATTGTACTGGTGGGGGGAAGGGGAGAGATGATGTTTCTGAGTTTGATGTGTTTTTAAAAATAAAAAATGTTTTTTTTTCTGTTTCCAAAAGTTTCAAGTTGTCATTCTTTCAGCTCCCACATGATTAGTGATATTTCCCAGTTTCTTCTTTACTATCTGATGATTATATTTGCCAGCTGGTTAATCCTAAAGAAATACTTGTTGGCAAACTTATTGGGTAAACAACATTTTTCCCTTATTTGCAGCTAGCCCATACTGCTGATGGGTAAAGCTGGCTATCCTATCTGGGTTTGGGAATAAGAGAGGGAGGCAGATTTGTTCTTCTTTGAGATTGTGAAAAAACTGTAAGCAGGCCCTTTGCCATCAGAGGCTGGGGACCGTCTGAAAATCTGGGAGCAAAGAGGTAGTGGGGGTTAACAAGCAGCAGGGCTGTTGTGTTCTAGCCAGAGAAGTTCCAGAGAAGCTCGGAACTGGCCCTGCTGAAGTCTTTTGGATCTTCCTGGAGGAGCAGAGCAGCCATTCTACACCAGAAGGGCAATTCAGAATGACAAGGGACTGGCTTAGAGATTTGCATCCAGGTGCTTCCCCTCAGCTCTAGGGGAAGGCTGAGCCAGAAAATAATTGGTGTCCCCACAGGCTTGTGCTAGAGCCCCCCATTCCCCCTTTGAAGTTTCTTCTGCCTGACTTGTGCTCATTATAATCTATATGACTGAAATGTCAAACTTCGGTTTCTGAAAATCTAACCTTTCTTCAGAAGCTGGGAACCTAAATCCCCTGGATGAAGAAGGGGGATAGTAAGAGTGCTAGAAAAGCAAATGGGTGCTCTGGAGACGGCAAGATTGGAGATGGGAAAACCCCGTCTGATTTGATTCCATAGATAGTGGCAAAGGTCAGGTTAGCCACAAAAGATGTTTGCACTGATTGATAAAGCTGGAACAATACCTCTTGGGAATTGATGTACAGGCTCTGGCAAGAAAATGAAACCAAACTAACTCCCAAGCAGGATGCAGCCTTAATTGGCTGAAGGGCCCCAGAAGACCCTGGACAAGCCAGTCAAGCCGGCTTCCAGAGCTAGTCCTTAGCTTGGCCTTGGGAATCCTCCCAGGGGGTGGAAGAGGAGGAGGTCTGGATTGCTCTCTGACAGCACCTTCTCATCCTCCATCTTGGACTTTCCACTTCTGGGCTTGGGCTTGGAGGGTCTCATCTACAGAAAACCACCTTCTTGAGGGCAAGAACTGTTGGAGTTTTTCCTTGGTAGCTCTGCCATTTTTCCACTTCGAATCACTTCCGATTTACCAATATTTATTAAGGAAACAAGCATTTATTAAACTCCTATGTACCAAGCACTGTGCTAAGCACTTTACACATATTCTCTCCTGAACATCACTGGGAGGTAGGTGCTAATATCCACTCTCTCAGTTAAAGAAACTGAGGCAACAGGTCAGCAAAATAGAGGCGAGATTGAAACAGATCTTGTCTTGTACAGACAACCCTGGCCTAATTAACAAGGGGATTCTAGATCTGCAGCGTTCAATGGGGTGTTTTCCAAATTCTACATGATGAAAGGTACCGGATGAAGCGGTCTGGGGTCTTAACCGTGGCCCTAGCTCCTTCTGCTTTGCAGCCAAACCCTAGGCTCCATCCCAAGAGCAATATGTGGGCTTGGCTCCCTTTCCCGCTGGTGCTTCTACTCATGTCCCCAGTTTCTGGTCCCTGTGTCCTTTGTGACCATATCATTCATCTGGTAGCCCACCTCATCCATCTTCCTTAGACTACTCAATCAGCAAAGCTCAATTAAACAAGGAGCAAACATATATTACATACTTACTAGGGGTCGTATATTTCACTAGACCCTGGAGACATAAAGGTAAAAACAAAATGGTCTTGCCCGCAAAGTTTATATTCTATTGGGGAAAATGATGTCAACAAAAAGAACTAGGAAGACAATCTATGCATAAGCAAGATAATTGTATAAATATTTTTACATACATTGGAATAAGCATATATTTTCATATATTTAACATGTGAATCCCCTGTCATCTTCCCTGTCATCTAGGGGAAGAGGTGGAAGGAAGGAGGGGAAAAGTTGGAAGAGAAGGTTTTGCAAGGGTCAGTGTTAAAAACTTACCCCTTCATATGTTTTGTAAATAAAAAGCTTTCCTCAAACAATTTTTAAAAAGAAAAAAAACCGACATACCAGGTGAGCACTACCCTCATCTGATGAGCATTTGCTTTGCTTACCTTCTCCATGGAGACCTCATTGTGTCATGCCCATTGTGACACGCCTGAGAACACCCAAGGTTTTCTGACTTAAAGGGGATGTTCTCTCCCCAACAACCCAGTTGGATCCTGACAGCCAAGGGAGTAGTATGTGAATAGAAGAATAGATGAGTGGACAAATAGACTAATAGACTAGATACATAGATAAGTGCTGATAGATAGATGGGATAGATAGGGTAAACAAATAGATTCAATAGATACACTTGATGCATAGTTAAATAGATAATGATGGGTAGATAAGTGAAAAGATAGATTTATAGTAGAAAAGTTTATAGGTAGAAAAGATATTTATAGGAAAAAAAGTGATTTATAGTTAGAAAAGAGATTTATATGAAAAAAGCGATACATAGGTAGAAAAGAGATATATATAGTTAAAAAAGTGATTTAGGAGAAGAAACGAGATTTATAGGTAGAAAAGAGATGTATAGGCAGAAGAGAATGAATAGCTGCCTTAAATTATACATAGATAATGAAGGAGTCAATGGAGGGTTAGGTAAATCAGTAAATAAATTACTGGAGAGAGAGATCCATTTGGGCCCTCATCAGCATGATACCAAGGGCTGCTGTCATAGATTGAGACTGCCTTCACGTCAGTATTAAACTATTATATTTTATTCTTCAATATTATAGAAGCTAAAATGGTTGCTTTCTATCTGGCTTGGGAAATTGTTGACTTCTCTTTCTTCCCCTCTTCCCCCACGCCCCCCCAAAATTGCATTTTGTGGATGGTTATTCTAGTAGATCAATTGGACACATATCTTTCACTTATGCTGTAACATTTTACCTTTTCAGGCATCCTATAAGCCACTGCTGAAGCAGAGGAGATACTGAACCAGTTGTGACCAGATGCTGGCGATATTGAACGCATCTTAAGCCTCGGGATCGACTTAAAACGGGATTTAACCTGTTCATGAAGGTAAAGCATCTACATAGAGATAATGTACCTGCAGCTTCCCTCCTGCAGTCAGTGTTAATAGGAGATCAAGGTAGGGCCTGGTTGCTGACTAGCCCTATATGTAAACTAGAAGTACAAATAATCTGGGAAATAAAGAGCCTACACTTAAAAGCAAACAAACAAACAAAAGCAAATTCTTTTAGTTCGGAAACTCTTTTCTTTTTCCTCATCCTATGGCTGGTTCCCAGAAAAAAGATGACTTGCTCATATTAGAGGTTTCATAAATGCTTGTTAAATTCAATTACATATAGATGAAGACTTTTTCTAAAATTATAGGCAGCTGGCTGGTTCAGTGGATAACACTGTTGGACCTCCCTTGAATCAGCAACTGATTTCAAACACCAGCTGTAGGACTCTGGGCAAGTCACTTAATCTGTGTTTGCCTCAATTTCCTCCTCTGTAAATTGGGAATGATACAATCATGTTTGCTCCACAGAGGATAAGCCTCTGAGAACTATTTGTTTTCAAGTAGAGTCACAGCATCGTGGATTTTGAGCTGGCAGCAATATTTCAGGGTTTCTACTTCCATATTTTACAAAGAAAGTCACTGAGACACAAGGAGGTTTAGTATAGTTAATATATTGTTCAAGCGCATACAAGTTGTAAGTGGCAGAGACAAGATTCAAACAGATCCTGTTAATACTATCGTGTTACCTCTAAGTGTTCATTATATATGGGTGTATGGGTGTCCATATATGTGTGTGTATATTTCCATACTCCAATCTTCTAACCTATAACTAAACATATTTACTCTTAAAAAAAAAAGTGGTGGGATGGGGTAGGGGAAAGACACTGTAATAAAGTAACATTAAACAAGTGGTATTTTGCTCTGCTGTTTATTTCTTACTTTCATGACTTTATATTATCACTTTAAACTCCCTGAGCCTCAGTTTCCTCACATGTTAAATGAGATAGTTGACCTCCATGACCACTAGGAAACTACATTTCCAGTTCTAAAATTGTGATTCCACAGTGAAAATCTAGCAACATTGTGTCCTAATGTAAGATCTGTATTTGATCATTAATGAGTCATATATTTTCTCTTGGATTTTATATAGTTCATTTGTAGCAACATTAACCTGGCATTCCCTTCTGAGGGCTGACCCCATCCTTGTTGTGGTGACTGTTAGAGGTGGGCCGCCCTCATCCCGGTGACCATCCACTCCAGATCCTCTTTGTGGTTGGTGGGGTGACAATATCAGAAGCCAAAATGTTGAAAGATCTCGTTTCTTCCCTGAAGCCTGGAACACAGGTACCGAACCCGAAATAACAGGACATGCATCTCCCTGGCCCAAGGATGGGAGAGTCTGGCTGTTCCCACAAGACTTGGTCTGAGCCTTAGGGGTAGCATTTGAGGAGATGATCTATAGAATTCGGGAGATGGTGAAGCACTGTGTAAAGGTCAGATAATTCTCTTACTACTACCATTATTACTTGTACTCTTACCCCTATTATTATTACTACTATTTCTACTATTACTCCTCTTCCTACTCCTATTAGTATTACTCCTACGATTACTACTATTACTCTTCCACCCACTACTACAATTACTGCCACTCTTATTATTGTTATTATTCCTTCTAGATCTCTTCCTCCTGCTACTAGTACTATCATTGCTCCTATTCCTATTAATACTCCTTTTACTACCACTACTACTATTATTTCTACTACCACTTTTACTATTTCTATTACTATTACTCCTACTGCTACTCCTACTCCTACTAGTGTCACTCCTATTCCTATCATTATTACTGTTGCTATTACTACTTCTTCTACTACTATTATTCCTACTCCTATTATTATTAGTACTACTACCATTACTATTACTTTTATCATTACTACTCTTTTTACTACTTCTATCACTACTTTTATTCCTCTTCCTATTACTGTTACTACTCATACTACTCCTACTTCTTCTACGCCTCCACCTCCTACTACTGCCACTACTCCTTTGTCCGGAAGTCCATATGTTTTCTAAATAAAGAGGTTTCCTAAAAAATATTGTTAAAAGAAGACTTGCGCATAAAGCCTGAGCACAATCCTCATCAGATGAGCAGTTGACTTGCTTACCTTGGCCATGGAGACCTCATTGTGTGATGCTCATTGTGACATGCCGGAGAACACCCAAAGTTTTCTGACTTCAAGGTGATGTTCTCTTCCCAACAACCCAGTTGCATCCTGACAGCAAAGGGAGTAGTATGTGAATAGAAGAATGCATGAGTGGACTAATAGACTGATAGACTAGATACATAGATTCCTGGTGATGGATGAATGGGATAGAGAAGATAAACAAATAGATTGAATAGATACACTTAATGCATAGTTAAAAAGATAATGATGGATAGATAAGTGAAAAGATAGATTTATAGTAGAAAAGTTTATAGGTAGAAAAGTGATTTATAGGAAGAAAAGTGATTTATAGGTAGCAAACAGCTCTATAGGAAGAAAAGCCATTTATAGGTAGAAAAGAGATATTTAGATTAAAAAAAGGGATTTAGAAGTAGAAAAGAGATTTATAGGCAGAAGAGAATGAATAGCTGGATTAAAATATACATACAACCCCCCCCAAAATATTGCAGTTCGTGGATGGTTTTTCCAGTATATCAAATGGACACATATCTTTCACTTATGCTTTCACATTTTTTCTTTTCAGGCAACCTATAAGCCAATACTGAAGCAAAGGAGATACTGAAGCCAGAGTGACCAGATTCTGGCGATATTGAAAACATGTCTTTGGAAATCTACTTGAAACGGGATTTAGATTGTTGTTGGGGAGTTTTGATCTATACTTTGGAGTTTATTGCACTGGTGGGGGGAAGGGGAGAGAGGATGTTTCTGAGTTTGATTGTTGGGGAGTTTTGATATCTATACTTTGGAGTTTATTGTACTGGTGGGGGGAAGGGGAGAGATGATGTTTCTGAGTTTGATGTGTTTTTAAAAATAAAAAATGTTTTTTTTTCTGTTTCCAAAAGTTTCAAGTTGTCATTCTTTCAGCTCCCACATGATTAGTGATATTTCCCAGTTTCTTCTTTACTATCTGATGATTATATTTGCCAGCTGGTTAATCCTAAAGAAATACTTGTTGGCAAACTTATTGGGTAAACAACATTTTTCCCTTATTTGCAGCTAGCCCATACTGCTGATGGGTAAAGCTGGCTATCCTATCTGGGTTTGGGAATAAGAGAGGGAGGCAGATTTGTTCTTCTTTGAGATTGTGAAAAAACTGTAAGCAGGCCCTTTGCCATCAGAGGCTGGGGACCGTCTGAAAATCTGGGAGCAAAGAGGTAGTGGGGGTTAACAAGCAGCAGGGCTGTTGTGTTCTAGCCAGAGAAGTTCCAGAGAAGCTCGGAACTGGCCCTGCTGAAGTCTTTTGGATCTTCCTGGAGGAGCAGAGCAGCCATTCTACACCAGAAGGGCAATTCAGAATGACAAGGGACTGGCTTAGAGATTTGCATCCAGGTGCTTCCCCTCAGCTCTAGGGGAAGGCTGAGCCAGAAAATAATTGGTGTCCCCACAGGCTTGTGCTAGAGCCCCCCATTCCCCCTTTGAAGTTTCTTCTGCCTGACTTGTGCTCATTATAATCTATATGACTGAAATGTCAAACTTCGGTTTCTGAAAATCTAACCTTTCTTCAGAAGCTGGGAACCTAAATCCCCTGGATGAAGAAGGGGGATAGTAAGAGTGCTAGAAAAGCAAATGGGTGCTCTGGAGACGGCAAGATTGGAGATGGGAAAACCCCGTCTGATTTGATTCCATAGATAGTGGCAAAGGTCAGGTTAGCCACAAAAGATGTTTGCACTGATTGATAAAGCTGGAACAATACCTCTTGGGAATTGATGTACAGGCTCTGGCAAGAAAATGAAACCAAACTAACTCCCAAGCAGGATGCAGCCTTAATTGGCTGAAGGGCCCCAGAAGACCCTGGACAAGCCAGTCAAGCCGGCTTCCAGAGCTAGTCCTTAGCTTGGCCTTGGGAATCCTCCCAGGGGGTGGAAGAGGAGGAGGTCTGGATTGCTCTCTGACAGCACCTTCTCATCCTCCATCTTGGGCTTTCCACTTCTGGGCTTGGGCTTGGAGGGTCTCATCTACAGAAAACCACCTTCTTGAGGGCAAGAACTGTTGGAGTTTTTCCTTGGTAGCTCTGCCATTTTTCCACTTCGAATCACTTCCGATTTACCAATATTTATTAAGGAAACAAGCATTTATTAAACTCCTATGTACCAAGCACTGTGCTAAGCACTTTACACATATTCTCTCCTGAACATCACTGGGAGGTAGGTGCTAATATCCACTCTCTCAGTTAAAGAAACTGAGGCAACAGGTCAGCAAAATAGAGGCGAGATTGAAACAGATCTTGTCTTGTACAGACAACCCTGGCCTAATTAACAAGGGGATTCTAGATCTGCAGCGTTCAATGGGGTGTTTTCCAAATTCTACATGATGAAAGGTACCGGATGAAGCGGTCTGGGGTCTTAACCGTGGCCCTAGCTCCTTCTGCTTTGCAGCCAAACCCTAGGCTCCATCCCAAGAGCAATATGTGGGCTTGGCTCCCTTTCCCGCTGGTGCTTCTACTCATGTCCCCAGTTTCTGGTCCCTGTGTCCTTTGTGACCATATCATTCATCTGGTAGCCCACCTCATCCATCTTCCTTAGACTACTCAATCAGCAAAGCTCAATTAAACAAGGAGCAAACATCTATTACATACTTACTAGGGGTCGTATATTTCACTAGACCCTGGAGACATAAAGGTAAAAACAAAATGGTCTTGCCCGCAAAGTTTATATTCTATTGGGGAAAATGATGTCAACAAAAAGAACTAGGAAGACAATCTATGCATAAGCAAGATAATTGTATAAATATTTTTACATACATTGGATTAAGCATATATTTTCATATATTTAACATGTGAATCCCCTGTCATCTTCCCTGTCATCTAGGGGAAGAGGTGGAAGGAAGGAGGGGAAAAGTTGGAAGAGAAGGTTTTGCAAGGGTCAGTGTTAAAAACTTACCCCTTCATATGTTTTGTAAATAAAAAGCTTTCCTCAAACAATTTTTAAAAAGAAAAAAACCCACATACCAGGTGAGCACTACCGTCATCTGATGAGCATTTGCTTTGCTTACCTTCTCCATGGAGACCTCATTGTGTCATGCCCATTGTGACACGCCTGAGAACACCCAAGGTTTTCTGACTTAAAGGGGATGTTCTCTCCCCAACAACCCAGTTGGATCCTGACAGCCAAGGGAGTAGTATGTGAATAGAAGAATAGATGAGTGGACAAATAGACTAATAGACTAGATACATAGATAAGTGCTGATAGATAGATGGGATAGATAGGGTAAACAAATAGATTCAATAGATACACTTGATGCATAGTTAAATAGATAATGATGGGTAGATAAGTGAAAAGATAGATTTATAGTAGAAAAGTTTATAGGTAGAAAAGATATTTATAGGAAAAAAAAGTGATTTATAGTTAGAAAAGAGATTTATATGAAAAAAGCGATACATAGGTAGAAAAGAGATATATATAGTTAAAAAAGTGATTTAGGAGAAGAAACGAGATTTATAGGTAGAAAAGAGATGTATAGGCAGAAGAGAATGAATAGCTGCCTTAAATTATACATAGATAATGAAGGAGTCAATGGAGGGTTAGGTAAATCAGTAAATAAATTACTGGAGAGAGAGATCCATTTGGGCCCTCATCAGCATGATACCAAGGGCTGCTGTCATAGATTGAGACTGCCTTCACGTCAGTATTAAACTATTATATTTTATTCTTCAATATTATAGAAGCTAAAATGGTTGCTTTCTATCTGGCTTGGGAAATTGTTGACTTCTCTTTCTTCCCCTCTTCCCCCACGCCCCCCCAAAATTGCATTTTGTGGATGGTTATTCTAGTAGATCAATTGGACACATATCTTTCACTTATGCTGTAACATTTTACCTTTTCAGGCATCCTATAAGCCACTGCTGAAGCAGAGCAGATACTGAACCAGTTGTGACCAGATGCTGGCGATATTGAACGCATCTTAAGCCTCGGGATCGACTTAAAACGGGATTTAACCTGTTCATGAAGGTAAAGCATCTACATAGAGATAATGTACCTGCAGCTTCCCTCCTGCAGTCAGTGTTAATAGGAGATCAAGGTAGGGCCTGGTTGCTGACTAGCCCTATATATAAACTAGAAGTACAAATAATCTGGGAAATAAAGAGCCTACACTTAAAAGCAAACAAACAAACAAAAGCAAATTCTTTTAGTTCGGAAACTATTTTCTTTTTCCTCATCCTATGGCTGGTTCCCAGAAAAAAGGTGACTTGCTCATATTAGAGGTTTCATAAATGCTTGTTAAATTCAATTACATATAGATGAAGACTTTTTCTAAAATTATAGGCAGCTGGCTGGTTCAGTGGATAACACTGTTGGACCTCCCTTGAATCAGCAACTGATTTCAAACACCAGCTGTAGGACTCTGGGCAAGTCACTTAATCTGTGTTTGCCTCAATTTCCTCCTCTGTAAATTGGGAATGATACAATCATGTTTGCTCCACAGAGGATAAGGCTCTGAGAACTATTTGTTTTCAAGTAGAGTCACAGCATCGTGGATTTTGAGCTGGCAGCAATATTTCAGGGTTTCTACTTCCATATTTTACAAAGAAAGTCACTGAGACACAAGGAGGTTTAGTATAGTTAATATATTGTTCAAGCGCATACAAGTTGTAAGTGGCAGAGACAAGATTCAAACAGATCCTGTTAATACTATCGTGTTATCTCTAAGTGTTCATTATATATGGGTGTATGGGTGTCCATATATGTGTGTGTATATTTCCATTCTCCAATCTTCTAACCTATAACTAAACATATTTACTCTTAAAAAAAAAAAAGTGGTGGGATGGGGTAGGGGAAAGACACTGTAATAAAGTAACATTAAACAAGTGGTATTTTGCTCTGCTGTTTATTTCTTACTTTCATGACTTTATATTATCACTTTAAACTCCCTGAGCCTCAGTTTCCTCACATGTTAAATGAGATAGTTGAGCTCCATGACCACTAGGAAACTACATTTCCAGTTCTAAAATTGTGATTCCACAGTGAAAATCTAGCGACATTGTGTCCTAATGTAAGATCTGTATTTGATCATTAATGAGTCATATATTTTCTCTTGGATTTTATATAGTTCATTTGTAGCAACATTAACCTGGCATTCCCTTCTGAGGGCTGACCCCATCCTTGTTGTGGTGACTGTTAGAGGTGGGCCGCCCTCATCCCGGTGACCATCCACTCCAGATCGTCTTTGTGGTTGGTGGGGTGACAATATCAGAAGCCAAAATGTTGAAAGATCTCGTTTCTTCCCTGAAGCCTGGAACACAGGTACCGAACCCGAAATAACAGGACATGCATCTCCCTGGCCCAAGGATGGGAGAGTCTGGCTGTTCCCACAAGACTTGGTCTGAGCCTTAGGGGTAGCATTTGAGGAGATGATCTATAGAATTCGGGAGATGGTGAAGCACTGTGTAAAGGTCAGATAATTCTCTTACTACTACTATTATTACTTGTACTCTTACCCCTATTATTATTACTACTATTTCTACTATTACTCCTCTTCCTACTCCTATTAGTATTACTCCTACGATTACTACTATTACTCTTCCACCAACTACTACAATTACTGCCACTCTTATTATTGTTATTATTCCTTCTAGATCTCTTCCTCCTGCTACTAGTACTATCATTGCTCCTATTACTATTAATACTCCTTTTACTACCACTACTATTATTTCTACTACCACTTTTACTATTACTATTACTCCTACTGCTACTGCTACTCCTACTCCTACTAGTGTCACTCCTATTCCTATCATTATTACTGTTGCTATTACTACTTCTTCTACTACTATAATTCCTACTCCTATTATTATTAGTACTACTACCATTACTATTACTTTTATCATTACTACTCTTTTTACTACTTCTATCACTACTTTTATTCCTCTTCCTATTACTGTTACTACTCATACTACTCCTACTTCTTCTACGCCTCCACCTCCTACTACTGCCACTACTCCTTTGTCCGGAAGTCCATATGTTTTCTAAATAAAGAGGTTTCCTAAAAAATATTGTTAAAAGAAGACTTGCGCATAAAGCCTGAGCACAATCCTCATCAGATGAGCAGTTGACTTGCTTACCTTGGCCATGGAGACCTCTCATTGTGTGATGCTCATTGTGACATGCCGGAGAACACCCAAAGTTTTCTGACTTCAAGGTGATGTTCTCTTCCCAACAACCCAGTTGGATCCTGACAGGAAAAGGGAGTAGTATGTGAATAGAAGAATGCATGAGTGGACTAATAGACTGATAGACTAGATACATAGATTCCTGGTGATGGATGAATGGGATAGAGAAGATAAACAAATAGATTGAATAGATACACTTAATGCATAGTTAAAAAGATAATGATGGATAGATAAGTGAAAAGATAGATTTATAGTAGAAAAGTTTATAGGTAGAAAAGTGATTTATAGGAAGAAAAGTGATTTATAGGTAGCAAACAGCTCTATAGGAAGAAAAGCCATTTATAGGTAGAAAAGAGATTTTTAGATTAAAAAAAGGGATTTAGAAGTAGAAAAGAGATTTATAGGCAGAAGAGAATGAATAGCTGGATTAAAATATACATACAACCCCCACCCAAAATATTGCAGTTTGTGGATGGTTTTTCCAGTATATCAAATGGACACATATCTTTCACTTATGCTTTAACATTTTATCTTTTCAGGCAAGCTATAAGCCAGTACTGAAGCAAAGGAGATACTGAAGCCAGAGTGACCAGATTCTGGCGATATTGAAAACATGTCTTTGGAAATCTACTTGAAACGGGATTTAGATTGTTGTTGGGGAGTTTTGATCTATACTTTGGAGTTTATTGCACTGGTGGGGGGAAGGGGAGAGAGGATGTTTCTGAGTTTGATTGTTGGGGAGTTTTGATATCTATACTTTGGAGTTTATTGTACTGGTGGGGGGAAGGGGAGAGATGATGTTTCTGAGTTTGATGTGTTTTTAAAAATAAAAAATTTTTTTTTTCTGTTTCCAAAAGTTTCAAGTTGTCATTCTTTCAGCTCCCACATGATTAGTGATATTTCCCAGTTTCTTCTTTACTATCTGATGATTATATTTGCCAGCTGGTTAATCCTAAAGAAATACTTGTTGGCAAACTTATTGGGTAAACAACATTTTTCCCTTATTTGCAGCTAGCCCATACTGCTGATGGGTAAAGCTGGCTATCCTATCTGGGTTTGGGAATAAGAGAGGGAGGCAGATTTGTTCTTCTTTGAGATTGTGAAAAAACTGTAAGCAGGCCCTTTGCCATCAGAGGCTGGGGACCGTCTGAAAATCTGGGAGCAAAGAGGTAGTGGGGGTTAACAAGCAGCAGGGCTGTTGTGTTCTAGCCAGAGAAGTTCCAGAGAAGCTCGGAACTGGCCCTGCTGAAGTCTTTTGGATCTTCCTGGAGGAGCAGAGCAGCCATTCTACACCAGAAGGGCAATTCAGAATGACAAGGGACTGGCTTAGAGATTTGCATCCAGGTGCTTCCCCTCAGCTCTAGGGGAAGGCTGAGCCAGAAAATAATTGGTGTCCCCACAGGCTTGTGCTAGAGCCCCCCATTCCCCCTTTGAAGTTTCTTCTGCCTGACTTGTGCTCATTATAATCTATATGACTGAAATGTCAATCTTCTCTTTCTGAAAATCTAACCTTTCTTCAGAAGCTGGGAACCTAAATCCCCTGGATGAAGAAGGGGGATAGTAAGAGTGCTAGAAAAGCAAATGGGTGCTCTGGAGACGGCAAGATTGGAGATGGGAAAACTCCGTCTGATTTGATTCCATAGATAGTGGCAAAGGTCAGGTTAGCCACAAAAGATGTTTGCACTGATTGATAAAGCTGGAACAATACCTCTTGGGAATTGATGTACAGGCTCTGGCAAGAAAATGAAACCAAACTAACTCCCAAGCAGGATGCAGCCTTAATTGGCTGAAGGGCCCCAGAAGACCCTGGACAAGCCAGTCAAGCCGGCTTCCAGAGCTAGTCCTTAGCTTGGCCTTGGGAATCCTCCCAGGGGGTGGAAGAGGAGGAGGTCTGGATTGCTCTCTGACAGCACCTTCTCATCCTCCATCTTGGGCTTTCCACTTCTGGGCTTGGGCTTGGAGGGTCTCATCTACAGAAAACCACCTTCTTGAGGGCAAGAACTGTTGGAGTTTTTCCTTGGTAGCTCTGCCATTTTTCCACTTCGAATCACTTCCGATTTACCAATATTTATTAAGGAAACAAGCATTTATTAAACTCCTATGTACCAAGCACTGTGCTAAGCACTTTACACATATTCTCTCCTGAACATCACTGGGAGGTAGGTGCTAATATCCACTCTCTCAGTTAAAGAAACTGAGGCAACAGGTCAGCAAAATAGAGGCGAGATTGAAACAGATCTTGTCTTGTACAGACAACCCTGGCCTAATTAACAAGGGGATTCTAGATCTGCAGCGTTCAATGGGGTGTTTTCCAAATTCTACATGATGAAAGGTACCGGATGAAGCGGTCTGGGGTCTTAACCGTGGCCCTAGCTCCTTCTGCTTTGCAGCCAAACCCTAGGCTCCATCCCAAGAGCAATATGTGGGCTTGGCTCCCTTTCCCGCTGGTGCTTCTACTCATGTCCCCAGTTTCTGGTCCCTGTGTCCTTTGTGACCATATCATTCATCTGGTAGCCCACCTCATCCATCTTCCTTAGACTACTCAATCAGCAAAGCTCAATTAAACAAGGAGCAAACATCTATTACATACTTACTAGGGGTCGTATATTTCACTAGACCCTGGAGACATAAAGGTAAAAACAAAATGGTCTTGCCCGCAAAGTTTATATTCTATTGGGGAAAATGATGTCAACAAAAAGAACTAGGAAGACAATCTATGCATAAGCAAGATAATTGTATAAATATTTTTACATACATTGGATTAAGCATATATTTTCATATATTTAACATGTGAATCCCCTGTCATCTTCCCTGTCATCTAGGGAAAGAGGTGGAAGGAAGGAGGGGAAAAGTTGGAAGAGAAGGTTTTGCAAGGGTCAGTGTTAAAAACTTACCCCTTCATATGTTTTGTAAATAAAAAGCTTTCCTCAAACAATTTTTAAAATGAAAAAAAACCCACATACCAGGTGAGCACTACCCTCATCTGATGAGCATTTGCTTTGCTTACCTTCTCCATGGAGACCTCATTGTGTCATGCCCATTGTGACACGCCTGAGAACACCCAAGGTTTTCTGACTTAAAGGGGATGTTCTCTCCCCAACAACCCAGTTGGATCCTGACAGCCAAGGGAGTAGTATGTGAATAGAAGAATAGATGAGTGGACAAATAGACTAATAGACTAGATACATAGATAAGTGCTGATAGATAGATGGGATAGATAGGGTAAACAAATAGATTCAATAGATACACTTGATGCATAGTTAAATAGATAATGATCGGTAGATAAGTGAAAAGATAGATTTATAGTAGAAAAGTTTATAGGTAGAAAAGATATTTATAGGAAAAAAAAGTGATTTATAGTTAGAAAAGAGATTTATATGAAAAAAGCGATACATAGGTAGAAAAGAGATATATATAGTTAAAAAAGTGATTTAGGAGAAGAAACGAGATTTATAGGTAGAAAAGAGACTTATAGGCAGAAGAGAATGAATAGCTGCCTTAAATTATACATAGATAATGAAGGAGTCAATGGAGGGTTAGGTAAATCAGTAAATAAATTACTGGAGAGAGAGATCCATTTGGGCCCTCATCAGCATGATACCAAGGGCTGCTATCATAGATTGAGACTGCCTTCACGTCAGTATTAAACTATTATATTTTATCCTTCAATATTATAGAAGCTAAAATGGCTTGGGAAATTGTTGACTTCTCTTTCTTCCCCTCTTCCCCCACGCCCCCCCAAAATTGCATTTTGTGGATGGTTATTCTAGTAGATCAATTGGACACATATCTTTCACTTATGCTGTAACATTTTACCTTTTCAGGCATCCTATAAGCCACTGCTGAAGCAGAGGAGATACTGAACCAGTTGTGACCAGATGCTGGCGATATTGAACGCATCTTAAGCCTCGGGATCGACTTAAAACGGGATTTAACCTGTTCATGAAGGTAAAGCATCTACATAGAGATAATGTACCTGCAGCTTCCCTCCTGCAGTCAGTGTTAATAGGAGATCAAGGTAGGGCCTGGTTGCTGACTAGCCCTATATATAAACTAGAAGTACAAATAATCTGGGAAATAGAGAGCCTACACTTAAAAGCAAACAAACAAACAAAAGCAAATTCTTTTAGTTCAGAAACTATTTTCTTTTTCCTCATCCTATGGCTGGTTCCCAGAAAAAAGATGACTTGCTCATATTAGAGGTTTCATAAATGCTTGTTAAATTCAATTACATATAGATGAAGACTTTTTCTAAAATTATAGGCAGCTGGCTGGTTCAGTGGATAACACTGTTGGACCTCCCTTGAATCAGCAACTGATTTCAAACACCAGCTGTAGGACTCTGGGCAAGTCACTTAATCTGTGTTTGCCTCAATTTCCTCCTCTGTAAATTGGGAATGATACAATCATGTTTGCTCCACAGAGGATAAGCCTCTGAGAACTATTTGTTTTCAAGTAGAGTCACAGCATCGTGGATTTTGAGCTGGAAGCAATATTTCAGGGTTTCTACTTCCATATTTTACAAAGAAAGTCACTGAGACACAAGGAGGTTTAGTATAGTTAATATATTGTTCAAGCGCATACAAGTTGTAAGTGGCAGAGACAAGATTCAAACAGATCCTGTTAATACTATCGTGTTACCTCTAAGTGTTCAATATATATGGGTGTATGGGTGTCCATATATGTGTGTGTATATTTCCATACTCCAATCTTCTAACCTATAACTAAACATATTTACTCTTAAAAAAAAAAAAGTGGTGGGATGGGGTAGGGGAAAGAAACTGTAATAAAGTAACATTAAACAAGTGGTATTTTGCTCTGCTGTTTATTTCTTACTTTCATGACTTTATATTATCACTTTAAACTCCCTGAGCCTCAGTTTCCTCACATGTTAAATGAGATAGTTGAGCTCCATGACCACTAGGAAACTACATTTCCAGTTCTAAAATTGTGATTCCACAGTGAAAATCTAGCAACATTGTGTCCTAATGTAAGATCTGTATTTGATCATTAATGAGTCATATATTTTCTCTTGGATTTTATATAGTTCATTTGTAGCAACATTAACCTGGCATTCCCTTCTGAGGGCTGACCCCATCCTTGTTGTGGTGACTGTTAGAGGTGGGCCGCCCTCATCCCGGTGACCATCCACTCCAGATCCTCTTTGTGGTTGGTGGGGTGACGATATCAGAAGCCAAAATGTTGAAAGATCTCGTTTCTTCCCTGAAGCCTGGAACACAGGTACCGAACCCGAAATAACAGGACATGCATCTCCCTGGCCCAAGGATGGGAGAGTCTGGCTGTTCCCACAAGACTTGGTCTGAGCCTTAGGGGTAGCATTTGAGGAGATGATCTATAGAATTTGGGAGATGGTGAAGCACTGTGTAAAGGTCAGATAATTCTCTTACTACTACTATTATTACTTGTACTCTTACGCCTATTATTATTACTACTATTTCTACTATTACTCCTCTTCCTACTCCTATTAGTATTACTCCTACAATTACTACTATTACTCTTCCACCAACTACTACAATTACTGCCACTCTTATTATTGTTATTATTCCTTCTAGATCTCTTCCTCCTGCTACTAGTACTATCATTGCTCCTATTCCTATTTATACTCCTTTTACTACCACAACTATTATTTCTACTACCACTTTTACTATTACTATTACTCCTATTGCTACTGCTACTCCTACTCCTACTAGTGTCACTCCTATTCCTATCATTATTACTGTTGCTATTACTACTTCTTCTACTACTATTATTCCTACTCCTATTATTATTAGTACTACTACCATTACTATTACTTTTATCATTACTACTCTTTTTACTACTTCTATCACTACTTTTATTCCTCTTCCTATTACTGTTACTACTCATACTACTCCTACTTCTTCTACGCCTCCACCTCCTACTACTGCCACTACTCCTTTGTCCGGAAGTCCATATGTTTTCTAAATAAAGAGGTTTCCTAAAAAATATTGTTAAAAGAAGACTTGCGCATAAAGCCTGAGCACAATCCTCATCAGATGAGCAGTTGACTTGCTTACCTTGGCCATGGAGACCTCATTGTGTGATGCTCATTGTGACATGCCGGAGAACACCCAAAGTTTTCTGACTTAAAGGTGATGTTCTCTTCCCAACAACCCAGTTGGATCCTGACAGCAAAGGGAGTAGTATGTGAATAGAAGAATGCATGAGTGGACTAATAGACTGATAGACTAGATACATAGATTCCTGGTGATGGATGAATGGGATAGAGAAGATAAGCAAATAGATTGAATAGATACACTTAATGCATAGTTAAAAAGATAATGATGGATAGATAAGTGAAAAGATAGATTTATAGTAGAAAAGTTTATAGGTAGAAAAGTGATTTATAGGAAGAAAAGTGATTTATAGGTAGCAAACAGCTCTATAGGAAGAAAAGCCATTTATAGGTAGAAAAGAGATTTTTAGATTAAAAAAAGGGATTTAGAAGTAGAAAAGAGATTTATAGGCAGAAGAGAATGAATAGCTGGATTAAAATATACATACAACCCCCACCCAAAATATTGCAGTTTGTGGATGGTTTTTCCAGTATATCAAATGGACACATATCTTTCACTTATGCTTTCACATTTTTTCTTTTCAGGCAACCTATAAGCCAATACTGAAGCAAAGGAGATACTGAAGCCAGAGTGACCAGATTCTGGCGATATTGAAAACATGTCTTTGGAAATCTACTTGAAACGGGATTTAGATTGTTGTTGGGGAGTTTTGATCTATACTTTGGAGTTTATTGCACTGGTGGGGGGAAGGGGAGAGAGGATGTTTCTGAGTTTGATTGTTGGGGAGTTTTGATATCTATACTTTGGAGTTTATTGTACTGGTGGGGGGAAGGGGAGAGATGATGTTTCTGAGTTTGATGTGTTTTTAAAAATAAAAAATGTTTTTTTTTCTGTTTCCAAAAGTTTCAAGTTGTCATTCTTTCAGCTCCCACATGATTAGTGATATTTCCCAGTTTCTTCTTTACTATCTGATGATTATATTTGCCAGCTGGTTAATCCTAAAGAAATACTTGTTGGCAAACTTATTGGGTAAACAACATTTTTCCCTTATTTGCAGCTAGCCCATACTGCTGATGGGTAAAGCTGGCTATCCTATCTGGGTTTGGGAATAAGAGAGGGAGGCAGATTTGTTCTTCTTTGAGATTGTGAAAAAACTGTAAGCAGGCCCTTTGCCATCAGAGGCTGGGGACCGTCTGAAAATCTGGGAGCAAAGAGGTAGTGGGGGTTAACAAGCAGCAGGGCTGTTGTGTTCTAGCCAGAGAAGTTCCAGAGAAGCTCGGAACTGGCCCTGCTGAAGTCTTTTGGATCTTCCTGGAGGAGCAGAGCAGCCATTCTACACCAGAAGGGCAATTCAGAATGACAAGGGACTGGCTTAGAGATTTGCATCCAGGTGCTTCCCCTCAGCTCTAGGGGAAGGCTGAGCCAGAAAATAATTGGTGTCCCCACAGGCTTGTGCTAGAGCCCCCCATTCCCCCTTTGAAGTTTCTTCTGCCTGACTTGTGCTCATTATAATCTATATGACTGAAATGTCAATCTTCTCTTTCTGAAAATCTAACCTTTCTTCAGAAGCTGGGAACCTAAATCCCCTGGATGAAGAAGGGGGATAGTAAGAGTGCTAGAAAAGCAAATGGGTGCTCTGGAGACGGCAAGATTGGAGATGGGAAAACTCCGTCTGATTTGATTCCATAGATAGTGGCAAACGTCAGGTTAGCCACAAAAGATGTTTGCACTGATTGATAAAGCTGGAACAATACCTCTTGGGAATTGATGTACAGGCTCTGGCAAGAAAATGAAACCAAACTAACTCCCAAGCAGGATGCAGCCTTAATTGGCTGAAGGGCCCCAGAAGACCCTGGACAAGCCAGTCAAGCCGGCTTCCAGAGCTAGTCCTTAGCTTGGCCTTGGGAATCCTCCCAGGGGGTGGAAGAGGAGGAGGTCTGGATTGCTCTCTGACAGCACCTTCTCATCCTCCATCTTGGGCTTTCCACTTCTGGGCTTGGGCTTGGAGGGTCTCATCTACAGAAAACCACCTTCTTGAGGGCAAGAACTGTTGGAGTTTTTCCTTGGTAGCTCTGCCATTTTTCCACTTCGAATCACTTCCGATTTACCAATATTTATTAAGGAAACAAGCATTTATTAAACTCCTATGTACCAAGCACTGTGCTAAGCACTTTACACATATTCTCTCCTGAACATCACTGGGAGGTAGGTGCTAATATCCACTCTCTCAGTTAAAGAAACTGAGGCAACAGGTCAGCAAAATAGAGGCGAGATTGAAACAGATCTTGTCTTGTACAGACAACCCTGGCCTAATTAACAAGGGGATTCTAGATCTGCAGCGTTCAATGGGGTGTTTTCCAAATTCTACATGATGAAAGGTACCGGATGAAGCGGTCTGGGGTCTTAACCGTGGCCCTAGCTCCTTCTGCTTTGCAGCCAAACCCTAGGCTCCATCCCAAGAGCAATATGTGGGCTTGGCTCCCTTTCCCGCTGGTGCTTCTACTCATGTCCCCAGTTTCTGGTCCCTGTGTCCTTTGTGACCATATCATTCATCTGGTAGCCCACCTCATCCATCTTCCTTAGACTACTCAATCAGCAAAGCTCAATTAAACAAGGAGCAAACATCTATTACATACTTACTAGGGGTCGTATATTTCACTAGACCCTGGAGACATAAAGGTAAAAACAAAATGGTCTTGCCCGCAAAGTTTATATTCTATTGGGGAAAATGATGTCAACAAAAAGAACTAGGAAGACAATCTATGCATAAGCAAGATAATTGTATAAATATTTTTACATACATTGGATTAAGCATATATTTTCATATATTTAACATGTGAATCCCCTGTCATCTTCCCTGTCATCTAGGGAAAGAGGTGGAAGGAAGGAGGGGAAAAGTTGGAAGAGAAGGTTTTGCAAGGGTCAGTGTTAAAAACTTACCCCTTCATATGTTTTGTAAATAAAAAGCTTTCCTCAAACAATTTTTAAAATGAAAAAAAACCCACATACCAGGTGAGCACTACCCTCATCTGATGAGCATTTGCTTTGCTTACCTTCTCCATGGAGACCTCATTGTGTCATGCCCATTGTGACACGCCTGAGAACACCCAAGGTTTTCTGACTTAAAGGGGATGTTCTCTCCCCAACAACCCAGTTGGATCCTGACAGCCAAGGGAGTAGTATGTGAATAGAAGAATAGATGAGTGGACAAATAGACTAATAGACTAGATACATAGATAAGTGCTGATAGATAGATGGGATAGATAGGGTAAACAAATAGATTCAATAGATACACTTGATGCATAGTTAAATAGATAATGATCGGTAGATAAGTGAAAAGATAGATTTATAGTAGAAAAGTTTATAGGTAGAAAAGATATTTATAGGAAAAAAAAGTGATTTATAGTTAGAAAAGAGATTTATATGAAAAAAGCGATACATAGGTAGAAAAGAGATATATATAGTTAAAAAAGTGATTTAGGAGAAGAAACGAGATTTATAGGTAGAAAAGAGACTTATAGGCAGAAGAGAATGAATAGCTGCCTTAAATTATACATAGATAATGAAGGAGTCAATGGAGGGTTAGGTAAATCAGTAAATAAATTACTGGAGAGAGAGATCCATTTGGGCCCTCATCAGCATGATACCAAGGGCTGCTATCATAGATTGAGACTGCCTTCACGTCAGTATTAAACTATTATATTTTATCCTTCAATATTATAGAAGCTAAAATGGCTTGGGAAATTGTTGACTTCTCTTTCTTCCCCTCTTCCCCCACGCCCCCCCAAAATTGCATTTTGTGGATGGTTATTCTAGTAGATCAATTGGACACATATCTTTCACTTATGCTGTAACATTTTACCTTTTCAGGCATCCTATAAGCCACTGCTGAAGCAGAGGAGATACTGAACCAGTTGTGACCAGATGCTGGCGATATTGAACGCATCTTAAGCCTCGGGATCGACTTAAAACGGGATTTAACCTGTTCATGAAGGTAAAGCATCTACATAGAGATAATGTACCTGCAGCTTCCCTCCTGCAGTCAGTGTTAATAGGAGATCAAGGTAGGGCCTGGTTGCTGACTAGCCCTATATATAAACTAGAAGTACAAATAATCTGGGAAATAGAGAGCCTACACTTAAAAGCAAACAAACAAACAAAAGCAAATTCTTTTAGTTCAGAAACTATTTTCTTTTTCCTCATCCTATGGCTGGTTCCCAGAAAAAAGATGACTTGCTCATATTAGAGGTTTCATAAATGCTTGTTAAATTCAATTACATATAGATGAAGACTTTTTCTAAAATTATAGGCAGCTGGCTGGTTCAGTGGATAACACTGTTGGACCTCCCTTGAATCAGCAACTGATTTCAAACACCAGCTGTAGGACTCTGGGCAAGTCACTTAATCTGTGTTTGCCTCAATTTCCTCCTCTGTAAATTGGGAATGATACAATCATGTTTGCTCCACAGAGGATAAGCCTCTGAGAACTATTTGTTTTCAAGTAGAGTCACAGCATCGTGGATTTTGAGCTGGAAGCAATATTTCAGGGTTTCTACTTCCATATTTTACAAAGAAAGT
Source organism: Sminthopsis crassicaudata (assembly GCF_048593235.1). Lineage (NCBI taxonomy): Eukaryota > Metazoa > Chordata > Mammalia > Dasyuromorphia > Dasyuridae > Sminthopsis > Sminthopsis crassicaudata. Next base: position 197,915,477 of record NC_133622.1, read on the forward strand.
CACTGAGACACAAGGAGGTTTAGTATAGTTAATATATTGTTCAAGCGCATACAAGTTGTAAGTGGCAGAGACAAGATTCAAACAGATCCTGTTAATACTATCGTGTTACCTCTAAGTGTTCAATATATATGGGTGTATGGGTGTCCATATATGTGTGTGTATATTTCCATACTCCAATCTTCTAACCTATAACTAAACATATTTACTCTTAAAAAAAAAAAAGTGGTGGGATGGGGTAGGGGAAAGAAACTGTAATAAAGTAACATTAAACAAGTGGTATTTTGCTCTGCTGTTTATTTCTTACTTTCATGACTTTATATTATCACTTTAAACTCCCTGAGCCTCAGTTTCCTCACATGTTAAATGAGATAGTTGAGCTCCATGACCACTAGGAAACTACATTTCCAGTTCTAAAATTGTGATTCCACAGTGAAAATCTAGCAACATTGTGTCCTAATGTAAGATCTGTATTTGATCATTAATGAGTCATATATTTTCTCTTGGATTTTATATAGTTCATTTGTAGCAACATTAACCTGGCATTCCCTTCTGAGGGCTGACCCCATCCTTGTTGTGGTGACTGTTAGAGGTGGGCCGCCCTCATCCCGGTGACCATCCACTCCAGATCCTCTTTGTGGTTGGTGGGGTGACGATATCAGAAGCCAAAATGTTGAAAGATCTCGTTTCTTCCCTGAAGCCTGGAACACAGGTACCGAACCCGAAATAACAGGACATGCATCTCCCTGGCCCAAGGATGGGAGAGTCTGGCTGTTCCCACAAGACTTGGTCTGAGCCTTAGGGGTAGCATTTGAGGAGATGATCTATAGAATTTGGGAGATGGTGAAGCACTGTGTAAAGGTCAGATAATTCTCTTACTACTACTATTATTACTTGTACTCTTACGCCTATTATTATTACTACTATTTCTACTATTACTCCTCTTCCTACTCCTATTAGTATTACTCCTACAATTACTACTATTACTCTTCCACCAACTACTACAATTACTGCCACTCTTATTATTGTTATTATTCCTTCTAGATCTCTTCCTCCTGCTACTAGTACTATCATTGCTCCTATTCCTATTTATACTCCTTTTACTACCACAACTATTATTTCTACTACCACTTTTACTATTACTATTACTCCTATTGCTACTGCTACTCCTACTCCTACTAGTGTCACTCCTATTCCTATCATTATTACTGTTGCTATTACTACTTCTTCTACTACTATTATTCCTACTCCTATTATTATTAGTACTACTACCATTACTATTACTTTTATCATTACTACTCTTTTTACTACTTCTATCACTACTTTTATTCCTCTTCCTATTACTGTTACTACTCATACTACTCCTACTTCTTCTACGCCTCCACCTCCTACTACTGCCACTACTCCTTTGTCCGGAAGTCCATATGTTTTCTAAATAAAGAGGTTTCCTAAAAAATATTGTTAAAAGAAGACTTGCGCATAAAGCCTGAGCACAATCCTCATCAGATGAGCAGTTGACTTGCTTACCTTGGCCATGGAGACCTCATTGTGTGATGCTCATTGTGACATGCCGGAGAACACCCAAAGTTTTCTGACTTAAAGGTGATGTTCTCTTCCCAACAACCCAGTTGGATCCTGACAGCAAAGGGAGTAGTATGTGAATAGAAGAATGCATGAGTGGACTAATAGACTGATAGACTAGATACATAGATTCCTGGTGATGGATGAATGGGATAGAGAAGATAAGCAAATAGATTGAATAGATACACTTAATGCATAGTTAAAAAGATAATGATGGATAGATAAGTGAAAAGATAGATTTATAGTAGAAAAGTTTATAGGTAGAAAGGTGATTTATAGGAAGAAAAGTGATTTATAGGTAGCAAACAGCTCTATAGGAAGAAAAGCCATTTATAGGTAGAAAAGAGATTTTTAGATTAAAAAAAGGGATTTAGAAGTAGAAAAGAGATTTATAGGCAGAAGAGAATGAATAGCTGGATTAAAATATACATACAACCCCCACCCAAAATATTGCAGTTTGTGGATGGTTTTTCCAGTATATCAAATGGACACATATCTTTCACTTATGCTTTAACATTTTATCTTTTCAGGCAACCTATAAGCCAGTACTGAAGCAAAGGAGATACTGAAGCCAGAGTGACCAGATTCTGGCGATATTGAAAACATGTCTTTGGAAATCTACTTGAAACGGGATTTAGATTGTTGTTGGGGAGTTTTGATCTATACTTTGGAGTTTATTGCACTGGTGGGGGGAAGGGGAGAGAGGATGTTTCTGAGTTTGATTGTTGGGGAGTTTTGATATCTATACTTTGGAGTTTATTGTACTGGTGGGGGGAAGGGGAGAGATGATGTTTCTGAGTTTGATGTGTTTTTAAAAATAAAAAAAATGTTTTTTTCTGTTTCCAAAAGTTTCAAGTTGTCATTCTTTCAGCTCCCACATGATTAGTGATATTTCCCAGTTTCTTCTTTACTATCTGATGATTATATTTGCCAGCTGGTTAATCCTAAAGAAATACTTGTTGGCAAACTTATTGGGTAAACAACATTTTTCCCTTATTTGCAGCTAGCCCATACTGCTGATGGGTAAAGCTGGCTATCCTATCTGGGTTTGGGAATAAGAGAGGGAGGCAGATTTGTTCTTCTTTGAGATTGTGAAAAAACTGTAAGCAGGCCCTTTGCCATCAGAGGCTGGGGACCGTCTGAAAATCTGGGAGCAAAGAGGTAGTGGGGGTTAACAAGCAGCAGGGCTGTTGTGTTCTAGCCAGAGAAGTTCCAGAGAAGCTCGGAACTGGCCCTGCTGAAGTCTTCTGGATCTTCCTGGAGGAGCAGAGCAGCCATTCTACACCAGGAGGGCAATTCAGAATGACAAGGGACTGGCTTAGAGATTTGCATCCAGGTGCTTCCCCTCAGCTCTAGGGGAAGGCTGAGCCAGAAAATAATTGGTGTCCCCACAGGCTTGTGCTAGAGCCCCCCATTCCCCCTTTGAAGTTTCTTCTGCCTGACTAGTGCTCATTATAATCTATATGACTGAAATGTCAAACTTCTGTTTCTGAAAATCTAACCTTTCTTCAGAAGCTGGGAACCTAAATCCCCTGGATGAAGAAGGGGGATAGTAAGAGTGCTAGAAAAGCAAATGGGTGCTCTGGAGACGGCAAGATTGGAGATGGGAAAACCCCATCTGATTTGATTCCATAGATAGTGGCAAAGGTCAGGTTAGCCACAAAAGATGTTTGCACTGATTGATAAAGCTGGAACAATACCTCTTGGGAATTGATGTACAGGCTCTGGCAAGAAAATGAAACCAAACTAACTCCCAAGCAGGATGCAGCCTTAATTGGCTGAAGGGCCCCAGAAGACCCTGGACAAGCCAGTCAAGCCGGCTTCCAGAGCTAGTCCTTAGCTTGGCCTTGGGAATCCTCCCAGGGGGTGGAAGAGGAGGAGGTCTGGATTGCTCTCTGACAGCACCTTCTCATCCTCCATCTTGGGCTTTCCACTTCTGGGCTTGGGCTTGGAGGGTCTCATCTACAGAAAACCACCTTCTTGAGGGCAAGAACTGTTGGAGTTTTTCCTTGGTAGCTCTGCCATTTTTCCACTTCGAATCACTTCCGATTTACCAATATTTATTAAGGAAACAAGCATTTATTAAACTCCTATGTACCAAGCACTGTGCTAAGCACTTTACACATATTCTCTCCTGAACATCACTGGGAGGTAGGTGCTAATATCCACTCTCTCAGTTAAAGAAACTGAGGCAACAGGTCAGCAAAATAGAGGCGAGATTGAAACAGATCTTGTCTTGTACAGACAACCCTGGCCTAATTAACAAGGGGATTCTAGATCTGCAGCGTTCAATGGGGTGTTTTCCAAATTCTACATGATGAAAGGTACCGGATGAAGCGGTCTGGGGTCTTAACCGTGGCCCTAGCTCCTTCTGCTTTGCAGCCAAACCCTAGGCTCCATCCCAAGAGCAATATGTGGGCTTGGCTCCCTTTCCCGCTGGTGCTTCTACTCATGTCCCCAGTTTCTGGTCCCTGTGTCCTTTGTGACCATATCATTCATCTGGTAGCCCACCTCATCCATCTTCCTTAGACTACTCAATCAGCAAAGCTCAATTAAACAAGGAGCAAACATCTATTACATACTTACTAGGGGTCGTATATTTCACTAGACCCTGGAGACATAAAGGTAAAAACAAAATGGTCTTGCCCGCAAAGTTTATATTCTATTGGGGAAAATGATGTCAACAAAAAGAACTAGGAAGACAATCTATGCATAAGCAAGATAATTGTATAAATATTTTTACATACATTGGATTAAGCATATATTTTCATATATTTAACATGTGAATCCCCTGTCATCTTCCCTGTCATCTAGGGGAAGAGGTGGAAGGAAGGAGGGGAAAAGTTGGAAGAGAAGGTTTTGCAAGGGTCAGTGTTAAAAACTTACCCCTTCATATGTTTTGTAAATAAAAAGCTTTCCTCAAACAATTTTTAAAAAGAAAAAAAACCCACATACCAGGTGAGCACTACCCTCATCTGATGAGCATTTGCTTTGCTTACCTTCTCCATGGAGACCTCATTGTGTCATGCCCATTGTGACACGCCTGAGAACACCCAAGGTTTTCTGACTTAAAGGGGATGTTCTCTCCCCAACAACCCAGTTGGATCCTGACAGCCAAGGGAGTAGTATGTGAATAGAAGAATAGATGAGTGGACAAATAGACTAATAGACTAGATACATAGATAAGTGCTGATAGATAGATGGGATAGATAGGGTAAACAAATAGATTCAATAGATACACTTGATGCATAGTTAAATAGATAATGATCAGTAGATAAGTGAAAAGATAGATTTATAGTAGAAAAGTTTATAGGTAGAAAAGATATTTATAGGAAAAAAAAAGTGATTTATAGTTAGAAAAGAGATTTATATGAAAAAAGCGATACATAGGTAGAAAAGAGATATATATAGTTAAAAAAGTGATTTAGGAGAAGAAACGAGATTTATAGGTAGAAAAGAGATTTATAGGCAGAAGAGAATGAATAGCTGCCTTAAATTATACATAGATAATGAAGGAGTCAATGGAGGGTTAGGTAAATCAGTAAATAAATTACTGGAGAGAGAGATCCATTTGGGCCCTCATCAGCATGATACCAAGGGCTGCTGTCATAGATTGAGACTGCCTTCACGTCAGTATTAAACTATTATATTTTAGTCTTCAATATTATAGAAGCTAAAATGGTTGTTTTCTATCTGGCTTGGGAAATTGTTGACTTCTCTTTCTTCCCCTCTTCCCCCACGCCCCCCCAAAATTGCATTTTGTGGATGGTTATTCTAGTAGATCAATTGGACACATATCTTTCACTTATGCTGTAACATTTTACCTTTTCAGGCATCCTATAAGCCACTGCTGAAGCAGAGGAGATACTGAACCAGTTGTGACCAGATGCTGGCGATATTGAACGCATCTTAAGCCTCGGGATCGACTTAAAACGGGATTTAACCTGTTCATGAAGGGAAAGCATCTACATAGAGATAATGTACCTGCAGCTTCCCTCCTGCAGTCAGTGTTAATAGGAGATCAAGGTAGGGCCTGGTTGCTGACTAGCCCTATATATAAACTAGAAGTACAAATAATCTGGGAAATAGAGAGCCTACACTTAAAAGCAAACAAACAAACAAAAGCAAATTCTTTTAGTTCGGAAACTCTTTTCTTTTTCCTCATCCTATGGCTGGTTCCCAGAAAAAAGATGACTTGCTCATATTAGAGGTTTCATAAATGCTTGTTAAATTCAATTACATATAGATGAAGACTTTTTCTAAAATTATAGGCAGCTGGCTGGTTCAGTGGATAACACTGTTGGACCTCCCTTGAATCAGCAACTGATTTCAAACACCAGCTGTAGGACTCTGGGCAAGTCACTTAATCTGTGTTTGCCTCAATTTCCTCCTCTGTAAATTGGGAATGATACAATCATGTTTGCTCCACAGAGGATAAGCCTCTGAGAACTATTTGTTTTCAAGTAGAGTCACAGCATCGTGGATTTTGAGCTGGCAGCAATATTTCAGGGTTTCTACTTCCATATTTTACAAAGAAAGTCACTGAGACACAAGGAGGTTTAGTATAGTTAATATATTGTTCAAGCGCATACAAGTTGTAAGTGGCAGAGACAAGATTCAAACAGATCCTGTTAATACTATCGTGTTACCTCTAAGTGTTCATTATATATGGGTGTATGGGTGTCCATATATGTGTGTGTATATTTCCATACTCCAATCTTCTAACCTATAACTAAACATATTTACTCTTAAAAAAAAAAAAGTGGTGGGATGGGGTAGGGGAAAGACACTGTAATAAAGTAACATTAAACAAGTGGTATTTTGCTCTGCTGTTTATTTCTTACTTTCATGACTTTATATTATCACTTTAAACTCCCTGAGCCTCAGTTTTCTCACATGTTAAATGAGATAGTTGAGCTCCATGACCACTAGGAAACTACATTTCCAGTTCTAAAATTGTGATTCCACAGTGAAAATCTAGCAACATTGTGTCCTAATGTAAGATCTGTATTTGATCATTAATGAGTCATATATTTTCTCTTGGATTTTATATAGTTCATTTGTAGCAACATTAACCTGGCATTCTTTTCTGAGGGCTGACCCCATCCTTGTTGTGGTGACTGTTAGAGGTGAGCCTCCCTCATCCCGGTGACCATCCACTCCAGATCCTCTTTGTGGTTGGTGGGGTGACGATATCAGAAGCCAAAATGTTGAAAGATCTCGTTTCTTCCCTGAAGCCTGGAACACAGGTACCGAACCCGAAATAACAGGACATGCATCTCCCTGGCCCAAGGATGGGAGAGTCTGGCTGTTCCCACAAGACTTGGTCTGAGCCTTAGGGGTAGCATTTGAGGAGATGATCTATAGAATTCGGGAGATGGTGAAGCACTGTGTAAAGGTCAGATAATTCTCTTACTACTACTATTATTACTTGTACTCTTACGCCTATTATTATTACTACTATTTCTACTATTACTCCTCTTCCTACTCCTATTAGTATTACTCCTACGATTACTACTATTACTCTTCCACCAACTACTACAATTACTGCCACTCTTATTATTGTTATTATTCCTTCTAGATCTCTTCCTCCTGCTACTAGTACTATCATTGCTCCTATTACTATTAATACTCCTTTTACTACCACTACTATTATTTCTACTACCACTTTTACTATTACTATTACTCCTACTGCTACTGCTACTCCTACTCCTACTAGTGTCACTCCTATTCCTATCATTATTACTGTTGCTATTACTACTTCTTCTACTACTATTATTCCTACTCCTATTATTATTAGTACTACTACCATTACTATTACTTTTATCATTACTACTCTTTTTACTACTTCTATCACTACTTTTATTCCTCTTCCTATTACTGTTACTACTCATACTACTCCTACTTCTTCTACGCCTCCACGTCCTACTACTGCCACTACTCCTTTGTCCGGAAGTCCATATGTTTTCTAAATAAAGAGGTTTCCTAAAAAATATTGTTAAAAGAAGACTTGCGCATAAAGCCTGAGCACAATCCTCATCAGATGAGCAATTGACTTGCTTACCTTGTCCATGGAGACCTCATTGTGTGATGCTCATTGTGACATGCCGGAGAACACCCAAAGTTTTCTGACTTAAAGGTGATGTTCTCTTCCCAACAACCCAGTTGGATCCTGACAGGAAAAGGGAGTAGTATGTGAATAGAAGAATGCATGAGTGGACTAATAGACTGATAGACTAGATACATAGATTCCTGGTGATGGATGAATGGGATAGAGAAGATAAGCAAATAGATTGAATAGATACACTTAATGCATAGTTAAAAAGATAATGATGGATAGATAAGTGAAAAGATAGATTTATAGTAGAAAAGTTTATAGGTAGAAAGGTGATTTATAGGAAGAAAAGTGATTTATAGGTAGCAAACAGCTCTATAGGAAGAAAAGCCATTTATAGGTAGAAAAGAGATTTTTAGATTAAAAAAAGGGATTTAGAAGTAGAAAAGAGATTTATAGGCAGAAGAGAATGAATAGCTGGATTAAAATATACATACAACCCCCACCCAAAATATTGCAGTTTGTGGATGGTTTTTCCAGTATATCAAATGGACACATATCTTTCACTTATGCTTTAACATTTTATCTTTTCAGGCAACCTATAAGCCAGTACTGAAGCAAAGGAGATACTGAAGCCAGAGTGACCAGATTCTGGCGATATTGAAAACATGTCTTTGGAAATCTACTTGAAACGGGATTTAGATTGTTGTTGGGGAGTTTTGATCTATACTTTGGAGTTTATTGCACTGGTGGGGGGAAGGGGAGAGAGGATGTTTCTGAGTTTGATTGTTGGGGAGTTTTGATATCTATACTTTGGAGTTTATTGTACTGGTGGGGGGAAGGGGAGAGATGATGTTTCTGAGTTTGATGTGTTTTTAAAAATAAAAAAAATGTTTTTTTCTGTTTCCAAAAGTTTCAAGTTGTCATTCTTTCAGCTCCCACATGATTAGTGATATTTCCCAGTTTCTTCTTTACTATCTGATGATTATATTTGCCAGCTGGTTAATCCTAAAGAAATACTTGTTGGCAAACTTATTGGGTAAACAACATTTTTCCCTTATTTGCAGCTAGCCCATACTGCTGATGGGTAAAGCTGGCTATCCTATCTGGGTTTGGGAATAAGAGAGGGAGGCAGATTTGTTCTTCTTTGAGATTGTGAAAAAACTGTAAGCAGGCCCTTTGCCATCAGAGGCTGGGGACCGTCTGAAAATCTGGGAGCAAAGAGGTAGTGGGGGTTAACAAGCAGCAGGGCTGTTGTGTTCTAGCCAGAGAAGTTCCAGAGAAGCTCGGAACTGGCCCTGCTGAAGTCTTCTGGATCTTCCTGGAGGAGCAGAGCAGCCATTCTACACCAGGAGGGCAATTCAGAATGACAAGGGACTGGCTTAGAGATTTGCATCCAGGTGCTTCCCCTCAGCTCTAGGGGAAGGCTGAGCCAGAAAATAATTGGTGTCCCCACAGGCTTGTGCTAGAGCCCCCCATTCCCCCTTTGAAGTTTCTTCTGCCTGACTAGTGCTCATTATAATCTATATGACTGAAATGTCAAACTTCTGTTTCTGAAAATCTAACCTTTCTTCAGAAGCTGGGAACCTAAATCCCCTGGATGAAGAAGGGGGATAGTAAGAGTGCTAGAAAAGCAAATGGGTGCTCTGGAGACGGCAAGATTGGAGATGGGAAAACCCCATCTGATTTGATTCCATAGATAGTGGCAAAGGTCAGGTTAGCCACAAAAGATGTTTGCACTGATTGATAAAGCTGGAACAATACCTCTTGGGAATTGATGTACAGGCTCTGGCAAGAAAATGAAACCAAACTAACTCCCAAGCAGGATGCAGCCTTAATTGGCTGAAGGGCCCCAGAAGACCCTGGACAAGCCAGTCAAGCCGGCTTCCAGAGCTAGTCCTTAGCTTGGCCTTGGGAATCCTCCCAGGGGGTGGAAGAGGAGGAGGTCTGGATTGCTCTCTGACAGCACCTTCTCATCCTCCATCTTGGGCTTTCCACTTCTGGGCTTGGGCTTGGAGGGTCTCATCTACAGAAAACCACCTTCTTGAGGGCAAGAACTGTTGGAGTTTTTCCTTGGTAGCTCTGCCATTTTTCCACTTCGAATCACTTCCGATTTACCAATATTTATTAAGGAAACAAGCATTTATTAAACTCCTATGTACCAAGCACTGTGCTAAGCACTTTACACATATTCTCTCCTGAACATCACTGGGAGGTAGGTGCTAATATCCACTCTCTCAGTTAAAGAAACTGAGGCAACAGGTCAGCAAAATAGAGGCGAGATTGAAACAGATCTTGTCTTGTACAGACAACCCTGGCCTAATTAACAAGGGGATTCTAGATCTGCAGCGTTCAATGGGGTGTTTTCCAAATTCTACATGATGAAAGGTACCGGATGAAGCGGTCTGGGGTCTTAACCGTGGCCCTAGCTCCTTCTGCTTTGCAGCCAAACCCTAGGCTCCATCCCAAGAGCAATATGTGGGCTTGGCTCCCTTTCCCGCTGGTGCTTCTACTCATGTCCCCAGTTTCTGGTCCCTGTGTCCTTTGTGACCATATCATTCATCTGGTAGCCCACCTCATCCATCTTCCTTAGACTACTCAATCAGCAAAGCTCAATTAAACAAGGAGCAAACATCTATTACATACTTACTAGGGGTCGTATATTTCACTAGACCCTGGAGACATAAAGGTAAAAACAAAATGGTCTTGCCCGCAAAGTTTATATTCTATTGGGGAAAATGATGTCAACAAAAAGAACTAGGAAGACAATCTATGCATAAGCAAGATAATTGTATAAATATTTTTACATACATTGGATTAAGCATATATTTTCATATATTTAACATGTGAATCCCCTGTCATCTTCCCTGTCATCTAGGGGAAGAGGTGGAAGGAAGGAGGGGAAAAGTTGGAAGAGAAGGTTTTGCAAGGGTCAGTGTTAAAAACTTACCCCTTCATATGTTTTGTAAATAAAAAGCTTTCCTCAAACAATTTTTAAAAAGAAAAAAAACCCACATACCAGGTGAGCACTACCCTCATCTGATGAGCATTTGCTTTGCTTACCTTCTCCATGGAGACCTCATTGTGTCATGCCCATTGTGACACGCCTGAGAACACCCAAGGTTTTCTGACTTAAAGGGGATGTTCTCTCCCCAACAACCCAGTTGGATCCTGACAGCCAAGGGAGTAGTATGTGAATAGAAGAATAGATGAGTGGACAAATAGACTAATAGACTAGATACATAGATAAGTGCTGATAGATAGATGGGATAGATAGGGTAAACAAATAGATTCAATAGATACACTTGATGCATAGTTAAATAGATAATGATCAGTAGATAAGTGAAAAGATAGATTTATAGTAGAAAAGTTTATAGGTAGAAAAGATATTTATAGGAAAAAAAAAGTGATTTATAGTTAGAAAAGAGATTTATATGAAAAAAGCGATACATAGGTAGAAAAGAGATATATATAGTTAAAAAAGTGATTTAGGAGAAGAAACGAGATTTATAGGTAGAAAAGAGATTTATAGGCAGAAGAGAATGAATAGCTGCCTTAAATTATACATAGATAATGAAGGAGTCAATGGAGGGTTAGGTAAATCAGTAAATAAATTACTGGAGAGAGAGATCCATTTGGGCCCTCATCAGCATGATACCAAGGGCTGCTGTCATAGATTGAGACTGCCTTCACGTCAGTATTAAACTATTATATTTTAGTCTTCAATATTATAGAAGCTAAAATGGTTGTTTTCTATCTGGCTTGGGAAATTGTTGACTTCTCTTTCTTCCCCTCTTCCCCCACGCCCCCCCAAAATTGCATTTTGTGGATGGTTATTCTAGTAGATCAATTGGACACATATCTTTCACTTATGCTGTAACATTTTACCTTTTCAGGCATCCTATAAGCCACTGCTGAAGCAGAGGAGATACTGAACCAGTTGTGACCAGATGCTGGCGATATTGAACGCATCTTAAGCCTCGGGATCGACTTAAAACGGGATTTAACCTGTTCATGAAGGGAAAGCATCTACATAGAGATAATGTACCTGCAGCTTCCCTCCTGCAGTCAGTGTTAATAGGAGATCAAGGTAGGGCCTGGTTGCTGACTAGCCCTATATATAAACTAGAAGTACAAATAATCTGGGAAATAGAGAGCCTACACTTAAAAGCAAACAAACAAACAAAAGCAAATTCTTTTAGTTCGGAAACTCTTTTCTTTTTCCTCATCCTATGGCTGGTTCCCAGAAAAAAGATGACTTGCTCATATTAGAGGTTTCATAAATGCTTGTTAAATTCAATTACATATAGATGAAGACTTTTTCTAAAATTATAGGCAGCTGGCTGGTTCAGTGGATAACACTGTTGGACCTCCCTTGAATCAGCAACTGATTTCAAACACCAGCTGTAGGACTCTGGGCAAGTCACTTAATCTGTGTTTGCCTCAATTTCCTCCTCTGTAAATTGGGAATGATACAATCATGTTTGCTCCACAGAGGATAAGCCTCTGAGAACTATTTGTTTTCAAGTAGAGTCACAGCATCGTGGATTTTGAGCTGGCAGCAATATTTCAGGGTTTCTACTTCCATATTTTACAAAGAAAGTCACTGAGACACAAGGAGGTTTAGTATAGTTAATATATTGTTCAAGCGCATACAAGTTGTAAGTGGCAGAGACAAGATTCAAACAGATCCTGTTAATACTATCGTGTTACCTCTAAGTGTTCATTATATATGGGTGTATGGGTGTCCATATATGTGTGTGTATATTTCCATACTCCAATCTTCTAACCTATAACTAAACATATTTACTCTTAAAAAAAAAAAAGTGGTGGGATGGGGTAGGGGAAAGACACTGTAATAAAGTAACATTAAACAAGTGGTATTTTGCTCTGCTGTTTATTTCTTACTTTCATGACTTTATATTATCACTTTAAACTCCCTGAGCCTCAGTTTTCTCACATGTTAAATGAGATAGTTGAGCTCCATGACCACTAGGAAACTACATTTCCAGTTCTAAAATTGTGATTCCACAGTGAAAATCTAGCAACATTGTGTCCTAATGTAAGATCTGTATTTGATCATTAATGAGTCATATATTTTCTCTTGGATTTTATATAGTTCATTTGTAGCAACATTAACCTGGCATTCTTTTCTGAGGGCTGACCCCATCCTTGTTGTGGTGACTGTTAGAGGTGAGCCGCCCTCATCCCGGTGACCATCCACTCCAGATCCTCTTTGTGGTTGGTGGGGTGACGATATCAGAAGCCAAAATGTTGAAAGATCTCGTTTCTTCCCTGAAGCCTGGAACACAGGTACCGAACCCGAAATAACAGGACATGCATCTCCCTGGCCCAAGGATGGGAGAGTCTGGCTGTTCCCACAAGACTTGGTCTGAGCCTTAGGGGTAGCATTTGAGGAGATGATCTATAGAATTCGGGAGATGGTGAAGCACTGTGTAAAGGTCAGATAATTCTCTTACTACTACTATTATTACTTGTACTCTTACGCCTATTATTATTACTACTATTTCTACTATTACTCCTCTTCCTACTCCTATTAGTATTACTCCTACGATTACTACTATTACTCTTCCACCAACTACTACAATTACTGCCACTCTTATTATTGTTATTATTCCTTCTAGATCTCTTCCTCCTGCTACTAGTACTATCATTGCTCCTATTACTATTAATACTCCTTTTACTACCACTACTATTATTTCTACTACCACTTTTACTATTACTATTACTCCTACTGCTACTGCTACTCCTACTCCTACTAGTGTCACTCCTATTCCTATCATTATTACTGTTGCTATTACTACTTCTTCTACTACTATTATTCCTACTCCTATTATTATTAGTACTACTACCATTACTATTACTTTTATCATTACTACTCTTTTTACTACTTCTATCACTACTTTTATTCCTCTTCCTATTACTGTTACTACTCATACTACTCCTACTTCTTCTACGCCTCCACGTCCTACTACTGCCACTACTCCTTTGTCCGGAAGTCCATATGTTTTCTAAATAAAGAGGTTTCCTAAAAAATATTGTTAAAAGAAGACTTGCGCATAAAGCCTGAGCACAATCCTCATCAGATGAGCAATTGACTTGCTTACCTTGTCCATGGAGACCTCATTGTGTGATGCTCATTGTGACATGCCGGAGAACACCCAAAGTTTTCTGACTTAAAGGTGATGTTCTCTTCCCAACAACCCAGTTGGATCCTGACAGGAAAAGGGAGTAGTATGTGAATAGAAGAATGCATGAGTGGACTAATAGACTGATAGACTAGATACATAGATTCCTGGTGATGGATGAATGGGATAGAGAAGATAAACAAATAGATTGAATAGATACACTTAATGCATAGTTAAAATGATAATGATGGATAGATAAGTGAAAAGATAGATTTATAGTAGAAAAGTTTATAGGTAGAAAAGTGATTTATAGGAAGAAAAGTGATTTATAGGTAGCAAATAGCTCTATAGGAAGAAAAGCCATTTATAGGTAGAAAAGAGATATTTAGATTAAAAAAAGGGATTTAGAAGTAGAAAAGAGATTTATAGGCAGAAGAGAATGAATAGCTGGATTAAAATATACATACAACCCCCCCCCCAAATATTGCAGTTCGTGGATGGTTTTTCCAGTATATCAAATGGACACATATCTTTCACTTATGCTTTAACATTTTATCTTTTCAGGCAACCTATAAGCCAATACTGAAGCAAAGGAGATACTGAAGCCAGAGTGACCAGATTCTGGCGATATTGAAAACATGTCTTTGGAAATCTACTTGAAACGGGATTTAGATTGTTGTTGGGGAGTTTTGATCTATACTTTGGAATTTATTGCACTGGTGGGGGGAAGGGGAGAGAGGATGTTTCTGAGTTTGATTGTTGGGGAGTTTTGATATCTATACTTTGGAGTTTATTGTACTGGTGGGGGGAAGGGGAGAGATGATGTTTCTGAGTTTGATGTGTTTTTAAAAATAAAAAGTTTTTTTTCTGTTTCCAAAAGTTTCAAGTTGTCATTCTTTCAGCTCCCACATGATTAGTGATATTTCCCAGTTTCTTCTTTACTATCTGATGATTATATTTGCCAGCTGGTTAATCCTAAAGAAATACTTGTTGGCAAACTTATTGGGTAAACAACATTTTTCCCTTATTTGCAGCTAGCCCATACTGCTGATGGGTAAAGCTGGCTATCCTATCTGGGTTTGGGAATAAGAGAGGGAGGCAGATTTGTTCTTCTTTGAGATTGTGAAAAAACTGTAAGCAGGCCCTTTGCCATCAGAGGCTGGGGACCGCCTGAAAATCTGGGAGCAAAGAGGTAGTGGGGGTTAACAAGCAGCAGGGCTGTTGTGTTCTAGCCAGAGAAGTTCCAGAGAAGCTCGGAACTGGCCCTGCTGAAGTCTTCTGGATCTTCCTGGAGGAGCAGAGCAGCCATTCTACACCAGGAGGGCAATTCAGAATGACAAGGGACTGGCTTAGAGATTTGCATCCAGGTGCTTCCCCTCAGCTCTAGGGGAAGGCTGAGCCAGAAAATAATTGGTGTCCCCACAGGCTTGTGCTAGAGCCCCCCATTCCCCCTTTGAAGTTTCTTCTGCCTGACTTGTGCTCATTATAATCTATATGACTGAAATGTCAAACTTCGGTTTCTGAAAATCTAACCTTTCTTCAGAAGCTGGGAACCTAAATCCCCTGGATGAAGAAGGGGGATAGTAAGAGTGCTAGAAAAGCAAATGGGTGCTCTGGAGACGGCAAGATTGGAGATGGGAAAACCCCGTCTGATTTGATTCCATAGATAGTGGCAAAGGTCAGGTTAGCCACAAAAGATGTTTGCACTGATTGATAAAGCTGGAACAATACCTCTTGGGAATTGATGTACAGGCTCTGGCAAGAAAATGAAACCAAACTAACTCCCAAGCAGGATGCAGCCTTAATTGGCTGAAGGGCCCCAGAAGACCCTGGACAAGCCAGTCAAGCCGGCTTCCAGAGCTAGTCCTTAGCTTGGCCTTGGGAATCCTCCCAGGGGGTGGAAGAGGAGGAGGTCTGGATTGCTCTCTGACAGCACCTTCTCATCCTCCATCTTGGGCTTTCCACTTCTGGGCTTGGGCTTGGAGGGTCTCATCTACAGAAAACCACCTTCTTGAGGGCAAGAACTGTTGGAGTTTTTCCTTGGTAGCTCTGCCATTTTTCCACTTCGAATCACTTCCGATTTACCAATATTTATTAAGGAAACAAGCATTTATTAAACTCCTATGTACCAAGCACTGTGCCAAGCACTTTACACATATTCTCTCCTGAACATCACTGGGAGGTAGGTGCTAATATCCACTCTCTCAGTTAAAGAAACTGAGGCAACAGGTCAGCAAAATAGAGGCGAGATTGAAACAGATCTTGTCTTGTACAGACAACCCTGGCCTAATTAACAAGGGGATTCTAGATCTGCAGCGTTCAATAGGGTGTTTTCCAAATTCTACATGATGAAAGGTACCGGATGAAGCGGTCTGGGGTCTTAACCGTGGCCCTAGCTCCTTCTGCTTTGCAGCCAAACCCTAGGCTCCATCCCAAGAGCAATATGTGGGCTTGGCTCCCTTTCCCGCTGGTGCTTCTACTCATGTCCCCAGTTTCTGGTCCCTGTGTCCTTTGTGACCATATCATTCATCTGGTAGCCCACCTCATCCATCTTCCTTAGACTACTCAATCAGCAAAGCTCAATTAAACAAGGAGCAAACATATATTACATACTTACTAGGGGTCGTATATTTCACTAGACCCTGGAGACATAAAGGTAAAAACAAAATGGTCTTGCCCGCAAAGTTTATATTCTATTGGGGAAAATGATGTCAACAAAAAGAACTAGGAAGACAATCTATGCATAAGCAAGATAATTGTATAAATATTTTTACATACATTGGATTAAGCATATATTTTCATATATTTAACATGTGAATCCCCTGTCATCTTCCCTGTCATCTAGGGGAAGAGGTGGAAGGAAGGAGGGGAAAAGTTGGAAGAGAAGGTTTTGCAAGGGTAAGTGTTAAAAACTTACCCCTTCATATGTTTTGTAAATAAAAAGCTTTCCTCAAACAATTTTTAAAAAGAAAAAAAACCCACATACCAGGTGAGCACTACCCTCATCTGATGAGCATTTGCTTTGCTTACCTTCTCCATGGAGACCTCATTGTGTCATGCCCATTGTGACACGCCTGAGAACACCCAAGGTTTTCTGACTTAAAGGGGATGTTCTCTCCCCAACAACCCAGTTGGATCCTGACAGCCAAGGGAGTAGTATGTGAATAGAAGAATAGATGAGTGGACAAATAGACTAATAGACTAGATACATAGATAAGTGCTGATAGATAGATGGGATAGATAGGGTAAACAAATAGATTCAATAGATACACTTGATGCATAGTTAAATAGATAATGATCAGTAGATAAGTGAAAAGATAGATTTATAGTAGAAAAGTTTATAGGTAGAAAAGATATTTATAGGAAAAAAAAAGTGATTTATAGTTAGAAAAGAGATTTATATGAAAAAAGCGATACATAGGTAGAAAAGAGATATATATAGTTAAAAAAGTGATTTAGGAGAAGAAACGAGATTTATAGGTAGAAAAGAGATTTATAGGCAGAAGAGAATGAATAGCTGCCTTAAATTATACATAGATAATGAAGGAGTCAATGGAGGGTTAGGTAAATCAGTAAATAAATTACTGGAGAGAGAGATCCATTTGGGCCCTCATCAGCATGATACCAAGGGCTGCTGTCATAGATTGAGACTGCCTTCACGTCAGTATTAAACTATTATATTTTATTCTTCAATATTATAGAAGCTAAAATGGTTGCTTTCTATCTGGCTTGGGAAATTGTTGACTTCTCTTTCTTCCCCTCTTCCCCCACGCCCCCCCAAAATTGCATTTTGTGGATGGTTATTCTAGTAGATCAATTGGACACATATCTTTCACTTATGCTGTAACATTTTACCTTTTCAGGCATCCTATAAGCCACTGCTGAAGCAGAGGAGATACTGAACCAGTTGTGACCAGATGCTGGCGATATTGAACGCATCTTAAGCCTCGGGATCGACTTAAAACGGGATTTAACCTGTTCATGAAGGGAAAGCATCTACATAGAGATAATGTACCTGCAGCTTCCCTCCTGCAGTCAGTGTTAATAGGAGATCAAGGTAGGGCCTGGTTGCTGACTAGCCCTATATATATATACTAGAAGTACAAATAATCTGGGAAATAGAGAGCCTACACTTAAAAGCAAACAAACAAACAAAAGCAAATTCTTTTAGTTCGGAAACTATTTTCTTTTTCCTCATCCTATGGCTGGTTCCCAGAAAAAAGATGACTTGCTCATATTAGAGGTTTCATAAATGCTTGTTAAATTCAATTACATATAGATGAAGACTTTTTCTAAAATTATAGGCAGCTGGCTGGTTCAGTGGATAACACTGTTGGACCTCCCTTGAATCAGCAACTGATTTCAAACACCAGCTGTAGGACTCTGGGCAAGTCACTTAATCTGTGTTTGCCTCAATTTCCTCCTCTGTAAATTGGGAATGATACAATCATGTTTGCTCCACAGAGGATAAGCCTCTGAGAACTATTTGTTTTCAAGTAGAGTCACAGCATCGTGGATTTTGAGCTGGCAGCAATATTTCAGGGTTTCTACTTCCAAATTTTACAAAGAAAGTCACTGAGACACAAGGAGGTTTAGTATAGTTAATATATTGTTCAAGCGCATACAAGTTGTAAGTGGCAGAGACAAGATTCAAACAGATCCTGTTAATACTATCGTGTTACCTCTAAGTGTTCATTATATATGGGTGTATGGGTGTCCATATATGTGTGTATGTATATTTCCATACTCCAATCTTCTAACCTATAACTAAACATATTTACTCTTAAAAAAAAAAAAAGTGGTGGGATGGGGTAGGGGAAAGACACTGTAATAAAGTAACATTAAACAAGTGGTATTTTGCTCTGCTGTTTATTTCTTACTTTCATGACTTTATATTATCACTTTAAACTCCCTGAGCCTCAGTTTCCTCACATGTTAAATGAGATAGTTGAGCTCCATGACCACTAGGAAACTACATTTCCAGTTCTAAAATTGTGATTCCACAGTGAAAATCTAGCAACATTGTGTCCTAATGTAAGATCTGTATTTGATCATTAATGAGTCATATATTTTCTCTTGGATTTTATATAGTTCATTTGTAGCAACATTAACCTGGCATTCCCTTCTGAGGGCTGACCCCATCCTTGTTGTGGTGACTGTTAGAGGTGGGCCGCCCTCATCCCGGTGACCATCCACTCCAGATCCTCTTTGTGGTTGGTGGGGTGACAATATCAGAAGCCAAAATGTTGAAAGATCTCGTTTCTTCCCTGAAGCCTGGAACACAGGTACCGAACCCGAAATAACAGGACATGCATCTCCCTGGCCCAAGGATGGGAGAGTCTGGCTGTTCCCACAAGACTTGGTCTGAGCCTTAGGGGTAGCATTTGAGGAGATGATCTATAGAATTCGGGAGATGGTGAAGCACTGTGTAAAGGTCAGATAATTCTCTTACTACTACTATTATTACTTGTACTCTTACCCCTATTATTATTACTACTATTTCTACTATTACTCCTCTTCCTACTCCTATTAGTATTACTCCTACGATTACTACTATTACTCTTCCACCAACTACTACAATTACTGCCACTCTTATTATTGTTATTATTCCTTCTAGATCTCTTCCTCCTGCTACTAGTACTATCATTGCTCCTATTCCTATTAATACTCCTTTTACTACCACTACTACTATTATTTCTACTACTACTTTTACTATTACTATTACTCCTACTGATACTGCTACTCCTACTCCTACTAGTGTCACTCCTATTCCTATCATTATTACTGTTGCTATTACTACTTCTTCTACTACTATTATTCCTACTCCTATTATTATTAGTACTACTACCATTACTATTACTTTTATCATTACTACTCTTTTTACTACTTCTATCACTACTTTTATTCCTCTTCCTATTACTGTTACTACTCATACTACTCCTACTTCTTCTACGCCTCCACCTCCTACTACTGCCACTACTCCTTTGTCCGGAAGTCCATATGTTTTCTAAATAAAGAGGTTTCCTAAAAAATATTGTTAAAAGAAGACTTGCGCATAAAGCCTGAGCACAATCCTCATCAGATGAGCAGTTGACTTGCTTACCTTGGCCATGGAGACCTCATTGTGTGATGCTCATTGTGACATGCCGGAGAACACCCAAAGTTTTCTGACTTCAAGGTGATGTTCTCTTCCCAACAACCCAGTTGGATCCTGACAGGAAAAGGGAGTAGTATGTGAATAGAAGAATGCATGAGTGGACTAATAGACTGATAGACTAGATACATAGATTCCTGGTGATGGATGAATGGGATAGAGAAGATAAACAAATAGATTGAATAGATACACTTGATGCATAGTTAAAAAGATAATGATGGATACATAAGTGAAAAGATAGATTTATAGTAGAAAAGTTTATAGGTAGAAAAGTGATTTATAGGAAGAAAAGTGATTTATAGGTAGCAAACAGCTCTATAGGAAGAAAAGCCATTTATAGGTAGAAAAGAGATTTTTAGATTAAAAAAAGGGATTTAGAAGTAGAAAAGAGATTTATAGGCAGAAGAGAATGAATAGCTGGATTAAAATATACATACAACCCCCACCCAAAATATTGCAGTTTGTGGATGGTTTTTCCAGTATATCAAATGGACACATATCTTTCACTTATGCTTTAACATTTTATCTTTTCAGGCAACCTATAAGACAGTACTGAAGCAAAGGAGATACTGAAGCCAGAGTGACCAGATTCTGGCGATATTGAAAACATGTCTTTGGAAATCTACTTGAAACGGGATTTAGATTGTTGTTGGGGAGTTTTGATCTATACTTTGGAGTTTATTGCACTGGTGGGGGGAAGGGGAGAGAGGATGTTTCTGAGTTTGATGTGTTTGAAAAATAAAAAATGTTTTTTTTCTGTTTCCAAAAGTTTCAAGTTGTCATTCTTTCAGCTCCCACATGATTAGTGATATTTCCCAGTTTCTTCTTTACTATCTGATGATTATATTTGCCAGCTGGTTAATCCTAAAGAAATACTTGTTGGCAAACTTATTGGGTAAACAACATTTTTCCCTTATTTGCAGCTAGCCCATACTGCTGATGGGTAAAGCTGGCTATCCTATCTGGGTTTGGGAATAAGAGATTGAGGCAGATTTGTTCTTCTTTGAGATTGTGAAAAAACTGTAAGCAGGCCCTTTGCCATCAGAGGCTGGGGACCGTCTGAAAATCTGGGAGCAAAGAGGTAGTGGGGGTTAACAAGCAGCAGGGCTGTTGTGTTCTAGCCAGAGAAGTTCCAGAGAAGCTCGGAACTGGCCCTGCTGAAGTCTTTTGGATCTTCCTGGAGGAGCAGAGCAGCCATTCTACACCAGAAGGGCAATTCAGAATGACAAGGGACTGGCTTAGAGATTTGCATCCAGGTGCTTCCCCTCAGCTCTAGGGGAAGGCTGAGCCAGAAAATAATTGGTGTCCCCACAGGCTTGTGCTAGAGCCCCCCATTCCCCCTTTGAAGTTTCTTCTGCCTGACTTGTGCTCATTATAATCTATATGACTGAAATGTCAAACTTCTGTTTCTGAAAATCTAACCTTTCTTCAGAAGCTGGGAACCTAAATCCCCTGGATGAAGAAGGGGGATAGTAAGAGTGCTAGAAAAGCAAATGGGTGCTCTGGAGACGGCAAGATTGGAGATGGGAAAACCCCGTCTGATTTGATTCCATAGATAGTGGCAAACGTCAGGTTAGCCACAAAAGATGTTTGCACTGATTGATAAAGCTGGAACAATACCTCTTGGGAATTGATGTACAGGCTCTGGCAAGAAAATGAAACCAAACTAACTCCCAAGCAGGATGCAGCCTTAATTGGCTGAAGGGCCCCAGAAGACCCTGGACAAGCCAGTCAAGCCGGCTTCCAGAGCTAGTCCTTAGCTTGGCCTTGGGAATCCTCCCAGGGGGTGGAAGAGGAGGAGGTCTGGATTGCTCTCTGACAGCACCTTCTCATCCTCCATCTTGGGCTTTCCACTTCTGGGCTTGGGCTTGGAGGGTCTCATCTACAGAAAACCACCTTCTTGAGGGCAAGAACTGTTGGAGTTTTTCCTTGGTAGCTCTGCCATTTTTCCACTTCGAATCACTTCCGATTTACCAATATTTATTAAGGAAACAAGCATTTATTAAACTCCTATGTACCAAGCACTGTGCTAAGCACTTTACACATATTCTCTCCTGAACATCACTGGGAGGTAGGTGCTAATATCCACTCTCTCAGTTAAAGAAACTGAGGCAACAGGTCAGCAAAATAGAGGCGAGATTGAAACAGATCTTGTCTTGTACAGACAACCCTGGCCTAATTAACAAGGGGATTCTAGATCTGCAGCGTTCAATGGGGTGTTTTCCAAATTCTACATGATGAAAGGTACCGGATGAAGCGGTCTGGGGTCTTAACCGTGGCCCTAGCTCCTTCTGCTTTGCAGCCAAACCCTAGGCTCCATCCCAAGAGCAATATGTGGGCTTGGCTCCCTTTCCCGCTGGTGCTTCTACTCATGTCCCCAGTTTCTGGTCCCTGTGTCCTTTGTGACCATATCATTCATCTGGTAGCCCACCTCATCCATCTTCCTTAGACTACTCAATCAGCAAAGCTCAATTAAACAAGGAGCAAACATATATTACATACTTACTAGGGGTCGTATATTTCACTAGACCCTGGAGACATAAAGGTAAAAACAAAATGGTCTTGCCCGCAAAGTTTATATTCTATTGGGGAAAATGATGTCAACAAAAAGAACTAGGAAGACAATCTATGCATAAGCAAGATAATTGTATAAATATTTTTACATACATTGGATTAAGCATATATTTTCATATATTTAACATGTGAATCCCCTGTCATCTTCCCTGTCATCTAGGGGAAGAGGTGGAAGGAAGGAGGGGAAAAGTTGGAAGAGAAGGTTTTGCAAGGGTCAGTGTTAAAAACTTACCCCTTCATATGTTTTGTAAATAAAAAGCTTTCCTCAAACAATTTTTAAAAAGAAAAAAAACCCACATACCAGGTGAGCACTACCCTCATCTGATGAGCATTTGCTTTGCTTACCTTCTCCATGGAGACCTCATTGTGTCATGCCCATTGTGACACGCCTGAGAACACCCAAGGTTTTCTGACTTAAAGGGGATGTTCTCTCCCCAACAACCCAGTTGGATCCTGACAGCCAAGGGAGTAGTATGTGAATAGAAGAATAGATGAGTGGACAAATAGACTAATAGACTAGATACATAGATAAGTGCTGATAGATAGATGGGATAGATAGGGTAAACAAATAGATTCAATAGATACACTTGATGCATAGTTAAATAGATAATGATGGGTAGATAAGTGAAAAGATAGATTTATAGTAGAAAAGTTTATAGGTAGAAAAGATATTTATAGGAAAAAAAAGTGATTTATAGTTAGAAAAGAGATTTATATGAAAAAAGCGATACATAGGTAGAAAAGAGATATATATAGTTAAAAAAGTGATTTAGGAGAAGAAACGAGATTTATAGGTAGAAAAGAGATGTATAGGCAGAAGAGAATGAATAGCTGCCTTAAATTATACATAGATAATGAAGGAGTCAATGGAGGGTTAGGTAAATCAGTAAATAAATTACTGGAGAGAGAGATCCATTTGGGCCCTCATCAGCATGATACCAAGGGCTGCTGTCATAGATTGAGACTGCCTTCACGTCAGTATTAAACTATTATATTTTATTCTTCAATATTATAGAAGCTAAAATGGTTGCTTTCTATCTGGCTTGGGAAATTGTTGACTTCTCTTTCTTCCCCTCTTCCCCCACGCCCCCCCAAAATTGCATTTTGTGGATGGTTATTCTAGTAGATCAATTGGACACATATCTTTCACTTATGCTGTAACATTTTACCTTTTCAGGCATCCTATAAGCCACTGCTGAAGCAGAGGAGATACTGAACCAGTTGTGACCAGATGCTGGCGATATTGAACGCATCTTAAGCCTCGGGATCGACTTAAAACGGGATTTAACCTGTTCATGAAGGTAAAGCATCTACATAGAGATAATGTACCTGCAGCTTCCCTCCTGCAGTCAGTGTTAATAGGAGATCAAGGTAGGGCCTGGTTGCTGACTAGCCCTATATGTAAACTAGAAGTACAAATAATCTGGGAAATAAAGAGCCTACACTTAAAAGCAAACAAACAAACAAAAGCAAATTCTTTTAGTTCGGAAACTCTTTTCTTTTTCCTCATCCTATGGCTGGTTCCCAGAAAAAAGATGACTTGCTCATATTAGAGGTTTCATAAATGCTTGTTAAATTCAATTACATATAGATGAAGACTTTTTCTAAAATTATAGGCAGCTGGCTGGTTCAGTGGATAACACTGTTGGACCTCCCTTGAATCAGCAACTGATTTCAAACACCAGCTGTAGGACTCTGGGCAAGTCACTTAATCTGTGTTTGCCTCAATTTCCTCCTCTGTAAATTGGGAATGATACAATCATGTTTGCTCCACAGAGGATAAGCCTCTGAGAACTATTTGTTTTCAAGTAGAGTCACAGCATCGTGGATTTTGAGCTGGCAGCAATATTTCAGGGTTTCTACTTCCATATTTTACAAAGAAAGTCACTGAGACACAAGGAGGTTTAGTATAGTTAATATATTGTTCAAGCGCATACAAGTTGTAAGTGGCAGAGACAAGATTCAAACAGATCCTGTTAATACTATCGTGTTACCTCTAAGTGTTCATTATATATGGGTGTATGGGTGTCCATATATGTGTGTGTATATTTCCATACTCCAATCTTCTAACCTATAACTAAACATATTTACTCTTAAAAAAAAAAGTGGTGGGATGGGGTAGGGGAAAGACACTGTAATAAAGTAACATTAAACAAGTGGTATTTTGCTCTGCTGTTTATTTCTTACTTTCATGACTTTATATTATCACTTTAAACTCCCTGAGCCTCAGTTTCCTCACATGTTAAATGAGATAGTTGACCTCCATGACCACTAGGAAACTACATTTCCAGTTCTAAAATTGTGATTCCACAGTGAAAATCTAGCAACATTGTGTCCTAATGTAAGATCTGTATTTGATCATTAATGAGTCATATATTTTCTCTTGGATTTTATATAGTTCATTTGTAGCAACATTAACCTGGCATTCCCTTCTGAGGGCTGACCCCATCCTTGTTGTGGTGACTGTTAGAGGTGGGCCGCCCTCATCCCGGTGACCATCCACTCCAGATCCTCTTTGTGGTTGGTGGGGTGACAATATCAGAAGCCAAAATGTTGAAAGATCTCGTTTCTTCCCTGAAGCCTGGAACACAGGTACCGAACCCGAAATAACAGGACATGCATCTCCCTGGCCCAAGGATGGGAGAGTCTGGCTGTTCCCACAAGACTTGGTCTGAGCCTTAGGGGTAGCATTTGAGGAGATGATCTATAGAATTCGGGAGATGGTGAAGCACTGTGTAAAGGTCAGATAATTCTCTTACTACTACCATTATTACTTGTACTCTTACCCCTATTATTATTACTACTATTTCTACTATTACTCCTCTTCCTACTCCTATTAGTATTACTCCTACGATTACTACTATTACTCTTCCACCCACTACTACAATTACTGCCACTCTTATTATTGTTATTATTCCTTCTAGATCTCTTCCTCCTGCTACTAGTACTATCATTGCTCCTATTCCTATTAATACTCCTTTTACTACCACTACTACTATTATTTCTACTACCACTTTTACTATTTCTATTACTATTACTCCTACTGCTACTGCTACTCCTACTCCTACTAGTGTCACTCCTATTCCTATCATTATTACTGTTGCTATTACTACTTCTTCTACTACTATTATTCCTACTCCTATTATTATTAGTACTACTACCATTACTATTACTTTTATCATTACTACTCTTTTTACTACTTCTATCACTACTTTTATTCCTCTTCCTATTACTGTTACTACTCATACTACTCCTACTTCTTCTACGCCTCCACCTCCTACTACTGCCACTACTCCTTTGTCCGGAAGTCCATATGTTTTCTAAATAAAGAGGTTTCCTAAAAAATATTGTTAAAAGAAGACTTGCGCATAAAGCCTGAGCACAATCCTCATCAGATGAGCAGTTGACTTGCTTACCTTGGCCATGGAGACCTCATTGTGTGATGCTCATTGTGACATGCCGGAGAACACCCAAAGTTTTCTGACTTCAAGGTGATGTTCTCTTCCCAACAACCCAGTTGCATCCTGACAGCAAAGGGAGTAGTATGTGAATAGAAGAATGCATGAGTGGACTAATAGACTGATAGACTAGATACATAGATTCCTGGTGATGGATGAATGGGATAGAGAAGATAAACAAATAGATTGAATAGATACACTTAATGCATAGTTAAAAAGATAATGATGGATAGATAAGTGAAAAGATAGATTTATAGTAGAAAAGTTTATAGGTAGAAAAGTGATTTATAGGAAGAAAAGTGATTTATAGGTAGCAAACAGCTCTATAGGAAGAAAAGCCATTTATAGGTAGAAAAGAGATATTTAGATTAAAAAAAGGGATTTAGAAGTAGAAAAGAGATTTATAGGCAGAAGAGAATGAATAGCTGGATTAAAATATACATACAACCCCCCCCAAAATATTGCAGTTCGTGGATGGTTTTTCCAGTATATCAAATGGACACATATCTTTCACTTATGCTTTCACATTTTTTCTTTTCAGGCAACCTATAAGCCAATACTGAAGCAAAGGAGATACTGAAGCCAGAGTGACCAGATTCTGGCGATATTGAAAACATGTCTTTGGAAATCTACTTGAAACGGGATTTAGATTGTTGTTGGGGAGTTTTGATCTATACTTTGGAGTTTATTGCACTGGTGGGGGGAAGGGGAGAGAGGATGTTTCTGAGTTTGATTGTTGGGGAGTTTTGATATCTATACTTTGGAGTTTATTGTACTGGTGGGGGGAAGGGGAGAGATGATGTTTCTGAGTTTGATGTGTTTTTAAAAATAAAAAATGTTTTTTTTTCTGTTTCCAAAAGTTTCAAGTTGTCATTCTTTCAGCTCCCACATGATTAGTGATATTTCCCAGTTTCTTCTTTACTATCTGATGATTATATTTGCCAGCTGGTTAATCCTAAAGAAATACTTGTTGGCAAACTTATTGGGTAAACAACATTTTTCCCTTATTTGCAGCTAGCCCATACTGCTGATGGGTAAAGCTGGCTATCCTATCTGGGTTTGGGAATAAGAGAGGGAGGCAGATTTGTTCTTCTTTGAGATTGTGAAAAAACTGTAAGCAGGCCCTTTGCCATCAGAGGCTGGGGACCGTCTGAAAATCTGGGAGCAAAGAGGTAGTGGGGGTTAACAAGCAGCAGGGCTGTTGTGTTCTAGCCAGAGAAGTTCCAGAGAAGCTCGGAACTGGCCCTGCTGAAGTCTTTTGGATCTTCCTGGAGGAGCAGAGCAGCCATTCTACACCAGAAGGGCAATTCAGAATGACAAGGGACTGGCTTAGAGATTTGCATCCAGGTGCTTCCCCTCAGCTCTAGGGGAAGGCTGAGCCAGAAAATAATTGGTGTCCCCACAGGCTTGTGCTAGAGCCCCCCATTCCCCCTTTGAAGTTTCTTCTGCCTGACTTGTGCTCATTATAATCTATATGACTGAAATGTCAAACTTCGGTTTCTGAAAATCTAACCTTTCTTCAGAAGCTGGGAACCTAAATCCCCTGGATGAAGAAGGGGGATAGTAAGAGTGCTAGAAAAGCAAATGGGTGCTCTGGAGACGGCAAGATTGGAGATGGGAAAACCCCGTCTGATTTGATTCCATAGATAGTGGCAAAGGTCAGGTTAGCCACAAAAGATGTTTGCACTGATTGATAAAGCTGGAACAATACCTCTTGGGAATTGATGTACAGGCTCTGGCAAGAAAATGAAACCAAACTAACTCCCAAGCAGGATGCAGCCTTAATTGGCTGAAGGGCCCCAGAAGACCCTGGACAAGCCAGTCAAGCCGGCTTCCAGAGCTAGTCCTTAGCTTGGCCTTGGGAATCCTCCCAGGGGGTGGAAGAGGAGGAGGTCTGGATTGCTCTCTGACAGCACCTTCTCATCCTCCATCTTGGACTTTCCACTTCTGGGCTTGGGCTTGGAGGGTCTCATCTACAGAAAACCACCTTCTTGAGGGCAAGAACTGTTGGAGTTTTTCCTTGGTAGCTCTGCCATTTTTCCACTTCGAATCACTTCCGATTTACCAATATTTATTAAGGAAACAAGCATTTATTAAACTCCTATGTACCAAGCACTGTGCTAAGCACTTTACACATATTCTCTCCTGAACATCACTGGGAGGTAGGTGCTAATATCCACTCTCTCAGTTAAAGAAACTGAGGCAACAGGTCAGCAAAATAGAGGCGAGATTGAAACAGATCTTGTCTTGTACAGACAACCCTGGCCTAATTAACAAGGGGATTCTAGATCTGCAGCGTTCAATGGGGTGTTTTCCAAATTCTACATGATGAAAGGTACCGGATGAAGCGGTCTGGGGTCTTAACCGTGGCCCTAGCTCCTTCTGCTTTGCAGCCAAACCCTAGGCTCCATCCCAAGAGCAATATGTGGGCTTGGCTCCCTTTCCCGCTGGTGCTTCTACTCATGTCCCCAGTTTCTGGTCCCTGTGTCCTTTGTGACCATATCATTCATCTGGTAGCCCACCTCATCCATCTTCCTTAGACTACTCAATCAGCAAAGCTCAATTAAACAAGGAGCAAACATATATTACATACTTACTAGGGGTCGTATATTTCACTAGACCCTGGAGACATAAAGGTAAAAACAAAATGGTCTTGCCCGCAAAGTTTATATTCTATTGGGGAAAATGATGTCAACAAAAAGAACTAGGAAGACAATCTATGCATAAGCAAGATAATTGTATAAATATTTTTACATACATTGGATTAAGCATATATTTTCATATATTTAACATGTGAATCCCCTGTCATCTTCCCTGTCATCTAGGGGAAGAGGTGGAAGGAAGGAGGGGAAAAGTTGGAAGAGAAGGTTTTGCAAGGGTCAGTGTTAAAAACTTACCCCTTCATATGTTTTGTAAATAAAAAGCTTTCCTCAAACAATTTTTAAAAAGAAAAAAAACCGACATACCAGGTGAGCACTACCCTCATCTGATGAGCATTTGCTTTGCTTACCTTCTCCATGGAGACCTCATTGTGTCATGCCCATTGTGACACGCCTGAGAACACCCAAGGTTTTCTGACTTAAAGGGGATGTTCTCTCCCCAACAACCCAGTTGGATCCTGACAGCCAAGGGAGTAGTATGTGAATAGAAGAATAGATGAGTGGACAAATAGACTAATAGACTAGATACATAGATAAGTGCTGATAGATAGATGGGATAGATAGGGTAAACAAATAGATTCAATAGATACACTTGATGCATAGTTAAATAGATAATGATGGGTAGATAAGTGAAAAGATAGATTTATAGTAGAAAAGTTTATAGGTAGAAAAGATATTTATAGGAAAAAAAAGTGATTTATAGTTAGAAAAGAGATTTATATGAAAAAAGCGATACATAGGTAGAAAAGAGATATATATAGTTAAAAAAGTGATTTAGGAGAAGAAACGAGATTTATAGGTAGAAAAGAGATGTATAGGCAGAAGAGAATGAATAGCTGCCTTAAATTATACATAGATAATGAAGGAGTCAATGGAGGGTTAGGTAAATCAGTAAATAAATTACTGGAGAGAGAGATCCATTTGGGCCCTCATCAGCATGATACCAAGGGCTGCTGTCATAGATTGAGACTGCCTTCACGTCAGTATTAAACTATTATATTTTAGTCTTCAATATTATAGAAGCTAAAATGGTTGCTTTCTATCTGGCTTGGGAAATTGTTGACTTCTCTTTCTTCCCCTCTTCCCCCACGCCCCCCCAAAATTGCATTTTGTGGATGGTTATTCTAGTAGATCAATTGGACACATATCTTTCACTTATGCTGTAACATTTTACCTTTTCAGGCATCCTATAAGCCACTGCTGAAGCAGAGGAGATACTGAACCAGTTGTGACCAGATGCTGGCGATATTGAACGCATCTTAAGCCTCGGGATCGACTTAAAACGGGATTTAACCTGTTCATGAAGGTAAAGCATCTACATAGAGATAATGTACCTGCAGCTTCCCTCCTGCAGTCAGTGTTAATAGGAGATCAAGGTAGGGCCTGGTTGCTGACTAGCCCTATATGTAAACTAGAAGTACAAATAATCTGGGAAATAAAGAGCCTACACTTAAAAGCAAACAAACAAACAAAAGCAAATTCTTTTAGTTCAGAAACTCTTTTCTTTTTCCTCATCCTATGGCTGGTTCCCAGAAAAAAGATGACTTGCTCATATTAGAGGTTTCATAAATGCTTGTTAAATTCAATTACATATAGATGAAGACTTTTTCTAAAATTATAGGCAGCTGGCTGGTTCAGTGGATAACACTGTTGGACCTCCCTTGAATCAGCAACTGATTTCAAACACCAGCTGTAGGACTCTGGGCAAGTCACTTAATCTGTGTTTGCCTCAATTTCCTCCTCTGTAAATTGGGAATGATACAATCATGTTTGCTCCACAGAGGATAAGCCTCTGAGAACTATTTGTTTTCAAGTAGAGTCACAGCATCGTGGATTTTGAGCTGGCAGCAATATTTCAGGGTTTCTACTTCCATATTTTACAAAGAAAGTCACTGAGACACAAGGAGGTTTAGTATAGTTAATATATTGTTCAAGCGCATACAAGTTGTAAGTGGCAGAGACAAGATTCAAACAGATCCTGTTAATACTATCGTGTTACCTCTAAGTGTTCATTATATATGGGTGTATGGGTGTCCATATATGTGTGTGTATATTTCCATACTCCAATCTTCTAACCTATAACTAAACATATTTACTCTTAAAAAAAAAAGTGGTGGGATGGGGTAGGGGAAAGACACTGTAATAAAGTAACATTAAACAAGTGGTATTTTGCTCTGCTGTTTATTTCTTACTTTCATGACTTTATATTATCACTTTAAACTCCCTGAGCCTCAGTTTCCTCACATGTTAAATGAGATAGTTGACCTCCATGACCACTAGGAAACTACATTTCCAGTTCTAAAATTGTGATTCCACAGTGAAAATCTAGCAACATTGTGTCCTAATGTAAGATCTGTATTTGATCATTAATGAGTCATATATTTTCTCTTGGATTTTATATAGTTCATTTGTAGCAACATTAACCTGGCATTCCCTTCTGAGGGCTGACCCCATCCTTGTTGTGGTGACTGTTAGAGGTGGGCCGCCCTCATCCCGGTGACCATCCACTCCAGATCCTCTTTGTGGTTGGTGGGGTGACAATATCAGAAGCCAAAATGTTGAAAGATCTCGTTTCTTCCCTGAAGCCTGGAACACAGGTACCGAACCCGAAATAACAGGACATGCATCTCCCTGGCCCAAGGATGGGAGAGTCTGGCTGTTCCCACAAGACTTGGTCTGAGCCTTAGGGGTA
The DNA here is from genome assembly GCF_048593235.1 of Sminthopsis crassicaudata. NCBI lineage: Eukaryota > Metazoa > Chordata > Mammalia > Dasyuromorphia > Dasyuridae > Sminthopsis > Sminthopsis crassicaudata. Next base: position 197,946,797 of record NC_133622.1, read on the forward strand.
GCATTTGAGGAGATGATCTATAGAATTCGGGAGATGGTGAAGCACTGTGTAAAGGTCAGATAATTCTCTTACTACTACCATTATTACTTGTACTCTTACCCCTATTATTATTACTACTATTTCTACTATTACTCCTCTTCCTACTCCTATTAGTATTACTCCTACGATTACTACTATTACTCTTCCACCCACTACTACAATTACTGCCACTCTTATTATTGTTATTATTCCTTCTAGATCTCTTCCTCCTGCTACTAGTACTATCATTGCTCCTATTCCTATTAATACTCCTTTTACTACCACTACTACTATTATTTCTACTACCACTTTTACTATTTCTATTACTATTACTCCTACTGCTACTGCTACTCCTACTCCTACTAGTGTCACTCCTATTCCTATCATTATTACTGTTGCTATTACTACTTCTTCTACTACTATTATTCCTACTCCTATTATTATTAGTACTACTACCATTACTATTACTTTTATCATTACTACTCTTTTTACTACTTCTATCACTACTTTTATTCCTCTTCCTATTACTGTTACTACTCATACTACTCCTACTTCTTCTACGCCTCCACCTCCTACTACTGCCACTACTCCTTTGTCCGGAAGTCCATATGTTTTCTAAATAAAGAGGTTTCCTAAAAAATATTGTTAAAAGAAGACTTGCGCATAAAGCCTGAGCACAATCCTCATCAGATGAGCAGTTGACTTGCTTACCTTGGCCATGGAGACCTCATTGTGTGATGCTCATTGTGACATGCCGGAGAACACCCAAAGTTTTCTGACTTCAAGGTGATGTTCTCTTCCCAACAACCCAGTTGCATCCTGACAGCAAAGGGAGTAGTATGTGAATAGAAGAATGCATGAGTGGACTAATAGACTGATAGACTAGATACATAGATTCCTGGTGATGGATGAATGGGATAGAGAAGATAAACAAATAGATTGAATAGATACACTTAATGCATAGTTAAAAAGATAATGATGGATAGATAAGTGAAAAGATAGATTTATAGTAGAAAAGTTTATAGGTAGAAAAGTGATTTATAGGAAGAAAAGTGATTTATAGGTAGCAAACAGCTCTATAGGAAGAAAAGCCATTTATAGGTAGAAAAGAGATATTTAGATTAAAAAAAGGGATTTAGAAGTAGAAAAGAGATTTATAGGCAGAAGAGAATGAATAGCTGGATTAAAATATACATACAACCCCCCCCAAAATATTGCAGTTCGTGGATGGTTTTTCCAGTATATCAAATGGACACATATCTTTCACTTATGCTTTCACATTTTTTCTTTTCAGGCAACCTATAAGCCAATACTGAAGCAAAGGAGATACTGAAGCCAGAGTGACCAGATTCTGGCGATATTGAAAACATGTCTTTGGAAATCTACTTGAAACGGGATTTAGATTGTTGTTGGGGAGTTTTGATCTATACTTTGGAGTTTATTGCACTGGTGGGGGGAAGGGGAGAGAGGATGTTTCTGAGTTTGATTGTTGGGGAGTTTTGATATCTATACTTTGGAGTTTATTGTACTGGTGGGGGGAAGGGGAGAGATGATGTTTCTGAGTTTGATGTGTTTTTAAAAATAAAAAATGTTTTTTTTTCTGTTTCCAAAAGTTTCAAGTTGTCATTCTTTCAGCTCCCACATGATTAGTGATATTTCCCAGTTTCTTCTTTACTATCTGATGATTATATTTGCCAGCTGGTTAATCCTAAAGAAATACTTGTTGGCAAACTTATTGGGTAAACAACATTTTTCCCTTATTTGCAGCTAGCCCATACTGCTGATGGGTAAAGCTGGCTATCCTATCTGGGTTTGGGAATAAGAGAGGGAGGCAGATTTGTTCTTCTTTGAGATTGTGAAAAAACTGTAAGCAGGCCCTTTGCCATCAGAGGCTGGGGACCGTCTGAAAATCTGGGAGCAAAGAGGTAGTGGGGGTTAACAAGCAGCAGGGCTGTTGTGTTCTAGCCAGAGAAGTTCCAGAGAAGCTCGGAACTGGCCCTGCTGAAGTCTTTTGGATCTTCCTGGAGGAGCAGAGCAGCCATTCTACACCAGAAGGGCAATTCAGAATGACAAGGGACTGGCTTAGAGATTTGCATCCAGGTGCTTCCCCTCAGCTCTAGGGGAAGGCTGAGCCAGAAAATAATTGGTGTCCCCACAGGCTTGTGCTAGAGCCCCCCATTCCCCCTTTGAAGTTTCTTCTGCCTGACTTGTGCTCATTATAATCTATATGACTGAAATGTCAAACTTCGGTTTCTGAAAATCTAACCTTTCTTCAGAAGCTGGGAACCTAAATCCCCTGGATGAAGAAGGGGGATAGTAAGAGTGCTAGAAAAGCAAATGGGTGCTCTGGAGACGGCAAGATTGGAGATGGGAAAACCCCGTCTGATTTGATTCCATAGATAGTGGCAAAGGTCAGGTTAGCCACAAAAGATGTTTGCACTGATTGATAAAGCTGGAACAATACCTCTTGGGAATTGATGTACAGGCTCTGGCAAGAAAATGAAACCAAACTAACTCCCAAGCAGGATGCAGCCTTAATTGGCTGAAGGGCCCCAGAAGACCCTGGACAAGCCAGTCAAGCCGGCTTCCAGAGCTAGTCCTTAGCTTGGCCTTGGGAATCCTCCCAGGGGGTGGAAGAGGAGGAGGTCTGGATTGCTCTCTGACAGCACCTTCTCATCCTCCATCTTGGGCTTTCCACTTCTGGGCTTGGGCTTGGAGGGTCTCATCTACAGAAAACCACCTTCTTGAGGGCAAGAACTGTTGGAGTTTTTCCTTGGTAGCTCTGCCATTTTTCCACTTCGAATCACTTCCGATTTACCAATATTTATTAAGGAAACAAGCATTTATTAAACTCCTATGTACCAAGCACTGTGCTAAGCACTTTACACATATTCTCTCCTGAACATCACTGGGAGGTAGGTGCTAATATCCACTCTCTCAGTTAAAGAAACTGAGGCAACAGGTCAGCAAAATAGAGGCGAGATTGAAACAGATCTTGTCTTGTACAGACAACCCTGGCCTAATTAACAAGGGGATTCTAGATCTGCAGCGTTCAGTGGGGTGTTTTCCAAATTCTACATGATGAAAGGTACCGGATGAAGCGGTCTGGGGTCTTAACCGTGGCCCTAGCTCCTTCTGCTTTGCAGCCAAACCCTAGGCTCCATCCCAAGAGCAATATGTGGGCTTGGCTCCCTTTCCCGCTGGTGCTTCTACTCATGTCCCCAGTTTCTGGTCCCTGTGTCCTTTGTGACCATATCATTCATCTGGTAGCCCACCTCATCCATCTTCCTTAGACTACTCAATCAGCAAAGCTCAATTAAACAAGGAGCAAACATATATTACATACTTACTAGGGGTCGTATATTTCACTAGACCCTGGAGACATAAAGGTAAAAACAAAATGGTCTTGCCCGCAAAGTTTATATTCTATTGGGGAAAATGATGTCAACAAAAAGAACTAGGAAGACAATCTATGCATAAGCAAGATAATTGTATAAATATTTTTACATACATTGGATTAAGCATATATTTTCATATATTTAACATGTGAATCCCCTGTCATCTTCCCTGTCATCTAGGGGAAGAGGTGGAAGGAAGGAGGGGAAAAGTTGGAAGAGAAGGTTTTGCAAGGGTCAGTGTTAAAAACTTACCCCTTCATATGTTTTGTAAATAAAAAGCTTTCCTCAAACAATTTTTAAAAAGAAAAAAAACCCACATACCAGGTGAGCACTACCCTCATCTGATGAGCATTTGCTTTGCTTACCTTCTCCATGGAGACCTCATTGTGTCATGCCCATTGTGACACGCCTGAGAACACCCAAGGTTTTCTGACTTAAAGGGGATGTTCTCGCCCCAACAACCCAGTTGGATCCTGACAGCCAAGGGAGTAGTATGTGAATAGAAGAATAGATGAGTGGACAAATAGACTAATAGACTAGATACATAGATAAGTGCTGATAGATAGATGGGATAGATAGGGTAAACAAATAGATTCAATAGATACACTTGATGCATAGTTAAATAGATAATGATCGGTAGATAAGTGAAAAGATAGATTTATAGTAGAAAAGTTTATAGGTAGAAAAGATATTTATAGGAAAAAAAAGTGATTTATAGTTAGAAAAGAGATTTATATGAAAAAAGCGATACATAGGTAGAAAAGAGATATATATAGTTAAAAAAGTGATTTAGGAGAAGAAACGAGATTTATAGGTAGAAAAGAGATTTATAGGCAGAAGAGAATGAATAGCTGCCTTAAATTATACATAGATAATGAAGGAGTCAATGGAGGGTTAGGTAAATCAGTAAATAAATTACTGGAGAGAGAGATCCATTTGGGCCCTCATCAGCATGATACCAAGGGCTGCTGTCATAGATTGAGACTGCCTTCACGTCAGTATTAAACTATTATATTTTATTCTTCAATATTATAGAAGCTAAAATGGTTGCTTTCTATCTGGCTTGGGAAATTGTTGACTTCTCTTTCTTCCCCTCTTCCCCCACGCCCCCCCAAAATTGCATTTTGTGGATGGTTATTCTAGTAGATCAATTGGACACATATCTTTCACTTATGCTGTAACATTTTACCTTTTCAGGCATCCTATAAGCCACTGCTGAAGCAGAGGAGATACTGAACCAGTTGTGACCAGATGCTGGCGATATTGAACGCATCTTAAGCCTCGGGATCGACTTAAAACGGGATTTAACCTGTTCATGAAGGTAAAGCATCTACATAGAGATAATGTACCTGCAGCTTCCCTCCTGCAGTCAGTGTTAATAGGAGATCAAGGTAGGGCCTGGTTGCTGACTAGCCCTATATATATATACTAGAAGTACAAATAATCTGGGAAATAGAGAGCCTACACTTAAAAGCAAACAAACAAACAAAAGCAAATTCTTTTAGTTCGGAAACTATTTTCTTTTTCCTCATCCTATGGCTGGTTCCCAGAAAAAAGATGACTTGCTCATATTAGAGGTTTCATAAATGCTTGTTAAATTCAATTACATATAGATGAAGACTTTTTCTAAAATTATAGGCAGCTGGCTGGTTCAGTGGATAACACTGTTGGACCTCCCTTGAATCAGCAACTGATTTCAAACACCAGCTGTAGGACTCTGGGCAAGTCACTTAATCTGTGTTTGCCTCAATTTCCTCCTCTGTAAATTGGGAATGATACAATCATGTTTGCTCCACAGAGGATAAGCCTCTGAGAACTATTTGTTTTCAAGTAGAGTCACAGCATCGTGGATTTTGAGCTGGCAGCAATATTTCAGGGTTTCTACTTCCATATTTTACAAAGAAAGTCACTGAGACACAAGGAGGTTTAGTATAGTTAATATATTGTTCAAGCGCATACAAGTTGTAAGTGGCAGAGACAAGATTCAAACAGATCCTGTTAATACTATCGTGTTACCTCTAAGTGTTCATTATATATGGGTGTATGGGTGTCCATATATGTGTGTGTATATTTCCATACTCCAATCTTCTAACCTATAACTAAACATATTTACTCTTAAAAAAAAAAAAAAGTGGTGGGATGGGGTAGGGGAAAGACACTGTAATAAAGTAACATTAAACAAGTGGTATTTTGCTCTGCTGTTTATTTCTTACTTTCATGACTTTATATTATCACTTTAAACTCCCTGAGCCTCAGTTTCCTCACATGTTAAATGAGATAGTTGAGCTCCATGACCACTAGGAAACTACATTTCCAGTTCTAAAATTGTGATTCCACAGTGAAAATCTAGCAACATTGTGTCCTAATGTAAGATCTGTATTTGATCATTAATGAGTCATATATTTTCTCTTGGATTTTATATAGTTCATTTGTAGCAACATTAACCTGGCATTCCCTTCTGAGGGCTGACCCCATCCTTGTTGTGGTGACTGTTAGAGGTGGGCCGCCCTCATCCCGGTGACCATCCACTCCAGATCCTCTTTGTGGTTGGTGGGGTGACGATATCAGAAGCCAAAATGTTGAAAGATCTCGTTTCTTCCCTGAAGCCTGGAACACAGGTACCGAACCCGAAATAACAGGACATGCATCTCCCTGGCCCAAGGATGGGAGAGTCTGGCTGTTCCCACAAGACTTGGTCTGAGCCTTAGGGGTAGCATTTGAGGAGATGATCTATAGAATTCGGGAGATGGTGAAGCACTGTGTAAAGGTCAGATAATTCTCTTATTACTACTATTATTACTTGTACTCTTACCCCTATTATTATTACTACTATTTCTACTATTACTCCTCTTCCTACTCCTATTAGTATTACTCCTATGATTACTACTATTACTCTTCCACCAACTACTACAATTACTGCCACTCTTATTACTGTTATTATTCCTTGTAGATCTCTTCCTCCTGCTACTAGTACTATCATTGCTCCTATTCCTATTAATACTCCTTTTACTACCACTACTACTATTATTTCTACTACCACTTTTATTATTACTATTACTACTACTACTACTCCTCCTACTCCTACTCCTACTCCTACTATAGTGTAACTCCTATTCCTATCATCATTACTGTTGCTATTACTACTACTTCTACTACTATTATTCCTACTCCTATTCCTGTTACTACTCATACTACTCCTACTTCTTCTACTCCTCCACCTCCTACTACTAAAACTACTCCTTGGTCCCTACTATTACTATAATTACTACTAGCACTACCACTAGTACTACTACTACTACTACTACTACTACTACTACTATTGCTACTCTTACTTCTATTACTATTATTACTCCTACTGTGAGTACTGTTAAATTTTTCTAGTGCCATGACCAATTTCTTCTCCTAGAAGGGAGCCGACAACTTAACTATTACAATACCAGAAAGGGTGAAAGTGAGATTGTACAGCTGATAGAGGGCAGGGGCTTCAAGGCAGGAAGACTTAGAGTTCCAATTTTTCTTCCAAAACTTACTATATATTTTGACCTTAAACAAGTCATTTTACATCTGCTCTCAGTTTGCTCAATAGTGAAACGTTGTTTACAATAATCTCTATTGCCTAAGTTGTTGTGAGAGTCAAATGAGATTATAATTATAAAATAGTACAAATGCCAGCAAGTTATCATTATTTTTTATTGATTTTTGATTATAGCACATTTTTTTGACAGTACACTGGCATATTTTTCTTTACAACATTATCCCTTGTACTCCTTTCTGTTCTGAATTATTCCCGTACTTCCCCACTAGGCCCTCCCATAGAGGGCAGGCATTGCCATACATATTTAAATATCTTATAGTATATTCTTGGTACAATATATATGTGCAGAACCAAATTTTATTGTTGTTGTTATTGCAAAGGAAGAATTGTATTCGGAAGGTAAAAATAATCTGTGAAGAAAAATAAAAAGCAAACAAACAAAATGCTCTCACTTTACATATCCCAGTGTTCAGGTTCTGGGTGTAGCTGATTCTCTCCATCATTGATCAAGTGGACTTGTATTAGCTATTGTCTATGTTGAAGATATCCACTTCCATTCGAACACAACCTCATACAGTATCATTGTTGAAGTGTATAATGATCTCCTAGTTCTGCTCGTTTGACTCAGCATCAGTTGATGTAAGTCTCTCCAAGCCTCTCTGTTTTCCTCCTGTTGGTCATTTCTTACAGAACAAGAATATTGCATAACATTCTTATACCATAATTTACCCAACCATTCTCCAATTGATGGACATCCGTTCATTGTCCAGTTTCTAGCCACTACAAAAAGTGCTGCCACAAACATTTTGGCACATACAAGTCATTTTCCCTTCTTTAGGATTTCTTTGGGATATAAGCCCCGTAGTAGCACTGCTAGGTCAACGGATTGGCAGATTTTGATAACTTTTGGGGCATAATTCCAGATTGCTCTGCAGAATGGTTGGATTCTTTCACAACTCCACCAGCAAGGCATCATTTTCCCAATTTTCTCACAGCCCCTCCAACATTCATCATTGTTTTTTCCTGTCATCTTAACGAATGTGACAGGTGTGTAGTGGTATCTCACACTTGTGATTTGGAACTTGTGAGTGGAAATAGTTTTAATTTCATCATCTGAAAATTGTCCATATCCTTTCACCCTTTTTCAATTTGAGAATGGCTTGTTTTCTTATAAATTAGCATCAATTCTCTCTATATCTTGGAAGTGAGGCCTTTCTCAGAACCTTTAACTGTAAAAATGTTTTCCCAATTGGTTACTTCCCTTCTAATCTTCCTGGCATTAGTTTTCCCCCCCTGTGATAACTTTTTAATTTGATGTAACCTAAATTTTCTATTTTGTGATCAATAATGATCTCTAGGTCTCCTTTGGTCACATAATCCTTCCTCCTCCACAAGTCTGAGATGTAAACTATCCTATGTTCCTCTAATTTATTTATGACCTCGTTCTTTATGCCTAAATCATGGACCCATTTTGATCTTAAGTGTGGGTCCATGCCTAGTTTCTCCCATACTAATTTCCAGTTTTTCCAGCAGTTTTTGTCAAATAATGAATTCTTATGCCAAAAGTTGGGATCTCTGGGTTTGTCAAACACTAGATTGCTATTTTTATTCACTATCTTGCCCTGTGAACCTATGCTACTCCACTGAACAACTAGTCTATTTCTTAAGCAATACCAAATGGTTTTGGTGACTGTTGCTTTATAATATAGTTCTATATCAGGTACAGCTAGACAGCTAGACCACCTTCCTTTTTTTTTTCATTACTTACCTTGAAATTCTTGAACTTCTGTTGTTCCATATGAATTCTGTTGTTATTTTTTCTAGGTCTTTAAAAAAGTTCCTTGGGAGTCAGATTGGTATAGCACTGAATAAATAGATTAGTTTAGGGAGTATTGTCATCTTCATTATATTCTCTCGGCCTATCCAAAAGCATTGAACGTCTTTCTAATTATTTAAATCTGACTTCATTTTTCTGGCAAGTGTTTCGTAATTTTGCTCCTGACTTTCCTTTGTTAGATATATTCCCAAATATTTTGTACTATCGACAGTTATTTTGAATGGAATTTCTCTTTGTGTCTCTTGCTGTTGGATTGTGTTGCTAATGTATAAAAATGCTGAGGATTTCTGTGGATTTATTTTGTATCCTGCAATTTTGCTAAAGTTCTGAATTGTTTATAATAGCTTTTTTAGCAGAGTCTTTGGGGTTCTCTAAGTATACCATAATGTCATCTGCAAAGATTGATAGTTTTATTTCCTCATTTCCTACTCTTAATTTTTGAATCTCTTTCTCGGCTCTTTTTGCCGAGGCTAGCGTTTGTAGTACTATATTGAATAGTAATGGTGATAGTGGGAAACCTTGTTTCACTCCTTATCTTACAGGGAAAAGTTCCTAAGATATTTGCTGACGGTTTTAAATATAGGTTCCTTATCATTTTAAGGAATAGTTCATTTATTCCTATACTCTCAAGTCTTTTTTTGTAGGAATGGATGTTGGATTTGATCAAATGCTTTTTCTGCATCTATTGAGAAGATCATATGGTTTTTAGTAATTTGATTATTAATATGGACAATTATACTAATAGTTTTCCCAATATTAAACCAACCCAGCACTGCTGGTATAAATCCTGCTTGATCGTAGTGTATTATCCTGGGGATGATTCTCTGAAGTCTTTTTGCTAATATCTTATTTAAGATTTTAGCATCAATATTCAAGAAGGAAAATGGTCTTTAGTTTTCTTTCTCTGTTTACAATCTACCTGGTTTTAGGTATCAGTACCATGTCTGGGGCATAAAAGGAATTTGGTAGGCCTCCTTCAATTCATTTTTTTTTCAAATAGTTTATATAGTATTAGAGTTAGTTGTTCTTTAAATGTTTGGTAGAATTCATATGTCAATCCATCTCTTCCTGAGGATTTTTTCTTAGGGTGTTGGTTGATAAATTGTTCTATTTCTTTTTCCGAAATGGGACTATTTAGACTTCTTACTTCTTCCTCTGTTAATCTGCGCAAGTTATATTTCCTCCACAAGTCTGAGAGATAAACTATCCTTTGTTCCTCTAATTTATTTATGATCTCATTCTTTATTCCTAACTCATGGACCCATTTTGATCTTTTCTCCCTATTTGCTGTTAAGTGTGGGTCCATGCCTAGTTTCTACCATAATAATTTCCAGTTTTCCCAGCAGTTTCTGTCAAATAATGAATACGTATTCCAAAATCTGGGATCTTTGGGTTTGTCAAAAACTAGATTGCTATTTTTATTCAATATCTTGCCCTGTGAAGCTAACCTATTCCACTGATCAACTAGTCTATTTATTAGCCAACACCCAATGGTTTTGGTGACTGCTGCTTTATAATATACTTTAGATCAGGTACAGCTAGGCTACCTTCATTTGATTATTTTTTTTTCTCATTACTTCCCTTGCAATTCTCAACCTTTTGTTCTTTCCTATGAATGTTGTTGTTATTTTTTCTAGGTCATTAAAATAGTTTCTGATTGGTGTAGCACTAAATAAATAGATTAATTTAGAGAGTATTGTCATCTTGATAATATTCGCTCTGCTTATCCAAGAGCACTGAATGTCTTTCCAATTATTTAAATCTGACTTCATTTTTGTGGCAAGTGTTTTGTAATTTTTCTCATATAATTCCTGACTATTCTTTGGTAGATGGATTCCCAAATACTTTATACTCTCAACATTTGTTTGGAATGGAATTTCTCTTTGTATCTCTTGCTGTTGGATTGTGTTGGTAATATGTAAAAATGCTGAGGATTTAGGTGGATTTATTTTGTATCTTGAAACTTTGCTAAAGTTCTGAATTAATTCTAATAGCTTTTTAGCAGAGTCTTAGGGGTTCTCTAAGTATACCATCATGTCATCTGCAAAGAGTGATAGTTTGATTTCCTCATTAGCTACTCTAATTCCTGGAATCTCTCTGGGCTCTTATTGCCCAGGCTAGCATTTCTAATACAATATGGAATAGTAATGGTGATAGTGAGCAACCTTTGTTTCACTCCTTATCTTACTGGGAAAGGTTCCAGTGTATCACCATTACATATGATGTTTACTGACAGTTTTAAATATATAATCATGATTTTAAGGAATAGTCCATTTATTCCTGTACTCTCAAAGGTTTGTAGTAGGAATGGATGTTGGATTTTATGAAATGCTTTTTCTTCATCTATTGAGATGATCATATGGTTTTTGTTAATTTGGTTATTGATATAGTTGATTATACAAATAGTGTTCCTAATATTGAACCAGCCCTGCATTCCTGGTATAAATCCCACTTGGCCATAGTTTATCATCCTGGGGAGGGTTTTCTGTAGTCTTTTGGATAATATTTTATTTAAGATTTTAGCATCATTAGGGAGATTGGTCTATAATTTTGTTTCTCTGTTTTCAGCCTACCTGGTTTAGGTATCAGTACCATGTCTGTGTCATAAAAGGAATTTGGTAGGACTCCTTCAATCCCTATTTTTTCAAATAGTTTCTATAACATTGGAGTTGTTTTTTAAATTTTTGGTAGAATTCACATGTAAATCCATCTGGTGCTGGGGATTATTTTTTCTTAGGGAGTTGGTTAATAGCTTCTTCTATTGCTTTTTCTGAAATGGGACTATTCAGACTATTTCCTTCTTCCTCTGTTAGTCTGGGCAAGCTTATTTTTGAAGGTATTCTTCCACTTCATTTAAGTTATCGAATTTATTGCCGTAAAGTTGGGCAAAGTAGCTCCTAACTATTGTTCTAATTTCCTCTTCATTAGGGGTGAGTTCTCCCTTTTCATTTTTAAGACTAACAATTTTTGTTTCAAATACAGACAACTACAGGCACACAGTAGTAGACAGAGTCTAAAGTCGAGTCCTGACTTCTTTTAATCATCTTTTCTTTCTTAACTTTTTTGGATCATGGACTTTTTTGACTTACTGCTGAATGCCTCTTCTAGGAATAGACGTTTTTAAATGCTTAAAACAAAGGAACAGGATAACGAGGGAATCACTATTACTGAAATGCTGTTTTAAAATGTTTTTTTCTCAATAGTATTTTATTTTTTCCAAATACAGGTAAAGACAGTTTTCGACATTCATTATTAAAATTAGTTTTGAAAATAAACGTGATATATCCCAGGTTGAGAACCTGTGCACTAGGAACTTGGAATTTTCCCCCTCTCTCCACTCCTGGAAATGTCTCCATTCTTTATGAGGACACTCTGTTCCAAGCTGAAGTTGCTCTGAATTCCTTGGGAAACTGAAGGAGGAATAGACCTGGCTGAGTCTCCCCAGGCCTACTCCTTGGTTACTTGAACTGTGGTTCTGTGAGGAACCCATACAGAACTATCAGCCTCCACCTTGGAGCTGGTGAAGAACCAGTTCTATTTCTGTGGGCAATGCCAGAGGCACTTGTTGCTTCTCTGTTGCCAATTACTTCTTTAAAAGCCTGGGTGTATTTATTAATACAGACAGAATAATTTCTCATAGATCCACCGAATGCACTCCCTGGGATGTAAGGCACACACAGACAAACAAAGGGAGGCCTTGCATCCCACAGCACCAAGCTCTAATCCCTCTTAGTCTGCAAACTCAAAAATTCCATTACTCAGGACAATCATGAAGCATAGAAGAATGGTCAATAATTGTAGGGAGTCACTCTGGCACCCTTTAAGGAGGGTATCTGCAAACAGCTTAGAGCCCCTTCCTCAACCTGGAAGGCTCTAAATCTTACCCATGCTCACTGATCAGAGAAGGAGCTCCCCGGCTGCCGGGATACTAGCATGGGAAGGCGCTGAGTGCTTTTCCTTCATTGTGCATTGCTTACCAGGAGATGTAGCCGCTCCAGTGTTCATGGCACACTCTTGGGCTTCACGGGGCAGAGACAGGTTACTGAGGGGAGGGGTAAGTTGGAGGTCTGAGCCAGTGAGGCAATGGTAATGTTCTTGGGTTTTAGTCACCAAGCATTCATCAAATGCCCAGTGCAGCAGACAGATCCCAGGCCTGAAGCCAGATGTGGCCTCAGGCTCACTGGCCTTGTCACCAAGGGAGAGGGGGCCCAGCTAGCTCATTTTTGAAAGGGGGAAAAAAAGAATACCTCCACTTCCAGGTTTGAGAGGAGGATCCAATTGGGATACATGCAAAGTTTAGCAGACATCCTGGCCTGTTCCTAGCCTTGGATTTAAATTGGTTGGATTTATTCAGGGAACTCGGCTGCTTGACGATTGGAACACATCGTTTTATTTCATTGAAAAGGGTCTTTACCCTACAATTTCTCAAAGCAAATGCTTCTGTTTAATGTGAGCTTCAATCTCTTCCCCCAGTTGTTGCAACATTAGATTTATTGGTGTATTAAGCAGATGTTGTTCTCAGGGCATGTTGCTCGTGACCTCTTCCAGACTTACTATCCTATGGATCTAACATGATAACCTTGGCCTAAGATTGGATGTGTCTTGTACAGACAACCCTGGCCTAATTAACAAAAGGATCCAAGATCTGCAGTGTTCAAATTGTCCAAGATGAAAGGTACCTGATGAAGAGGTCCGGGGACATAAACTTGGCCCTAGGCTCCATCCCAAGAGCAATATGTGGGCTTAGCTCCCTTTCCCGCTGGCTGCTTCTACTCATGTCCCCAGATTCTGGTCCCTGTGTCTTTTGTGACTGTATCATTCTTTGGTAGTCCACCTCATCCATCAGGCCTTAGACTACTCAATAAGCAAAGCACAATTAAACAAGGAGCAAACATATATTACATATACTTACTAGGGGTCAGATATTACACTAGACCCTGGAGACATAAAGATAAAAACAAAATGGTCTTGCCCTCAAAGTTTATATATTATTGCGGAAAATGATGTCAACAAAAAAAAAGTAGGAAGAAAATCATTGCATAAGCAAGATAATTGCATAAATATTTTCATATACATTGGATTTATCCTATATTTTCACATATATAACATGTAATGACTGGTCATTTAGGGAAGGAGGTGGAAGGAAGGAGGGGGAATGTTGGAACATGAGGTTTCGCAAGGCTCAGTGTTGTAAACTTGCCCCTTCATATGTTTTCTACATAAAGAGGTTTCCTAAAAAATATTGTTAAAAGAAAACTTCCGCATAAAGCCTGAGCACAATCCTCATCAGATGAGCAGTTGACTTGCTTACCTTGGCCATGGAGACCTCATTGTGTCATGCCCATTGTGACACGCCTGAGAACACCCAAGGTTTTCTGACTTAAAGGTGATGTTCTCTCCCCAACCACCCAGTTGGATCCTGACAGCAAAGGAAGTAGTACGTGAATAGAAGAATGGATGAGTGGACTAATAGACTGATAGACTAGATACATAGATTATTGGTGATGGATGGATGGGATAGAGAAGATAAACAAATAGATTGAATAGATACACTTAATGCATAGTTAAAAAGATAATGATGGATAGATAAGTGAAAAGATAGATTTATAGTAGAAAAGTTTATAGGTAGAAAAGTGATTTATAGGTAGAAAAGAAATTTTTAGATTAAAAAAAGGGATTTAGAAGTAGAAAAGAGATTTATAGGCAGAAGAGAATGAATAGCTGGATTAAAATATACATACACCCCCCCCCCAAAATATTGCAGTTTGTGGATGGTTTTTCCAGTATATGAAATGGACACATATCTTTCACTTATGCTGTAACATTTTACCTTTTCAGGCAACCTATAAGCCAATACTGAAGCAAAGGATATACTGAAGTCAGAGTGACCAGATTCTGGCGATATTGCTACGATCTACTTAAAATGGGATTTAGATTGTTGTTGGGGAGTTTTGATCTACACTTTGGAGTTTATTGCACTGGTGGGGGGAAGGGAAGAGATGATGTTTCTGAGTTTGATTGTTGGGGAGTTTTGATATCTATACTTTGGAGTTTATTGTACTGGTGGGCAGAAGGGGAGAGATGATGTTTCTGAGTTTGATGTGGTTTTAAAAATAAAAAATGTTTTTTTTTTTTTTTCTGTTTCCAAAAGTGTCAAGTTGTCATTCTTTCAGCTCCAACATGATTAGTGATATTTCCCAGTTTCTTCTGTACTATCTGGTGATTACATTTGCCAGCTCGTTAATCCTAAAGAAATACTTCTTGGCAAACTTATTGGGTAAACTACCTTTTTCCCTTATTTCCAGCTAGCCCATACTGCTGATGGGTAAAGCTATGGGCTAAGCTGGCTATCCTATCTGGGTTTGGGAATAAGAGAGGCAGGCAGATTTGTTCTTCTTTGAGATTGTGAAAAAACTGTAAGTAGGACCTTTGCCATCAGAGGCTGGGGACCATCTGAAAGTCTGGGAACAAAGAGGTAGTGAGGGTTAACAAGCAGCAGGGCTGTTGTGTTCTAGCCAGAGAAGTTCCAGAGAAGCTCGGAACTGGCCCTGCTGAAGTCTTTTGGATCTTCCTGGAGGAGCAGAGCAGCCATTCTCCACCAGGAGGGCAATTCAGAATGACAAGGGACTGGCTTAGAGATTTGCATCCAGGTGCTTCCCCTCAGCTCTAGGGGAAGGCTGAGCCAGAAAATAATTGGTGTCCCCACAGGCTTGTGCTAGAGCCCCCCATTCCCCCTTTGAAGTTTCTTCTGCCTGACTTGTGCTCATTATAATCTATATGAGTGAAATGTCAAACTTCTGTTTCTGAAAATAACCTTTCTACAGAAGCTGGGAACCTAAATCCCCTGGATGAAGAAGAGGGATAGTAAGAGTGCTAGAAAAGCAAATGGGTGCTCTGGAGACAGCTAGATTGGAGATGGGAAAACCCCATCTGATTTGATTCCATAGATAGTGGCAAACGTCAGGTTAGCCACAAAGGATGTTTGCACTGATTGATAAAGCTGGAACAATACCTCTTGGGAATTGATGTACAGGCCCTGGCAAGAAAATGAAACCAAACTAACTCCCAAGCAGGATGCAGCCTTAATTGGCTGAAGGACCCCAGAAGACCCTGGACAAGCCAGTCAAGCCGGCTTCCAGAGCTAGTCCTTAGCTTGGCCTTGGGAATCCTCCCAGGGGGTGGAAGAGGAGGAGGTCTGGATTGCTCTCTGACAGCACCTTCTCATCCTCCATCTTGGGCTTTCCACTTCTGGGCTTGGGCTTGGAGGGTCTCATCTACAGAAAACCACCTTCTTGAGGGCAAGAACTGTTGGAGTTTTTCCTTGGTAGCTCTGCCATTTTTCCACTTCGAATCACTTCCGATTTACCAATATTTATTAAGGAAACAAGCATTTATTAAACTCTTTTGTACTAAGCACTGTGCTAAGCACTTTACACATATTCTCTCCTTAACATCACTGGGAGGTAGGTGCTAACTGAGGCAACAGGTCAGCAAAATAGAGGCGAGATTGAAACAGATCTTGTCTTGTACAGACAACCCTGGCCTAATTAACAAGGGGATTCTAGATCTGCAGCGTTCAATGGGGTGTTTTCCAAATTCTACATGATGAAAGGTACCTGATGAAGCGGTCTGGGGCCTTAACCGTGGCCCTAGCTCCTTCTGCTTTTCAGCCAAACCCTAGGCTCCATCCCAAGAGCAATATGTGGGCTTGGCTCCCTTTCCCGCTGGCGCTTCTATTCATGTCCCCAGTTTCTGGTCCCTGTGTCTTTTGTGACCATATCATTCATCTGGTAGCTCACCTCATCCATCTTCCTTAGACTACTCAATCAGCAAAGCTCAATTAAACAAGGAGCAAACATACATTACATACTTACTAGGGGTCATATATTTCACTAGACCCTGGAGACATAAAGGTAAAAACAAAATGGTCTTGCCCGCAAAGTTTATATTCTATTGGGGAAAATGATGTCAACAAAAAGAACTAGGAAGACAATCTATGCATAAGCAAGATAATTGTACAAATATTTTTACATACATTGGATTAAACATATATTTTCACATATTTAACATGTAATTACCTGTCATCTAGGGGAAGAGGTGGAAGGAAAGAGGGGAAAAGTTGGAAGAGAAGGTTTTGCAAGGGTCAGTGTTAAAAACTTACCCCTTCATATGTTTTGTAAATAAAAAGCTTTCCTCAAATAATTTTTTAAAAGAAAAAACTCCATAATACCATGTAGCGTGTTGTCGTCTCCAGAAGCTGCTGGATCACTCTCTGGGAAGAGATCTGCTGTGTCTACTCACATCTCTCAGACAGATTCTTCTTCCTGTAGTGAACTGTTGTCTCCAGGTAGTTGCTGTTAACTCTTGTCCAGAGAAGTGACTCCCCTTCCTGCAGAGAGCTGCATCAAGCCAGACTTAGTGCAGAGTCTTCTCCTTGAATCCTGGCTCTGAATCTCTTCCAGCTCTTATCCTTCTCCAGGCAGACTGACTTTCCAGGCCCACTGTTGCCTCTTTTATCCTCCCAGAGAAAGGGCGTGGCATAATGCAAGGGCTTCTGGGAAGAACCACTTTAGCCAATGAGCTTGCTCCTTCTATCAAGGCATCCTGAGTTCTCACCTTGTAATTGTCTAGACAACCTGAATTCTCACCTTGTCACTGTCCAGACAACGTGAGTTCTCACCTAGTAATCCTAACATCTCCCCCTTTCTTTTGATTTAGAACATAGGACAGTCATGACCTTGAAACCTAAAGCCATCAATATGGGAAGTATTACAGATAATTACATAAATTACATAAGCACATAGTAACATTGTAACATAACACATGCTAGAAGTATATAACATAATCAAATAATCATAAATTGAAAATTTATAAATGTCCATAAATCCATTGTCCATTAGTCTCATCTTGTGTGAGGAAGTCCAATGATTCCTGCTGGTTTTAAACTTCTTTAACAGTCTTTTTATTAGCCATGCTCTTTCGGTGTAAGATGTTTCTTAGATCTTCTCCTTTATTTTGAGGTCTTTCTCTTTTTCTGTCTCTCTCTGATGGACAAGGCGAATATGACTCGTTGGCACCCATCTGATTCCTTCTCCTGCTGAAGAAATACAAGCAAACCCTCTCCCCCAGGCAGTTAACCTACCTGGTCCCTTCCATTCACCACTTTCTGGATCTCTCCACATCACCTGGCGATTATCTAAGGACAGTGGAGCTGCTCGCACTGGACACTGCCCTTCTGGTGGGTTATAAAACCTGTCTGCCGCAGCCAGTGCATCTTTGTCAAAAATTAGAAAATTAATGGTATAGAGAACTAAATTTAGAAGTTCTCTAGGGTTACCTGTGGCTCCCCCTTTCGTTTTTGGAGGAGTGTCTTAATATCTCTGTTTCTTCTCTCTACTCTTGCCTGCCCTTGAGGATTAAAGGGTATGCCCGTGGTATGTAAAATCTTATACTGTGCACAAAAGTGTGTAAAATGTTTGGACGTATATGCAGGTCCATTGTCTGTTTTTATTGCTTGTGGCACACCCATAATTGCAAATGCTTGTATAAGGAATTCAGTGACCACTCGGGCTGTCTCTTTTGCTGCTGGCACTGCAAATGTGAATCCTGAAAAGGTGTCTACCACGACATGGATAAAAGATAGACGACCAAAAGATTTATAATGGGTCACATCCATTTGCCAGATTTCATTGGGTCTCAAACCACGAGGATTCTTCACTGGAGGGAGTGTAGGAGCATGGCAAGGAAGACAAGCTGTACAGCTTTTTACTATGCTCCTAGCTTCCTCTCTTGTGATTCCAAATTGTAAACGTAAAGCTCGAGCAGCCTGATGATATTTAGAATGAGATTCTTGTGCTTCCTGAAATAAAGGACTACTGGCTAACATCGTTAGAAGGCTATCTGCCTTTGAATTTCCAACAAAAATGGGACCTGGAAGTCCACTATGTGAGTGGACATGCAAGATATAAATCTTGCCTGGATGTTTTCTCACTTGCTCTTGAAGTTCCTTAAAGAGCTGATAAATATTAGAGGCTGCAAATTTTATTTGGGCTGTGGCAATTCTTTGTACTACACCTACAGAATAAGCTGAATCAGTAATTATATTTACGTCTCCTGGGTAATAAGTAAGAGCTAGCATGATAGCAAATAATTCATTCTGTTGAGTGGATTGAAAAGGAGTCCTGATTACTCTCTTTATGGTTAAATCATGAGAGTATACAGCACAAATATTTTCTTTGGAGGCGTCTGTAAAGATTGTTGGTCCTTTAAGAGGAACCTTGGAAACCTTTTCTTCAAAGATCCATCGCCAATTATGTAGTAGCCGGGTAATCTTTAATGGAGATCCATGTGCAAAATTTGGAGCGGTGGCCAATAAAATTTTCCATTCTGGGATGGTCTCACAGCATACATTAATTTGTGCGTTAGTATAGAATGTGTATATTTTTTCAGGACTTATTCCAGATAATTGTGTTACTCTCTTAATAGCCTTTAATAAAATCCTAGCCACAAGCACTGGGTAAGGTGTAAGGCTTTGTTCTGGTTGTGCTGGGAGGTTCATTCACTCAATCACTCTGTCTCCTTGATGAAGGACTGCTGTGGGTGCCTCTTTTGTAGCAAAAACTGATATTTCCAAGGGTTTTTGAGTGACTCTTTCAACCACATTTTGTGCTTCTTTTGTAAGCTGGCGTGGTGAATTTAAAGCACTGTCTCCCCTTAAAATGTCATATAGAGGTTGTAGTTGATTGGTAGTTAAGCCTAACACTGGACGCATCCATTGGATATCTCCTATTGATTTTTGAAAGTCATTTAAGGTGTTCAACTTCTCTGTTCTTAAAGAAAGCTTTTGTACTGTGAGTGTCTTAGGATATACTTGATATCCTAAATATTGAAAAGGAGCCTGTCTTTGAATTTTTTCTGTAGCTATATGCAGTTTGTAGTACTTTAATGTTTCCATGGTCCTTTGTAGACATGCTTCTAACATTTGTTCCTCAGGTACACATCCCAAAATATCATCCATATAATGTAACAATATTACTTTTGGAAAGGCTTTTCTTACTGGAGCAAGAGCAGCAGCAACATACATTTGGCACATAGTAGGGCTGTTTTTCATTCCCTGTGGCAAAACTGTCCATTCATATCTTTTATAAGGCTCGGCCAAATTAACACTAGGCACTGAAAAAGCACATCTTTTCATACCCTCCTTATCTAGAGGGATAGAATAGAAACAATCCTTAATGTCTATAACCCATAGAGGCCATTCTCTTGGCAACTGAGTAGGAGATGGAAGTCCAGGCTGAAGAGTTCCCATAGTTTCCATCTGTTCATTTACTCTTCTTAGATCAGTTAACATCCTCCATTTTCCAGATTTCTTTTTCACCACAAATACTGGGGAATTCCAAGGACTTAGAGAAGGCCGCAAGTGTCCTTGGTCAAGTTGTTCTTGCACTATGTCTAATAAGGCCTGAATTTTATCACTTCTTAAGGGCCACTGTTCTACCCACACTGGTGAATCAGTCTTCCACTGAATAGGAACTGGTGAAAGTGCAGGTAGGCCTTCAACAGCAGCCCTGCCTAAAAAGCTGAAGTGCTTATTTGTAATCCTATCTGCTGTAAAATGTCTCTTCCCCACAGATTGATGGGGATTTTTTCAACCACAAAAGGAGTAAAAGCTCCTGTTTCTCCTTCAAATACCTATCTCAAAGGCCTAGCACTAACTTCTGGGGCTATTGATCCTCCCACCCCAGACATATAGCAGACATGTCTGCTTTAATCTTTGGCCAGTGACCGGGCCAATTGGCACCTCTAATAACTGTACGATCTGCACCCGTGTCTACCGATCCTTCAAATGGTATTCCGTTTATATAAATAGTAAGCATAGGTCGGTCAGCTGTCACAGCTGCTGTCCAATATATTCCTGGATTTTGTTCATTGGAGTCAAAATCTAGGCGACTATCACGAGGTTGCTTATTAGGGGTACGTAACAATATGCCTGATGCTACTACTTCTCCTGGTTGATAAATCACACGTTGTCTGCCTGTGTTAGTGACTGGGATATTAGATACACGTTCTCCAGTTTCCCACATCAGTGTATGGATGGACACTGTTTTGTAGGCACTCTCAGAAGGTGAAATGGTCAAGCCTACTGTGCCTGGAGGCAAAGGATCCATAGGCTCAACAGGAACAGATTTCACTTCTCCAGGGAGTATCTCGGTAGTCTCTACTGCACACAACTCTATTTTTCCTAATTTCAATCCCTTTCTTCCATCTGATTGCCTTTTGGCTGATTGATCATGTCTTAAAATTCTCTGGATGTAACCTCGGCTGCCATCATGCCCCACTTCGGGGGCTGAAGCTGGGCCCCACCTGTCATTTCCCTGTGTCAATCTACATTCGGAGGCCCAGTGGAGGCCCTTGTGACATTTTGGACATGGAGTTTTAGGTCTTCTCTCACCCTGTCTTCTCACTGTATCTCCATATCTACACTGAGCTCTTAGATGCCCAATTTTTCCACATTGAAAACATCGCCGAGTTTCTCTAGAAGGCCCTTGCCAGGAGGGACCCTGTCTTTCCACGTTCATCATTGTCCGGGTGTAAAAAGCATTTGTTCCCACTGTAGCACAGCGTCTTATGATCTCCTCTAAAGGAGCATCTTTGTCTAATCCCCATATAATTCTTTTGCAAATCTCATTGGCATTTTCCTTAGCCAGATGTCTGGTCATTATTTCTGTAGCTGAATTTTCTCCAATAGTTCTTTTGACAGCAGTTTGCAAATGTCCCACAAAATCTGCAAAAGGTTCATTGGGACCTTGCTGTATTTTAGTGAAAGCCTCTCCACGATCTTTCTGTCCAGGAAGGACACCCCAAGCTTTTATTGCAGCCTTAGCAATTTGCTCATATATTATCATGGTATAATTAATCTGTTCTGAATTCTCTCCATACCAACCTTCACCAGCCAAGTGCTCAAAAGTGAATTGTGTGTTAACTCCTATTTCCAAATTGCATCTGTCTTGAATTTTACATAATTCATGAAATTCCACAAGCCATAATAAATTTTCTCCAGGTTCCAGGCATGTCCTTGCTATGGATTTCCAATCATTTGGGGTTAGGACTTCATAAGACAAACCATCTAGTAACATTTTAACATAAGCTGATGTAGCCCCATAAAGGGTACAACCTTTTTTCAAATCTTTAATTTTATTCAAATCTAAAGGTGCATATCTTCTCCTTTTTTGACCTACAGAGTCAATATTTTCAATCACAGGATATGCATGTATAAAATCACTTATATCCTGTCCTTCTCTCTTAGCTTTAACCAATGCTTTTTCTAATCTTGTCATAGGCTTAGGCTGCTTCACAGGCAATTCTGTTTGTGTTTCTGCCTCTTCCCCTCCTTCTTCCTCCACCTCTGAAGGTGGGGTGGATGTGGGCCTGCCAATAATCTGTTCTCTAGGCAGGGTTGAAGCTTCTTCAAGAGAATCATACCATAATTCCTCATTTAAATCCTCTTGCTCTAGGGCAAGATCTTGATCTTTCCTTTTTTCCTCACACTTCCTCCTCTGTTCCTTTTTAAAACTTTTCCTTCTCCAACAACTTGCTTGATAGTTTAAGGTTAATTGAACTATGTTGTAGATATAAAATACTTCTGCAGAAATTGAACGAGGCCCATTTTTTGCATAAAATTCTTTCATTTCAAATCCCACTAGCTTCCATTTATCTACATCTATCTTTTCTTCCTCTAAGAACCAAGGGGATGTGCGTCTTAATGCAGCCAAGAGTTTAGCAATCTGTACTCATGTTACAAGTAAACTCTGCTCCTCAATTATCTTGATTATACTCTCTATAGTACCACTCCTGAATGGGGGTGGAGCTGAGGTTGCTTCTGGGGCTGGGGATGAGTCGGCTGAGGTCCAGGGATTGAATATAGCTAACATCTGCCCCATTTCAGCTATAAGAGATTCCTGGTTTAGCCCTTAACAAGTTAAGTTCCTTATTTATCTATTAGCACGCTCACTTAATCTTTAACAAAGTTTCCTCGTTACTCACAGTTCTGGCTCAGAGAGACTGAGATCTGGATGGGAGGCATTTCCACTGGAATCAGGACCCTGTCTGTCCCTGTTCGGGCGCCAAATTGCGAAGGTCTGGTCTAGCTCCTCTTGTCAGGATAAGCAAAAGTCCTTGCCCCACGTGTGGACGCCAAATGTAGCGTGCTGTCGTCTCCAGAAGCTGCTGGATCGCTCTCTGGGAAGAGATCTGCTGTGTCTACTCAAATCTCTCAGACAGATTCTTCTTCCTGTAGTGAACTGTTGTCTCCAGGGAGTTGCTGTTAACTCTTGTCCAGAGAAGTGACTTCCCTTCCTGCAGAGAGCTGCATCAAGCCAGATGTAGTGCAGAGTCTTCTCCTTGAATCCTGGCTCTGAATCTCCTGCAGCTCTTATCCTTCTCCAGGCAGACTGACTTTCCAGGCCCACTGTTGCCTCCTTTATCCTCCCAGAGAATGGGCGTGGGATAATGCAAGGGCTTCTCGGAAGAACCACTTCATCCAATGAGCTTGCTCCTTCTATAAAGTAAACCTGAGTTCTCACCTTGTAATTGTCCAGACAACCTGAATTCTCACCTTGTCACTGTCCAGACAACGTGAGTTCTCACCTAGTAATCCTAACAATACCAGGTGAGCACTATCCTCATCTGATAAGCATTTGCTTTGCTTACCTTCTCCATGGAGACCTCATTGTGTCATGCCCATTGTGACACGCCTGAGAACACCCAAGGTTTTCTGACTTAAAGGTGAGGTTCTCTCCCCAACAACCCAGTTGGATCCTGACAGCCAAGGGAGTAGTATGTGAATAGAAGAATGGATGAGTGGACAAATAGACTAATAGACTAGATACATAGATAAGTGCTGATAGATAGATGGGATAGATAGGGTAAACAAATAGATCCAATAGATACACTCGATGCATAGTTAAATAGATAATGATGGGTAGATAAGTGAAAAGATAGATTTATAGTAGAAAAGTTTATAGGTAGAAAAGATATTTATAGGAAAAAAAAGTGATTTATAGTTAGAAAAGAGATTTATATGAAAAAAGCGATACATAGGTAGAAAAGAGATATATAGCTAAAAAAGTGATTTAGAAGAAGAAACAAGATTTATAGGTAGAAAAGAGATTTATAGGCAGAAGAGAATGAATAGCTGCCTTAAATTATACATAGATAATGAAGGAGTCAATGGAGGGTTAGGTAAATCAGTAAATAAATTACTGGAGAGAGAGATCCATTTGGGCCCTCATCAGCATGATACCAAGGGCTGCTGTCATAGATTGAGACTGCCTTCACGTCAGTATTTTATTCTTCAATATTATAGAAGCTAAAATGGTTGCTTTCTATCTGGCTTGGGAAATTGTTGACTTCTCTTTCTTCCCCTCTTCCCCCACGCCCCCCCAAAATTGCATTTTGTGGATGGTTATTCTAGTAGATCAATTGGACACATATCTTTCACTTATGCTGTAACATTTTACCTTTTCAGGCATCCTATAAGCCACTGCTGAAGCAGAGGAGATACTGAACCAGTTGTGACCAGATGCTGGCGATATTGAACGCATCTTAAGCCACGGGATCGACTTAAAACGGGATTTAACCTGTTCATGAAGGTAAAGCATCTACATAGAGATAATGTACCTGCAGCTTCCCTCCTGCAGTCAGTGTTAATAGGAGATCAAGGTAGGGCCTAGTTGCTGACTAGCCCTATATATAAACTAGAAGTACAAATAATCTGGGAAATAGAGAGCCTACACTTAAAAGCAAACAAACAAACAAAAGCAAATTCTTTTAGTTCGGAAACTATTTTCTTTTTCCTCATCCTATGGCTGGTTCCCAGAAAAAAGATGACTTGCTCATATTAGAGGTTTCATAAATGCTTGTTAAATTCAATTACATATAGATGAAGACTTTTTCTAAAATTATAGGCAGCTGGCTGGTTCAGTGGATAACACTGTTGGACCTCCCTTGAATCAGCAACTGATTTCAAACACCAGCTGTAGGACTCTGGGCAAGTCACTTAATCTGTGTTTGCCTCAATTTCCTCCTCTGTAAATTGGGAATGATACAATCATGTTTGCTCCACAGAGGATAAGGCTCTGAGAACTATTTGTTTTCAAGTAGAGTCACAGCATCGTGGATTTTGAGCTGGCAGCAATATTTCAGGGTTTCTACTTCCATATTTTACAAAGAAAGTCACTGAGACACAAGGAGGTTTAGTATAGTTAATATATTGTTCAAGCGCATACAAGTTGTAAGTGGCAGAGACAAGATTCAAACAGATCCTGTTAATACTATCGTGTTACCTCTAAGTGTTCATTATATATGGGTGTATGGGTGTCCATATATGTGTGTGTATATTTCCATACTCCAATCTTCTAACCTATAACTAAACATATTTACTCTTAAAAAAAAAAAAAAGTGGTGGGATGGGGTAGGGGAAAGACACTGTAATAAAGTAACATTAAACAAGTGGTATTTTGCTCTGCTGTTTATTTCTTACTTTCATGACTTTATATTATCACTTTAAACTCCCTGAGCCTCAGTTTCCTCACATGTTAAATGAGATAGTTGAGCTCCATGACCACTAGGAAACTACATTTCCAGTTCTAAAATTGTGATTCCACAGTGAAAATCTAGCAACATTGTGTCCTAATGTAAGATCTGTATTTGATCATTAATGAGTCATATATTTTCTCTTGGATTTTATATAGTTCATTTGTAGCAACATTAACCTGGCATTCCCTTCTGAGGGCTGACCCCATCCTTGTTGTGGTGACTGTTAGAGGTGGGCCGCCCTCATCCCGGTGACCATCCACTCCAGATCCTCTTTGTGGTTGGTGGGGTGACAATATCAGAAGCCAAAATGTTGAAAGATCTCGTTTCTTCCCTGAAGCCTGGAACACAGGTACCGAACCCGAAATAACAGGACATGCATCTCCCTGGCCCAAGGATGGGAGAGTCTGGCTGTTCCCACAAGACTTGGTCTGAGCCTTAGGGGTAGCATTTGAGGAGATGATCTATAGAATTCGGGAGATGGTGAAGCACTGTGTAAAGGTCAGATAATTCTCTTACTACTACCATTATTACTTGTACTCTTACCCTATTATTATTACTACTATTTCTACTATTACTCCTCTTCCTACTCCTATTAGTATTACTCCTACGATTACTACTATTACTCTTCCACCAACTACTACAATTACTGCCACTCTTATTATTGTTATTATTCCTTCTAGATCTCTTCCTCCTGCTACTAGTACTATCATTGCTCCTATTCCTATTAATACTCCTTTTACTACCACTACTACTATTATTTCTACTACCACTTTTACTATTTCTATTACTCCTACTAGTACTGCTACTCCTACTCCTACTCCTACTAGTGTCACTCCTATTCCTATCATTATTACTGTTGCTATTACTACTTCTTCTACTACTATTATTCCTACTCCTATTATTATTAATACTACTACCATTACTATTACTTTTATCATTACTACTCTTTTTACTACTTCTATCACTACTTTTATTCCTCTTCCTATTACTGTTACTACTCATACTACTCCTACTTCTTCTACGCCTCCACCTCCTACTACTGCCACTACTCCTTTGTCCGGAAGTCCATATGTTTTCTAAATAAAGAGGTTTCCTAAAAAATATTGTTAAAAGAAGACTTGCGCATAAAGCCTGAGCACAATCCTCATCAGATGAGCAGTTGACTTGCTTACCTTGGCCATGGAGACCTCATTGTGTGATGCTCATTGTGACATGCCGGAGAACACCCAAAGTTTTCTGACTTAAAGGTGATGTTCTCTTCCCAACAACCCAGTTGGATCCTGACAGCAAAGGGAGTAGTATGTGAATAGAAGAATGGATGAGTGGACTAATAGACTGGTAGACTAGATACATAGATTCCTGGTGATGGATGAATGGGATAGAGAAGATAAACAAATAGATTGAATAGATACACTTAATGCATAGTTAAAAAGATAATGATGGATAGATAAGTGAAAAGATAGATTTATAGTAGAAAAGTTTATAGGTAGAAAAGTGATTTATAGGAAGAAAAGTGATTTATAGGTAGCAAACAGCTCTATAGGAAGAAAAGCCATTTATAGGTAGAAAAGAGATATTTAGATTAAAAAAAGGGATTTAGAAGTAGAAAAGAGATTTATAGGCAGAAGAGAATGAATAGATGGATTAAAATATACATACAACCCCCCCCCCAAAATATTGCAGTTCGTGGATGGTTTTTCCAGTATATCAAATGGACACATATCTTTCACTTATGCTTTCACATTTTATCTTTTCAGGCAACCTATAAGCCAATACTGAAGCAAAGGAGATACTGAAGCCAGAGTGACCAGATTCTGGCGATATTGAAAACATGTCTTTGGAAATCTACTTGAAACGGGATTTAGATTGTTGTTGGGGAGTTTTGATCTATACTTTGGAGTTTATTGCACTGGTGGGGGGAAGGGGAGAGAGGATGTTTCTGAGTTTGATTGTTGGGGAGTTTTGATATCTATACTTTGGAGTTTATTGTACTGGTGGGGGGAAGGGGAGAGATGATGTTTCTGAGTTTGATGTGTTTTTAAAAATAAAAAATGTTTTTTTTTTCTGTTTCCAAAAGTTTCAAGTTGTCATTCTTTCAGCTCCCACATGATTAGTGATATTTCCCAGTTTCTTCTTTACTATCTGATGATTATATTTGCCAGCTGGTTAATCCTAAAGAAATACTTGTTGGCAAACTTATTGGGTAAACAACATTTTTCCCTTATTTGCAGCTAGCCCATACTGCTGATGGGTAAAGCTGGCTATCCTATCTAGGTTTGGGAATAAGAGAGGGAGGCAGATTTGTTCTTCTTTGAGATTGTGAAAAAACTGTAAGCAGGCCCTTTGCCATCAGAGGCTGGGGACCGTCTGAAAATCTGGGAGCAAAGAGGTAGTGGGGGTTAACAAGCAGCAGGGCTGTTGTGTTCTAGCCAGAGAAGTTCCAGAGAAGCTCGGAACTGGCCCTGCTGAAGTCTTTTGGATCTTCCTGGAGGAGCAGAGCAGCCATTCTACACCAGAAGGGCAATTCAGAATGACAAGGGACTGGCTTAGAGATTTGCATCCAGGTGCTTCCCCTCAGCTCTAGGGGAAGGCTGAGCCAGAAAATAATTGGTGTCCCCACAGGCTTGTGCTAGAGCCCCCCATTCCCCCTTTGAAGTTTCTTCTGCCTGACTTGTGCTCATTATAATCTATATGACTGAAATGTCAAACTTCTGTTTCTGAAAATCTAACCTTTCTTCAGAAGCTGGGAACCTAAATCCCCTGGATGAAGAAGGGGGATAGTAAGAGTGCTAGAAAAGCAAATGGGTGCTCTGGAGACAGCAAGATTGGAGATGGGAAAACCCCGTCTGATTTGATTCCATAGATAGTGGCAAAGGTCAGGTTAGCCACAAAAGATGTTTGCACTGATTGATAAAGCTGGAACAATACCTCTTGGGAATTGATGTACAGGCTCTGGCAAGAAAATGAAACCAAACTAACTCCCAAGCAGGATGCAGCCTTAATTGGCTGAAGGGCCCCAGAAGACCCTGGACAAGCCAGTCAAGCCGGCTTCCAGAGCTAGTCCTTAGCTTGGCCTTGGGAATCCTCCCAGGGGGTGGAAGAGGAGGAGGTCTGGATTGCTCTCTGACAGCACCTTCTCATCCTCCATCTTGGGCTTTCCACTTCTGGGCTTGGGCTTGGAGGGTCTCATCTACAGAAAACCACCTTCTTGAGGGCAAGAACTGTTGGAGTTTTTCCTTGGTAGCTCTGCCATTTTTCCACTTCGAATCACTTCCGATTTACCAATATTTATTAAGGAAACAAGCATTTATTAAACTCCTATGTACCAAGCACTGTGCTAAGCACTTTACACATATTCTCTCCTGAACATCACTGGGAGGTAGGTGCTAATATCCACTCTCTCAGTTAAAGAAACTGAGGCAACAGGTCAGCAAAATAGAGGCGAGATTGAAACAGATCTTGTCTTGTACAGACAACCCTGGCCTAATTAACAAGGGGATTCTAGATCTGCAGCGTTCAATGGGGTGTTTTCCAAATTCTACATGATGAAAGGTACCGGATGAAGCGGTCTGGGGTCTTAACCGTGGCCCTAGCTCCTTCTGCTTTGCAGCCAAACCCTAGGCTCCATCCTAAGAGCAATATGTGGGCTTGGCTCCCTTTCCCGCTGGTGCTTCTACTCATGTCCCCAGTTTCTGGTCCCTGTGTCCTTTGTGACCATATCATTCATCTGGTAGCCCACCTCATCCATCTTCCTTAGACTACTCAATCAGCAAAGCTCAATTAAACAAGGAGCAAACATATATTACATACTCACTAGGGGTCGTATATTTCACTAGACCCTGGAGACATAAAGGTAAAAACAAAATGGTCTTGCCCGCAAAGTTTATATTCTATTGGGGAAAATGATGTCAACAAAAAGAACTAGGAAGACAATCTATGCATAAGCAAGATAATTGTATAAATATTTTTACATACATTGGATTATGCATATATTTTCATATATTTAACATGTGAATCCCCTGTCATCTTCCCTGTCATCTAGGGGAAGAGGTGGAAGGAAGGAGGGGAAAAGTTGGAAGAGAAGGTTTTGCAAGGGTCAGTGTTAAAAACTTACCCCTTCATATGTTTTGTAAATAAAAAGCTTTACTCAAACAATTTTTAAAAAGAAAAAAACCCACATACCAGGTGAGCACTACCCTCATCTGATGAGCATTTGCTTTGCTTACCTTCTCCATGGAGACCTCATTGTGTCATGCCCATTGTGACACGCCTGAGAACACCCAAGGTTTTCTGACTTAAAGGGGATGTTCTCTCCCCAACAACCCAGTTGGATCCTGACAGCCAAGGGAGTAGTATGTGAATAGAAGAATAGATGAGTGGACAAATAGACTAATAGACTAGATACATAGATAAGTGCTGATAGATAGATGGGATAGATAGGGTAAACAAATAGATTCAATAGATACACTTGATGCATAGTTAAATAGATAATGATCGGTAGATAAGTGAAAAGATAGATTTATAGTAGAAAAGTTTATAGCTATCAAAGATATTTATGGGAAAAAAAAGTGATTTATAGTTAGAAAAGAGATTTATATGAAAAAAGCGATACATAGGTAGAAAAGAGATATATATAGTAAAAAAAGTGATTTAGGAGAAGAAACGAGATTTATAGGTAGAAAAGAGATTTATAGGCAGAAGAGAATGAATAGCTGCCTTAAATTATACATAGATAATGAAGGAGTCAATGGAGGGTTAGGTAAATCAGTAAATAAATTACTGGAGAGAGAGATCCATTTGGGCCCTCATCAGCATGATACCAAGGGCTGCTGTCATAGATTGAGACTGCCTTCACGTCAGTATTAAACTATTATATTTTATTCTTCAATATTATAGAAGCTAAAATGGTTGCTTTCTATCTGGCTTGGGAAATTGTTGACTTCTCTTTCTTCCCCTCTTCCCCCACGCCCCCCCAAAATTGCATTTTGTGGATGGTTATTCTAGTAGATCAATTGGACACATATCTTTCACTTATGCTGTAACATTTTACCTTTTCAGGCATCCTATAAGCCACTGCTGAAGCAGAGCAGATACTGAACCAGTTGTGACCAGATGCTGGCGATATTGAACGCATCTTAAGCCTCGGGATCGACTTAAAACGGGATTTAACCTGTTCATGAAGGTAAAGCATCTACATAGAGATAATGTACCTGCAGCTTCCCTCCTGCAGTCAGTGTTAATAGGAGATCAAGGTAGGGCCTGGTTGCTGACTAGCACTATATATATACTGGAAGTACAAATAATCTGGGAAATAGAGAGCCTACACTTAAAAGCAAACAAACAAACAAAAGCAAATTCTTTTAGTTCGGAAACTATTTTCTTTTTCCTCATCCTATGGCTGGTTCCCAGAAAAAAGATGACTTGCTCATATTAGAGGTTTCATAAATGCTTGTTAAATTCAATTACATATAGATGAAGACTTTTTCTAAAATTATAGGCAGCTGGCTGGTTCAGTGGATAACACTGTTGGACCTCCCTTGAATCAGCAACTGATTTCAAACACCAGCTGTAGGACTCTGGGCAAGTCACTTAATCTGTGTTTGCCTCAATTTCCTCCTCTGTAAATTGGGAATGATACAATCATGTTTGCTCCACAGAGGATAAGGCTCTGAGAACTATTTGTTTTCAAGTAGAGTCACAGCATCGTGGATTTTGAGCTGGCAGCAATATTTCAGGGTTTCTACTTCCATATTTTACAAAGAAAGTCACTGAGACACAAGGAGGTTTAGTATAGTTAATATATTGTTCAAGCGCATACAAGTTGTAAGTGGCAGAGACAAGATTCAAACAGATCCTGTTAATACTATCGTGTTACCTCTAAGTGTTCATTATATATGGGTGTATGGGTGTCCATATATGTGTGTGTATATTTCCATACTCCAATCTTCTAACCTATAACTAAACATATTTACTCTTAAAAAAAAAAAAGTGGTGGGATGGGGTAGGGGAAAGACACTGTAATAAAGTAACATTAAACAAGTGGTATTTTGCTCTGCTGTTTATTTCTTACTTTCATGACTTTATATTATCACTTTAAACTCCCTGAGCCTCAGTTTTCTCACATGTTAAATGAGATAGTTGAGCTCCATGACCACTAGGAAACTACATTTCCAGTTCTAAAATTGTGATTCCACAGTGAAAATCTAGCAACATTGTGTCCTAATGTAAGATCTGTATTTGATCATTAATGAGTCATATATTTTCTCTTGGATTTTATATAGTTCATTTGTAGCAACATTAACCTGGCATTCCCTTCTGAGGGCTGACCCCATCCTTGTTGTGGTGACTGTTAGAGGTGGGCCGCCCTCATCCCGGTGACCATCCACTCCAGATCCTCTTTGTGGTTGGTGGGGTGACAATATCAGAAGCCAAAATGTTGAAAGATCTCGTTTCTTCCCTGAAGCCTGGAACACAGGTACCGAACCCGAAATAACAGGACATGCATCTCCCTGGCCCAAGGATGGGAGAGTCTGGCTGTTCCCACAAGACTTGGTCTGAGCCTTAGGGGTAGCATTTGAGGAGATGATCTATAGAATTCGGGAGATGGTGAAGCACTGTGTAAAGGTCAGATAATTCTCTTACTACTACTATTATTACTTGTACTCTTACGCCTATTATTATTACTACTATTTCTACTATTACTCCTCTTCCTACTCCTATTAGTATTACTCCTACGATTACTACTATTACTCTTCCACCCACTACTACAATTACTGCCACTCTTATTATTGTTATTATTCCTTCTAGATCTCTTCCTCCTGCTACTAGTACTATCATTGCTCCTATTCCTATTAATACTCCTTTTACTACCACTACTACTATTATTTCTACTACCACTTTTACTATTTCTATTACTATTACTCCTACTGCTACTGCTACTCCTACTCCTACTAGTGTCACTCCTATTCCTATCATTATTACTGTTGCTATTACTACTTCTTCTACTACTATTATTCCTACTCCTATTATTATTAGTACTACTACCATTACTATTACTTTTATCATTACTACTCTTTTTACTACTTCTATCACTACTTTTATTCCTCTTCCTATTACTGTTACTACTCATACTACTCCTACTTCTTCTACGCCTCCACCTCCTACTACTGCCACTACTCCTTTGTCCGGAAGTCCATATGTTTTCTAAATAAAGAGGTTTCCTAAAAAATATTGTTAAAAGAAGACTTGCGCATAAAGCCTGAGCACAATCCTCATCAGATGAGCAGTTGACTTGCTTACCTTGGCCATGGAGACCTCATTGTGTGATGCTCATTGTGACATGCCGGAGAACACCCAAAGTTTTCTGACTTCAAGGTGATGTTCTCTTCCCAACAACCCAGTTGGATCCTGACAGCAAAGGGAGTAGTATGTGAATAGAAGAATGCATGAGTGGACTAATAGACTGATAGACTAGATACATAGATTCCTGGTGATGGATGAATGGGATAGAGAAGATAAGCAAATAGATTGAATAGATACACTTAATGCATAGTTAAAAAGATAATGATGGATAGATAAGTGAAAAGATAGATTTATAGTAGAAAAGTTTATAGGTAGAAAAGTGATTTATAGGAAGAAAAGTGATTTATAGGTAGCAAACAGCTCTATAGGAAGAAAAGCCATTTATAGGTAGAAAAGAGATTTTTAGATTAAAAAAAGGGATTTAGAAGTAGAAAAGAGATTTATAGGCAGAAGAGAATGAATAGCTGGATTAAAATATACATACAACCCCCACCCAAAATATTGCAGTTTGTGGATGGTTTTTCCAGTATATCAAATGGACACATATCTTTCACTTATGCTTTAACATTTTATCTTTTCAGGCAACCTATAAGCCAGTACTGAAGCAAAGGAGATACTGAAGCCAGAGTGACCAGATTCTGGCGATATTGAAAACATGTCTTTGGAAATCTACTTGAAACGGGATTTAGATTGTTGTTGGGGAGTTTTGATCTATACTTTGGAGTTTATTGCACTGGTGGGGGGAAGGGGAGAGAGGATGTTTCTGAGTTTGATTGTTGGGGAGTTTTGATATCTATACTTTGGAGTTTATTGTACTGGTGGGGGGAAGGGGAGAGATGATGTTTCTGAGTTTGATGTGTTTTTAAAAATAAAAAATGTTTTTTTTCTGTTTCCAAAAGTTTCAAGTTGTCATTCTTTCAGCTCCCACATGATTAGTGATATTTCCCAGTTTCTTCTTTACTATCTGATGATTATATTTGCCAGCTGGTTAATCCTAAAGAAATACTTGTTGGCAAACTTATTGGGTAAACAACATTTTTCCCTTATTTGCAGCTAGCCCATACTGCTGATGGGTAAAGCTGGCTATCCTATCTGGGTTTGGGAATAAGAGAGGGAGGCAGATTTGTTCTTCTTTGAGATTGTGAAAAAACTGTAAGCAGGCCCTTTGCCATCAGAGGCTGGGGACCGTCTGAAAATCTGGGAGCAAAGAGGTAGTGGGGGTTAACAAGCAGCAGGGCTGTTGTGTTCTAGCCAGAGAAGTTCCAGAGAAGCTCGGAACTGGCCCTGCTGAAGTCTTTTGGATCTTCCTGGAGGAGCAGAGCAGCCATTCTACACCAGAAGGGCAATTCAGAATGACAAGGGACTGGCTTAGAGATTTGCATCCAGGTGCTTCCCCTCAGCTCTAGGGGAAGGCTGAGCCAGAAAATAATTGGTGTCCCCACAGGCTTGTGCTAGAGCCCCCCATTCCCCCTTTGAAGTTTCTTCTGCCTGACTTGTGCTCATTATAATCTATATGACTGAAATGTCAAACTTCTGTTTCTGAAAATCTAACCTTTCTTCAGAAGCTGGGAACCTAAATCCCCTGGATGAAGAAGGGGGATAGTAAGAGTGCTAGAAAAGCAAATGGGTGCTCTGGAGACGGCAAGATTGGAGATGGGAAAACCCCGTCTGATTTGATTCCATAGATAGTGGCAAAGGTCAGGTTAGCCACAAAAGATGTTTGCACTGATTGATAAAGCTGGAACAATACCTCTTGGGAATTGATGTACAGGCTCTGGCAAGAAAATGAAACCAAACTAACTCCCAAGCAGGATGCAGCCTTAATTGGCTGAAGGGCCCCAGAAGACCCTGGACAAGCCAGTCAAGCCGGCTTCCAGAGCTAGTCCTTAGCTTGGCCTTGGGAATCCTCCCAGGGGGTGGAAGAGGAGGAGGTCTGGATTGCTCTCTGACAGCACCTTCTCATCCTCCATCTTGGGCTTTCCACTTCTGGGCTTGGGCTTGGAGGGTCTCATCTACAGAAAACCACCTTCTTGAGGGCAAGAACTGTTGGAGTTTTTCCTTGGTAGCTCTGCCATTTTTCCACTTCGAATCACTTCCGATTTACCAATATTTATTAAGGAAACAAGCATTTATTAAACTCCTATGTACCAAGCACTGTGCTAAGCACTTTACACATATTCTCTCCTGAACATCACTGGGAGGTAGGTGCTAATATCCACTCTCTCAGTTAAAGAAACTGAGGCAACAGGTCAGCAAAATAGAGGCGAGATTGAAACAGATCTTGTCTTGTACAGACAACCCTGGCCTAATTAACAAGGGGATTCTAGATCTGCAGCGTTCAATGGGGTGTTTTCCAAATTCTACATGATGAAAGGTACCGGATGAAGCGGTCTGGGGTCTTAACCGTGGCCCTAGCTCCTTCTGCTTTGCAGCCAAACCCTAGGCTCCATCCCAAGAGCAATATGTGGGCTTGGCTCCCTTTCCCGCTGGTGCTTCTACTCATGTCCCCAGTTTCTGGTCCCTGTGTCCTTTGTGACCATATCATTCATCTGGTAGCCCACCTCATCCATCTTCCTTAGACTACTCAATCAGCAAAGCTCAATTAAACAAGGAGCAAACATATATTACATACTTACTAGGGGTCGTATATTTCACTAGACCCTGGAGACATAAAGGTAAAAACAAAATGGTCTTGCCCGCAAAGTTTATATTCTATTGGGGAAAATGATGTCAACAAAAAGAACTAGGAAGACAATCTATGCATAAGCAAGATAATTGTATAAATATTTTTACATACATTGGATTAAGCATATATTTTCATATATTTAACATGTGAATCCCCTGTCATCTTCCCTGTCATCTAGGGGAAGAGGTGGAAGGAAGGAGGGGAAAAGTTGGAAGAGAAGGTTTTGCAAGGGTCAGTGTTAAAAACTTACCCCTTCATATGTTTTGTAAATAAAAAGCTTTACTCAAACAATTTTTAAAAAGAAAAAAACCCACATACCAGGTGAGCACTACCCTCATCTGATGAGCATTTGCTTTGCTTACCTTCTCCATGGAGACCTCATTGTGTCATGCCCATTGTGACACGCCTGAGAACACCCAAGGTTTTCTGACTTAAAGGGGATGTTCTCTCCCCAACAACCCAGTTGGATCCTGACAGCCAAGGGAGTAGTATGTGAATAGAAGAATAGATGAGTGGACAAATAGACTAATAGACTAGATACATAGATAAGTGCTGATAGATAGATGGGATAGATAGGGTAAACAAATAGATTCAATAGATACACTTGATGCATAGTTAAATAGATAATGATCGGTAGATAAGTGAAAAGATAGATTTATAGTAGAAAAGTTTATAGCTATCAAAGATATTTATGGGAAAAAAAAGTGATTTATAGTTAGAAAAGAGATTTATATGAAAAAAGCGATACATAGGTAGAAAAGAGATATATATAGTAAAAAAAGTGATTTAGGAGAAGAAACGAGATTTATAGGTAGAAAAGAGATTTATAGGCAGAAGAGAATGAATAGCTGCCTTAAATTATACATAGATAATGAAGGAGTCAATGGAGGGTTAGGTAAATCAGTAAATAAATTACTGGAGAGAGAGATCCATTTGGGCCCTCATCAGCATGATACCAAGGGCTGCTGTCATAGATTGAGACTGCCTTCACGTCAGTATTAAACTATTATATTTTATTCTTCAATATTATAGAAGCTAAAATGGTTGCTTTCTATCTGGCTTGGGAAATTGTTGACTTCTCTTTCTTCCCCTCTTCCCCCACGCCCCCCCAAAATTGCATTTTGTGGATGGTTATTCTAGTAGATCAATTGGACACATATCTTTCACTTATGCTGTAACATTTTACCTTTTCAGGCATCCTATAAGCCACTGCTGAAGCAGAGCAGATACTGAACCAGTTGTGACCAGATGCTGGCGATATTGAACGCATCTTAAGCCTCGGGATCGACTTAAAACGGGATTTAACCTGTTCATGAAGGTAAAGCATCTACATAGAGATAATGTACCTGCAGCTTCCCTCCTGCAGTCAGTGTTAATAGGAGATCAAGGTAGGGCCTGGTTGCTGACTAGCCCTATATATATACTAGAAGTACAAATAATCTGGGAAATAGAGAGCCTACACTTAAAAGCAAACAAACAAACAAAAGCAAATTCTTTTAGTTCGGAAACTATTTTCTTTTTCCTCATCCTATGGCTGGTTCCCAGAAAAAAGATGACTTGCTCATATTAGAGGTTTCATAAATGCTTGTTAAATTCAATTACATATAGATGAAGACTTTTTCTAAAATTATAGGCAGCTGGCTGGTTCAGTGGATAACACTGTTGGACCTCCCTTGAATCAGCAACTGATTTCAAACACCAGCTGTAGGACTCTGGGCAAGTCACTTAATCTGTGTTTGCCTCAATTTCCTCCTCTGTAAATTGGGAATGATACAATCATGTTTGCTCCACAGAGGATAAGGCTCTGAGAACTATTTGTTTTCAAGTAGAGTCACAGCATCGTGGATTTTGAGCTGGCAGCAATATTTCAGGGTTTCTACTTCCATATTTTACAAAGAAAGTCACTGAGACACAAGGAGGTTTAGTATAGTTAATATATTGTTCAAGCGCATACAAGTTGTAAGTGGCAGAGACAAGATTCAAACAGATCCTGTTAATACTATCGTGTTACCTCTAAGTGTTCATTATATATGGGTGTATGGGTGTCCATATATGTGTGTGTATATTTCCATACTCCAATCTTCTAACCTATAACTAAACATATTTACTCTTAAAAAAAAAAAAGTGGTGGGATGGGGTAGGGGAAAGACACTGTAATAAAGTAACATTAAACAAGTGGTATTTTGCTCTGCTGTTTATTTCTTACTTTCATGACTTTATATTATCACTTTAAACTCCCTGAGCCTCAGTTTTCTCACATGTTAAATGAGATAGTTGAGCTCCATGACCACTAGGAAACTACATTTCCAGTTCTAAAATTGTGATTCCACAGTGAAAATCTAGCAACATTGTGTCCTAATGTAAGATCTGTATTTGATCATTAATGAGTCATATATTTTCTCTTGGATTTTATATAGTTCATTTGTAGCAACATTAACCTGGCATTCCCTTCTGAGGGCTGACCCCATCCTTGTTGTGGTGACTGTTAGAGGTGGGCCGCCCTCATCCCGGTGACCATCCACTCCAGATCCTCTTTGTGGTTGGTGGGGTGACAATATCAGAAGCCAAAATGTTGAAAGATCTCGTTTCTTCCCTGAAGCCTGGAACACAGGTACCGAACCCGAAATAACAGGACATGCATCTCCCTGGCCCAAGGATGGGAGAGTCTGGCTGTTCCCACAAGACTTGGTCTGAGCCTTAGGGGTAGCATTTGAGGAGATGATCTATAGAATTCGGGAGATGGTGAAGCACTGTGTAAAGGTCAGATAATTCTCTTACTACTACTATTATTACTTGTACTCTTACGCCTATTATTATTACTACTATTTCTACTATTACTCCTCTTCCTACTCCTATTAGTATTACTCCTACGATTACTACTATTACTCTTCCACCCACTACTACAATTACTGCCACTCTTATTATTGTTATTATTCCTTCTAGATCTCTTCCTCCTGCTACTAGTACTATCATTGCTCCTATTCCTATTAATACTCCTTTTACTACCACTACTACTATTATTTCTACTACCACTTTTACTATTTCTATTACTATTACTCCTACTGCTACTGCTACTCCTACTCCTACTAGTGTCACTCCTATTCCTATCATTATTACTGTTGCTATTACTACTTCTTCTACTACTATTATTCCTACTCCTATTATTATTAGTACTACTACCATTACTATTACTTTTATCATTACTACTCTTTTTACTACTTCTATCACTACTTTTATTCCTCTTCCTATTACTGTTACTACTCATACTACTCCTACTTCTTCTACGCCTCCACCTCCTACTACTGCCACTACTCCTTTGTCCGGAAGTCCATATGTTTTCTAAATAAAGAGGTTTCCTAAAAAATATTGTTAAAAGAAGACTTGCGCATAAAGCCTGAGCACAATCCTCATCAGATGAGCAGTTGACTTGCTTACCTTGGCCATGGAGACCTCATTGTGTGATGCTCATTGTGACATGCCGGAGAACACCCAAAGTTTTCTGACTTCAAGGTGATGTTCTCTTCCCAACAACCCAGTTGGATCCTGACAGCAAAGGGAGTAGTATGTGAATAGAAGAATGCATGAGTGGACTAATAGACTGATAGACTAGATACATAGATTCCTGGTGATGGATGAATGGGATAGAGAAGATAAGCAAATAGATTGAATAGATACACTTAATGCATAGTTAAAAAGATAATGATGGATAGATAAGTGAAAAGATAGATTTATAGTAGAAAAGTTTATAGGTAGAAAAGTGATTTATAGGAAGAAAAGTGATTTATAGGTAGCAAACAGCTCTATAGGAAGAAAAGCCATTTATAGGTAGAAAAGAGATTTTTAGATTAAAAAAAGGGATTTAGAAGTAGAAAAGAGATTTATAGGCAGAAGAGAATGAATAGCTGGATTAAAATATACATACAACCCCCACCCAAAATATTGCAGTTTGTGGATGGTTTTTCCAGTATATCAAATGGACACATATCTTTCACTTATGCTTTAACATTTTATCTTTTCAGGCAACCTATAAGCCAGTACTGAAGCAAAGGAGATACTGAAGCCAGAGTGACCAGATTCTGGCGATATTGAAAACATGTCTTTGGAAATCTACTTGAAACGGGATTTAGATTGTTGTTGGGGAGTTTTGATCTATACTTTGGAGTTTATTGCACTGGTGGGGGGAAGGGGAGAGAGGATGTTTCTGAGTTTGATTGTTGGGGAGTTTTGATATCTATACTTTGGAGTTTATTGTACTGGTGGGGGGAAGGGGAGAGATGATGTTTCTGAGTTTGATGTGTTTTTAAAAATAAAAAATGTTTTTTTTCTGTTTCCAAAAGTTTCAAGTTGTCATTCTTTCAGCTCCCACATGATTAGTGATATTTCCCAGTTTCTTCTTTACTATCTGATGATTATATTTGCCAGCTGGTTAATCCTAAAGAAATACTTGTTGGCAAACTTATTGGGTAAACAACATTTTTCCCTTATTTGCAGCTAGCCCATACTGCTGATGGGTAAAGCTGGCTATCCTATCTGGGTTTGGGAATAAGAGAGGGAGGCAGATTTGTTCTTCTTTGAGATTGTGAAAAAACTGTAAGCAGGCCCTTTGCCATCAGAGGCTGGGGACCGTCTGAAAATCTGGGAGCAAAGAGGTAGTGGGGGTTAACAAGCAGCAGGGCTGTTGTGTTCTAGCCAGAGAAGTTCCAGAGAAGCTCGGAACTGGCCCTGCTGAAGTCTTTTGGATCTTCCTGGAGGAGCAGAGCAGCCATTCTACACCAGAAGGGCAATTCAGAATGACAAGGGACTGGCTTAGAGATTTGCATCCAGGTGCTTCCCCTCAGCTCTAGGGGAAGGCTGAGCCAGAAAATAATTGGTGTCCCCACAGGCTTGTGCTAGAGCCCCCCATTCCCCCTTTGAAGTTTCTTCTGCCTGACTTGTGCTCATTATAATCTATATGACTGAAATGTCAAACTTCTGTTTCTGAAAATCTAACCTTTCTTCAGAAGCTGGGAACCTAAATCCCCTGGATGAAGAAGGGGGATAGTAAGAGTGCTAGAAAAGCAAATGGGTGCTCTGGAGACGGCAAGATTGGAGATGGGAAAACCCCGTCTGATTTGATTCCATAGATAGTGGCAAAGGTCAGGTTAGCCACAAAAGATGTTTGCACTGATTGATAAAGCTGGAACAATACCTCTTGGGAATTGATGTACAGGCTCTGGCAAGAAAATGAAACCAAACTAACTCCCAAGCAGGATGCAGCCTTAATTGGCTGAAGGGCCCCAGAAGACCCTGGACAAGCCAGTCAAGCCGGCTTCCAGAGCTAGTCCTTAGCTTGGCCTTGGGAATCCTCCCAGGGGGTGGAAGAGGAGGAGGTCTGGATTGCTCTCTGACAGCACCTTCTCATCCTCCATCTTGGGCTTTCCACTTCTGGGCTTGGGCTTGGAGGGTCTCATCTACAGAAAACCACCTTCTTGAGGGCAAGAACTGTTGGAGTTTTTCCTTGGTAGCTCTGCCATTTTTCCACTTCGAATCACTTCCGATTTACCAATATTTATTAAGGAAACAAGCATTTATTAAACTCCTATGTACCAAGCACTGTGCTAAGCACTTTACACATATTCTCTCCTGAACATCACTGGGAGGTAGGTGCTAATATCCACTCTCTCAGTTAAAGAAACTGAGGCAACAGGTCAGCAAAATAGAGGCGAGATTGAAACAGATCTTGTCTTGTACAGACAACCCTGGCCTAATTAACAAGGGGATTCTAGATCTGCAGCGTTCAATGGGGTGTTTTCCAAATTCTACATGATGAAAGGTACCGGATGAAGCGGTCTGGGGTCTTAACCGTGGCCCTAGCTCCTTCTGCTTTGCAGCCAAACCCTAGGCTCCATCCCAAGAGCAATATGTGGGCTTGGCTCCCTTTCCCGCTGGTGCTTCTACTCATGTCCCCAGTTTCTGGTCCCTGTGTCCTTTGTGACCATATCATTCATCTGGTAGCCCACCTCATCCATCTTCCTTAGACTACTCAATCAGCAAAGCTCAATTAAACAAGGAGCAAACATATATTACATACTTACTAGGGGTCGTATATTTCACTAGACCCTGGAGACATAAAGGTAAAAACAAAATGGTCTTGCCCGCAAAGTTTATATTCTATTGGGGAAAATGATGTCAACAAAAAGAACTAGGAAGACAATCTATGCATAAGCAAGATAATTGTAT
Source organism: Sminthopsis crassicaudata (assembly GCF_048593235.1). Classification (NCBI taxonomy): domain Eukaryota; kingdom Metazoa; phylum Chordata; class Mammalia; order Dasyuromorphia; family Dasyuridae; genus Sminthopsis; species Sminthopsis crassicaudata. Next base: position 197,988,388 of record NC_133622.1, read on the forward strand.
AAATATTTTTACATACATTGGATTAAGCATATATTTTCATATATTTAACATGTGAATCCCCTGTCATCTTCCCTGTCATCTAGGGGAAGAGGTGGAAGGAAGGAGGGGAAAAGTTGGAAGAGAAGGTTTTGCAAGGGTCAGTGTTAAAAACTTACCCCTTCATATGTTTTGTAAATAAAAAGCTTTCCTCAAACAATTTTAAAAAGAAAAAAAACCCACATACCAGGTGAGCACTACCCTCATCTGATGAGCATTTGCTTTGCTTACCTTCTCCATGGAAACCTCATTGTGTCATGCCCATTGTGACACGCCTGAGAACACCCAAGGTTTTCTGACTTAAAGGGGATGTTCTCTCCCCAACAACCCAGTTGGATCCTGACAGCCAAGGGAGTAGTATGTGAATAGAAGAATGGATGAGTGGACAAATAGACTAATAGACTAGATACATAGATAAGTGCTGATAGATAGATGGGATAGATAGGGTAAACAAATAGATTCAATAGATACACTTGATGCATAGTTAAATAGATAATGATGGGTAGATAAGTGAAAAGATAGATTTATAGTAGAAAAGTTTATAGGTAGAAAAGATATTTATAGGGAAAAAAAAGTTATTTATAGTTAGAAAAGAGATTTATATGAAAAAAGCGATACATAGGTAGAAAAGAGATATATATAGTTAAAAAAGTGATTTAGGAGAAGAAACGAGATTTATAGGTAGAAAAGAGATTTATAGGCAGAAGAGAATGAATAGCTGCCTTAAATTATACATAGATAATGAAGGAGTCAATGGAGGGTTAGGTAAATCAGTAAATAAATTACTGGAGAGAGAGATCCATTTGGGCCCTCATCAGCATGATACCAAGGGCTGCTGTCATAGATTGAGACTGCCTTCACGTCAGTATTAAACTATTATATTTTATTCTTCAATATTATAGAAGCTAAAATGGTTGCTTTCTATCTGGCTTGGGAAATTGTTGACTTCTCTTTCTTCCCCTCTTCCCCCACGCCCCCCCAAAATTGCATTTTGTGGATGGTTATTCTAGTAGATCAATTGGACACATATCTTTCACTTATGCTGTAACATTTTACCTTTTCAGGCATCCTATAAGCCACTGCTGAAGCAGAGCAGATACTGAACCAGTTGTGACCAGATGCTGGCGATATTGAACGCATCTTAAGCCTCGGGATCGACTTAAAACGGGATTTAACCTGTTCATGAAGGTAAAGCATCTACATAGAGATAATGTACCTGCAGCTTCCCTCCTGCAGTCAGTGTTAATAGGAGATCAAGGTAGGGCCTGGTTGCTGACTAGCACTATATATATACTAGAAGTACAAATAATCTGGGAAATAGAGAGCCTACACTTAAAAGCAAACAAACAAACAAAAGCAAATTCTTTTAGTTCGGAAACTATTTTCTTTTTCCTCATCCTATGGCTGGTTCCCAGAAAAAAGATGACTTGCTCATATTAGAGGTTTCATAAATGCTTGTTAAATTCAATTACATATAGATGAAGACTTTTTCTAAAATTATAGGCAGCTGGCTGGTTCAGTGGATAACACTGTTGGACCTCCCTTGAATCAGCAACTGATTTCAAACACCAGCTGTAGGACTCTGGGCAAGTCACTTAATCTGTGTTTGCCTCAATTTCCTCCTCTGTAAATTGGGAATGATACAATCATGTTTGCTCCACAGAGGATAAGCCTCTGAGAACTATTTGTTTTCAAGTAGAGTCACAGCATCGTGGATTTTGAGCTGGCAGCAATATTGCAGGGTTTCTACTTCCATATTTTACAAAGAAAGTCACTGAGACACAAGGAGGTTTAGTATAGTTAATATATTGTTCAAGCGCATACAAGTTGTAAGTGGCAGAGACAAGATTCAAACAGATCCTGTTAATACTATCGTGTTACCTCTAAGTGTTCATTATATATGGGTGTATGGGTGTCCATATATGTGTGTGTATATTTCCATACTCCAATCTTCTAACCTATAACTAAACATATTTACTCTTAAAAAAAAAAAAGTGGTGGGATGGGGTAGGGGAAAGACACTGTAATAAAGTAACATTAAACAAGTGGTATTTTGCTCTGCTGTTTATTTCTTACTTTCATGACTTTATATTATCACTTTAAACTCCCTGAGCCTCAGTTTTCTCACATGTTAAATGAGATAGTTGAGCTCCATGACCACTAGGAAACTACATTTCCAGTTCTAAAATTGTGATTCCACAGTGAAAATCTAGCAACATTGTGTCCTAATGTAAGATCTGTATTTGATCATTAATGAGTCATATATTTTCTCTTGGATTTTATATAGTTCATTTGTAGCAACATTAACCTGGCATTCCCTTCTGAGGGCTGACCCCATCCTTGTTGTGGTGACTGTTAGAGGTGGGCCGCCCTCATCCCGGTGACCATCCACTCCAGATCCTCTTTGTGGTTGGTGGGGTGACAATATCAGAAGCCAAAATGTTGAAAGATCTCGTTTCTTCCCTGAAGCCTGGAACACAGGTACCGAACCCGAAATAACAGGACATGCATCTCCCTGGCCCAAGGATGGGAGAGTCTGGCTGTTCCCACAAGACTTGGTCTGAGCCTTAGGGGTAGCATTTGAGGAGATGATCTATAGAATTCGGGAGATGGTGAAGCACTGTGTAAAGGTCAGATAATTCTCTTACTACTACTATTATTACTTGTACTCTTACGCCTATTATTATTACTACTATTTCTACTATTACTCCTCTTCCTACTCCTATTAGTATTACTCCTACGATTACTACTATTACTCTTCCACCCACTACTACAATTACTGCCACTCTTATTATTGTTATTATTCCTTCTAGATCTCTTCCTCCTGCTACTAGTACTATCATTGCTCCTATTCCTATTAATACTCCTTTTACTACCACTACTACTATTATTTCTACTACCACTTTTACTATTTCTATTACTATTACTCCTACTGCTACTGCTACTCCTACTCCTACTAGTGTCACTCCTATTCCTATCATTATTACTGTTGCTATTACTACTTCTTCTACTACTATTATTCCTACTCCTATTATTATTAGTACTACTACCATTACTATTACTTTTATCATTACTACTCTTTTTACTACTTCTATCACTACTTTTATTCCTCTTCCTATTACTGTTACTACTCATACTACTCCTACTTCTTCTACGCCTCCACCTCCTACTACTGCCACTACTCCTTTGTCCGGAAGTCCATATGTTTTCTAAATAAAGAGGTTTCCTAAAAAATATTGTTAAAAGAAGACTTGCGCATAAAGCCTGAGCACAATCCTCATCAGATGAGCAGTTGACTTGCTTACCTTGGCCATGGAGACCTCATTGTGTGATGCTCATTGTGACATGCCGGAGAACACCCAAAGTTTTCTGACTTCAAGGTGATGTTCTCTTCCCAACAACCCAGTTGGATCCTGACAGCAAAGGGAGTAGTATGTGAATAGAAGAATGCATGAGTGGACTAATAGACTGATAGACTAGATACATAGATTCCTGGTGATGGATGAATGGGATAGAGAAGATAAACAAATAGATTGAATAGATACACTTAATGCATAGTTAAAAAGATAATGATGGATAGATAAGTGAAAAGATAGATTTATAGTAGAAAAGTTTATAGGTAGAAAAGTGATTTATAGGAAGAAAAGTGATTTATAGGTAGCAAACAGCTCTATAGGAAGAAAAGCCATTTATAGGTAGAAAAGAGATATTTAGATTAAAAAAAGGGATTTAGAAGTAGAAAAGAGATTTATAGGCAGAAGAGAATGAATAGCTGGATTAAAATATACATACAACCCCCCCCAAAATATTGCAGTTCGTGGATGGTTTTTCCAGTATATCAAATGGACACATATCTTTCACTTATGCTTTCACATTTTTTCTTTTCAGGCAACCTATAAGCCAATACTGAAGCAAAGGAGATACTGAAGCCAGAGTGACCAGATTCTGGCGATATTGAAAACATGTCTTTGGAAATCTACTTGAAACGGGATTTAGATTGTTGTTGGGGAGTTTTGATCTATACTTTGGAGTTTATTGCACTGGTGGGGGGAAGGGGAGAGAGGATGTTTCTGAGTTTGATTGTTGGGGAGTTTTGATATCTATACTTTGGAGTTTATTGTACTGGTGGGGGGAAGGGGAGAGATGATGTTTCTGAGTTTGATGTGTTTTTAAAAATAAAAAATGTTTTTTTTTCTGTTTCCAAAAGTTTCAAGTTGTCATTCTTTCAGCTCCCACATGATTAGTGATATTTCCCAGTTTCTTCTTTACTATCTGATGATTATATTTGCCAGCTGGTTAATCCTAAAGAAATACTTGTTGGCAAACTTATTGGGTAAACAACATTTTTCCCTTATTTGCAGCTAGCCCATACTGCTGATGGGTAAAGCTGGCTATCCTATCTGGGTTTGGGAATAAGAGAGGGAGGCAGATTTGTTCTTCTTTGAGATTGTGAAAAAACTGTAAGCAGGCCCTTTGCCATCAGAGGCTGGGGACCGTCTGAAAATCTGGGAGCAAAGAGGTAGTGGGGGTTAACAAGCAGCAGGGCTGTTGTGTTCTAGCCAGAGAAGTTCCAGAGAAGCTCGGAACTGGCCCTGCTGAAGTCTTTTGGATCTTCCTGGAGGAGCAGAGCAGCCATTCTACACCAGAAGGGCAATTCAGAATGACAAGGGACTGGCTTAGAGATTTGCATCCAGGTGCTTCCCCTCAGCTCTAGGGGAAGGCTGAGCCAGAAAATAATTGGTGTCCCCACAGGCTTGTGCTAGAGCCCCCCATTCCCCCTTTGAAGTTTCTTCTGCCTGACTTGTGCTCATTATAATCTATATGACTGAAATGTCAAACTTCTGTTTCTGAAAATCTAACCTTTCTTCAGAAGCTGGGAACCTAAATCCCCTGGATGAAGAAGGGGGATAGTAAGAGTGCTAGAAAAGCAAATGGGTGCTCTGGAGACGGCAAGATTGGAGATGGGAAAACCCCGTCTGATTTGATTCCATAGATAGTGGCAAAGGTCAGGTTAGCCACAAAAGATGTTTGCACTGATTGATAAAGCTGGAACAATACCTCTTGGGAATTGATGTACAGGCTCTGGCAAGAAAATGAAACCAAACTAACTCCCAAGCAGGATGCAGCCTTAATTGGCTGAAGGGCCACAGAAGACCCTGGACAAGCCAGTCAAGCCGGCTTCCAGAGCTAGTCCTTAGCTTGGCCTTGGGAATCCTCCCAGGGGGTGGAAGAGGAGGAGGTCTGGATTGCTCTCTGACAGCACCTTCTCATCCTCCATCTTGGGCTTTCCACTTCTGGGCTTGGGCTTGGAGGGTCTCATCTACAGAAAACCACCTTCTTGAGGGCAAGAACTGTTGGAGTTTTTCCTTGGTAGCTCTGCCATTTTTCCACTTCGAATCACTTCCGATTTACCAATATTTATTAAGGAAACAAGCATTTATTAAACTCCTATGTACCAAGCACTGTGCTAAGCACTTTACACATATTCTCTCCTGAACATCACTGGGAGGTAGGTGCTAATATCCACTCTCTCAGTTAAAGAAACTGAGGCAACAGGTCAGCAAAATAGAGGCGAGATTGGAACAGATCTTGTCTTGTACAGACAACCCTGGCCTAATTAACAAGGGGATTCTAGATCTGCAGCGTTCAATGGGGTGTTTTCCAAATTCTACATGATGAAAGGTACCGGATGAAGCGGTCTGGGGTCTTAACCGTGGCCCTAGCTCCTTCTGCTTTGCAGCCAAACCCTAGGCTCCATCCCAAGAGCAATATGTGGGCTTGGCTCCCTTTCCCGCTGGTGCTTCTACTCATGTCCCCAGTTTCTGGTCCCTGTGTCCTTTGTGACCATATCATTCATCTGGTAGCCCACCTCATCCATCTTCCTTAGACTACTCAATCAGCAAAGCTCAATTAAACAAGGAGCAAACATATATTACATACTTACTAGGGGTCGTATATTTCACTAGACCCTGGAGACATAAAGGTAAAAACAAAATGGTCTTGCCCGCAAAGTTTATATTCTATTGGGGAAAATGATGTCAACAAAAAGAACTAGGAAGACAATCTATGCATAAGCAAGATAATTGTATAAATATTTTTACATACATTGGATTAAGCATATATTTTCATATATTTAACATGTGAATCCCCTGTCATCTTCCCTGTCATCTAGGGGAAGAGGTGGAAGGAAGGAGGGGAAAAGTTGGAAGAGAAGGTTTTGCAAGGGTCAGTGTTAAAAACTTACCCCTTCATATGTTTTGTAAATAAAAAGCTTTCCTCAAACAATTTTTAAAAAGAAAAAAAACCCACATACCAGGTGAGCACTACCCTCATCTGATGAGCATTTGCTTTGCTTACCTTCTCCATGGAGACCTCATTGTGTCATGCCCATTGTGACACGCCTGAGAACACCCAAGGTTTTCTGACTTAAAGGGGATGTTCTCGCCCCAACAACCCAGTTGGATCCTGACAGCCAAGGGGGTAGTATGTGAATAGAAGAATAGATGAGTGGACAAATAGACTAATAGACTAGATACATAGATAAGTGCTGATAGATAGATGGGATAGATAGGGTAAACAAATAGATTAAATAGATACACTTGATGCATAGTTAAATAGATAATGATGGGTAGATAAGTGAAAAGATAGATTTATAGTAGAAAAGTTTATAGGTAGAAAAGATATTTATAGGAAAAAAAGTGATTTATAGTTAGAAAAGAGATTTATATGAAAAAAGCGATACATAGGTAGAAAAGAGATATATATAGTTAAAAAAGTGATTTAGGAGAAGAAATGAGATTTATAGGTAGAAAAGAGATGTATAGGCAGAAGAGAATGAATAGCTGCCTTAAATTATACATAGATAATGAAGGAGTCAATGGAGGGTTAGGTAAATCAGTAAATAAATTACTGGAGAGAGAGATCCATTTGGGCCCTCATCAGCATGATACCAAGGGCTGCTGTCATAGATTGAGACTGCCTTCACGTCAGTATTAAACTATTATATTTTATTCTTCAATATTATAGAAGCTAAAATGGTTGCTTTCTATCTGGCTTGGGAAATTGTTGACTTCTCTTTCTTCCCCTCTTCCCCCACGCCCCCCCAAAATTGCATTTTGTGGATGGTTATTCTAGTAGATCAATTGGACACATATCTTTCACTTATGCTGTAACATTTTACCTTTTCAGGCATCCTATAAGCCACTGCTGAAGCAGAGGAGATACTGAACCAGTTGTGACCAGATGCTGGCGATATTGAACGCATCTTAAGCCTCGGGATCGACTTAAAACGGGATTTAACCTCTTCATGAAGGTAAAGCATCTACATAGAGATAATGTACCTGCAGCTTCCCTCCTGTAGTCAGTGTTAATAGGAGATCAAGGTAGGGCCTGGTTGCTGACTAGCCCTATATATAAACTAGAAGTACAAATAATCTGGGAAATAGAGAGCCTACACTTAAAAGCAAACAAACAAACAAAAGCAAATTCTTTTAGTTCGGAAACTATTTTCTTTTTCCTCATCCTATGGCTGGTTCCCAGAAAAAAGATGACTTGCTCATATTAGAGGTTTCATAAATGCTTGTTAAATTCAATTACATATAGATGAAGACTTTTTCTAAAATTATAGGCAGCTGGCTGGTTCAGTGGATAACACTGTTGGACCTCCCTTGAATCAGCAACTGATTTCAAACACCAGCTGTAGGACTCTGGGCAAGTCACTTAATCTGTGTTTGCCTCAATTTCCTCCTCTGTAAATTGGGAATGATACAATCATGTTTGCTCCACAGAGGATAAGCCTCTGAGAACTATTTGTTTTCAAGTAGAGTCACAGCATCGTGGATTTTGAGCTGGCAGCAATATTTCAGGGTTTCTACTTCCATATTTTACAAAGAAAGTCACTGAGACACAAGGAGGTTTAGTATAGTTAATATATTGTTCAAGCGCATACAAGTTGTAAGTGGCAGAGACAAGATTCAAACAGATCCTGTTAATACTATCGTGTTACCTCTAAGTGTTCATTATATATGGGTGTATGGGTGTCCATATATGTGTGTGTATATTTCCATACTCCAATCTTCTAACCTATAACTAAACATATTTACTCTTAAAAAAAAAAAAGTGGTGGGATGGGGTAGGGGAAAGACACTGTAATAAAGTAACATTAAACAAGTGGTATTTTGCTCTGCTGTTTATTTCTTACTTTCATGACTTTATATTATCACTTTAAACTCCCTGAGCCTCAGTTTCCTCACATGTTAAATGAGATAGTTGAGCTCCATGACCACTAGGAAACTACATTTCCAGTTCTAAAATTGTGATTCCACAGTGAAAATCTAGCGACATTGTGTCCTAATGTAAGATCTGTATTTGATCATTAATGAGTCATATATTTTCTCTTGGATTTTATATAGTTCATTTGTAGCAACATTAACCTGGCATTCCCTTCTGAGGGCTGACCCCATCCTTGTTGTTGTGACTGTTAGAGGTGGGCCGCCCTCATCCCGGTGACCATCCACTCCAGATCCTCTTTGTGGTTGGTGGGGTGACAATATCAGAAGCCAAAATGTTGAAAGATCTCGTTTCTTCCCTGAAGCCTGGAACACAGGTACCGAACCCGAAATAACAGGACATGCATCTCCCTGGCCCAAGGATGGGAGAGTCTGGCTGTTCCCACAAGACTTGGTCTGAGCCTTAGGGGTAGCATTTGAGGAGATGATCTATAGAATTCGGGAGATGGTGAAGCACTGTGTAAAGGTCAGATAATTCTCTTACTACTACTATTATTACTTGTACTCTTACCCCTATTATTATTACTACTATTTCTACTATTACTCCTCTTCCTACTCCTATTAGTATTACTCCTACGATTACTACTATTACTCTTCCACCAACTACTACAATTACTGCCACTCTTATTATTGTTATTATTCCTTCTAGATCTCTTCCTCCTGCTACTAGTACTATCATTGCTCCTATTCCTATTAATACTCCTTTTACTACCACTACTACTATTATTTCTACTACCACTTTTACTATTACTATTACTCCTACTGCTACTGCTACTCCTACTCCTACTAGTGTCACTCCTATTCCTATCATTATTACTGTTGCTATTACTACTTCTTCTACTACTATTATTCCTACTCCTATTATTATTAGTACTACTACCATTACTATTACTTTTATCATTACTACTCTTTTTACTACTTCTATCACTACTTTTATTCCTCTTCCTATTACTGTTACTACTCATACTACTCCTACTTCTTCTACGCCTCCACCTCCTACTACTGCCACTACTCCTTTGTCCGGAAGTCCATATGTTTTCTAAATAAAGAGGTTTCCTAAAAAATATTGTTAAAAGAAGACTTGCGCATAAAGCCTGAGCACAATCCTCATCAGATGAGCAGTTGACTTGCTTACCTTGGCCATGGAGACCTCATTGTGTGATGCTCATTGTGACATGCCGGAGAACACCCAAAGTTTTCTGACTTCAAGGTGATGTTCTCTTCCCAACAACCCAGTTGGATCCTGACAGGAAAAGGGAGTAGTATGTGAATAGAAGAATGCATGAATGGACTAATAGACTGATAGACTAGATACATAGATTCCTGGTGATGGATGAATGGGATAGAGAAGATAAACAAATAGATTGAATAGATACACTTAATGCAGAGTTAAAAAGATAATGATGGATAGATAAGTGAAAAGATAGATTTATAGTAGAAAAGTTTATAGGTAGAAAAGTGATTTATAGGAAGAAAAGTGATTTATAGGTAGCAAACAGCTGTATAGGAAGAAAAGCCATTTATAGGTAGAAAAGAGATTTTTAGATTAAAAAAAGGGATTTAGAAGTAGAAAAGAGATTTATAGGCAGAAGAGAATGAATAGCTGGATTAAAATATACATACAACCCCCACCCAAAATATTGCAGTTTGTGGATGGTTTTTCCAGTATATCAAATGTACACATATCTTTCACTTATGCTTTAACATTTTATCTTTTCAGGCAACCTAGAAGCCAATACTGAAGCAAAGGAGATACTGAAGCCAGAGTGACCAGATTCTGGCGATATTGAAAACATGTCTTTGGAAATCTACTTGAAACGGGATTTAGATTGTTGTTGGGGAGTTTTGATCTATACTTTGGAGTTTATTGCACTGGTGGGGGGAAGGGGAGAGAGGATGTTTCTGAGTTTGATTGTTGGGGAGTTTTGATATCTATACTTTGGAGTTTATTGTACTGGTGGGGGGAAGGGGAGAGATGATGTTTCTGAGTTTGATGTGTTTTTAAAAATAAAAAATGTTTTTTTTTCTGTTTCCAAAAGTTTCAAGTTGTCATTCTTTCAGCTCCCACATGATTAGTGATATTTCCCAGTTTCTTCTTTACTATCTGATGATTATATTTGCCAGCTGGTTAATCCTAAAGAAATACTTGTTGGCAAACTTATTGGGTAAACAACATTTTTCCCTTATTTGCAGCTAGCCCATACTGCTGATGGGTAAAGCTGGCTATCCTATCTGGGTTTGGGAATAAGAGAGGGAGGCAGATTTGTTCTTCTTTGAGATTGTGAAAAAACTGTAAGCAGGCCCTTTGCCATCAGAGGCTGGGGACCGTCTGAAAATCTGGGAGCAAAGAGGTAGTGGGGGTTAACAAGCAGCAGGGCTGTTGTGTTCTAGCCAGAGAAGTTCCAGAGAAGCTCGGAACTGGCCCTGCTGAAGTCTTTTGGATCTTCCTGGAGGAGCAGAGCAGCCATTCTACACCAGAAGGGCAATTCAGAATGACAAGGGACTGGCTTAGAGATTTGCATCCAGGTGCTTCCCCTCAGCTCTAGGGGAAGGCTGAGCCAGAAAATAATTGGTGTCCCCACAGGCTTGTGCTAGAGCCCCCCATTCCCCCTTTGAAGTTTCTTCTGCCTGACTTGTGCTCATTATAATCTATATGACTGAAATGTCAAACTTCTGTTTCTGAAAATCTAACCTTTCTTCAGAAGCTGGGAACCTAAATCCCCTGGATGAAGAAGGGGGATAGTAAGAGTGCTAGAAAAGCAAATGGGTGCTCTGGAGACGGCAAGATTGGAGATGGGAAAACCCCGTCTGATTTGATTCCATAGATAGTGGCAAAGGTCAGGTTAGCCACAAAAGATGTTTGCACTGATTGATAAAGCTGGAACAATACCTCTTGGGAATTGATGTACAGGCTCTGGCAAGAAAATGAAACCAAACTAACTCCCAAGCAGGATGCAGCCTTAATTGGCTGAAGGGCCCCAGAAGACCCTGGACAAGCCAGTCAAGCCGGCTTCCAGAGCTAGTCCTTAGCTTGGCCTTGGGAATCCTCCCAGGGGGTGGAAGAGGAGGAGGTCTGGATTGCTCTCTGACAGCACCTTCTCATCCTCCATCTTGGGCTTTCCACTTCTGGGCTTGGGCTTGGAGGGTCTCATCTACAGAAAACCACCTTCTTGAGGGCAAGAACTGTTGGAGTTTTTCCTTGGTAGCTCTGCCATTTTTCCACTTCGAATCACTTCCGATTTACCAATATTTATTAAGGAAACAAGCATTTATTAAACTCCTATGTACCAAGCACTGTGCTAAGCACTTTACACATATTCTCTCCTGAACATCACTGGGAGGTAGGTGCTAATATCCACTCTCTCAGTTAAAGAAACTGAGGCAAGAGGTCAGCAAAATAGAGGCGAGATTGAACAGATCTTGTCTTGTACAGACAACCCTGGCCTAATTAACAAGGGGATTCTAGATCTGCAGCGTTCAATGGGGTGTTTTCCAAATTCTACATGATGAAAGGTACCGGATGAAGCGGTCTGGGGTCTTAACCGTGGCCCTAGCTCCTTCTGCTTTGCAGCCAAACCCTAGGCTCCATCCCAAGAGCAATATGTGGGCTTGGCTCCCTTTCCCGCTGGTGCTTCTACTCATGTCCCCAGTTTCTGGTCCCTGTGTCCTTTGTGACCATATCATTCATCTGGTAGCCCACCTCATCCATCTTCCTTAGACTACTCAATCAGCAAAGCTCAATTAAACAAGGAGCAAACATATATTACATACTTACTAGGGGTCGTATATTTCACTAGACCCTGGAGACATAAAGGTAAAAACAAAATGGTCTTGCCCGCAAAGTTTATATTCTATTGGGGAAAATGATGTCAACAAAAAGAACTAGGAAGACAATCTATGCATAAGCAAGATAATTGTATAAATATTTTTACATACATTGGATTAAGCATATATTTTCATATATTTAACATGTGAATCCCCTGTCATCTTCCCTGTCATCTAGGGGAAGAGGTGGAAGGAAGGAGGGGAAAAGTTGGAAGAGAAGGTTTTGCAAGGGTCAGTGTTAAAAACTTACCCCTTCATATGTTTTGTAAATAAAAAGCTTTCCTCAAACAATTTTTAAAAAGAAAAAAAACCCACATACCAGGTGAGCACTACCCTCATCTGATGAGCATTTGCTTTGCTTACCTTCTCCATGGAGACCTCATTGTGTCATGCCCATTGTGACACGCCTGAGAACACCCAAGGTTTTCTGACTTAAAGGGGATGTTCTCGCCCCAACAACCCAGTTGGATCCTGACAGCCAAGGGGGTAGTATGTGAATAGAAGAATAGATGAGTGGACAAATAGACTAATAGACTAGATACATAGATAAGTGCTGATAGATAGATGGGATAGATAGGGTAAACAAATAGATTAAATAGATACACTTGATGCATAGTTAAATAGATAATGATGGGTAGATAAGTGAAAAGATAGATTTATAGTAGAAAAGTTTATAGGTAGAAAAGATATTTATAGGAAAAAAAGTGATTTATAGTTAGAAAAGAGATTTATATGAAAAAAGCGATACATAGGTAGAAAAGAGATATATATAGTTAAAAAAGTGATTTAGGAGAAGAAATGAGATTTATAGGTAGAAAAGAGATGTATAGGCAGAAGAGAATGAATAGCTGCCTTAAATTATACATAGATAATGAAGGAGTCAATGGAGGGTTAGGTAAATCAGTAAATAAATTACTGGAGAGAGAGATCCATTTGGGCCCTCATCAGCATGATACCAAGGGCTGCTGTCATAGATTGAGACTGCCTTCACGTCAGTATTAAACTATTATATTTTATTCTTCAATATTATAGAAGCTAAAATGGTTGCTTTCTATCTGGCTTGGGAAATTGTTGACTTCTCTTTCTTCCCCTCTTCCCCCACGCCCCCCCAAAATTGCATTTTGTGGATGGTTATTCTAGTAGATCAATTGGACACATATCTTTCACTTATGCTGTAACATTTTACCTTTTCAGGCATCCTATAAGCCACTGCTGAAGCAGAGGAGATACTGAACCAGTTGTGACCAGATGCTGGCGATATTGAACGCATCTTAAGCCTCGGGATCGACTTAAAACGGGATTTAACCTCTTCATGAAGGTAAAGCATCTACATAGAGATAATGTACCTGCAGCTTCCCTCCTGTAGTCAGTGTTAATAGGAGATCAAGGTAGGGCCTGGTTGCTGACTAGCCCTATATATAAACTAGAAGTACAAATAATCTGGGAAATAGAGAGCCTACACTTAAAAGCAAACAAACAAACAAAAGCAAATTCTTTTAGTTCGGAAACTATTTTCTTTTTCCTCATCCTATGGCTGGTTCCCAGAAAAAAGATGACTTGCTCATATTAGAGGTTTCATAAATGCTTGTTAAATTCAATTACATATAGATGAAGACTTTTTCTAAAATTATAGGCAGCTGGCTGGTTCAGTGGATAACACTGTTGGACCTCCCTTGAATCAGCAACTGATTTCAAACACCAGCTGTAGGACTCTGGGCAAGTCACTTAATCTGTGTTTGCCTCAATTTCCTCCTCTGTAAATTGGGAATGATACAATCATGTTTGCTCCACAGAGGATAAGCCTCTGAGAACTATTTGTTTTCAAGTAGAGTCACAGCATCGTGGATTTTGAGCTGGCAGCAATATTTCAGGGTTTCTACTTCCAAATTTTACAAAGAAAGTCACTGAGACACAAGGAGGTTTAGTATAGTTAATATATTGTTCAAGCGCATACAAGTTGTAAGTGGCAGAGACAAGATTCAAACAGATCCTGTTAATACTATCGTGTTACCTCTAAGTGTTCATTATATATGGGTGTATGGGTGTCCATATATGTGTGTGTATATTTCCATACTCCAATCTTCTAACCTATAACTAAACATATTTACTCTTAAAAAAAAAAAAAGTGGTGGGATGGGGTAGGGGAAAGACACTGTAATAAAGTAACATTAAACAAGTGGTATTTTGCTCTGCTGTTTATTTCTTACTTTCATGACTTTATATTATCACTTTAAACTCCCTGAGCCTCAGTTTCCTCACATGTTAAATGAGATAGTTGAGCTCCATGACCACTAGGAAACTACATTTCCAGTTCTAAAATTGTGATTCCACAGTGAAAATCTAGCGACATTGTGTCCTAATGTAAGATCTGTATTTGATCATTAATGAGTCATATATTTTCTCTTGGATTTTATATAGTTCATTTGTAGCAACATTAACCTGGCATTCCCTTCTGAGGGCTGACCCCATCCTTGTTGTGGTGACTGTTAGAGGTGGGCCGCCCTCATCCCGGTGACCATCCACTCCAGATCCTCTTTGTGGTTGGTGGGGTGACAATATCAGAAGCCAAAATGTTGAAAGATCTCGTTTCTTCCCTGAAGCCTGGAACACAGGTACCGAACCCGAAATAACAGGACATGCATCTCCCTGGCCCAAGGATGGGAGAGTCTGGCTGTTCCCACAAGACTTGGTCTGAGCCTTAGGGGTAGCATTTGAGGAGATGATCTATAGAATTCGGGAGATGGTGAAGCACTGTGTAAAGGTCAGATAATTCTCTTACTACTACTATTATTACTTGTACTCTTACCCCTATTATTATTACTACTATTTCTACTATTACTCCTCTTCCTACTCCTATTAGTATTACTCCTACGATTACTACTATTACTCTTCCACCAACTACTACAATTACTGCCACTCTTATTATTGTTATTATTCCTTCTAGATCTCTTCCTCCTGCTACTAGTACTATCATTGCTCCTATTCCTATTAATACTCCTTTCACTACCACTACTACTATTATTTCTACTACCACTTTTACTATTACTATTACTCCTACTGCTACTGCTACTCCTACTCCTACTAGTGTCACTCCTATTCCTATCATTATTACTGTTGCTATTACTACTTCTTCTACTACTATTATTCCTACTCCTATTATTATTAGTACTACTACCATTACTATTACTTTTATCATTACTACTCTTTTTACTACTTCTATCACTACTTTTATTCCTCTTCCTATTACTGTTACTACTCATACTACTCCTACTTCTTCTACGCCTCCACCTCCTACTACTGCCACTACTCCTTTGTCCGGAAGTCCATATGTTTTCTAAATAAAGAGGTTTCCTAAAAAATATTGTTAAAAGAAGACTTGCGCATAAAGCCTGAGCACAATCCTCATCAGATGAGCAGTTGACTTGCTTACCTTGGCCATGGAGACCTCATTGTGTGATGCTCATTGTGACATGCCGGAGAACACCCAAAGTTTTCTGACTTCAAGGTGATGTTCTCTTCCCAACAACCCAGTTGGATCCTGACAGGAAAAGGGAGTAGTATGTGAATAGAAGAATGCATGAATGGACTAATAGACTGATAGACTAGATACATAGATTCCTGGTGATGGATGAATGGGATAGAGAAGATAAACAAATAGATTGAATAGATACACTTAATGCAGAGTTAAAAAGATAATGATGGATAGATAAGTGAAAAGATAGATTTATAGTAGAAAAGTTTATAGGTAGAAAAGTGATTTATAGGAAGAAAAGTGATTTATAGGTAGCAAACAGCTCTATAGGAAGAAAAGCCATTTATAGGTAGAAAAGAGATTTTTAGATTAAAAAAAGGGATTTAGAAGTAGAAAAGAGATTTATAGGCAGAAGAGAATGAATAGCTGGATTAAAATATACATACAACCCCCACCCAAAATATTGCAGTTTGTGGATGGTTTTTCCAGTATATCAAATGGACACATATCTTTCACTTATGCTTTAACATTTTATCTTTTCAGGCAACCTATAAGCCAGTACTGAAGCAAAGGAGATACTGAAGCCAGAGTGACCAGATTCTGGCGATATTGAAAACATGTCTTTGGAAATCTACTTGAAACGGGATTTAGATTGTTGTTGGGGAGTTTTGATCTATACTTTGGAGTTTATTGCACTGGTGGGGGGAAGGGGAGAGAGGATGTTTCTGAGTTTGATTGTTGGGGAGTTTTGATATCTATACTTTGGAGTTTATTGTACTGGTGGGGGGAAGGGGAGAGATGATGTTTCTGAGTTTGATGTGTTTTTAAAAATAAAAAATGTTTTTTTTCTGTTTCCAAAAGTTTCAAGTTGTCATTCTTTCAGCTCCCACATGATTAGTGATATTTCCCAGTTTCTTCTTTACTATCTGATGATTATATTTGCCAGCTGGTTAATCCTAAAGAAATACTTGTTGGCAAACTTATTGGGTAAACAACATTTTTCCCTTATTTGCAGCTAGCCCATACTGCTGATGGGTAAAGCTGGCTATCCTATCTGGGTTTGGGAATAAGAGAGGGAGGCAGATTTGTTCTTCTTTGAGATTGTGAAAAAACTGTAAGCAGGCCCTTTGCCATCAGAGGCTGGGGACCGTCTGAAAATCTGGGAGCAAAGAGGTAGTGGGGGTTAACAAGCAGCAGGGCTGTTGTGTTCTAGCCAGAGAAGTTCCAGAGAAGCTCGGAACTGGCCCTGCTGAAGTCTTTTGGATCTTCCTGGAGGAGCAGAGCAGCCATTCTACACCAGAAGGGCAATTCAGAATGACAAGGGACTGGCTTAGAGATTTGCATCCAGGTGCTTCCCCTCAGCTCTAGGGGAAGGCTGAGCCAGAAAATAATTGGTGTCCCCACAGGCTTGTGCTAGAGCCCCCCATTCCCCCTTTGAAGTTTCTTCTGCCTGACTTGTGCTCATTATAATCTATATGACTGAAATGTCAAACTTCTGTTTCTGAAAATCTAACCTTTCTTCAGAAGCTGGGAACCTAAATCCCCTGGATGAAGAAGGGGGATAGTAAGAGTGCTAGAAAAGCAAATGGGTGCTCTGGAGACGGCAAGATTGGAGATGGGAAAACCCCGTCTGATTTGATTCCATAGATAGTGGCAAAGGTCAGGTTAGCCACAAAAGATGTTTGCACTGATTGATAAAGCTGGAACAATACCTCTTGGGAATTGATGTACAGGCTCTGGCAAGAAAATGAAACCAAACTAACTCCCAAGCAGGATGCAGCCTTAATTGGCTGAAGGGCCCCAGAAGACCCTGGACAAGCCAGTCAAGCCGGCTTCCAGAGCTAGTCCTTAGCTTGGCCTTGGGAATCCTCCCAGGGGGTGGAAGAGGAGGAGGTCTGGATTGCTCTCTGACAGCACCTTCTCATCCTCCATCTTGGGCTTTCCACTTCTGGGCTTGGGCTTGGAGGGTCTCATCTACAGAAAACCACCTTCTTGAGGGCAAGAACTGTTGGAGTTTTTCCTTGGTAGCTCTGCCATTTTTCCACTTCGAATCACTTCCGATTTACCAATATTTATTAAGGAAACAAGCATTTATTAAACTCCTATGTACCAAGCACTGTGCTAAGCACTTTACACATATTCTCTCCTGAACATCACTGGGAGGTAGGTGCTAATATCCACTCTCTCAGTTAAAGAAACTGAGGCAACAGGTCAGCAAAATAGAGGCGAGATTGAAACAGATCTTGTCTTGTACAGACAACCCTGGCCTAATTAACAAGGGGATTCTAGATCTGCAGCGTTCAATGGGGTGTTTTCCAAATTCTACATGATGAAAGGTACCGGATGAAGCGGTCTGGGGTCTTAACCGTGGCCCTAGCTCCTTCTGCTTTGCAGCCAAACCCTAGGCTCCATCCCAAGAGCAATATGTGGGCTTGGCTCCCTTTCCCGCTGGTGCTTCTACTCATGTCCCCAGTTTCTGGTCCCTGTGTCCTTTGTGACCATATCATTCATCTGGTAGCCCACCTCATCCATCTTCCTTAGACTACTCAATCAGCAAAGCTCAATTAAACAAGGAGCAAACATATATTACATACTCACTAGGGGTCGTATATTTCACTAGACCCTGGAGACATAAAGGTAAAAACAAAATGGTCTTGCCCGCAAAGTTTATATTCTATTGGGGAAAATGATGTCAACAAAAAGAACTAGGAAGACAATCTATGCATAAGCAAGATAATTGTATAAATATTTTTACATACATTGGATTATGCATATATTTTCATATATTTAACATGTGAATCCCCTGTCATCTTCCCTGTCATCTAGGGGAAGAGGTGGAAGGAAGGAGGGGAAAAGTTGGAAGAGAAGGTTTTGCAAGGGTCAGTGTTAAAAACTTACCCCTTCATATGTTTTGTAAATAAAAAGCTTTCCTCAAACAATTTTTAAAAAGAAAAAAAACCCACATACCAGGTGAGCACTACCCTCATCTGATGAGCATTTGCTTTGCTTACCTTCTCCATGGAGACCTCATTGTGTCATGCCCATTGTGACACGCCTGAGAACACCCAAGGTTTTCTGACTTAAAGGGGATGTTCTCTCAACAACAACCCAGTTGGATCCTGACAGCCAAGGGAGTAGTATGTGAATAGAAGAATAGATGAGTGGACAAATAGACTAATAGACTAGATACATAGATAAGTGCTGATAGATAGATGGGATAGATAGGGTAAACAAATAGATTCAATAGATACACTTGATGCATAGTTAAATAGATAATGATGGGTAGATAAGTGAAAAGATAGATTTATAGTAGAAAAGTTTATAGGTAGAAAAGATATTTATAGGGAAAAAAAGTGATTTATAGTTAGAAAAGAGATTTATATGAAAAAAGCGATACATAGGTAGAAAAGAGATATATATAGTTAAAAAAGTGATTTAGGAGAAGAAACGAGATTTATAGGTAGAAAAGAGATTTATAGGCAGAAGAGAATGAATAGCTGCCTTAAATTATACATAGATAATGAAGGAGTCAATGGAGGGTTAGGTAAATCAGTAAATAAATTACTGGAGAGAGAGATCCATTTGGGCCCTCATCAGCATGATACCAAGGGCTGCTGTCATAGATTGAGACTGCCTTCACGTCAGTATTAAACTATTATATTTTATTCTTCAATATTATAGAAGCTAAAATGGTTGCTTTCTATCTGGCTTGGGAAATTGTTGACTTCTCTTTCTTCCCCTCTTCCCCCACGCCCCCCCAAAATTGCATTTTGTGGATGGTTATTCTAGTAGATCAATTGGACACATATCTTTCACTTATGCTGTAACATTTTACCTTTTCAGGCATCCTATAAGCCACTGCTGAAGCAGAGGAGATACTGAACCAGTTGTGACCAGATGCTGGCGATATTGAACGCATCTTAAGCCTCGGGATCGACTTAAAACGGGATTTAACCTGTTCATGAAGGTAAAGCATCTACATAGAGATAATGTACCTGCAGCTTCCCTCCTGCAGTCAGTGTTAATAGGAGATCAAGGTAGGGCCTGGTTGCTGACTAGCCCTATATATATATACTAGAAGTACAAATAATCTGGGAAATAGAGAGCCTACACTTAAAAGCAAACAAACAAACAAAAGCAAATTCTTTTAGTTCGGAAACTCTTTTCTTTTTCCTCATCCTATGGCTGGTTCCCAGAAAAAAGATGACTTGCTCATATTAGAGGTTTCATAAATGCTTGTTAAATTCAATTACATATAGATGAAGACTTTTTCTAAAATTATAGGCAGCTGGCTGGTTCAGTGGATAACACTGTTGGACCTCCCTTGAATCAGCAACTGATTTCAAACACCAGCTGTAGGACTCTGGGCAAGTCACTTAATCTGTGTTTGCCTCAATTTCCTCCTCTGTAAATTGGGAATGATACAATCATGTTTGCTCCACAGAGGATAAGCCTCTGAGAACTATTTGTTTTCAAGTAGAGTCACAGCATCGTGGATTTTGAGCTGGCAGCAATATTTCAGGGTTTCTACTTCCAAATTTTACAAAGAAAGTCACTGAGACACAAGGAGGTTTAGTATAGTTAATATATTGTTCAAGCGCATACAAGTTGTAAGTGGCAGAGACAAGATTCAAACAGATCCTGTTAATACTATCGTGTTACCTCTAAGTGTTCATTATATATGGGTGTATGGGTGTCCATATATGTGTGTGTATATTTCCATACTCCAATCTTCTAACCTATAACTAAACATATTTACTCTTAAAAAAAAAAAAAAGGTGGTGGGATGGGGTAGGGGAAAGACACTGTAATAAAGTAACATTAAACAAGTGGTATTTTGCTCTGCTGTTTATTTCTTACTTTCATGACTTTATATTATCACTTTAAACTCCCTGAGCCTCAGTTTCCTCACATGTTAAATGAGATAGTTGAGCTCCATGACCACTAGGAAACTACATTTCCAGTTCTAAAATTGTGATTCCACAGTGAAAATCTAGCAACATTGTGTCCTAATGTAAGATCTGTATTTGATCATTAATGAGTCATATATTTTCTCTTGGATTTTATATAGTTCATTTGTAGCAACATTAACCTGGCATTCCCTTCTGAGGGCTGACCCCATCCTTGTTGTGGTGACTGTTAGAGGTGGGCCGCCCTCATCCCGGTGACCATCCACTCCAGATCCTCTTTGTGGTTGGTGGGGTGACGATATCAGAAGCCAAAATGTTGAAAGATCTCGTTTCTTCCCTGAAGCCTGGAACACAGGTACCGAACCCGAAATAACAGGACATGCATCTCCCTGGCCCAAGGATGGGAGAGTCTGGCTGTTCCCACAAGACTTGGTCTGAGCCTTAGGGGTAGCATTTGAGGAGATGATCTATAGAATTCGGGAGATGGTGAAGCACTGTGTAAAGGTCAGATAATTCTCTTACTACTACTATTATTACTTGTACTCTTACCCCTATTATTATTACTACTATTTCTACTATTACTCCTCTTCCTACTCCTATTAGTATTACTCCTATGATTACTACTATTACTCTTCCACCAACTACTACAATTACTGCCACTCTTATTACTGTTATTATTCCTTGTAGATCTCTTCCTCCTGCTACTAGTACTATCATTGCTCCTATTCCTATTCATACTCCTTTTACTACCACTACTACTATTATTTCTACTACCACTTTTATTATTACTATTACTACTACTACTACTCCTCCTACTCCTACTCCTACTCCTACTATAGTGTAACTCCTATTCCTATCATCATTACTGTTGCTATTACTACTACTTCTACTACTATTATTCCTACTCCTATTCCTGTTACTACTCATACTACTCCTACTTCTTCTACTCCTCCACCTCCTACTACTAAAACTACTCCTTGGTCCCTACTATTACTATAATTACTACTAGCACTACCACTAGTACTACTACTACCACTACTACTACTACTACTACTACTACTACTACTATTGCTACTCTTACTTCTATTACTATTATTACTCCTACTGTGAGTACTGTTAAATTTTTCTAGTGCCATGACCAATTTCTTCTCCTAGAAGGGAGCCGACAACTTAACTATTACAACACCAGAAAGGGTGAAAGTGAGATTGTACAGCTGATAGAGGGCAGGGGCTTCAAGGCAGGAAGACTTAGAGTTCCAATTTTTCTTCCAAAACTTACTATATATTTTGACCTTAAACAAGTCATTTTACATCTGCTCTCAGTTTGCTCAATAGTGAAACGTTGTTTACAATAATCTCTATTGCCTAAGTTGTTGTGAGAGTCAAATGAGATTATAATTATAAAATAGTACAAATGCCAGCAAGTTATCATTATTTTTTATTGATTTTTGATTATAGCACATTTTTTTTGACAGTACACTGGCATATTTTTCTTTACAACATTATCCCTTGTACTCCTTTCTGTTCTGAATTATTCCCGTACTTCCCCACTAGGCCCTCCCATAGACGGCAGGCATTGCCATACATATTTAAATATCTTATAGTATATTCTTGGTACAATATATATGTGCAGAACCAAATTTTATTGTTGTTGTTATTGCAAAGGAAGAATTGTATTCGGAAGGTAAAAATAATCTGTGAAGAAAAATAAAAAGCAAACAAACAAAATGCTCTCACTTTACATATCCCAGTGTTCAGGTTCTGGGTGTAGCTGATTCTCTCCATCATTGATCAAGTGGACTTGTATTAGCTATTGTCTATGTTGAAGATATCCACTTCCATTCGAACACAACCTCATACAGTATCATTGTTGAAGTGTATAATGATCTCCTAGTTCTGCTCGTTTGACTCAGCATCAGTTGATGTAAGTCTCTCCAAGCCTCTCTGTTTTCCTCCTGTTGGTCATTTCTTACAGAACAAGAATATTGCATAACATTCTTATACCATAATTTACCCAACCATTCTCCAATTGATGGACATCCGTTCATTGTCCAGTTTCTAGCCACTACGAAAAGTGCTGCCACAAACATTTTGGCACATACAAGTCATTTTCCCTTCTTTAGGATTTCTTTGGGATATAAGCCCCGTAGTAGCACTGCTAGGTCAACGGATTGGCAGATTTTGATAACTTTTGGGGCATAATTCCAGATTGCTCTGCAGAATGGTTGGATTCTTTCACAACTCCACCAGCAAGGCATCATTTTCCCAATTTTCTCACAGCCCCTCCAACATTCATCATTGTTTTTTCCTGTCATCTTAACGAATGTGACAGGTGTGTAGTGGTATCTCACACTTGTGATTTGGAACTTGTGAGTGGAAATAGTTTTAATTTCATCATCTGAAAATTGTCCATATCCTTTCACCCTTTTTCAATTTGAGAATGGCTTGTTTTCTTATAAATTAGCATCAATTCTCTCTATATCTTGGAAGTGAGGCCTTTCTCAGAACCTTTAACTGTAAAAATGTTTTCCCAATTGGTTACTTCCCTTCTAATCTTCCTGGCATTAGTTTTCCCCCCCTGTGATAACTTTTTAATTTGATGTAACCTAAATTTTCTATTTTGTGATCAATAATGATCTCTAGGTCTCCTTTGGTCACATAATCCTTCCTCCTCCACAAGTCTGAGATGTAAACTATCCTATGTTCCTCTAATTTATTTATGACCTCGTTCTTTATGCCTAAATCATGGACCCATTTTGATCTTAAGTGTGGGTCCATGCCTAGTTTCTCCCATACTAATTTCCAGTTTTTCCAGCAGTTTTTGTCAAATAATGAATTCTTATGCCAAAAGTTGGGATCTCTGGGTTTGTCAAACACTAGATTGCTATTTTTATTCACTATCTTGCCCTGTGAACCTATGCTACTCCACTGAACAACTAGTCTATTTCTTAAGCAATACCAAATGGTTTTGGTGACTGTTGCTTTATAATATAGTTCTATATCAGGTACAGCTAGACAGCTAGACCACCTTCCTTTTTTTTTTCATTACTTACCTTGAAATTCTTGAACTTCTGTTGTTCCATATGAATTCTGTTGTTATTTTTTCTAGGTCTTTAAAAAAGTTCCTTGGGAGTCAGATTGGTATAGCACTGAATAAATAGATTAGTTTAGGGAGTATTGTCATCTTCATTATATTCTCTCGGCCTATCCAAAAGCATTGAACGTCTTTCTAATTATTTAAATCTGACTTCATTTTTCTGGCAAGTGTTTCGTAATTTTGCTCCTGACTTTCCTTTGTTAGATATATTCCCAAATATTTTGTACTATCGACAGTTATTTTGAATGGAATTTCTCTTTGTGTCTCTTGCTGTTGGATTGTGTTGCTAATGTATAAAAATGCTGAGGATTTCTGTGGATTTATTTTGTATCCTGCAATTTTGCTAAAGTTCTGAATTGTTTATAATAGCTTTTTTAGCAGAGTCTTTGGGGTTCTCTAAGTATACCATAATGTCATCTGCAAAGATTGATAGTTTTATTTCCTCATTTCCTACTCTTAATTTTTGAATCTCTTTCTCGGCTCTTTTTGCCGAGGCTAGCGTTTGTAGTACTATATTGAATAGTAATGGTGATAGTGGGAAACCTTGTTTCACTCCTTATCTTACAGGGAAAAGTTCCTAAGATATTTGCTGACGGTTTTAAATATAGGTTCCTTATCATTTTAAGGAATAGTTCATTTATTCCTATACTCTCAAGTCTTTTTTTGTAGGAATGGATGTTGGATTTGATCAAATGCTTTTTCTGCATCTATTGAGAAGATCATATGGTTTTTAGTAATTTGATTATTAATATGGACAATTATACTAATAGTTTTCCCAATATTAAACCAACCCAGCACTGCAGGTATAAATCCTGCTTGATCGTAGTGTATTATCCTGGGGATGATTCTCTGAAGTCTTTTTGCTAATATCTTATTTAAGATTTTAGCATCAATATTCAAGAAGGAAAATGGTCTTTAGTTTTCTTTCTCTGTTTACAATCTACCTGGTTTTAGGTATCAGTACCATGTCTGGGGCATAAAAGGAATTTGGTAGGCCTCCTTCAATTCATTTTTTTTTTCAAATAGTTTATATAGTATTAGAGTTAGTTGTTCTTTAAATGTTTGGTAGAATTCATATGTCAATCCATCTCTTCCTGAGGATTTTTTCTTAGGGTGTTGGTTAATAAATTGTTCTATTTCTTTTTCCGAAATGGGACTATTTAGACTTCTTACTTCTTCCTCTGTTAATCTGCGCAAGTTATATTTCCTCCACAAGTCTGAGAGATAAACTATCCTTTGTTCCTCTAATTTATTTATGATCTCATTCTTTATTCCTAACTCATGGACCCATTTTGATCTTTTCTCCCTATTTGCTGTTAAGTGTGGGTCCATGCCTAGTTTCTACCATAATAATTTCCAGTTTTCCCAGCAGTTTCTGTCAAATAATGAATACGTATTCCAAAATCTGGGATCTTTGGGTTTGTCAAAAACTAGATTGCTATTTTTATTCAATATCTTGCCCTGTGAAGCTAACCTATTCCACTGATCAACTAGTCTATTTATTAGCCAACACCCAATGGTTTTGGTGACTGCTGCTTTATAATATACTTTAGATCAGGTACAGCTAGGCTACCTTCATTTGATTATTTTTTTTTCTCATTACTTCCCTTGCAATTCTCAACCTTTTCTTCTTTCCTATGAATGTTGTTGTTATTTTTTCTAGGTCATTAAAATAGTTTCTGATTGGTGTAGCACTAAATAAATAGATTAATTTAGAGAGGATTGTCATCTCGATAATATTCGCTCTGCTTATCCAAGAGCACTGAATGTCTTTCCAATTATTTAAATCTGACTTCATTTTTGTGGCAAGTGTTTTGTAATTTTTCTCATATAATTCCTGACTATTCTTTGGTAGATGGATTCCCAAATACTTTATACTCTCAACATTTGTTTGGAATGGAATTTCTCTTTGTATCTCTTGCTGTTGGATTGTGTTGGTAATATGTAAAAATGCTGAGGATTTAGGTGGATTTATTTTGTATCTTGAAACTTTGCTAAAGTTCTGAATTAATTCTAATAGCTTTTTAGCAGAGTCTTAGGGGTTCTCTAAGTATACCATCATGTCATCTGCAAAGAGTGATAGTTTGATTTCCTCATTAGCTACTCTAATTCCTGGAATCTCTCTGGGCTCTTATTGCCCAGGCTAGCATTTCTAATACAATATGGAATAGTAATGGTGATAGTGAGCAACCATTGTTTCACTCCTTATCTTACTGGGAAAGGTTCCAGTGTATCACCATTACATATGATGTTTACTGACAGTTTTAAATATATAATCATGATTTTAAGGAATAGTCCATTTATTCCTGTACTCTCAAAGGTTTGTAGTAGGAATGGATGTTGGATTTTATGAAATGCTTTTTCTTCATCTATTGAGATGATCATATGGTTTTTGTTAATTTGGTTATTGATATAGTTGATTATACAAATAGTGTTCCTAATATTGAACCAGCCCTGCATTCCTGGTATAAATCCCACTTGGCCATAGTTTATCATCCTGGGGAGGGTTTTCTGTAGTCTTTTGGATAATATTTTATTTAAGATTTTAGCATCATTAGGGAGATTGGTCTATAATTTTGTTTCTCTGTTTTCAGCCTACCTGGTTTAGGTATCAGTACCATGTCTGTGTCATAAAAGGAATTTGGTAGGACTCCTTCAATCCCTATTTTTTCAAATAGTTTCTATAACATTGGAGTTGTTTTTTAAATTTTTGGTAGAATTCACATGTAAATCCATCTGGTGCTGGGGATTATTTTTTCTTAGGGAGTTGGTTAATAGCTTCTTCTATTGCTTTTTCTGAAATGGGACTATTCAGACTATTTCCTTCTTCCTCTGTTAGTCTGGGCAAGCTTATTTTTGAAGGTATTCTTCCACTTCATTTAAGTTATCGAATTTATTGCCGTAAAGTTGGGCAAAGTAGCTCCTAACTATTGTTCTAATTTCCTCTTCATTAGGGGTGAGTTCTCCCTTTTCATTTTTAAGACTAACAATTTTTGTTTCAAATACAGACAACTACAGGCACACAGTAGTAGACAGAGTCTAAAGTCGAGTCCTGACTTCTTTTAATCATCTTTTCTTTCTTAACTTTTTTGGATCATGGACTTTTTTGACTTACTGCTGAATGCCTCTTCTAGGAATAGACGTTTTTAAATGCTTAAAACAAAGGAACAGGATAACGAGGGAATCACTATTACTGAAATACTGTTTTAAAATGTTTTTTTCTCAATAGTATTTTATTTTTTCCAAATACAGGTAAAGACAGTTTTCGACATTCATTATTAAAATTAGTTTTGAAAATAAACGTGATATATCCCAGGTTGAGAACCTGTGCACTAGGAACTTGGAATTTTCCCCCTCTCTCCACTCCTGGAAATGTCTCCATTCTTTATGAGGACACTCTGTTCCAAGCTGAAGTTGCTCTGAATTCCTTGGGAAACTGAAGGAGGAATAGACCTGGCTGAGTCTCCCCAGGCCTACTCCTTGGTTACTTGAACTGTGGTTCTGTGAGGAACCCATACAGAACTATCAGCCTCCACCTTGGAGCTGGTGAAGAACCAGTTCTATTTCTGTGGGCAATGCCAGAGGCACTTGTTGCTTCTCTGTTGCCAATTACTTCTTTAAAAGCCTGGGTGTATTTATTAATACAGACAGAATAATTTCTCATAGATCCACCGAATGCACTCCCTGGGATGTAAGGCACACACAGACAAACAAAGGGAGGCCTTGCATCCCACAGCACCAAGCTCTAATCCCTCTTAGTCTGCAAACTCAAAAATTCCATTACTCAGGACAATCATGAAGCATAAAAGAATGGTCAATAATTGTAGGGAGTCACCCTGGCACCCTTTAAGGAGGGTATCTGCAAACAGCTTAGAGCCCCTTCCTCAACCTGGAAGGCTCTAAATCTTACCCATGCTCACTGATCAGAGAAGGAGCTCCCCGGCTGCCGGGATACTAGCATGGGAAGGCGCTGAGTGCTTTTCCTTCATTGTGCATTGCTTACCAGGAGATGTAGCCGCTCCAGTGTTCATGGCACACTCTTGGGCTTCACGGGGCAGAGACAGGTTACTGAGGGGAGGGGTAAGTTGGAGGTCTGAGCCAGTGAGGCAATGGTAATGTTCTTGGGTTTTAGTCACCAAGCATTCATCAAATGCCCAGTGCAGCAGACAGATCCCAGGCCTGAAGCCAGATGTGGCCTCAGGCTCACTGGCCTTGTCACCAAGGGAGAGGGGGCCCAGCTAGCTCATTTTTGAAAGGGGGAAAAAAAGAATACCTCCACTTCCAGGTTTGAGAGGAGGATCCAATTGGGATACATGCAAAGTTTAGCAGACATCCTGGCCTGTTCCTAGCCTTGGATTTAAATTGGTTGGATTTATTCAGGGAACTCGGCTGCTTGACGATTGGAACACATCGTTTTATTTCATTGAAAAGGGTCTTTACCCTACAATTTCTCAAAGCAAATGCTTCTGTTTAATGTGAGCTTCAATCTCTTCCCCCAGTTGTTGCAACATTAGATTTATTGGTGTATTAAGCAGATGTTGTTCTCAGGGCATGTTGCTCGTGACCTCTTCCAGACTTACTATCCTATGGATCTAACATGATAACCTTGGCCTAAGATTGGATGTGTCTTGTACAGACAACCCTGGCCTAATTAACAAAAGGATCCAAGATCTGCAGTGTTCAAATTGTCCAAGATGAAAGGTACCTGATGAAGAGGTCCGGGGACATAAACTTGGCCCTAGGCTCCATCCCAAGAGCAATATGTGGGCTTAGCTCCCTTTCCCGCTGGCTGCTTCTACTCATGTCCCCAGATTCTGGTCCCTGTGTCTTTTGTGACTGTATCATTCCTTTGGTAGTCCACCTCATCCATCAGGCCTTAGACTACTCAATAAGCAAAGCACAATTAAACAAGGAGCAAACATATATTACATATACTTACTAGGGGTCAGATATTAC